>NC_142631.1:6252500-6877500 GCF_059453375.1 Lepisosteus platostomus
GGCAGGACCAGCACACTTTTCAAAAGGTGTTTTTCAGCTTGAAATAAACGCGTTTTTTCAAACTGTAGAATCCCAAAGTAACTGCCTGGCTCAGAATAGCCAGCTGAGTCAGCCTTTAAACCCAGTGAACAGAAGTTGTCTAATCGTGCTTTTCAGCAGAAATAAACACGTTTGGGCAACTTTGGTCACCCCCATGTAACTTCTGGGGCAGGAACAGCACACTTTTCAAAAGGTGTTTTTCAGCTGAAATAAACACGTTGGGGGAACTTTGGTCACCCCCATGTAACTTCTGGGGCAGGAACAGCACACTTTTCAAAAGGTGTTTTTCAGCTCGAAACAAACGCGTTTTTTCAGGCTGTTGAATCCCAATGTAACTGCCTGGCTCAGAAGAGCCCATTGAGTCAGCCTTTAACCCCAGTGTGCAGAAGTTGTCAAAACTTGTTTTTCTGCAGAAATAAACACGTTTGGGCAACTTTGGTCACCCCCATGTAACTTCTGGGCAGAAAAAGCACAGTTTTCTAAAGGTGTTTTTCAGCTCGAAATAAACACGTTTTTTCAGGCTGTTGAATACCAATGTAACTGCCTGGCTCAGAAGAGCCCATTGAGTCAGCCTTTAACCCCAGTGTGCAGAAGTTGTCAAAACGTGTTTTTCTTCAGAAATAAACACGTTTGGGCAACTTTGGTCTTCCCCATGTAACTTCTGGGGCAGGAACAGCACACTTTTCAAAAGGTGTTTTTCAGCTCGAAACAAACGTGTTTTTTCAGACTGTTGAATCCCAATGTAACTGCCTGGCTCAGAAGAGCCCACTGAGTCAGCCTTTAACCCCAGTGTGCAGAAGTTGTCAAAACGTGTTTTTCTGCAGAAATAAACACGTTTGGGCAACTTTGGTCTTCCCCATGTAACTTCTGGGGCAGGAACAGCACACTTTTCAAAAGGTGTTTTTCAGCTCGAAACAAACACGTTTTTTCAGACTGTTGAATCCCAATGTAACTGCCTGGCTCAGAAGAGCCCACTGAGTCAGCCCTTAACCCCAGTGTGCAGAAGTTGTCAAAACGTGTTTTTCAGCAGAAATAAACACGTTTGGGCAACTTTGGTCACCCCCATGTAACTTCTGGGGCAGGAACAGCACACTTTTCAAAAGGTGTTTTTCAGCTCGAAACAAACGCGTTTTTTCAGACTGTTGAATCCCAATGTAACTGCCTGGCTCAGAAGAGCCCAATGAGTAAGCCCTTAAACCAAGTGTGCAGAAGTTGTCAAAACGTGCTTTTCAGCAGAAATAAACACGTTTGGGCAACTTTGGTCACCCCCATGTAACTTCTGGGGCAGGAACAGCACACTTTTCAAAAGGTGTTTTTCAGCTCGAAATAAACACGTTTTTTCAGGCTGTTGAATCCCAATGTAACTGCCTGGCTCAGAAGAGCCCACTGAGTCAGCCTTTAACCCCAGTGTGCAGAAGTTGTCAAAACGTGTTTTTCTGCAGAAATAAACACGTTTGGGCAACTTTGGTCTTCCCCATGTAACTTCTGGGGCAGGAACAGCACACTTTTTAAAAGGTGTTTTTCAGCTCGAAACAAACACGTTTTTTCAGACTGTTGAATCCCAATATAACTGCCTGGCTCAGAGGAGCCCGCTGAGTCAGCCCTTAACCCCAGTGTGCAGAAGTTGTCAAAACGTGTTTTTCAGCAGAAATAAACACGTTTGGGCAACTTTGGTCACCCCCATGTAACTTCTGAGGCAGGAACAGCACACTTTTCAAAAGGTGTTTTTCAGCTCGAAACAAACGTGTTTTTTCAGTCTGTTGAATCCCAATGTAACTGCTTGGCTCAGAAGAGCCCACTGAGTCAGCCCTTAAACCAAGTGTGCAGAAGTTGTCAAAACGTGCTTTTCAGCAGAAATAAACACGTTTGGGCAACTTTGGTCACCCCCATGTAACTTCTGGGCAGAAAAAGCACAGTTTTCTAAAGGTGTTTTTCAGCTCGAAATAAACACGTTTTTTCAGGCTGTTGAATCCCAATGTAACTGCCTGGCTCAGAAGAGCCCACTGAGTCAGCCCTTAACCCCAGTGTGCAGAAGTTGTCAAAACGTGTTTTCAGCAGAAATAAACACGTTTGGGCAACTTGGGTCACCCCCATTAAACATCTGGGGCAGGAACAGCATACTTTTCAACAGGTGTTTTTCAGCCAAAAAATATACGCGTCTTTTCAGACTGTTGATTCCCCATGTAAATGCCTGGCTCAGAAGAGCCCACTGAGTCAGCACTTAACCCCAGTGTGCAGAAGTTGGCAAAACGTGTTTTTCAGCTGAAATAAACACGTTGGGGGAACTTTGGTCACCCCCATGTAACTTCTGGGGCAGGACCAGCACACTTTTCAAAAGGTGTTTTTCAGCTCGAAATAAACGCGTTTTTACAATCTGTAGAATCCCAAAGTAACTGCCTGGCTCAGAAGAGCCAGCTGAGTCAGCCTTTAAACCCAGTGAACAGAAGTTGTCTAAACGTGCTTTTCAGCAGAAATAAACACGTTTGGGCAACTTTGGTCTTCCCCATGTAACTTCTGGGGCAGGAACAGCACACTTTTCAAAAGGAGTTTTTCAGCTCGAAACAAACACGTTTTTTCAGACTGTTGAATCCCAATGTAACTGCCTGGCTCAGAAGAGCCCACTGAGTCAGCCCTTAACACCAGTGTGCAGAAGTTGTCAAAACGTGTTTTTCAGCAGAAATAAACACGTTTGGGCAACTATGGTCACCCCATGTAACTTCTGGGGCAGGAACAGCACACTTTTCAAAAGGTGTTTTTCAGCTCGAAACAAACGCGTTTTTTCAGACTGTTGAATCCCAATGTAACTGCCTGGCTCAGAAGAGCCCAATGAGTAAGCCCTTAAACCAAGTGTGCAGAAGTTGTCAAAACGTGCTTTTCAGCAGAAATAAACACGTTTGGGCAACTTTGGTCTTCCCCATGTAACTTCTGGGGCAGGAACAGCACACTTTTCAAAAGGTGTTTTTCAGCTCGAAAAAAACACGTTTTTTCAGACTGTTGAATCCCAATGTAACTGCCTGGCTCAGAAGAGCCCACTGAGTCAGCCTTTAACCCCAGTGTGCAGAAGTTGTCAAAACGTGTTTTTCTTCAGAAATAAACACGTTTGGGCAACTTTGGTCTTCCCCATGTAACTTCTGGGGCAGGAACAGCACACTTTTCAAAAGGTGTTTTTCAGCTCGAAACAAACGCGTTTTTTCAGACTGTTGAATCCCAATGTAACTGCCTGGCTCAGAAGAGCCCAATGAGTAAGCCCTTAAACCAGGTGTGCAGAAGTTGTCAAAACGTGCTTTTCAGCAGAAATAAACACGTTTGGGCAACTTTGGTCACCCCCATTTAACTTCTGGGCAGAAAAAGCACAGTTTTCTAAAGGTGTTTTTCAGCTCGAAATAAACACGTTTTTTCAGGCTGTTGAATCCCAATGTAACTGCCTGGCTCAGAAGAGCCCACTGAGTCAGCACTTAACCCCAGTGTGCAGAAGTTGTCAAAACGTGTTTTTCAGCAGAAATAAACACGTTGGGGGAACTTTGGTCACCCCCATGTAACTTCTGGGGCAGGACCAGTACACTTTTCAAAAGGTGTTTTTCAGCTCGAAATAAACGCGTTTTTTCAAACTGTAGAATCCCAATGTAACTGCCTGGCTCAGAAGAGCCAGCTGAGTCAGCCTTTAAACCCAGTGAACAGAAGTTGTCTAAACGTGCTTTTCAGCAGAAATAAACACGTTTGGGCAACTTTGGTCACCCCCATGTAACTTCTGGGGCAGGAACAGCACACTTTTCAAAAGGTGTTTTTCAGCTGAAATAAACACATTGGGGGAACTTTGGTCACCCCCATGTAACTTCTGGGGAAGGAACAGCACACTTTTCAAAAGGTGTTTTTCAGCTCGAAACAAATGCGTTTTTTCAAACTGTTGAATCCCAATGTAACTGCCTGGCTCAGAAGAGCCCATTGAGTCAGCCTTTAACCCCAGTGTGCAGAAGTTGTCAAAACGTGTTTTCAGCAGAAATAAACACGTTTGGGCAACTTTGGTCACCCCCATGTAACTTCTGGGCAGAAAAAGCACAGTTTTCTAAAGGTGTTTTTCAGCTCGAAATAAACACGTTTTTTCAGGCTGTTGAATCCCAATGTAACTGCCTGGCTCAGAAGAGCCCACTGAGTCAGCCCTTAACCCCAGTGTGCAGAAGTTGTCAAAACGTGTTTTCAGCAGAAATAAACATGTTTGGGCAACTTGGGTCACCCCCATGAAACATCTGGGGCAGGAACAGCATACTTTTCAACAGGTGTTTTTCAGCCAAAAAATATACGCGTCTTTTCAGACTGTTGATTCCCCATGTAAATGCCTGGCTCAGAAGAGCCCACTGAGTCAGCACTTAACCCCAGTGTGCAGAAGTTGGCAAAACGTGTTTTTCAGCTGAAATAAACACGTTGGGGGAACTTTGGTCACCCCCATGTAACTTCTGGGGCATTACCAGCACACTTTTCAAAAGGTGTTTTTCAGCTCGAAATAAACGCGTTTTTTCAATCTGTAGAATCCCAAAGTAACTGCCTGGCTCAGAAGAGCCAGCTGAGTCAGCCTTTAAACCCAGTGAACAGAAGTTGTCTAAACGTGCTTTTCAGCAGAAATAAACACGTTTGGGGAACTTTGGTCACCCCCATGTAACTTTTGGGGCAGGAACAGCACACTTTTCAAAAGGTGTTTTTCAGCTGAAATAAACACGTTGGGGGAACTTTGGTCACCCCCATGTAACTTCTGGGGCAGGAACAGCACACTTTTCAAAAGGTGTTTTTCAGCTCGAAATAAACACGTTTTTTCAGACTGTTGAATCCCAATGTAACTGCCTGGCTCAGAAGAGCCCACTGAGTCAGCCCTTAAACCAAGTGTGCAGAAGTTGTCAAAACGTGCTTTTCAGCAGAAATAAACACGTTTGGGCAACTTGGGTCACCCCCATGAAACATCTGGGGCAGGAACAGCACACTTTTCAAAACGTGTTTTTCAGCTCGAAATAAACACGTTTTTTCAGACTGTTGAATCCGAATGTAACTGCCTGGCTCAGAAGAGACCTCTGAGTCAGCCCTTAACCACAGTATGCAGAAGTTGTCAAAACGTGTTTTTCAGCAGAAATAAACACGTTTGGGCAACTTTGGTCACCCCCATGTAACTTCTGGGGCAGGAACAGCACACTTTTCAAAAGGTGTTTTTCAGCTCGAAACAAACGCATTTTTTCAGACTGTTGAATCCCAATGTAACTGCCTGGCTCAGAAGAGCCCACTGAGTCAGCCTTTAACCCCAGTGTGCAGAAGTTGTCAAAACGTGTTTTTCTGCAGAAATAAACACGTTTGGGCAACTTTGGTCTTCCCCATGTAACTTCTGGGGCAGGAACAGCACACTTTTCAAAAGGAGTTTTTCAGCTCGAAACAAACACGTTTTTTCAGACTGTTGAATCCCAATGTAACTGCCTGGCTCAGAAGAGCCCACTGAGTCAGCCCTTAACCCCAGTGTGCAGAAGTTGTCAAAACGTGCTTTTCAGCAGAAATAAACACGTTTGGGCAACTTTGGTAACCCCCATGTAACTTCTGGGGCAGGAACAGCACACTTTTCAAAAGGTGTTTTTCAGCTGAAATAAACGCGTTTTTTCAAACTGTAGAATCCCAAAGTAACTGCCTGGCTCAGAAGAGCCAGCTGAGTCAGCCTTTAAACCTAGTGAACAGAAGTTGTCTAATCGTGCTTTTCAGCAGAAATAAACACGTTTGGGCAACTTTGGTCACCCCCATGTAACTTCTGGGGCAGGAACAGCACACTTTTCAAAAGGTGTTTTTCAGCTCGAAACAAACGTGTTTTTTCAGACTGTTGAATCCCAATGTAACTGCCTGGCTCAGAAGAGCCCACTGAGTCAGCCTTTAACCCCAGTGTGCAGAAGTTGTCAAAACGTGTTTTTCTGCAGAAATAAACTCGTTTGGGCAACTTTGGTCTTCCCCATGTAACTTCTGGGGCAGGAACAGCACACTTTTCAAAAGGAGTTTTTCAGCTCGAAACAAACACGTTTTTTCAGACTGTTGAATCCCAATGTAACTGCCTGGCTCAGAAGAGCCCACTGAGTCAGCCCTTAACACCAGTGTGCAGAAGTTGTCAAAACGTGTTTTTCAGCAGAAATAAACACGTTTGGGCAACTATGGTCACCCCATGTAACTTCTGGGGCAGGAACAGCACACTTTTCAAAAGGTGTTTTTCAGCTCGAAACAAACGCGTTTTTCAGGCTGTTGAATCCCAATGTAACTGCCTGGCTCAGAAGAGCCCAATGAGTAAGCCCTTAACCCCAGTGTGCAGAAGTTGTCAAAACGTGTTTTTCAGCAGAAATAAACACGTTTGGGCAACTTTGGTCACCCCCATGTAACTTCTGGGGCAGGAACAGCACACTTTTCAAAAGGTGTTTTTCAGCTCGAAACAAACGTGTTTTTTCAGACTGTTGAATCCCAATGTAACTGCTTGGCTCAGAAGAGCCCACTGAGTCAGCCCTTAAACCAAGTGTGCAGAAGTTGTCAAAACGTGCTTTTCAGCAGAAATAAACACGTTTGGGCAACTTTGGTCACCCCCATGTAACTTCTGGGCAGAAAAAGCACAGTTTTCTAAAGGTGTTTTTCAGCTCGAAATAAACACGTTTTTTCAGACTGTTGAATCCCAATGTAACTGCCTGGCTCAGAAGAGCCCACTGAGTCAGCCCTTAACCCCAGTGTGCAGAAGTTGTCAAAACGTGTTTTCAGCAGAAATAAACATGTTTGGGCAACTTGGGTCACCCCCATGAAACATCTGGGGCAGGAACAGCATACTTTTCAACAGGTGTTTTTCAGCCAAAAAATATACGCGTCTTTTCAGACTGTTGATTCCCCATGTAAATGCCTGGCTCAGAAGAGCCCACTGAGTCAGCACTTAACCCCAGTGTGCAGAAGTTGGCAAAACGTGTTTTTCAGCTGAAATAAACACGTTGGGGGAACTTTGGTCACCCCCATGTAACTTCTGGGGCAGGAACAGCACACTTTTCAAAAGGTGTTTTTCAGCTCGAAATAAACACGTTTTTTCAGACTGTTGAATCCGAATGTAACTGCCTGGCTCAGAAGAGACCTCTGAGTCAGCCCTTAACCACAGTGTGCAGAAGTTGTCAAAACGTGTTTTTCAGCAGAAATAAACACGTTTGGGCAACTTTGGTCACCCCCATTTAACTTCTGGGGCAGGAACAGCACACTTTTCAAAAGGTGTTTTTCAGCTCGAAACAAACGTGTTTTTTCAGACTGTTGAATCCCAATGTAACTGCCTGGCTCAGAAGAGCCCACTGAGTCAGCCTTTAACCCCAGTGTGCAGAAGTTGTCAAAACGTGTTTTTCTGCAGAAATAAACACGTTTGGGCAACTTTGGTCTTCCCCATGTAACTTCTGGGGCAGGAACAGCACACTTTTCAAAAGGTGTTTTTCAGCTCGAAACAAACGCGTTTTTTCAGACTGTTGAATCCCAATGTAACTGCCTGGCTCAGAAGAGCCCAATGAGTAAGCCCTTAAACCAAGTGTGCAGAAGTTGTCAAAACGTGCTTTTCAGCAGAATTAAACACGTTTAGGAAACTTTGGTCACCCCCATGTAACTTCTGGGCAGAAAAAGCACAGTTTTCTAAAGGTGTTTTTCAGCTCGAAATAAACACGTTTTTTCAGGCTGTTGAATCCCAATGTAACTGCCTGGCTCAGAAGAGCCCACTGAGTCAGCCCTTAACCCCAGTGTGCAGAAGTTGTCAAAACGTGTTTTCAGCAGAAATAAACACGTTTGAGCAACTTGGGTCACCCCCATGAAACATTTGGGGCAGGAACAGCATACTTTTCAACAGGTGTTTTTCAGCCAAAAAATATACGCGTCTTTTCAGAATGTTGATTCCCCATGTAAATGCCTGGCTCAGAAGAGCCCACTGAGTCAGCACTTAACCCCAGTGTGCAGAAGTTTGCAAAACGTGTTTTCAGCAGAAATAAACACGTTTGGGCAACTTGGGTCACCCCCATGAAACATCTGGGGCAGGAACAGCATACTTTTCAACAGGTGTTTTTCAGCCAAAAAATATACGCGTCTTTTCAGACTGTTGATTCCCCATGTAAATGCCTGGCTCAGAAGAGCCCACTGAGTCAGCACTTAACCCCAGTGTGCAGAAGTTGGCAAAACGTGTTTTTCAGCTGAAATAAACACGTTGGGGGAACTTTGGTCACCCCCATGTAACTTCTGGGGCAGGACCAGTACACTTTTCAAAAGGTGTTTTTCAGCTCGAAATAAACGCGTTTTTTCAAACTGTAGAATCCCAATGTAACTGCCTGGCTCAGAAGAGCCAGCTGAGTCAGCCTTTAAACCCAGTGAACAGAAGTTGTCTAAACGTGCTTTTCAGCAGAAATAAACACGTTTGGGCAACTTTGGTCACCCCCATGTAACTTCTGGGGCAGGAACAGCACACTTTTCAAAAGGTGTTTTTCAGCTGAAATAAACACATTGGGGGAACTTTGGTCACCCCCATGTAACTTCTGGGGAAGGAACAGCACACTTTTCAAAAGGTGTTTTTCAGCTCGAAACAAATGCGTTTTTTCAAACTGTTGAATCCCAATGTAACTGCCTGGCTCAGAAGAGCCCACTGAGTCAGCCCTTAAACCAAGTGTGCAGAAGTTGTCAAAACGTGCTTTTCAGCAGAAATAAACACGTTTGGGCAACTTGGGTCACCCCCATGAAACATCTGGGGCAGGAACAGCACACTTTTCAAAACGTGTTTTTCAGCTCGAAATAAACACGTTTTTTCAGACTGTTGAATCCGAATGTAACTGCCTGGCTCAGAAGAGACCTCTGAGTCAGCCCTTAACCACAGTGTGCAGAAGTTGTCAAAACGTGTTTTTCAGCAGAAATAAACACGTATGGGCAACTTTGGTCACCCCCATGTAACTTCTGGGGCAGGAACAGCACACTTTTCAAAAGGAGTTTTTCAGCTCGAAACAAACACGTTTTTTCAGACTGTTGAATCCCAATGTAACTGCCTGGCTCAGAAGAGCCCACTGAGTCAGCCCTTAACACCAGTGTGCAGAAGTTGTCAAAACGTGTTTTTCAGCAGAAATAAACACGTTTGGGCAACTATGGTCACCCCATGTAACTTCTGGGGCAGGAACAGCACACTTTTCAAAAAGTGTTTTTCAGCTCGAAACAAACGCGTTTTTTCAGACTGTTGAATCCCAATGTAACTGCCTGGCTCAGAAGAGCCCAATGAGTAAGCCCTTAAACCAAGTGTGCAGAAGTTGTCAAAACGTGCTTTTCAGCAGAAATAAACACGTTTGGGCAACTTTGGTCTTCCCCATGTAACTTCTGGGGCAGGAACAGCACACTTTTCAAAAGGTGTTTTTCAGCTCGAAACAAACACGTTTTTTCAGACTGTTGAATCCCAATGTAACTGCCTGGCTCAGAAGAGCCCACTGAGTCAGCCTTTAACCGCAGTGTGCAGAAGTTGTCAAAACGTGTTTTCCTTTAGAAATAAACACGTTTGGGCAACTTTGGTCTTCCCCATGTAACTTCTGGGACAGGAACAGCACACTTTTCAAAAGGTGTTTTTCAGTTCGAAACAAACACGTTTTTTCAGACTGTTGAATCCCAATATAACTGCCTGGCTCAGAAGAGCCCACTGAGTCAGCCCTTAAACCAAGTGTGCAGAAGTTGTCAAAACGTGCTTTTCAGCAGAAATAAACACGTTTGGGCAACTTTGGTCACCCCCATGTAACTTCTGGGCAGAAAAAGCACAGTTTTCTAAAGGTGTTTTTCAGCTCGAAATAAACACGTTTTTTCAGGCTGTTGAATCCCAATGTAACTGCCTGGCTCAGAAGAGCCCACTGAGTCAGCCTTTAAACCCAGTGAACAGAAGTTGTCTAAACGTGCTTTTCAGCAGAAATAAACACGTTTGGGCAACTTTGGTCACCCCCACGTAACTTCTGGGGCAGGAACAGCACACTTTTGAAAACGTGTTTTTCAGCTGAAATAAACACGTTGGGGGAACTTTGGTCACCCCCATGTAACTTCTGGGGCAGGAACAGCACACTTTTCAAAAGGTGTTTTTCAGCTCGAAACAAACGCGTTTTTTCAGACTGTTGAATCCCAGTGTAACTGCCTGGCTCAGAAGAGCCCACTGAGTCAGCCTTTAACCCCAGTGTGCAGAAGTTGTCAAAACATGTTTTTCAGCAGAAATAAACACGTTTGGGCAACTTTGGTTACCCCCATGTAACTTCTGGGGCAGGAACAGCACACTTTTCAAAAGGTGTTTTTCAGCTCGAAACAAACGCGTTTTTTCAGACTGTTGAATCCCAATGTAACTGCCTGGCTCAGAAGAGCCCACTGAGTCAGCCCTTAAACCAAGTGTGCAGAAGTTGTCAAAACGTGCTTTTCAGCAGAAATAAACACGTTTGGGCAACTTTGGTCACCCCCATGTAACTTCTGGGGCAGGAACAGCACACTTTTAAAAAGGTGTTTTTTAGCTCAAAATAAAGACGTTTTTTCAGGCTGTTGAATCCCAATGTAACTGCCTGGCTCAGAAGAGCCCACTGAGTCAGCCCTTAACCCCAGTGTGCAGAAGTTGTCAAAACGTGTTTTTCAGCAGAAATAAACACGTTTGGGCAACTTTGGTCTTCCCCATGTAACTTCTGGGGCAGGAACAGCACACTTTTCAAAAGGTGTTTTTCAGCTCGAAACAAACACGTTTTTTCAGACTGTTGAATCCCAATGTAACTGCCTGGCTCAGAAGAGCCCACTGAGTCAGCCCTTAACCCCAGTGTGCAGAAGTTGTCAAAACGTGTTTTTCAGCAGAAATAAACACGTTTGGGCAACTTTGGTCACCCCCATGTAACTTCTGGGGCATGAACAGCACACTTTTCAAAAGGTGTTTTTCAGCTCGAAACAAACGCGTTTTTTCAGTCTGTTGAAAACCAATGTACCTGCATGGCTCAGAAGAGCCCACTGAGTCAGCCCTTAAACCAAGTGTGCAGAAGATGTCAAAACGTGCTTTTCAGCAGAAATAAACACGTTTGGGCAACTTGGGTCACCACCATGAAACATCTGGGGCAGGAACAGCACACTTTTCAACAGGTGTTTTTCAGCCAAAAATATACGCGTTTTTTCAGACTGTTGATTCCCCATGTAAATTCCTGGCTCAGAATAGCCCACTGAGTCAGCACTTAACTTCAGTGTGCAGAAGTTGGCAAAACGTGTTTTTCAGCTGAAATAAACACGTTTGCTCAACTTTGGTCACCCCCATGTAACTTCTGGGGCAGGAACAGCACACTTTTCAAAAGGTGTTTTTCAGCTCGAAAAAAACGCGTTTTTTCATACTGTTGAATCCCAGTGTAACTGCCTGGCTCAGAAGAGCCCACTGAGTCAGCCTTTAACTCCAGTGTGCAGAAGTTGTCAAAAAGTGTTTTTCAGCAGAAATAAACACGTTTGTGCAACTTTGGTTACCCCCATGTAACTTCTGGGGCAGGAACAGCACACTTTTCAAAAGGTGTTTTTCAGGTCGAAACAAACGCGTTTTTTCAGACTGTTGAATCCCAATGTAACTGCCTGGCTGAGAAGAGCCCACTGAGTCAGCCCTTAAACCAAGTGTGCAGAAGTTGTCAAAACGTGCTTTTCAGCAGAAATAAACACGTTTGGGCAACTTTGGTCACCCCCATGTAACTTCTGGGGCAGGAACAGCACACTTTTCAAAAGGTGTTTTCTAGCTCGAAATAAACACGTTTTTTCAGGCTGTTGAATCCCAATGTAACTGCCTGGCTCAGAAGAGCCCACTGAGTCAGCCCTTAACACCAGTGTGCAGAAGTTGTCAAAACGTGTTTTTCAGCAGAAATAAACACGTTTGGGCAACTTTGGTCTTCCCCATGTAACTTCTGGGGCAGGAACAGCACACTTTTTAAAAGGTGTTTTTCAGCTCGAAACAAACGCATTTTTTCAGACTGTAGAATCCCAATGTAACTGCCTGGCTCAGAAGAGCCCACTGAGTCAGCCCTTAAACCAAGTGTGCAGAAGTTGTCAAAACGTGCTTTTCAGCTGAAATAAACACGTTGGGGGAACTTTGGTCACCCCCATGTAACTTCTGGGGCAGGAACAGCACACTTTTCAAAAGGTGTTTTTCAGCTCGAAACAAACGCGTTTTTTCAGACTGTTGAATCCCAATGTAACTGCCTGGCTCAGAAGAGCCCACTGAGTCAGCCCTTAAACCAAGTGTGCAGAAGTTGTCAAAACGTGCTTTTCAGCAGAAATAAACACGTTTGGGCAACTTTGGTCACCCCCATGTAACTTCTGGGGCAGGAACAGCACACTTTTCAAAAGGTGTTTTTTAGCTCGAAATAAACATGTTTTTTCAGGCTGTTGAATCCCAATGTAACTGCCTGGCTCAGAAGAGCCCACTGAGTCAGCCCTTAAACCAAGTGTGCAGAAGCTGTCAAAAGGTGTTTTTCAGCTGAAATAAACACGTTGGGGGAACTTTGGTCACCCCCATGTAACTTCTGGGGCAGGAACAGTACACTTTTCAAAAGGTGTTTTTCAGCTCGAAACAAATGCGTTTTTTCAAACTGTTGAATCCCAATGTAACTGCCCGGCTCAGAAGAGCCCATTGAGTCAGCCCTTAACCCCAGTGTGCAGAAGTTGTCAAAACGTGTTTTTCTGCAGAAATAAACACGTTTGGGCAACTTTGGTCTTCCCCATGTAACTTCTGGGGCAGGAACAGCACACTTTTCAAAAGGTGTTTTTCAGCTCGAAACAAACACGTTTTTTCAGACTGTTGAATCCCAATGTAACTGCCTGGCTCAGAAGAGCCCACTGAGTCAGCCCTTAACCCCAGTGTGCAGAAGTTGTCAAAACGTGTTTTTCAGCAGAAATAAACACGTTTGGGCAACTTTGGTCACCCCCATGTAACTTCTGGGGCAGGAACAGCACACTTTTCAAAAGGTGTTTTTCAGCTCTAAACAAACGCGTTTTTTCAGACTGTTGCATCCCAATGTAACTGCCTGGCTCAGAAGAGCCCACTGAGTCAGCCCTTAAACCAAATGTGCAGAAGTTGTCAAAACGTGCTTTTCAGCAGAAATAAACACGTTTGGGCAACTTGGGTCACCCCCATGAAACATCTGGGGCAGGAACAGCACACTTTTCAAAACGTGTTTTTCAGCTCGAAATAAACACGTTTTTTCAGACTGTTGAATCCGAATGTAACTGCCTGGCTCAGAAGAGACCTCTGAGTCAGCCCTTAACCACAGTGTGCAGAAGTTGTCAAAACGTGTTTTTCAGCAGAAATAAACACGTTTGGGCAACTTTGGTCACCCCCATGTAACTTCTGGGGCAGGAACAGCACACTTTTCAAAAGGTGTTTTTCAGCTCGAAACAAACGCGTTTTTTCATACTGTTGAATCCCAGTGTAACTGCCTGGCTCAGAAGAGCCCACTGAGTCAGCCCTTAAACCAAGTGTGCAGAAGTTGTCAAAACGTGCTTTTCAGCAGAAATATACACGTTTGGGCAACTTTGGTCACCCCCATGTAACTTCTGGGGCAAGAACAGCACACTTTTCAAAAGGTGTTTTTCAGCTCGAAACAAATGCATTTTTTCAGACTGTTGAATCCCAATGTAACTGCCTGGCTCAGAAGAGCCCACTGAGTCAGCCCTTAAACCAAGTGTGCAGAAGTTGTCAAAACGTGCTTTTCAGCAGAAATAAACACGTTTGGGCAACTTGGGTCACCACCATGAAACATCTGGGGCAGGAACAGCACACTTTTCAAAAGGTGTTTTTCAGCCAAAAATATACGCGTTTTTTCAGACTGTTGATTCCCCATGTAAATTCCTGGCTCAGAAGAGCCCACTGAGTCAGCACTTAACTTCAGTGTGCAGAAGTTGGCAAAACGTGTTTTTCAGCTGAAATAAACACGTTTGCGCAACTTTGGTCACCCCCATGTAACTTCTGGGGCAGGAACAGCACACTTTTCAAAAGGTGTTTTTCAGCTCGAAAAAAACGCGTTTTTTCAAACTGTAGAATCCCAATGTAACTGCCTGGCTCAGAAGAGCCAGCTGAGTCAGCCTTTAAACCCAGTGAACAGAAGTTGTCTAAACGTGCTTTTCAGCAGAAATAAACACGTTTGGGCAACTTTGGTCACCCCCATGTAACTTCTGGGGCAGGAACAGCACACTTTTGAAAACGTGTTTTTCAGCTGAAATAAACACGTTGGGGGAACTTTGGTCACCCCCATGTAACTTCGGGGGCAGGAACAGCACACTTTTCAAAAGGTGTTTTTCAGCTCGAAACAAACGCGTTTTTTCAGACTGTTGAATCCCAATGTAACTGCCTGGCTCAGAAAAGCCCAATGAGTAAGCCCTTAAACCAAGTGTGCAGAAGTTGTCAAAACGTGCTTTTCAGCAGAAATAAACACGTTTGGGCAACTTTGGTCACCCCCATGTAAGTTCTGGGGCAGGAACAGCACACTTTTCAAAAGGTGTTTTTCAGCTCGAAACAAACACGTTTTTTCAGACTGTTGAATCCCAATGTAACTGCCTGGCTCAGAAGAGCCCACTGAGTCAGCCTTTAACCCCAGTGTGCAGAAGTTGTCAAAACGTGTTTTTCTGCAGAAATAAACACGTTTGGGCAACTTTGGTCTTCCCCATGTAACTTCTGGGGCAGGAACAGCACACTTTTCAAAAGGTGTTTTTCAGCTCGAAACAAACACGTTTTTTCAGACTGTTGAATCCCAATATAACTGCCTGGCTCAGAGGAGCCCGCTGAGTCAGCCCTTAACCCCAGTGTGCAGAAGTTGTCAAAACGTGTTTTTCAGCAGAAATAAACACGTTTGGGCAACTTTGGTCACCCCAATGTAACTTCTGGGGCAGGAACAGCACACTTTTCAAAAGGTGTTTTTCAGCTCGAAACAAACGTGTTTTTTCAGACTGTTGAATCCCAATGTAACTGCTTGGCTCAGAAGAGCCCACTGAGTCAGCCCTTAAACCAAGTGTGCAGAAGTTGTCAAAACGTGCTTTTCAGCAGAAATAAACACGTTTGGGCAACTTGGGTCACCCCCATGAAACATCTGGGGCAGGAACAGCATACTTTTCAACAGGTGTTTTTCAGCCAAAAAATATACGCGTCTTTTCAGACTGTTGATTCCCCATGTAAATGCCTGGCTCAGAAGAGCCCACTGAGTCAGCACTTAACCCCAGTGTGCAGAAGTTGGCAAAACGTGTTTTTCAGCTGAAATAAACACGTTGGGGGAACTTTGGTCACCCCCATGTAACTTCTGGGGCAGGACCAGCACACTTTTCAAAAGGTGTTTTTCAGCTCGAAATAAACGCGTTTTTTCAAACTGTAGAATCCCAAAGTAACTGCCTGGCTCAGAAGAGCCAGCTGAGTCAGCCTTTAAACCCAGTGAACAGAAGTTGTCTAAACGTGCTTTTCAGCAGAAATAAACACGTTTGGGCAACTTTGGTCACCCCCATGTAACTTCTGGGGCAGGAACAGCACACTTTTCAAAAGGTGTTTTTCAGCTGAAATAAACACGTTGGGGGAACTTTGGTCACCCCCATGTAACTTCTGGGGCAGGAACAGCACACTTTTCAAAAGGTGTTTTTCAGCTCGAAACAAACGCGTTTTTTCAGACTGTTGCATCCCAATGTAACTGCCTGGCTCAGAAGAGCCCACTGAGTCAGCCCTTAAACCAAATGTGCAGAAGTTGTCAAAACGTGCTTTTCAGCAGAAATAAACACGTTTGGGCAACTTGGGTCACCCCCATGAAACATCTGGGGCAGGAACAGCACACTTTTCAAAACGTGTTTTTCAGCTCGAAATAAACACGTTTTTTCAGACTGTTGAATCCGAATGTAACTGCCTGGCTCAGAAGAGACCTCTGAGTCAGCCCTTAACCACAGTGTGCAGAAGTTGTCAAAACGTGTTTTTCAGCAGAAATAAACACGTTTGGGCAACTTTGGTCACCCCCATGTAACTTCTGGGGCAGGAACAGCACACTTTTCAAAAGGTGTTTTTCAGCTCGAAACAAACGCGTTTTTTCATACTGTTGAATCCCAGTGTAACTGCCTGGCTCAGAAGAGCCCACTGAGTCAGCCTTTAACTCCAGTGTGCAGAAGTTGTCAAAACGTGTTTTTCAGCAGAAATAAACACGTTTGTGCAACTTTGGTTACCCCCATGTAACTTCTGGGGCAGGAACAGCACACTTTTCAAAAGGTGTTTTTCAGCTCGAAACAAACGCGTTTTTTCAGACTGTTGAATCCCAATGTAACTACCTGGCTGAGAAGAGCCCACTGAGTCAGCCCTTAAACCAAGTGTGCAGAAGTTGTCAAAACGTGCTTTTCAGCAGAAATAAACACGTTTGGGCAACTTTGGTCACCCCCATGTAACTTCTGGGGCAGGAACAGCACACTTTTCAAAAGGTGTTTTCTAGCTCGAAATAAACACGTTTTTTCAGACTGTTGAATCCCAATGTAACTGCCTGGCTCAGAAGAGCCCACTGAGTCAGCCCTTAACCCCAGTGTGCAGAAGTTGTCAAAACGTGTTTTTCAGCAGAAATAAACACATTTGGGCAACTTTGGTCTTCCCCATGTAACTTCTGGGGCAGGAACAGCACACTTTTTAAAAGGTGTTTTTCAGCTCGAAACAAACGCATTTTTTCAGACTGTTGAATCCCAATGTAACTGCCTGGCTCAGAAGAGCCCACTGAGTCAGCCCTTAACCCCAGTGTGCAGAAGTTGTCAAAACGTGTTTTTCAGCAGAAATAAACACATTTGGGCAACTTTGGTCTTCCCCATGTAACTTCTGGGGCAGGAACAGCACACTTTTTAAAAGGTGTTTTTCAGCTCGAAACAAACGCATTTTTTCAGACTGTTGAATCCCAATGTAACTGCCTGGCTCAGAAGAGCCCACTGAGTCAGCCCTTAAACCAAGTGTGCAGAAGTTGTCAAAACGTGCTTTTCAGCAGAAATATACACGTTTGGGCAACTTTGGTCATCCCCATGTAACTTCTGGGGCAAGAACAGCACACTTTTCAAAAGGTGTTTTTCAGCTCGAAACAAACGCATTTTTTCAGACTGTTGAATCCCAATGTAACTGCCTGGCTCAGAAGAGCCCACTGAGTCAGCCCTTAAACCAAGTGTGCAGAAGTTGTCAAAACGTGCTTTTCAGCAGAAATAAACACGTTTGGGCAACTTGGGTCACCACCATGAAACATCTGGGGCAGGAACAGCACACTTTTCAAAAGGTGTTTTTCAGCCAAAAATATACGCGTTTTTTCAGACTGTTGATTCCCCATGTAAATTCCTGGCTCAGAAGAGCCCACTGAGTCAGCACTTAACTTCAGTGTGCAGAAGTTGGCAAGACGTGTTTTTCAGCTGAAATAAACACGTTTGCGCAACTTTGGTCACCCCCATGTAACTTCTGGGGCAGGAAAAGCACACTTTTCAAAAGGTGTTTTTCAGCTCGAAAAAAACGCGTTTTTTCAAACTGTAGAATCCCAATGTAACTGCCTGGCTCAGAAGAGCCAGCTGAGTCAGCCTTTAAACCCAGTGAACAGAAGTTGTCTAAACGTGTTTTTCAGCAGAAATAAACACGTTTGGGCAACTTTGGTCACCCCCATGTAACTTCTGGGGCAGGAACAGCACACTTTTCAAAAGGTGTTTTTCAGCTCGAAACAAACGTGTTTTTTCAGACTGTTGAATCCCAATGTAACTGCTTGGCTCAGAAGAGCCCACTGAGTCAGCCCTTAAACCAAGTGTGCAGAAGTTGTCAAAACGTGCTTTTCAGCAGAAATAAACACGTTTGGGCAACTTGGGTCACCCCCATGAAACATCTGGGGCAGGAACAGCATACTTTTCAACAGGTGTTTTTCAGCCAAAAAATATACGCGTCTTTTCAGACTGTTGATTCCCCATGTAAATGCCTGGCTCAGAAGAGCCCACTGAGTCAGCACTTAACCCCAGTGTGCAGAAGTTGGCAAAACGTGTTTTTCAGCTGAAATAAACACGTTGGGGGAACTTTGGTCACCCCCATGTAACTTCTGGGGCAGGACCAGCACACTTTTCAAAAGGTGTTTTTCAGCTCGAAATAAACGCGTTTTTTCAAACTGTAGAATCCCAAAGTAACTGCCTGGCTCAGAAGAGCCAGCTGAGTCAGCCTTTAAACCCAGTGAACAGAAGTTGTCTAAACGTGCTTTTCAGCAGAAATAAACACGTTTGGGCAACTTTGGTCACCCCCATGTAACTTCTGGGTCAGGAACAGCACACTTTTCAAAAGGTGTTTTTCAGCTGAAATAAACACGTTGGGGGAACTTTGGTCACCCCCATGTAACTTCTGGGGCAGGAACAGCACACTTTTCAAAAGGTGTTTTTCAGCTCGAAACAAACGCGGTTTTTCAGACTGTTGCATCCCAATGTAACTGCCTGGCTCAGAAGAGCCCACTGAGTCAGCCCTTAAACCAAATGTGCAGAAGTTGTCAAAACGTGCTTTTCAGCAGAAATAAACACGTTTGGGCAACTTGGGTCACCCCCATGAAACATCTGGGGCAGGAACAGCACACTTTTCAAAACGTGTTTTTCAGCTCGAAATAAACACGTTTTTTCAGACTGTTGAATCCGAATGTAACTGCCTGGCTCAGAAGAGACCTCTGAGTCAGCCCTTAACCACAGTGTGCAGAAGTTGTCAAAACGTGTTTTTCAGCAGAAATAAACACGTTTGGGCAACTTTGGTCACCCCCATGTAACTTCTGGGGCAGGAACAGCACACTTTTCAAAAGGTGTTTTTCAGCTCGAAACAAACGCGTTTTTTCATACTGTTGAATCCCAGTGTAACTGCCTGGCTCAGAAGAGCCCACTGAGTCAGCCTTTAACTCCAGTGTGCAGAAGTTGTCAAAACGTGTTTTTCAGCAGAAATAAACACGTTTGTGCAACTTTGGTTACCCCCATGTAACTTCTGGGGCAGGAACAGCACACTTTTCAAAAGGTGTTTTTCAGCTCGAAACAAACGCGTTTTTTCAGACTGTTGAATCCCAATGTAACTACCTGGCTGAGAAGAGCCCACTGAGTCAGCCCTTAAACCAAGTGTGCAGAAGTTGTCAAAACGTGCTTTTCAGCAGAAATAAACACGTTTGGGCAACTTTGGTCACCCCCATGTAACTTCTGGGGCAGGAACAGCACACTTTTCAAAAGGTGTTTTCTAGCTCGAAATAAACACGTTTTTTCAGACTGTTGAATCCCAATGTAACTGCCTGGCTCAGAAGAGCCCACTGAGTCAGCCCTTAACCCCAGTGTGCAGAAGTTGTCAAAACGTGTTTTTCAGCAGAAATAAACACATTTAGGCAACTTTGGTCTTCCCCATGTAACTTCTGGGGCAGGAACAGCACACTTTTTAAAAGGTGTTTTTCAGCTCGAAACAAACGCATTTTTTCAGACTTTTGAATCCCAATGTAACTGCCTGGCTCAGAAGAGCCCACTGAGTCAGCCCTTAAACCAAGTGTGCAGAAGTTGTCAAAACGTGCTTTTCAGCAGAAATATACACGTTTGGGCAACTTTGGTCACCCCCATGTAACTTCTGGGGCAAGAACAGCACACTTTTCAAAAGGTGTTTTTCAGCTCGAAACAAACGCATTTTTTCAGACTGTTGAATCCCAATGTAACTGCCTGGCTCAGAAGAGCCCACTGAGTCAGCCCTTAAACCAAGTGTGCAGAAGTTGTCAAAACGTGCTTTTCAGCAGAAATAAACACGTTTGGGCAACTTGGGTCACCACCATGAAACATCTGGGGCAGGAACAGCACACTTTTCAAAAGGTGTTTTTCAGCCAAAAATATACGCGTTTTTTCAGACTGTTGATTCCCCATGTAAATTCCTGGCTCAGAAGAGCCCACTGAGTCAGCACTTAACTTCAGTGTGCAGAAGTTGGCAAAACGTGTTTTTCAGCTGAAATAAACACGTTTGCGCAACTTTGGTCACCCCCATGTAACTTCTGGGGCAGGAACAGCACACTTTTCAAAAGGTGTTTTTCAGCTCGAAAAAAACGCGTTTTTTCAAACTGTAGAATCCCAATGTAACTGCCTGGCTCAGAAGAGCCAGCTGAGTCAGCCTTTAAACCCAGTGAACAGAAGTTGTCTAAACGTGCTTTTCAGCAGAAATAAACACGTTTGGGCAACTTTGGTCACCCCCATGTAACTTCTGGGGCAGGAACAGCACACTTTTCAAAAGGTGTTTTTCAGCTCGAAACAAACGTGTTTTTTCAGACTGTTGAATCCCAATGTAACTGCTTGGCTCAGAAGAGCCCACTGAGTCAGCCCTTAAACCAAGTGTGCAGAAGTTGTCAAAACGTGCTTTTCAGCAGAAATAAACACGTTTGGGCAACTTGGGTCACCCCCATGAAACATCTGGGGCAGGAACAGCATACTTTTCAACAGGTGTTTTTCAGCCAAAAAATATACGCGTCTTTTCAGGCTGTTGATTCCCCATGTAAATGCCTGGCTCAGAAGAGTCAACTGAGTCAGCACTTAACCCCAGTGTGCAGAAGTTGGCAAAACGTGTTTTTCAGCTGAAATAAACACGTTGGGGGAACTTTGGTCACCCCCATGTAACTTCTGGGGCAGGACCAGCACACTTTTCAAAAGGTGTTTTTCAGCTCGAAATAAACGCGTTTTTTCAAACTGTAGAATCCCAAAGTAACTGCCTGGCTCAGAAGAGCCAGCTGAGTCAGCCTTTAAACCCAGTGAACAGAAGTTGTCTAAACGTGCTTTTCAGCAGAAATAAACACGTTTGGGCAACTTTGGTCACCCCCATGTAACTTCTGGGTCAGGAACAGCACACTTTTCAAAAGGTGTTTTTCAGCTGAAATAAACACGTTGGGGGAACTTTGGTCACCCCCATGTAACTTCTGGGGCAGGAACAGCACACTTTTCAAAAGGTGTTTTTCAGCTCGAAACAAACGCGGTTTTTCAGACTGTTGCATCCCAATGTAACTGCCTGGCTCAGAAGAGCCCACTGAGTCAGCCCTTAAACCAAATGTGCAGAAGTTGTCAAAACGTGCTTTTCAGCAGAAATAAACACGTTTGGGCAACTTGGGTCACCCCCATGAAACATCTGGGGCAGGAACAGCACACTTTTCAAAACGTGTTTTTCAGCTCGAAATAAACACGTTTTTTCAGACTGTTGAATCCGAATGTAACTGCCTGGCTCAGAAGAGACCTCTGAGTCAGCCCTTAACCACAGTGTGCAGAAGTTGTCAAAACGTGTTTTTCAGCAGAAATAAACACGTTTGGGCAACTTTGGTCACCCCCATGTAACTTCTGGGGCAGGAACAGCACACTTTTCAAAAGGTGTTTTTCAGCTCGAAACAAACGCGTTTTTTCATACTGTTGAATCCCAGTGTAACTGCCTGGCTCAGAAGAGCCCACTGAGTCAGCCTTTAACTCCAGTGTGCAGAAGTTGTCAAAACGTGTTTTTCAGCAGAAATAAACACGTTTGTGCAACTTTGGTTACCCCCATGTAACTTCTGGGGCAGGAACAGCACACTTTTCAAAAGGTGTTTTTCAGCTCGAAACAAACGCGTTTTTTCAGACTGTTGAATCCCAATGTAACTACCTGGCTGAGAAGAGCCCACTGAGTCAGCCCTTAAACCAAGTGTGCAGAAGTTGTCAAAACGTGCTTTTCAGCAGAAATAAACACGTTTGGGCAACTTTGGTCACCCCCATGTAACTTCTGGGGCAGGAACAGCACACTTTTCAAAAGGTGTTTTCTAGCTCGAAATAAACACGTTTTTTCAGACTGTTGAATCCCAATGTAACTGCCTGGCTCAGAAGAGCCCACTGAGTCAGCCCTTAACCCCAGTGTGCAGAAGTTGTCAAAACGTGTTTTTCAGCAGAAATAAACACATTTAGGCAACTTTGGTCTTCCCCATGTAACTTCTGGGGCAGGAACAGCACACTTTTTAAAAGGTGTTTTTCAGCTCGAAACAAACGCATTTTTTCAGACTTTTGAATCCCAATGTAACTGCCTGGCTCAGAAGAGCCCACTGAGTCAGCCCTTAAACCAAGTGTGCAGAAGTTGTCAAAACGTGCTTTTCAGCAGAAATATACACGTTTGGGCAACTTTGGTCACCCCCATGTAACTTCTGGGGCAAGAACAGCACACTTTTCAAAAGGTGTTTTTCAGCTCGAAACAAACACATTTTTTCAGACTGTTGAATCCCAATGTAACTGCCTGGCTCAGAAGAGCCCACTGAGTCAGCCCTTAAACCAAGTGTGCAGAAGTTGTCAAAACGTGCTTTTCAGCAGAAATAAACACGTTTGGGCAACTTGGGTCACCACCATGAAACATCTGGGGCAGGAACAGCACACTTTTCAAAAGGTGTTTTTCAGCCAAAAATATACGCGTTTTTTCAGACTGTTGATTCCCCATGTAAATTCCTGGCTCAGAAGAGCCCACTGAGTCAGCACTTAACTTCAGTGTGCAGAAGTTGGCAAAACGTGTTTTTCAGCTGAAATAAACACGTTTGCGCAACTTTGGTCACCCCCATGTAACTTCTGGGGCAGGAACAGCACACTTTTCAAAAGGTGTTTTTCAGCTCGAAAAAAACGCGTTTTTTCAAACTGTAGAATCCCAATGTAACTGCCTGGCTCAGAAGAGCCAGCTGAGTCAGCCTTTAAACCCAGTGAACAGAAGTTGTCTAAACGTGTTTTTCAGCAGAAATAAACACGTTTGGGCAACTTTGGTCACCCCCATGTAACTTCTGGGGCAGGAACAGCACACTTTTCAAAAGGTGTTTTTCAGCTCGAAACAAACGTGTTTTTTCAGACTGTTGAATCCCAATGTAACTGCTTGGCTCAGAAGAGCCCACTGAGTCAGCCCTTAAACCAAGTGTGCAGAAGTTGTCAAAACGTGCTTTTCAGCAGAAATAAACACGTTTGGGCAACTTGGGTCACCCCCATGAAACATCTGGGGCAGGAACAGCATACTTTTCAACAGGTGTTTTTCAGCCAAAAAATATACGCGTCTTTTCAGACTGTTGATTCCCCATGTAAATGCCTGGCTCAGAAGAGCCCACTGAGTCAGCACTTAACCCCAGTGTGCAGAAGTTGGCAAAACGTGTTTTTCAGCTGAAATAAACACGTTGGGGGAACTTTGGTCACCCCCATGTAACTTCTGGGGCAGGACCAGCACACTTTTCAAAAGGTGTTTTTCAGCTCGAAATAAACGCGTTTTTTCAAACTGTAGAATCCCAAAGTAACTGCCTGGCTCAGAAGAGCCAGCTGAGTCAGCCTTTAAACCCAGTGAACAGAAGTTGTCTAAACGTGCTTTTCAGCAGAAATAAACACGTTTGGGCAACTTTGGTCACCCCCATGTAACTTCTGGGTCAGGAACAGCACACTTTTCAAAAGGTGTTTTTCAGCTGAAATAAACACGTTGGGGGAACTTTGGTCACCCCCATGTAACTTCTGGGGCAGGAACAGCACACTTTTCAAAAGGTGTTTTTCAGCTCGAAACAAACGCGGTTTTTCAGACTGTTGCATCCCAATGTAACTGCCTGGCTCAGAAGAGCCCACTGAGTCAGCCCTTAAACCAAATGTGCAGAAGTTGTCAAAACGTGCTTTTCAGCAGAAATAAACACGTTTGGGCAACTTGGGTCACCCCCATGAAACATCTGGGGCAGGAACAGCACACTTTTCAAAACGTGTTTTTCAGCTCGAAATAAACACGTTTTTTCAGACTGTTGAATCCGAATGTAACTGCCTGGCTCAGAAGAGACCTCTGAGTCAGCCCTTAACCACAGTGTGCAGAAGTTGTCAAAACGTGTTTTTCAGCAGAAATAAACACGTTTGGGCAACTTTGGTCACCCCCATGTAACTTCTGGGGCAGGAACAGCACACTTTTCAAAAGGTGTTTTTCAGCTCGAAACAAACGCGTTTTTTCATACTGTTGAATCCCAGTGTAACTGCCTGGCTCAGAAGAGCCCACTGAGTCAGCCTTTAACTCCAGTGTGCAGAAGTTGTCAAAACGTGTTTTTCAGCAGAAATAAACACGTTTGTGCAACTTTGGTTACCCCCATGTAACTTCTGGGGCAGGAACAGCACACTTTTCAAAAGGTGTTTTTCAGCTCGAAACAAACGCGTTTTTTCAGACTGTTGAATCCCAATGTAACTACCTGGCTGAGAAGAGCCCACTGAGTCAGCCCTTAAACCAAGTGTGCAGAAGTTGTCAAAACGTGCTTTTCAGCAGAAATAAACACGTTTGGGCAACTTTGGTCACCCCCATGTAACTTCTGGGGCAGGAACAGCACACTTTTCAAAAGGTGTTTTCTAGCTCGAAATAAACACGTTTTTTCAGACTGTTGAATCCCAATGTAACTGCCTGGCTCAGAAGAGCCCACTGAGTCAGCCCTTAACCCCAGTGTGCAGAAGTTGTCAAAACGTGTTTTTCAGCAGAAATAAACACATTTAGGCAACTTTGGTCTTCCCCATGTAACTTCTGGGGCAGGAACAGCACACTTTTTAAAAGGTGTTTTTCAGCTCGAAACAAACGCATTTTTTCAGACTTTTGAATCCCAATGTAACTGCCTGGCTCAGAAGAGCCCACTGAGTCAGCCCTTAAACCAAGTGTGCAGAAGTTGTCAAAACGTGCTTTTCAGCAGAAATATACACGTTTGGGCAACTTTGGTCACCCCCATGTAACTTCTGGGGCAAGAACAGCACACTTTTCAAAAGGTGTTTTTCAGCTCGAAACAAACGCATTTTTTCAGACTGTTGAATCCCAATGTAACTGCCTGGCTCAGAAGAGCCCACTGAGTCAGCCCTTAAACCAAGTGTGCAGAAGTTGTCAAAACGTGCTTTTCAGCAGAAATAAACACGTTTGGGCAACTTGGGTCACCACCATGAAACATCTGGGGCAGGAACAGCACACTTTTCAAAAGGTGTTTTTCAGCCAAAAATATACGCGTTTTTTCAGACTGTTGATTCCCCATGTAAATTCCTGGCTCAGAAGAGCCCACTGAGTCAGCACTTAACTTCAGTGTGCAGAAGTTGGCAAAACGTGTTTTTCAGCTGAAATAAACACGTTTGCGCAACTTTGGTCACCCCCATGTAACTTCTGGGGCAGGAACAGCACACTTTTCAAAAGGTGTTTTTCAGCTCGAAAAAAACGCGTTTTTTCAAACTGTAGAATCCCAATGTAACTGCCTGGCTCAGAAGAGCCAGCTGAGTCAGCCTTTAAACCCAGTGAACAGAAGTTGTCTAAACGTGCTTTTCAGCAGAAATAAACACGTTTGGGCAACTTTGGTCACCCCCATGTAACTTCTGGGGCAGGAACAGCACACTTTTCAAAAGGTGTTTTTCAGCTCGAAACAAACGTGTTTTTTCAGACTGTTGAATCCCAATGTAACTGCTTGGCTCAGAAGAGCCCACTGAGTCAGCCCTTAAACCAAGTGTGCAGAAGTTGTCAAAACGTGCTTTTCAGCAGAAATAAACACGTTTGGGCAACTTGGGTCACCCCCATGAAACATCTGGGGCAGGAACAGCATACTTTTCAACAGGTGTTTTTCAGCCAAAAAATATACGCGTCTTTTCAGACTGTTGATTCCCCATGTAAATGCCTGGCTCAGAAGAGTCCACTGAGTCAGCACTTAACCCCAGTGTGCAGAAGTTGGCAAAACGTGTTTTTCAGCTGAAATAAACACGTTGGGGGAACTTTGGTCACCCCCATGTAACTTCTGGGGCAGGACCAGCACACTTTTCAAAAGGTGTTTTTCAGCTCGAAATAAACGCGTTTTTTCAAACTGTAGAATCCCAAAGTAACTGCCTGGCTCAGAAGAGCCAGCTGAGTCAGCCTTTAAACCCAGTGAACAGAAGTTGTCTAAACGTGCTTTTCAGCAGAAATAAACACGTTTGGGCAACTTTGGTCACCCCCATGTAACTTCTGGGGCAGGAACAGCACACTTTTCAAAAGGTGTTTTTCAGCTGAAATAAACACGTTGGGGGAACTTTGGTCACCCCCATGTAACTTCTGGGGCAGGAACAGCACACTTTTCAAAAGGTGTTTTTCAGCTCGAAACAAACGCGTTTTTTCAGACTGTTGCATCCCAATGTAACTGCCTGGCTCAGAAGAGCCCACTGAGTCAGCCCTTAAACCAAATGTGCAGAAGTTGTCAAAACGTGCTTTTCAGCAGAAATAAACACGTTTGGGCAACTTGGGTCACCCCCATGAAACATCTGGGGCAGGAACAGCACACTTTTCAAAAGGTGTTTTTCAGCTCGAAAAAAACGCGTTTTTTCAAACTGTAGAATCCCAATGTAACTGCCTGGCTCAGAAGAGCCAGCTGAGTCAGCCTTTAAACCCAGTGAACAGAAGTTGTCTAAACGTGCTTTTCAGCAGAAATAAACACGTTTGGGCAACTTTGGTCACCCCCATGTAACTTCTGGGGCAGGAACAGCACACTTTTCAAAAGGTGTTTTTCAGCTCGAAACAAACGTGTTTTTTCAGACTGTTGAATCCCAATGTAACTGCTTGGCTCAGAAGAGCCCACTGAGTCAGCCCTTAAACCAAGTGTGCAGAAGTTGTCAAAACGTGCTTTTCAGCAGAAATAAACACGTTTGGGCAACTTGGGTCACCCCCATGAAACATCTGGGGCAGGAACAGCATACTTTTCAACAGGTGTTTTTCAGCCAAAAAATATACGCGTCTTTTCAGACTGTTGATTCCCCATGTAAATGCCTGGCTCAGAAGAGTCCACTGAGTCAGCACTTAACCCCAGTGTGCAGAAGTTGGCAAAACGTGTTTTTCAGCTGAAATAAACACGTTGGGGGAACTTTGGTCACCCCCATGTAACTTCTGGGGCAGGACCAGCACACTTTTCAAAAGGTGTTTTTCAGCTCGAAATAAACGCGTTTTTTCAAACTGTAGAATCCCAAAGTAACTGCCTGGCTCAGAAGAGCCAGCTGAGTCAGCCTTTAAACCCAGTGAACAGAAGTTGTCTAAACGTGCTTTTCAGCAGAAATAAACACGTTTGGGCAACTTTGGTCACCCCCATGTAACTTCTGGGGCAGGAACAGCACACTTTTCAAAAGGTGTTTTTCAGCTGAAATAAACACGTTGGGGGAACTTTGGTCACCCCCATGTAACTTCTGGGGCAGGAACAGCACACTTTTCAAAAGGTGTTTTTCAGCTCTAAACAAACGCGTTTTTTCAGACTGTTGCATCCCAATGTAACTGCCTGGCTCAGAAGAGCCCACTGAGTCAGCCCTTAAACCAAATGTGCAGAAGTTGTCAAAACGTGCTTTTCAGCAGAAATAAACACGTTTGGGCAACTTGGGTCACCCCCATGAAACATCTGGGGCAGGAACAGCACACTTTTCAAAACGTGTTTTTTAGCTCGAAATAAACACGTTTTTTCAGACTGTTGAATCCGAATGTAACTGCCTGGCTCAGAAGAGACCTCTGAGTCAGCCCTTAACCACAGTGTGCAGAAGTTGTCAAAACGTGTTTTTCAGCAGAAATAAACACGTTTGGGCAACTTTGGTCACCCCCATGTAACTTCTGGGGCAGGAACAGCACACTTTTCAAAAGGTGTTTTTCAGCTCGAAACAAACGCGTTTTTTCATACTGTTGAATCCCAGTGTAACTGCCTGGCTCAGAAGAGCCCACTGAGTCAGCCTTTAACTCCAGTGTGCAGAAGTTGTCAAAACGTGTTTTTCAGCAGAAATAAACACGTTTGTGCAACTTTGGTTACCCCCATGTAACTTCTGGGGCAGGAACAGCACACTTTTCAAAAGGTGTTTTTCAGCTCGAAACAAACGCGTTTTTTCAGACTGTTGAATCCCAATGTAACTGCCTGGCTGAGAAGAGCCCACTGAGTCAGCCCTTAAACCAAGTGTGCAGAAGTTGTCAAAACGTGCTTTTCAGCAGAAATAAACACGTTTGGGCAACTTTGGTCACCCCCATGTAACTTCTGGGGCAGGAACAGCACACTTTTCAAAAGGTGTTTTCTAGCTCGAAATAAACACGTTTTTTCAGACTGTTGAATCCCAATGTAACTGCCTGGCTCAGAAGAGCCCACTGAGTCAGCCCTTAACCCCAGTGTGCAGAAGTTGTCAAAACGTGTTTTTCAGCAGAAATAAACACATTTGGGCAACTTTGGTCTTCCCCATGTAACTTCTGGGGCAGGAACAGCACACTTTTTAAAAGGTGTTTTTCAGCTCGAAACAAACGCATTTTTTCAGTCTGTTGAATCCCAATGTAACTGCCTGGCTCAGAAGAGCCCACTGAGTCAGCCCTTAAACCAAGTGTGCAGAAGTTGTCAAAACGTGCTTTTCAGCAGAAATATACACGTTTGGGCAACTTTGGTCACCCCCATGTAACTTCTGGGGCAAGAACAGCACACTTTTCAAAAGGTGTTTTTCAGCTCGAAACAAACGCATTTTTTCAGACTGTTGAATCCCAATGTAACTGCCTGGCTCAGAAGAGCCCACTGAGTCAGCCCTTAAACCAAGTGTGCAGAAGTTGTCAAAACGTGCTTTTCAGCAGAAATAAACACGTTTGGGCAACTTGGGTCACCACCATGAAACATCTGGGGCAGAAACAGCACACTTTTCAAAAGGTGTTTTTCAGCCAAAAATATACGCGTTTTTTCAGACTGTTGATTCCCCATGTAAATTCCTGGCTCAGAAGAGCCCAGTGAGTCAGCACTTAACTTCAGTGTGCAGAAGTTGGCAAAACGTGTTTTTCAGCTGAAATAAACACGTTTGCGCAACTTTGGTCACCCCCATGTAACTTCTGGGGCAGGAACAGCACACTTTTCAAAAGGTGTTTTTCAGCTCGAAAAAAACGCGTTTTTTTAAACTGTAGAATCCCAATGTAACTGCCTGGCTCAGAAGAGCCAGCTGAGTCAGCCTTTAAACCCAGTGAACAGAAGTTGTCTAAACGTGCTTTTCAGCAGAAATAAACACGTTTGGGCAACTTTGGTCACCCCCATGTAACTTCTGGGGCAGGAACAGCACACTTTTCAAAAGGTGTTTTTCAGCTCGAAACAAACGCGTTTTTTCATACTGTTGAATCCCAGTGTAACTGCCTGGCTCAGAAGAGCCCACTGAGTCAGCCTTTAACTCCAGTGTGCAGAAGTTGTCAAAACGTGTTTTTCAGCAGAAATAAACACGTTTGTGCAACTTTGGTTACCCCCATGTAACTTCTGGGGCAGGAACAGCACACTTTTCAAAAGGTGTTTTTCAGCTCGAAACAAACGCGTTTTTTCAGACTGTTGAATCCCAATGTAACTGCCTGGCTGAGAAGAGCCCACTGAGTCAGCCCTTAAACCAAGTGTGCAGAAGTTGTCAAAACGTGCTTTTCAGCAGAAATAAACACGTTTGGGCAACTTGGGTCACCACCATGAAACATCTGGGGCAGGAACAGCACACTTTTCAACAGGTGTTTTTCAGCCAAAAATATACGCGTTTTTTCAGACTGTTGATTCCCCATGTAAATTCCTGGCTCAGAAGAGCCCACTGAGTCAGCACTTAACTTCAGTGTGCAGAAGTTGGCAAAACGTGTTTTTCAGCTGAAATAAACACGTTTGCGCAACTTTGGTCACCCCCATGTAACTTCTGGGGCAGGAACAGCACACTTTTCAAAAGGTGTTTTTCAGCTCGACAAAAACGCGTTTTTTCAAACTGTAGAATCCCAATGTAACTGCCTGGCTCAGAAGAGCCAGCTGAGTCAGCCTTTAAACCCAGTGAACAGAAGTTGTCTAAACGTGCTTTTCAGCAGAAATAAACACGTTTGGGCAACTTTGGTCACACCCATGTAACTTCTGGGGCAGGAACAGCACACTTTTGAAAACGTGTTTTTCAGCTGAAATAAACACGTTGGGGGAACTTTGGTCACCCCCATGTAACTTCTGGGGCAGGAACAGCACACTTTTCAAAAGGTGTTTTTCAGCTCGAAACAAACGCGTTTTTTCAGACTGTTGAATCCCAATGTAACTGACTGGCTCAGAAGAGCCCACTGAGTCAGCCCTTAAACCAAGTGTGCAGAAGTTGTCAAAACGTGCTTTTCAGCAGAAATAAACACGTTTGGGCAACTTTGGTCACCCCCATGTAACTTCTGGGGCAGGAACAGCACACTTTTCAAAAGGTGTTTTTTAGCTCGAAATAAACACGTTTTTTCAGGCTGTTGAATCCCAATGTAACTGCCTGGCTCAGAAGAGCCCACTGAGTCAGCCCTTAACCCCAGTGTGCAGAAGTTGTCAAAACGTGTTTTTCAGCAGAAATAAACACATTTGGGCAACTTTGGTCACCCCCACGTAACTTCTGGGGCAGGAACAGTACACTTTTCAAAAGGTGTTTTTCAGCTCGAAACAAACGCATTTTTTCAGACTGTTGAATCCCAATGTAACTGCCTGGCTCAGAAGAGCCCACTGAGTCAGCCCTTAAACCAAGTGTGCAGAAGTTGTCAAAACGTGCTTTTCAGCAGAAATAAACACGTTTGGGCAACTTGGGTCACCCCCATGAAACATCTGGGGCAGGAACAGCACACTTTTCAAAACGTGTTTTTCAGCTCGAAATAAACACGTTTTTTCAGACTGTTGAATCCGAATGTAACTGCCTGGCTCAGAAGAGCCCACTGAGTCAGCCCTTAAACCAAGTGTGCAGAAGCTGTCAAAAGGTGTTTTTCAGCTGAAATAAACACGTTGGGGGAACTTTGGTCACCCCCATGTAACTTCTGGGGCAGGAACAGCACACTTTTCAAAAGGTGTTTTTCAGCTCGAAACAAATGCGTTTTTTCAAACTGTTGAATCCCAATGTAACTGCCTGGCTCAGAAGAGCCCATTGAGTCAGCCCTTAACCCCAGTGTGCAGAAGTTGTCAAAACGTGTTTTTCTGCAGAAATAAACACGTTTGGGCAACTTTGGTCTTCCCCATGTAACTTCTGGGGCAGGAACAGCACACTTTTCAAAAGGTGTTTTTCAGCTCGAAACAAACACGTTTTTTCAGACTGTTGAATCCCAATGTAACTGCCTGGCTCAGAAGAGCCCACTGAGTCAGCCTTTAACCCCAGTGTGCAGAAGTTGTCAAAACGTGTTTTTCTGCAGAAATAAACACGTTTGGGCAACTTTGGTCTTCCCCATGTAACTTCTGGGGCAGGAACAGCACACTTTTCAAAAGGTGTTTTTCAGCTCGAAACAAACACGTTTTTTCAGACTGTTGAATCCCAATATAACTGCCTGGCTCAGAGGAGCCCGCTGAGTCAGCCCTTAACCCCAGTGTGCAGAAGTTGTCAAAACGTGTTTTTCAGCAGAAATAAACACGTTTGGGCAACTTTGGTCACCCCCATGTAACTTCTGGGGCAGGAACAGCACACTTTTCAAAAGGTGTTTTTCAGCTCAAAACAAACGTGTTTTTTCAGACTGTTGAATCCCAATGTAACTGCCTGGCTCAGAAGAGCCCACTGAGTCAGCCTTTAACCCCAGTGTGCAGAAGTTGTCAAAACGTGTTTTTCTGCAGAAATAAACACGTTTGGGCAACTTTGGTCTTCCCCATGTAACTTCTGGGGCAGGAACAGCACACTTTTCAAAAGGAGTTTTTCAGCTCGAAACAAACGCATTTTTTCAGACTGTTGAATCCCAATGTAACTGCCTGGCTCAGAAGAGCCCAATGAGTAAGCCCTTAAACCAAGTGTGCAGAAGTTGTCAAAACGTGCTTTTCAGCAGAAATAAATACGTTTGGGCAAATTTGGTCTTCCCCATGTAACTTCTGGGGCAGGAACAGCACACTTTTCAAAAGGTGTTTTTCAGCTCGAAACAAACACGTTTTTTCAGACTGTTGAATCCCAATGTAACTGCCTGGCTCAGAAGAGCCCACTGAGTCAGCCTTTAACCCCAGTGTGCAGAAGTTGTCAAAACGTGTTTTTCTGCAGAAATAAACACGTTTGGGCAACTTTGGTCTTCCCCATGTAACTTCTGGGGCAGGAACAGCACACTTTTCAAAAGGTGTTTTTCAGCTCGAAACAAACGTGTTTTTTCAGACTGTTGAATCCCAATGTAACTGCCTGGCTCAGAAGAGCCCACTGAGTCAGCCTTTAACCCCAGTGTGCAGAAGTTGTCAAAACGTGTTTTTCAGCAGAAATAAACACGTTTGGGCAACTTTGGTCATCCCCATGTAACTTCTGGGGCAGGAACAGCACACTTTTCAAAAGGTGTTTTTCAGCTCGAAACAAACGTGTTTTTTCAGACTGTTGAATCCCAATGTAACTGCTTGGCTCAGAAGAGCCCACTGAGTCAGTCCTTAAACCAAGTGTGCAGAAGTTGTCAAAACGTGCTTTTCAGCAGAAATAAACACGTTTGGGCAACTTTGGTCACCCCCATGTAACTTCTGGGCAGAAAAAGCACAGTTTTCTAAAGGTGTTTTTCAGCTCGAAATAAACACGTTTTTTCAGGCTGTTGAATCCCAATGTAACTGCCTGGCTCAGAAGAGCCCACTGAGTCAGCCCTTAACCCCAGTGTGCAGAAGTTGTCAAAACGTGTTTTCAGCAGAAATAAACATGTTTGGGCAACTTGGGTCACCCCCATGAAACATCTGGGGCAGGAACAGCATACTTTTCAACAGGTGTTTTTCAGCCAAAAAATATACGCGTCTTTTCAGTCTGTTGATTCCCCATGTAAATGCCTGGCTCAGAAGAGCCCACTGAGTCAGCACTTAACCCCAGTGTGCAGAAGTTGGCAAAACGTGTTTTTCAGCTGAAATAAACACGTTGGGGGAACTTTGGTCACCCCCATGTAACTTCTGTGGCAGGACCAGCACACTTTTCAAAAGGTGTTTTTCAGCTCGAAACAAACGTGTTTTTTCAGACTGTTGAATCCCAAAGTAACTGCCTGGCTCAGAAGAGCCAGCTGAGTCAGCCCTTAAACCAAATATGCAGAAGTTGTCAAAACGTGCTTTTCAGCAGAAATAAACACGTTTGGGCAACTTGGGTCACCCCCATGAAACATCTGGGGCAGGAACAGCACACTTTTCAAAACGTGTTTTTCAGCTCGAAATAAACACGTTTTTTCAGACTGTTGAATCCGAATGTAACTGCCTGGCTCAGAAGAGACCTCTGAGTCAGCCCTTAACCACAGTGTGCTGAAGTTGTCAAAACGTGTTTTTCAGCAGAAATAAACACGTTTGGGCAACTTTGGTCACCCCCATGTAACTTCTGGGGCAGGAACAGCACACTTTTCAAAAGGTGTTTTTCAGCTCGAAACAAACGTGTTTTTTCAGACTGTTGAATCCCAATGTAACTGCCTGGCTCAGAAGAGCCCACTGAGTCAGCCTTTAACCCCAGTGTGCAGAAGTTGTCAAAACGTGTTTTTCTGCAGAAATAAACACGTTTGGGCAACTTTGGTCTTCCCCATGTAACTTCTGGGGCAGGAACAGCACACTTTTCAAAAGGAGTTTTTCAGCTCGAAACAAACACGTTTTTTCAGACTGTTGAATCCCAATATAACTGCCTGGCTCAGAAGAGCCCACTGAGTCAGCCCTTAAACCAAGTGTGCAGAAGTTGTCAAAACGTGCTTTTCAGCAGAAATAAACACGTTTGGGCAACTTTGGTCACCCCCATGTAACTTCTGGCAGAAAAAGCACAGTTTTCTAAAGGTGTTTTTCAGCTCGAAATAAACACGTTTTTTCAGGCTGTTGAATCCCAATGTAACTGCCTGGCTCAGAAGAGCCCACTGAGTCAGCCCTTAACCCCAGTGTGCAGAAGTTGTCAAAACGTGTTTTCAGCAGAAATAAACACGTTTGGGCAACTTGGGTCACCCCCATGAAACATTTGGGGCAGGAACAGCATACTTTTCAAAAGGTGTTTTTCAGCCAAAAAATATACGCGTCTTTTCAGACTGTTGATTCCCCATGTAAATGCCTGGCTCAGAAGAGCCCACTGAGTCAGCACTTAACCCCAGTGTGCAGAAGTTGGCAAAACGTGTTTTTCAGCTGAAATAAACACGTTGGGGGAACTTTGGTCACCCCCATGTAACTTCTGGGGCAGGACCAGTACACTTTTCAAAAGGTGTTTTTCAGCTCGAAATAAACGCGTTTTTTCAACTGTAGAATCCCAATGTAACTGCCTGGCTCAGAAGAGACAGCTGAGTCAGCCTTTAAACCCAGTGAACAGAAGTTGTCTAAACGTGCTTTTCAGCAGAAATAAACACGTTTGGGCAACTTTGGTCACCCCCATGTAACTTCTGGGGCAGGAACAGCACACTTTTCAAAAGGTGTTTTTCAGCTGAAATAAACACATTGGGGGAACTTTGGTCACCCCCATGTAACTTCTGGGGAAGGAACAGCACACTTTTCAAAAGGTGTTTTTCAGCTCGAAACAAATGCGTTTTTTCAAACTGTTGAATCCCAATGTAACTGCCTGGCTCAGAAGAGCCCATTGAGTCAGCCTTTAACCCCAGTGTGCAGAAGTTGTCAAAACGTGATTTTCAGCAGAAATAAACACGTTTGGGCAACTTTGGTCACCCCCATGTATCTTCTGGGCAGAAAAAGCACAGTTTTCTAAAGGTGTTTTTCAGCTCGAAATAAACACGTTTTTTCAGGCTGTTGAATCCCAATGTAACTGCCTGGCTCAGAAGAGCCCACTGAGTCAGCCCTTAACCCCAGTGTGCAGAAGTTGTCAAAACGTGTTTTCAGCAGAAATAAACATGTTTGGGCAACTTGGGTCACCCCCATGAAACATCTGGGGCAGGAACAGCATACTTTTCAACAGGTGTTTTTCAGCCAAAAAATATACGCGTCTTTTCAGACTGTTGATTCCCCATGTAAATGCCTGGCTCAGAAGAGCCCACTGAGTCAGCACTTAACCCCAGTGTGCAGAAGTTGACAAAACGTGTTTTTCAGCTGAAATAAACACGTTGGGGGAACTTTGGTCACCCCCATGTAACTTCTGGGGCAGGACCAGCACACTTTTCAAAAGGTGTTTTTCAGCTCGAAATAAACGCGTTTTTTCAAACTGTAGAATCCCAAAGTAATTGCCTGGCTCAGAAGAGCCAGCTGAGTCAGCCTTTAAACCCAGTGAACAGAAGTTGTCTAAACGTGCTTTTCAGCAGAAATAAACACGTTTGGGCAACTTTGGTCACCCCCAAGTAACTTCTGGGGCAGGACCAGCACACTTTTCAAAAGGTGTTTTTCAGCTCGAAATAAACGCGTTTTTTCAAACTGTAGAATCCCAAAGTAACTGCCTGGCTCAGAAGAGCCAGCTGAGTCAGCCTTTAAACCCAGTGAACAGAAGTTGTCTAAACGTGCTTTTCAGCAGAAATAAACACGTTTGGGCAACTTTGGTCACCCCCATGTAACTTCTGGGGCAGGAACAGCACACTTTTCAAAAGGTGTTTTTCAGCTGAAATAAACACGTTGGGGGAACTTTGGTCACCCCCATGTAACTTCTGGGGCAGGAACAGCACACTTTTCAAAAGGTGTTTTTCAGCTCGAAACAAACGCGTTTTTTCAGACTGTTGCATCCCAATGTAACTGCCTGGCTCAGAAGAGCCCACTGAGTCAGCCCTTAAACCAAGTGTGCAGAAGTTGTCAAAACGTGCTTTTCAGCAGAAATAAACACGTTTGGGCAACTTTGGTCACCCCCATGTAACTTCTGGGGCAGGAACAGCACACTTTTCAAAAGGTGTTTTTCAGCTCGAAACAAACGTGTTTTTTCAGACTGTTGAATCCCAAAGTAACTGCCTGGCTCAGAAGAGCCTACTGAGTCAGCCTTTAACCCCAGTGTGCAGAAGTTGTCAAAACGTGTTTTTCTGCAGAAATAAACACGTTTGGGCAACTTTGGTCTTCCCCATGTAACTTCTGGGGCAGGAACAGCACACTTTTCAAAAGGTGTTTTTCAGCTCGAAACAAACACGTTTTTTCAGACTGTTGAATCCCAATGTAACTGCCTGGCTCAGAAGAGCCCACTGAGTCAGCTCTTAACCCCAGTGTGCAGAAGTTGTCAAAACGTGCTTTTCAGCAGAAATAAACACTTTTGGGCAACTTTGGTCACCGCCACGTAACTTCTGGGGCAGGAACAGCACACTTTTCAAAAGGTGTTTTTCAGCTCGAAACAAACACGTTTTTTCAGTCTGTTGAATCCCAATGTAACTGCCTGGCTCAGAAGAGCCCACTGAGTCAGCCTTTAACCCCAGTGTGCAGAAGTTGTCAAAACGTGTTTTTCTTCAGAAATAAACACGTTTGGGGAACTTTGGTCTTCCCCATGTAACTTCTGGGGCAGGAACAGCACACTTTTCAAAAGGTGTTTTTCAGCTCGAAACAAACACGTTTTTTCAGACTGTTGAATCCCAATATAACTGCCTGGCTCAGAAGAGCCCACTGAGTCAGCCCTTAAACCAAGTGTGCAGAAGTTGTCAAAACGTGCTTTTCAGCAGAAATAAACACGTTTGGGCAACTTTGGTCACCCCCATGTAACTTCTGGGCAGAAAAAGCACAGTTTTCTAAAGGTGTTTTTCAGCTCGAAATAAACACGTTTTTTCAGGCTGTTGAATCCCAATGTAACTGCCTGGCTCAGAAGAGCCCACTGAGTCAGCCCTTAACCCCAGTGTGCAGAAGTTGTCAAAACGTGTTTTCAGCAGAAATAAACACGTTTGGGCAACTTGGGTCACCCCCATGAAACATTTGGGGCAGGAACAGCATACTTTTCAACAGGTGTTTTTCAGCCAAAAAATATACGCGTCTTTTCAGGCTGTTGATTCCCCATGTAAATGCCTGGCTCAGAAGAGCCCACTGAGTCAGCACTTAACCCCAGTGTGCAGAAGTTGCCTAAACGTGCTTTTCAGCAGAAATAAACACGTTTGGGCAACTTTGGTCACCCCCATGTAACTTCTGGGCAGAAAAAGCACAGTTTTCAAAAGGTGTTTTTCAGCTCGAAAAAAATGCGTTTTTTCAAACTGTAGAATCCCAATGTAACTGCCTGGCTCAGAAGAGCCAGCTGAGTCAGCCTTTAAACCCAGTGAACAGAAGTTGTCTAAACGTGCTTTTCAGCAGAAATAAACACGTTTGGGCAACTTTGGTCACCCCCATGTAACTTCTGGGGCAGGAACATCACACTTTTGAAAACGTGTTTTTCAGCTGAAATAAACACGTTGGGGGAACTTTGGTCACCCCCATGTAACTTCTGGGGCAGGAACAGCACACTTTTCAAAAGGTGTTTTTCAGCTCGAAACAAACGCGTTTTTTCAGACTGTTGAATCCCAATGTAACTGCCTGGCTCAGAAGAGCCCACTGAGTTAGCCTTTAACCCCAGTGTGCAGAAGTTGTCAAAACGTGCTTTTCAGCAGAAATAAACACGTTTGGGCAACTTGGGTCACCCCCATGAAACATCTGGGGCAGGAACAGCACACTTTTCAAAACGTGTTTTTCAGCTCGAAATAAACACGTTTTTTCAGACTGTTGAATCCGAATGTAACTGCCTGGCTCAGAAGAGCCCACTGAGTCAGCCCTTAAACCAAGTGTGCAGAAGCTGTCAAAAGGTGTTTTTCAGCTGAAATAAACACGTTGGGGGAACTTTGGTCACCCCCATGTAACTTCTGGGGCAAGAACAGCACACTTTTCAAAAGGTGTTTTTCAGCTCGAAACAAATGCGTTTTTTCAAACTGTTGAATCCCAATGTAACTGCCTGGCTCAGAAGAGCCCATTGAGTCAGCCTTTAACCCCAGTGTGCACAAGTTGTCAAAACGTGTTTTTCAGCAGAAATAAACACGTTTGGGCAACTTGGGTCACCCCCATGAAACATCTGGGGCAGGAACAGCACACTTTTCAAAACGTGTTTTTCAGCTCGAAATAAACACGTTTTTTCAGACTGTTGAATCCCAATGTAACTGCCTGGCTCAGAAGAGCCCATTGAGTCAGCCTTTAACCCCAGTGTGCAGAAGTTGTCAAAACGTGTTTTTCAGCAGAAATAAACACGTTTGGGCAACTTTGGTCTTCCCCATGTAACTTCTGGGGCATGAACAGCACACTTTTCAAAAGGTGTTTTTCAGCTCGAAACAAATGCGTTTTTTCAAACTGTTGAATCCCAATGTAACTGCCTGGCTCAGAAGAGCCCATTGAGTCAGCCTTTAACCCCAGTGTGCACAAGTTGTCAAAACGTGTTTTTCAGCAGAAATAAACACGTTTGGGCAACTTGGGTCACCCCCATGAAACATCTGGGGCAGGAACAGCACACTTTTCAAAACTTGTTTTTCAGCTCGAAATAAACACGTTTTTTCAGACTGTTGAATCCCAATGTAACTGCCTGGCTCAGAAGAGCCCATTGAGTCAGCCTTTAACCCCAGTGTGCAGAAGTTGTCAAAACGTGTTTTTCAGCAGAAATAAACACGTTTGGGCAACTTTGGTCTTCCCCATGTAACTTCTGGGGCAGGAACAGCACACTTTTCAAAAGGTGTTTTTCAGCTCGAAACAAATGCATTTTTTCAGACTGTTGAATCCCAATGTAACTGCCTGGCTCAGAAGAGCCCACTGAGTCAGCCCTTAAACCAAGTGTGCAGAAGTAGTCAAAACGTACTTTTCAGCAGAAATAAACACGTTTGGGCAACTTTGGTCACCCCCATGTAACTTCTGGGGCAGGAACAGCACACTTTTCAAAAGGTGTTTTTCAGCTCGATACAAACGCGTTTTTTCAGACTGTTGAATCCCAATGTAACTGACTGGCTCAGAAGAGCCCACTGAGTCAGCCCTTAAACCAAGTGTGCAGAAGTTGTCAAAACGTACTTTTCAGCAGAAATAAACACGTTTGGGCAACTTGGGTCACCCCCATGAAACATCTGGGGCAGGAACAGCACACTTTTCAAAACGTGTTTTTCAGCTCGAAATAAACACGTTTTTTCAGACTGTTGAATCCCTATGTAACTGCCTGGCTCAGAAGAGCCCATTGAGTCAGCCTTTAACCCCAGTGTGCAGAAGTTGTCAAAACGTGTTTTTCTGCAGAAATAAAAACGTTTGGGCAACTTTGGTCTTCCCCATGTAACTTCTGGGGCAGGAACAGCACACTTTTCAAAAGGTGTTTTTCAGCTCGAAACAAACACGTTTTTTCATTCTGTTGAATACCAATGTAACTGCCTGGCTCAGAAGAGCCCACTGAGTCAGCCTTTAACCCCAGTGTGCAGAAGTTGTCAAAACGTGTTTTTCTTCAGAAGTAAACACGTTTGGGCAACTTTGGTCTTCCCCATGTAACTTCTGGGGCAGGAACAGCACACTTTTCAAAAGGTTTTTTTCAGCTCGAAACAAATGCGTTTTTTCAAACTGTTGAATCCCAATGTAACTGCCTGGCTCAGAAGAGCCCACTGAGTCAGCCTTTAACCCCAGTGTGCAGAAGTTGTCAAAACGTGTTTTTCAGCAGAAATAAACACGTTTGGGCAACTTTGGTCACCCCCATGTAACTTCTGGGGCAGGAACAGCACACTTTTCAAAAGGTGTTTTTCAGCTCGAAACAAACGCATTTTTTCAGACTGTTGAATCCCAATGTAACTGCCTGGCTCAGAAGAGCCCACTGAGTCAGCCCTTAAACCAAGTGTGCAGAAGTTGTCAAAACGTGCTTTTCAGCAGAAATAAGCACGTTTGGGCAACTTGGGTCACCACCATGAAACATCTGGGGCAGGAACAGCACACTTTTCAACAGGTGTTTTTCAGCCAAAAATATACGCGTTTTTTCAGTCTGTTGATTCCCCATGTAAATTCCTGGCTCAGAAGAGCCCACTGAGTCAGCACTTAACTTCAGTGTGCAGAAGTTGGCAAAACGTGTTTTTCAGCTGAAATAAACACGTTTGCGCAACTTTGGTCACCCCCATGTAACTTCTGGGGCAGGAACAGCACACTTTTCAAAAGGTGTTTTTCAGCTCGAAAAAAATGCGTTTTTTCAAACTGTAGAATCCCAATGTAACTGCCTGGCTCAGAAGAGCCCACTGAGTCAGCCCTTAAACCAAGTGTGCAGAAGTTGTCAAAACGTGCTTTTCAGCAGAAATAAGCACGTTTGGGCAACTTTGGTCACCCCCATGTAACTTCTGGGGCAGGAACAGCACACTTTTCAAAAGGTGTTTTTTAGCTCGAAATAAACACGTTTTTTCAGGCTGTTGAATCCCAATGTAACTGCCTGGCTCAGAAGAGCCCACTGAGTCAGCCCTTAACCCCAGTGTGCAGAAGTTGTCAAAACGTGTTTTTCAGCAGAAATAAACACGTTTGGGCAACTTTGGTCACCCCCATGTAACTTCTGGGGCAGGAACAGCACACTTTTCAAAAGGTGTTTTTCAGCTCGAAACAAACGCATTTTTTCAGACTGTTGAATCCCAATGTAACTGACTGGCTCAGAAGAGCCCACTGAGTCAGCCCTTAAACCAAGTGTGCAGAAGTTGTCAAAACGTGCTTTTCAGCAGAAATAAACACGTTTGGGCAACTTGGGTCACCCCCATGAAACATCTGGGGCAGGAACAGCACACTTTTCAAAACGTGTTTTTCAGCTCGAAATAAACACATTTTTTCAGACTGTTGAATCCGAATGTAACTGCCTGGCTCAGAAGAGCCCACTGAGTCAGCCCTTAAACCAAGTGTGCAGAAGCTGTCAAAAGGTGTTTTTCAGCTGAAATAAACACGTTGGGGGAACTTTGGTCACCCCCATGTAACTTCTGGGGCATGAACAGCACACTTTTCAAAAGGTGTTTTTCAGCTCGAAACAAATGCGTTTTTTCAAACTGTTGAATCCCAATGTAACTGCCTGGCTCAGAAGAGCCCATTGAGTCAGCCTTTAACCCCAGTGTGCACAAGTTGTCAAAACGTGTTTTTCAGCAGAAATAAACACGTTTGGGCAACTTGGGTCACCCCCATGAAACATCTGGGGCAGGAACAGCACACTTTTCAAAACGTGTTTTTCAGCTCGAAATAAACACGTTTTTTCAGCTGTTGAATCCCAATGTAACTGCCTGGCTCAGAAGAGCCCATTGAGTCAGCCTTTAACCCCAGTGTGCAGAAGTTGTCAAAACGTGTTTTTCAGCAGAAATAAACACGTTTGGGCAACTTTGGTCTTCCCCATGTAACTTCTGGGGCATGAACAGCACACTTTTCAAAAGGTGTTTTTCAGCTCGAAACAAATGCGTTTTTTCAAACTGTTGAATCCCAATGTAACTGCCTGGCTCAGAAGAGCCCATTGAGTCAGCCTTTAACCCCAGTGTGCACAAGTTGTCAAAACGTGTTTTTCAGCAGAAATAAACACGTTTGGGCAACTTGGGTCACCCCCATGAAACATCTGGGGCAGGAACAGCACACTTTTCAAAACGTGTTTTTCAGCTCGAAATAAACACGTTTTTTCAGACAGTTGAATCCCAATGTAACTGCCTGGCTCAGAAGAGCCCATTGAGTCAGCCTTTAACCCCAGTGTGCAGAAGTTGTCTAAACGTGCTTTTCAGCAGAAATAAACACGTTTGGGCAACTTTGGTCACCCCCATGTAACTTCTGGGGCAGGAACAGCACACTTTTCAAAAGGTGTTTTTCAGCTGAAATAAACACGTTGGGGGAACTTTGGTCACCCCCATGTAACTTCTGGGGCAGGAACAGCACACTTTTCAAAAGGTGTTTTTCAGCTCGAAACAAACGGGTTTTTTCAGACTGTTGCATCCCAATGTAACTGCCTGGCTCAGAAGAGCCCACTGAGTCAGCCCTTAAACCAAATGTGCAGAAGTTGTCAAAACGTGCTTTTCAGCAGAAATAAACACGTTTGGGCAACTTGGGTCACCCCCATGAAACATCTGGGGCAGGAACAGCACACTTTTCAAAACGTGTTTTTCAGCTCGAAATAAACACGTTTTTTCAGACTGTTGAATCCGAATGTAACTGCCTGGCTCAGAAGAGACCTCTGAGTCAGCCCTTAACCACAGTGTGCAGAAGTTGTCAAAACGTGTTTTTCAGCAGAAATAAACACGTTTGGGCAACTTTGGTCACCCCCATGTAACTTCTGGGGCAGGAACAGCACACTTTTCAAAAGGTGTTTTTCAGCTCGAAACAAACGCGTTTTTTCATACTGTTGAATCCCAGTGTAACTGCCTGGCTCAGAAGAGCCCACTGAGTCAGCCTTTAACTCCAGTGTGCAGAAGTTGTCAAAACGTGTTTTTCAGCAGAAATAAACACGTTTGTGCAACTTTGGTTACCCCCATGTAACTTCTGGGGCAGGAACAGCACACTTTTCAAAAGGTGTTTTTCAGCTCGAAACAAACGCGTTTTTTCAGACTGTTGAATCCCAATGTAACTGCCTGGCTGAGAAGAGCCCACTGAGTCAGCCCTTAAACCAAGTGTGCAGAAGTTGTCAAAACGTGCTTTTCAGCAGAAATAAACACGTTTGGGCAACTTTGGTCACCCCCATGTAACTTCTGGGGCAGGAACAGCACACTTTTCAAAAGGTGTTTTCTAGCTCGAAATAAACACGTTTTTTCAGACTGTTGAATCCCAATGTAACTGCCTGGCTCAGAAGAGCCCACTGAGTCAGCCCTTAACCCCAGTGTGCAGAAGTTGTCAAAACGTGTTTTTCAGCAGAAATAAACACATTTGGGCAACTTTGGTCTTCCCCATGTAACTTCTGGGGCAGGAACAGCACACTTTTTAAAAGGTGTTTTTCAGCTCGAAACAAACGCATTTTTTCAGACTGTTGAATCCCAATGTAACTGCCTGGCTCAGAAGAGCCCACTGAGTCAGCCCTTAAACCAAGTGTGCAGAAGTTGTCAAAACGTGCTTTTCAGCAGAAATATACACGTTTGGGCAACTTTGGTCACCACCATGTAACTTCTGGGGCAAGAACAGCACACTTTTCAAAAGGTGTTTTTCAGCTCGAAACAAACGCATTTTTTCAGACTGTTGAATCCCAATGTAACTGCCTGGCTCAGAAGAGCCCACTGAGTCAGCCCTTAAACCAAGTGTGCAGAAGTTGTCAAAACGTGCTTTTCAGCAGAAATAAACACGTTTGGGCAACTTGGGTCACCACCATGAAACATCTGGGGCAGAAACAGCACACTTTTCAAAAGGTGTTTTTCAGCCAAAAATATACGCGTTTTTTCAGACTGTTGATTCCCCATGTAAATTCCTGGCTCAGAAGAGCCCACTGAGTCAGCACTTAACTTCAGTGTGCAGAAGTTGGCAAAACGTGTTTTTCAGCTGAAATAAACACGTTTGCGCAACTTTGGTCACCCCCATGTAACTTCTGGGGCAGGAACAGCACACTTTTCAAAAGGTGTTTTTCAGCTCGAAAAAAACGCGTTTTTTTAAACTGTAGAATCCCAATGTAACTGCCTGGCTCAGAAGAGCCAGCTGAGTCAGCCTTTAAACCCAGTGAACAGAAGTTGTCTAAACGTGCTTTTCAGCAGAAATAAACACGTTTGGGCAACTTTGGTCACCCCCATGTAACTTCTGGGGCAGGAACAGCACACTTTTCAAAAGGTGTTTTTCAGCTCGAAACAAACGCGTTTTTTCATACTGTTGAATCCCAGTGTAACTGCCTGGCTCAGAAGAGCCCACTGAGTCAGCCTTTAACTCCAGTGTGCAGAAGTTGTCAAAACGTGTTTTTCAGCAGAAATAAACACGTTTGTGCAACTTTGGTTACCCCCATGTAACTTCTGGGGCAGGAACAGCACACTTTTCAAAAGGTGTTTTTCAGCTCGAAACAAACGCGTTTTTTCAGACTGTTGAATCCCAATGTAACTGCCTGGCTGAGAAGAGCCCACTGAGTCAGCCCTTAAACCAAGTGTGCAGAAGTTGTCAAAACGTGCTTTTCAGCAGAAATAAACACGTTTGGGCAACTTGGGTCACCACCATGAAACATCTGGGGCAGGAACAGCACACTTTTCAACAGGTGTTTTTCAGCCAAAAATATACGCGTTTTTTCAGACTGTTGATTCCCCATGTAAATTCCTGGCTCAGAAGAGCCCACTGAGTCAGCACTTAACTTCAGTGTGCAGAAGTTGGCAAAACGTGTTTTTCAGCTGAAATAAACACGTTTGCGCAACTTTGGTCACCCCCATGTAACTTCTGGGGCAGGAACAGCACACTTTTCAAAAGGTGTTTTTCAGCTCGACAAAAACGCGTTTTTTCAAACTGTAGAATCCCAATGTAACTGCCTGGCTCAGAAGAGCCAGCTGAGTCAGCCTTTAAACCCAGTGAACAGAAGTTGTCTAAACGTGCTTTTCAGCAGAAATAAACACGTTTGGGCAACTTTGGTCACACCCATGTAACTTCTGGGGCAGGAACAGCACACTTTTGAAAACGTGTTTTTCAGCTGAAATAAACACGTTGGGGGAACTTTGGTCACCCCCATGTAACTTCTGGGGCAGGAACAGCACACTTTTCAAAAGGTGTTTTTCAGCTCGAAACAAACGCGTTTTTTCAGACTCTTGAATCCCAATGTAACTGCCTGGCTCAGAAGAGCCCACTGAGTCAGCCCTTAAACCAAGTGTGCAGAAGTTGTCAAAACGTGCTTTTCAGCAGAAATAAACACGTTTGGGCAACTTTGGTCACCCCCATGTAACTTCTGGGGCAGGAACAGCACACTTTTCAAAAGATGTTTTTTAGCTCGAAATAAACACGTTTTTTCAGGCTGTTGAATCCCAATGTAACTGCCTGGCTCAGAAGAGCCCACTGAGTCAGCCCTTAACCCCAGTGTGCAGAAGTTGTCAAAACGTGTTTTTCAGCAGAAATAAACACGTTTGGGCAACTTTGGTCACCCCCACGTAACTTCTGGGGCAGGAACAGTACACTTTTCAAAAGGTGTTTTTCAGCTCGAAACAAACGCATTTTTTCAGACTGTTGAATCCCAATGTAACTGCCTGGCTCAGAAGAGCCCACTGAGTCAGCCCTTAAACCAAGTGTGCAGAAGTTGTCAAAACGTGCTTTTCAGCAGAAATAAACACGTTTGGGCAACTTGGGTCACCCCCATGAAACATCTGGGGCAGGAACAGCACACTTTTCAAAACGTGTTTTTCAGCTCGAAATAAACACGTTTTTTCAGACTGTTGAATCCGAATGTAACTGCCTGGCTCAGAAGAGCCCACTGAGTCAGCCCTTAAACCAAGTGTGCAGAAGCTGTCAAAAGGTGTTTTTCAGCTGAAATAAACACGTTGGGGGAACTTTGGTCACCCCCATGTAACTTCTGGGGCAGGAACAGCACACTTTTCAAAAGGTGTTTTTCAGCTCGAAACAAATGCGTTTTTTCAAACTGTTGAATCCCAATGTAACTGCCTGGCTCAGAAGAGCCCATTGAGTCAGCCCTTAACCCCAGTGTGCAGAAGTTGTCAAAACGTGTTTTTCTGCAGAAATAAACACGTTTGGGCAACTTTGGTCTTCCCCATGTAACTTCTGGGGCAGGAACAGCACACTTTTCAAAAGGTGTTTTTCAGCTCGAAACAAACACGTTTTTTCAGACTGTTGAATCCCAATGTAACTGCCTGGCTCAGAAGAGCCCACTGAGTCAGCCTTTAACCCCAGTGTGCAGAAGTTGTCAAAACGTGTTTTTCTGCAGAAATAAACACGTTTGGGCAACTTTGGTCTTCCCCATGTAACTTCTGGGGCAGGAACAGCACACTTTTCAAAAGGTGTTTTTCAGCTCGAAACAAACACGTTTTTTCAGACTGTTGAATCCCAATATAACTGCCTGGCTCAGAGGAGCCCGCTGAGTCAGCCCTTAACCCCAGTGTGCAGAAGTTGTCAAAACGTGTTTTTCAGCAGAAATAAACACGTTTGGGCAACTTTGGTCACCCCCATGTAACTTCTGGGGCAGGAACAGCACACTTTTCAAAAGGTGTTTTTCAGCTCAAAACAAACGTGTTTTTTCAGACTGTTGAATCCCAATGTAACTGCCTGGCTCAGAAGAGCCCACTGAGTCAGCCTTTAACCCCAGTGTGCAGAAGTTGTCAAAACGTGTTTTTCTGCAGAAATAAACACGTTTGGGCAACTTTGGTCTTCCCCATGTAACTTCTGGGGCAGGAACAGCACACTTTTCAAAAGGAGTTTTTCAGCTCGAAACAAACACGTTTTTTCAGACTGTTGAATCCCAATGTAACTGCCTGGCTCAGAAGAGCCCAATGAGTAAGCCCTTAAACCAAGTGTGCAGAAGTTGTCAAAACGTGCTTTTCAGCAGAAATAAATACGTTTGGGCAACTTTGGTCTTCCCCATGTAACTTCTGGGGCAGGAACAGCACACTTTTCAAAAGGTGTTTTTCAGCTCGAAACAAACACGTTTTTTCAGACTGTTGAATCCCAATGTAACTGCGTGGCTCAGAAGAGCCCACTGAGTCAGCCTTTAACCCCAGTGTGCAGAAGTTGTCAAAACGTGTTTTTCTGCAGAAATAAACACGTTTGGGCAACTTTGGTCTTCCCCATGTAACTTCTGGGGCAGGAACAGCACACTTTTCAAAAGGTGTTTTTCAGCTCGAAACAAACACGTTTTTTCAGACTGTTGAATCCCAATATAACTGCCTGGCTCAGAGGAGCCCGCTGAGTCAGCCCTTAACCCCAGTGTGCAGAAGTTGTCAAAACGTGTTTTTCAGCAGAAATAAACACGTTTGGGCAACTTTGGTCATCCCCATGTAACTTCTGGGGCAGGAACAGCACACTTTTCAAAAGGTGTTTTTCAGCTCGAAACAAACGTGTTTTTTCAGACTGTTGAATCCCAATGTAACTGCTTGGCTCAGAAGAGCCCACTGAGTCAGCCCTTAAACCAAGTGTGCAGAAGTTGTCAAAACGTGCTTTTCAGCAGAAATAAACACGTTTGGGCAACTTTGGTCACCCCCATGTAACTTCTGGGCAGAAAAAGCACAGTTTTCTAAAGGTGTTTTTCAGCTCGAAATAAACACGTTTTTTCAGGCTGTTGAATCCCAATGTAACTGCCTGGCTCAGAAGAGCCCACTGAGTCAGCCCTTAACCCCAGTGTGCAGAAGTTGTCAAAACGTGTTTTCAGCAGAAATAAACATGTTTGGGCAACTTGGGTCACCCCCATGAAACATCTGGGGCAGGAACAGCATACTTTTCAACAGGTGTTTTTCAGCCAAAAAATATACGCGTCTTTTCAGGCTGTTGATTCCCCATGTAAATGCCTGGCTCAGAAGAGCCCACTGAGTCAGCACTTAACCCCAGTGTGCAGAAGTTGGCAAAACGTGTTTTTCAGCTGAAATAAACACGTTGGGGGAACTTTGGTCACCCCCATGTAACTTCTGTGGCAGGACCAGCACACTTTTCAAAAGGTGTTTTTCAGCTCGAAATAAACGCGTTTTTTCAAACTGTAGAATCCCAAAGTAACTGCCTGGCTCAGAAGAGCCAGCTGAGTCAGCCTTTAAACCCAGTGAACAGAAGTTGTCTAAACGTGCTTTTCAGCAGAAATAAACACGTTTGGGCAACTTTGGTCACCCCCATGTAACTTCTGGGGCAGGAACAGCACACTTTTCAAAAGGTGTTTTTCAGCTGAAATAAACACGTTGGGGGAACTTTGGTCACCCCCATGTAACTTCTGGGGCAGGAACAGCACACTTTTCAAAAGGTGTTTTTCAGCTCGAAACAAACGCGTTTTTTCAGACTGTTGCATCCCAATGTAACTGCCTGGCTCAGAAGAGCCCACTGAGTCAGCCCTTAAACCAAATATGCAGAAGTTGTCAAAACGTGCTTTTCAGCAGAAATAAACACGTTTGGGCAACTTGGGTCACCCCCATGAAACATCTGGGGCAGGAACAGCACACTTTTCAAAACGTGTTTTTCAGCTCGAAATAAACACGTTTTTTCAGACTGTTGAATCCGAATGTAACTGCCTGGCTCAGAAGAGACCTCTGAGTCAGCCCTTAACCACAGTGTGCTGAAGTTGTCAAAACGTGTTTTTCAGCAGAAATAAACACGTTTGGGCAACTTTGGTCACCCCCATGTAACTTCTGGGGCAGGAACAGCACACTTTTCAAAAGGTGTTTTTCAGCTCGAAACAAACGTGTTTTTTCAGACTGTTGAATCCCAATGTAACTGCCTGGCTCAGAAGAGCCCACTGAGTCAGCCTTTAACCCCAGTGTGCAGAAGTTGTCAAAACGTGTTTTTCTGCAGAAATAAACACGTTTGGGCAACTTTGGTCTTCCCCATGTAACTTCTGGGGCAGGAACAGCACACTTTTCAAAAGGAGTTTTTCAGCTCGAAACAAACACGTTTTTTCAGACTGTTGAATCCCAATATAACTGCCTGGCTCAGAAGAGCCCACTGAGTCAGCCCTTAAACCAAGTGTGCAGAAGTTGTCAAAACGTGCTTTTCAGCAGAAATAAACACGTTTGGGCAACTTTGGTCACCCCCATGTAACTTCTGGGGCAGGAACAGCACACTTTTCAAAAGATGTTTTTTAGCTCGAAATAAACACGTTTTTTCAGGCTGTTGAATCCCAATGTAACTGCCTGGCTCAGAAGAGCCCACTGAGTCAGCCCTTAACCCCAGTGTGCAGAAGTTGTCAAAACGTGTTTTTCAGCAGAAATAAACACGTTTGGGCAACTTTGGTCACCCCCACGTAACTTCTGGGGCAGGAACAGTACACTTTTCAAAAGGTGTTTTTCAGCTCGAAACAAACGCATTTTTTCAGACTGTTGAATCCCAATGTAACTGCCTGGCTCAGAAGAGCCCACTGAGTCAGCCCTTAAACCAAGTGTGCAGAAGTTGTCAAAACGTGCTTTTCAGCAGAAATAAACACGTTTGGGCAACTTGGGTCACCCCCATGAAACATCTGGGGCAGGAACAGCACACTTTTCAAAACGTGTTTTTCAGCTCGAAATAAACACGTTTTTTCAGACTGTTGAATCCGAATGTAACTGCCTGGCTCAGAAGAGCCCACTGAGTCAGCCCTTAAACCAAGTGTGCAGAAGCTGTCAAAAGGTGTTTTTCAGCTGAAATAAACACGTTGGGGGAACTTTGGTCACCCCCATGTAACTTCTGGGGCAGGAACAGCACACTTTTCAAAAGGTGTTTTTCAGCTCGAAACAAATGCGTTTTTTCAAACTGTTGAATCCCAATGTAACTGCCTGGCTCAGAAGAGCCCATTGAGTCAGCCCTTAACCCCAGTGTGCAGAAGTTGTCAAAACGTGTTTTTCTGCAGAAATAAACACGTTTGGGCAACTTTGGTCTTCCCCATGTAACTTCTGGGGCAGGAACAGCACACTTTTCAAAAGGTGTTTTTCAGCTCGAAACAAACACGTTTTTTCAGACTGTTGAATCCCAATGTAACTGCCTGGCTCAGAAGAGCCCACTGAGTCAGCCTTTAACCCCAGTGTGCAGAAGTTGTCAAAACGTGTTTTTCTGCAGAAATAAACACGTTTGGGCAACTTTGGTCTTCCCCATGTAACTTCTGGGGCAGGAACAGCACACTTTTCAAAAGGTGTTTTTCAGCTCGAAACAAACACGTTTTTTCAGACTGTTGAATCCCAATATAACTGCCTGGCTCAGAGGAGCCCGCTGAGTCAGCCCTTAACCCCAGTGTGCAGAAGTTGTCAAAACGTGTTTTTCAGCAGAAATAAACACGTTTGGGCAACTTTGGTCACCCCCATGTAACTTCTGGGGCAGGAACAGCACACTTTTCAAAAGGTGTTTTTCAGCTCAAAACAAACGTGTTTTTTCAGACTGTTGAATCCCAATGTAACTGCCTGGCTCAGAAGAGCCCACTGAGTCAGCCTTTAACCCCAGTGTGCAGAAGTTGTCAAAACGTGTTTTTCTGCAGAAATAAACACGTTTGGGCAACTTTGGTCTTCCCCATGTAACTTCTGGGGCAGGAACAGCACACTTTTCAAAAGGAGTTTTTCAGCTCGAAACAAACACGTTTTTTCAGACTGTTGAATCCCAATGTAACTGCCTGGCTCAGAAGAGCCCAATGAGTAAGCCCTTAAACCAAGTGTGCAGAAGTTGTCAAAACGTGCTTTTCAGCAGAAATAAATACGTTTGGGCAACTTTGGTCTTCCCCATGTAACTTCTGGGGCAGGAACAGCACACTTTTCAAAAGGTGTTTTTCAGCTCGAAACAAACACGTTTTTTCAGACTGTTGAATCCCAATGTAACTGCGTGGCTCAGAAGAGCCCACTGAGTCAGCCTTTAACCCCAGTGTGCAGAAGTTGTCAAAACGTGTTTTTCTGCAGAAATAAACACGTTTGGGCAACTTTGGTCTTCCCCATGTAACTTCTGGGGCAGGAACAGCACACTTTTCAAAAGGTGTTTTTCAGCTCGAAACAAACACGTTTTTTCAGACTGTTGAATCCCAATATAACTGCCTGGCTCAGAGGAGCCCGCTGAGTCAGCCCTTAACCCCAGTGTGCAGAAGTTGTCAAAACGTGTTTTTCAGCAGAAATAAACACGTTTGGGCAACTTTGGTCATCCCCATGTAACTTCTGGGGCAGGAACAGCACACTTTTCAAAAGGTGTTTTTCAGCTCGAAACAAACGTGTTTTTTCAGACTGTTGAATCCCAATGTAACTGCTTGGCTCAGAAGAGCCCACTGAGTCAGCCCTTAAACCAAGTGTGCAGAAGTTGTCAAAACGTGCTTTTCAGCAGAAATAAACACGTTTGGGCAACTTTGGTCACCCCCATGTAACTTCTGGGCAGAAAAAGCACAGTTTTCTAAAGGTGTTTTTCAGCTCGAAATAAACACGTTTTTTCAGGCTGTTGAATCCCAATGTAACTGCCTGGCTCAGAAGAGCCCACTGAGTCAGCCCTTAACCCCAGTGTGCAGAAGTTGTCAAAACGTGTTTTCAGCAGAAATAAACATGTTTGGGCAACTTGGGTCACCCCCATGAAACATCTGGGGCAGGAACAGCATACTTTTCAACAGGTGTTTTTCAGCCAAAAAATATACGCGTCTTTTCAGGCTGTTGATTCCCCATGTAAATGCCTGGCTCAGAAGAGCCCACTGAGTCAGCACTTAACCCCAGTGTGCAGAAGTTGGCAAAACGTGTTTTTCAGCTGAAATAAACACGTTGGGGGAACTTTGGTCACCCCCATGTAACTTCTGTGGCAGGACCAGCACACTTTTCAAAAGGTGTTTTTCAGCTCGAAATAAACGCGTTTTTTCAAACTGTAGAATCCCAAAGTAACTGCCTGGCTCAGAAGAGCCAGCTGAGTCAGCCTTTAAACCCAGTGAACAGAAGTTGTCTAAACGTGCTTTTCAGCAGAAATAAACACGTTTGGGCAACTTTGGTCACCCCCATGTAACTTCTGGGGCAGGAACAGCACACTTTTCAAAAGGTGTTTTTCAGCTGAAATAAACACGTTGGGGGAACTTTGGTCACCCCCATGTAACTTCTGGGGCAGGAACAGCACACTTTTCAAAAGGTGTTTTTCAGCTCGAAACAAACGCGTTTTTTCAGACTGTTGCATCCCAATGTAACTGCCTGGCTCAGAAGAGCCCACTGAGTCAGCCCTTAAACCAAATATGCAGAAGTTGTCAAAACGTGCTTTTCAGCAGAAATAAACACGTTTGGGCAACTTGGGTCACCCCCATGAAACATCTGGGGCAGGAACAGCACACTTTTCAAAACGTGTTTTTCAGCTCGAAATAAACACGTTTTTTCAGACTGTTGAATCCGAATGTAACTGCCTGGCTCAGAAGAGACCTCTGAGTCAGCCCTTAACCACAGTGTGCTGAAGTTGTCAAAACGTGTTTTTCAGCAGAAATAAACACGTTTGGGCAACTTTGGTCACCCCCATGTAACTTCTGGGGCAGGAACAGCACACTTTTCAAAAGGTGTTTTTCAGCTCGAAACAAACGTGTTTTTTCAGACTGTTGAATCCCAATGTAACTGCCTGGCTCAGAAGAGCCCACTGAGTCAGCATTTAACCCCAGTGTGCAGAAGTTGTCAAAACGTGTTTTTCTGCAGAAATAAACACGTTTGGGCAACTTTGGTCTTCCCCATGTAACTTCTGGGGCAGGAACAGCACACTTTTCAAAAGGAGTTTTTCAGCTCGAAACAAACACGTTTTTTCAGACTGTTGAATCCCAATATAACTGCCTGGCTCAGAAGAGCCCACTGAGTCAGCCCTTAAACCAAGTGTGCAGAAGTTGTCAAAACGTGCTTTTCAGCAGAAATAAACACGTTTGGGCAACTTTGGTCACCCCCATGTAACTTCTGGCAGAAAAAGCACAGTTTTCTAAAGGTGTTTTTCAGCTCGAAATAAACACGTTTTTTCAGGCTGTTGAATCCCAATGTAACTGCCTGGCTCAGAAGAGCCCACTGAGTCAGCCCTTAACCCCAGTGTGCAGAAGTTGTCAAAACGTGTTTTCAGCAGAAATAAACACGTTTGGGCAACTTGGGTCACCCCCATGAAACATTTGGGGCAGGAACAGCATACTTTTCAAAAGGTGTTTTTCAGCCAAAAAATATACGCGTCTTTTCAGACTGTTGATTCCCCATGTAAATGCCTGGCTCAGAAGAGCCCACTGAGTCAGCACTTAACCCCAGTGTGCAGGAGTTGGCAAAACGTGTTTTTCAGCTGAAATAAACACGTTGGGGGAACTTTGGTCACCCCCATGTAACTTCTGGGGCAGGACCAGTACACTTTTCAAAAGGTGTTTTTCAGCTCGAAATAAACGCGTTTTTTCAACTGTAGAATCCCAATGTAACTGCCTGGCTCAGAAGAGCCAGCTGAGTCAGCCTTTAAACCCAGTGAACAGAAGTTGTCTAAACGTGCTTTTCAGCAGAAATAAACACGTTTGGGCAACTTTGGTCACCCCCATGTAACTTCTGGGGCAGGAACAGCACACTTTTCAAAAGGTGTTTTTCAGCTGAAATAAACACATTGGGGGAACTTTGGTCACCCCCATGTAACTTCTGGGGAAGGAACAGCACACTTTTCAAAAGGTGTTTTTCAGCTCGAAACAAATGCGTTTTTTCAAACTGTTGAATCCCAATGTAACTGCCTGGCTCAGAAGAGCCCATTGAGTCAGCCTTTAACCCCAGTGTGCAGAAGTTGTCAAAACGTGTTTTTCAGCAGAAATAAACACGTTTGGGCAACTTTGGTCACCCCCATGTAACTTCTGGGGCATGAACAGCACACTTTTCAAAAGGTGTTTTTCAGCTCGAAACAAATGCGTTTTTTCAAACTGTTGAATCCCAATGTAACTGCCTGGCTCAGAAGAGCCCATTGAGTCAGCCTTTAACCCCAGTGTGCACAAGTTGTCAAAACGTGTTTTTCAGCAGAAATAAACACGTTTGGGCAACTTGGGTCACCCCCATGAAACATCTGGGGCAGGAACAGCACACTTTTCAAAACGTGTTTTTCAGCTCGAAATAAACACGTTTTTTCAGACTGTTGAATCCCTATGTAACTGCCTGGCTCAGAAGAGCCCATTGAGTCAGCCTTTAACCCCAGTGTGCAGAAGTTGTCAAAACGTGTTTTTCTGCAGAAATAAAAACGTTTGGGCAACTTTGGTCTTCCCCATGTAACTTCTGGGGCAGGAACAGCACACTTTTCAAAAGGTGTTTTTCAGCTCGAAACAAACACGTTTTTTCAGTCTGTTGAATACCAATGTAACTGCCTGGCTCAGAAGAGCCCACTGAGTCAGCCTTTAACCCCAGTGTGCAGAAGTTGTCAAAACGTGTTTTTCTTCAGAAGTAAACACGTTTGGGCAACTTTGGTCTTCCCCATGTAACTTCTGGGGCAGGAACAGCACACTTTTCAAAAGGTTTTTTTCAGCTCGAAACAAATGCGTTTTTTCAAACTGTTGAATCCCAATGTAACTGCCTGGCTCAGAAGAGCCCACTGAGTCAGCCTTTAACCCCAGTGTGCAGAAGTTGTCAAAACGTGTTTTTCAGCAGAAATAAACACGTTTGGGCAACTTTGGTCACCCCCATGTAACTTCTGGGGCAGGAACAGCACACTTTTCAAAAGGTGTTTTTCAGCTCGAAACAAACGCATTTTTTCAGACTGTTGAATCCCAATGTAACTGCCTGGCTCAGAAGAGCCCACTGAGTCAGCCCTTAAACCAAGTGTGCAGAAGTTGTCAAAACGTGCTTTTCAGCAGAAATAAGCACGTTTGGGCAACTTGGGTCACCACCATGAAACATCTGGGGCAGGAACAGCACACTTTTCAACAGGTGTTTTTCAGCCAAAAATATACGCGTTTTTTCAGTCTGTTGATTCCCCATGTAAATTCCTGGCTCAGAAGAGCCCACTGAGTCAGCACTTAACTTCAGTGTGCAGAAGTTGGCAAAACGTGTTTTTCAGCTGAAATAAACACGTTTGCGCAACTTTGGTCACCCCCATGTAACTTCTGGGGCAGGAACAGCACACTTTTCAAAAGGTGTTTTTCAGCTCGAAAAAAATGCGTTTTTTCAAACTGTAGAATCCCAATGTAACTGCCTGGCTCAGAAGAGCCCACTGAGTCAGCCCTTAAACCAAGTGTGCAGAAGTTGTCAAAACGTGCTTTTCAGCAGAAATAAGCACGTTTGGGCAACTTTGGTCACCCCCATGTAACTTCTGGGGCAGGAACAGCACACTTTTCAAAAGGTGTTTTTTAGCTCGAAATAAACACGTTTTTTCAGGCTGTTGAATCCCAATGTAACTGCCTGGCTCAGAAGAGCCCACTGAGTCAGCCCTTAACCCCAGTGTGCAGAAGTTGTCAAAACGTGTTTTTCAGCAGAAATAAACACGTTTGGGCAACTTTGGTCACCCCCATGTAACTTCTGGGGCAGGAACAGCACACTTTTCAAAAGGTGTTTTTCAGCTCGAAACAAACGCATTTTTTCAGACTGTTGAATCCCAATGTAACTGACTGGCTCAGAAGAGCCCACTGAGTCAGCCCTTAAACCAAGTGTGCAGAAGTTGTCAAAACGTGCTTTTCAGCAGAAATAAACACGTTTGGGCAACTTGGGTCACCCCCATGAAACATCTGGGGCAGGAACAGCACACTTTTCAAAACGTGTTTTTCAGCTCGAAATAAACACATTTTTTCAGACTGTTGAATCCGAATGTAACTGCCTGGCTCAGAAGAGCCCACTGAGTCAGCCCTTAAACCAAGTGTGCAGAAGCTGTCAAAAGGTGTTTTTCAGCTGAAATAAACACGTTGGGGGAACTTTGGTCACCCCCATGTAACTTCTGGGGCATGAACAGCACACTTTTCAAAAGGTGTTTTTCAGCTCGAAACAAATGCGTTTTTTCAAACTGTTGAATCCCAATGTAACTGCCTGGCTCAGAAGAGCCCATTGAGTCAGCCTTTAACCCCAGTGTGCACAAGTTGTCAAAACGTGTTTTTCAGCAGAAATAAACACGTTTGGGCAACTTGGGTCACCCCCATGAAACATCTGGGGCAGGAACAGCACACTTTTCAAAACGTGTTTTTCAGCTCGAAATAAACACGTTTTTTCAGCTGTTGAATCCCAATGTAACTGCCTGGCTCAGAAGAGCCCATTGAGTCAGCCTTTAACCCCAGTGTGCAGAAGTTGTCAAAACGTGTTTTTCAGCAGAAAAAAACACGTTTGGGCAACTTTGGTCTTCCCCATGTAACTTCTGGGGCATGAACAGCACACTTTTCAAAAGGTGTTTTTCAGCTCGAAACAAATGCGTTTTTTCAAACTGTTGAATCCCAATGTAACTGCCTGGCTCAGAAGAGCCCATTGAGTCAGCCTTTAACCCCAGTGTGCACAAGTTGTCAAAACGTGTTTTTCAGCAGAAATAAACACGTTTGGGTAACTTGGGTCACCCCCATGAAACATCTGGGGCAGGAACAGCACACTTTTCAAAACGTGTTTTTCAGCTCGAAATAAACACGTTTTTTCAGACAGTTGAATCCCAATGTAACTGCCTGGCTCAGAAGAGCCCATTGAGTCAGCCTTTAACCCCAGTGTGCAGAAGTTGTCTAAACGTGCTTTTCAGCAGAAATAAACACGTTTGGGCAACTTTGGTCACCCCCATGTAACTTCTGGGGCAGGAACAGCACACTTTTCAAAAGGTGTTTTTCAGCTGAAATAAACACGTTGGGGGAACTTTGGTCACCCCCATGTAACTTCTGGGGCAGGAACAGCACACTTTTCAAAAGGTGTTTTTCAGCTCGAAACAAACGCGTTTTTTCAGACTGTTGCATCCCAATGTAACTGCCTGGCTCAGAAGAGCCCACTGAGTCAGCCCTTAAACCAAATGTGCAGAAGTTGTCAAAACGTGCTTTTCAGCAGAAATAAACACGTTTGGGCAACTTGGGTCACCCCCATGAAACATCTGGGGCAGGAACAGCACACTTTTCAAAACGTGTTTTTCAGCTCGAAATAAACACGTTTTTTCAGACTGTTGAATCCGAATGTAACTGCCTGGCTCAGAAGAGACCTCTGAGTCAGCCCTTAACCACAGTGTGCAGAAGTTGTCAAAACGTGTTTTTCAGCAGAAATAAACACGTTTGGGCAACTTTGGTCACCCCCATGTAACTTCTGGGGCAGGAACAGCACACTTTTCAAAAGGTGTTTTTCAGCTCGAAACAAACGCGTTTTTTCATACTGTTGAATCCCAGTGTAACTGCCTGGCTCAGAAGAGCCCACTGAGTCAGCCTTTAACTCCAGTGTGCAGAAGTTGTCAAAACGTGTTTTTCAGCAGAAATAAACACGTTTGTGCAACTTTGGTTACCCCCATGTAACTTCTGGGGCAGGAACAGCACACTTTTCAAAAGGTGTTTTTCAGCTCGAAACAAACGCGTTTTTTCAGACTGTTGAATCCCAATGTAACTGCCTGGCTGAGAAGAGCCCACTGAGTCAGCCCTTAAACCAAGTGTGCAGAAGTTGTCAAAACGTGCTTTTCAGCAGAAATAAACACGTTTGGGCAACTTTGGTCACCCCCATGTAACTTCTGGGGCAGGAACAGCACACTTTTCAAAAGGTGTTTTCTAGCTCGAAATAAACACGTTTTTTCAGACTGTTGAATCCCAATGTAACTGCCTGGCTCAGAAGAGCCCACTGAGTCAGCCCTTAACCCCAGTGTGCAGAAGTTGTCAAAACGTGTTTTTCAGCAGAAATAAACACATTTGGGCAACTTTGGTCTTCCCCATGTAACTTCTGGGGCAGGAACAGCACACTTTTTAAAAGGTGTTTTTCAGCTCGAAACAAACGCATTTTTTCAGACTGTTGAATCCCAATGTAACTGCCTGGCTCAGAAGAGCCCACTGAGTCAGCCCTTAAACCAAGTGTGCAGAAGTTGTCAAAACGTGCTTTTCAGCAGAAATATACACGTTTGGGCAACTTTGGTCACCCCCATGTAACTTCTGGGGCAAGAACAGCACACTTTTCAAAAGGTGTTTTTCAGCTCGAAACAAATGCATTTTTTCAGACTGTTGAATCCCAATGTAACTGCCTGGCTCAGAAGAGCCCACTGAGTCAGCCCTTAAACCAAGTGTGCAGAAGTTGTCAAAACGTGCTTTTCAGCAGAAATAAACACGTTTGGGCAACTTGGGTCACCACCATGAAACATCTGGGGCAGAAACAGCACACTTTTCAAAAGGTGTTTTTCAGCCAAAAATATACGCGTTTTTTCAGACTGTTGATTCCCCATGTAAATTCCTGGCTCAGAAGAGCCCACTGAGTCAGCACTTAACTTCAGTGTGCAGAAGTTGGCAAAACGTGTTTTTCAGCTGAAATAAACACGTTTGCGCAACTTTGGTCACCCCCATGTAACTTCTGGGGCAGGAACAGCACACTTTTCAAAAGGTGTTTTTCAGCTCGAAAAAAACGCGTTTTTTTAAACTGTAGAATCCCAATGTAACTGCCTGGCTCAGAAGAGCCAGCTGAGTCAGCCTTTAAACCCAGTGAACAGAAGTTGTCTAAACGTGCTTTTCAGCAGAAATAAACACGTTTGGGCAACTTTGGTCACCCCCATGTAACTTCTGGGGCAGGAACAGCACACTTTTCAAAAGGTGTTTTTCAGCTCGAAACAAACGCGTTTTTTCATACTGTTGAATCCCAGTGTAACTGCCTGGCTCAGAAGAGCCCACTGAGTCAGCCTTTAACTCCAGTGTGCAGAAGTTGTCAAAACGTGTTTTTCAGCAGAAATAAACACGTTTGTGCAACTTTGGTTACCCCCATGTAACTTCTGGGGCAGGAACAGCACACTTTTGAAAACGTGTTTTTCAGCTGAAATAAACACGTTGGGGGAACTTTGGTCACCCCCATGTAACTTCTGGGGCAGGAACAGCACACTTTTCAAAAGGTGTTTTTCAGCTCGAAACAAACGCGTTTTTTCAGACTCTTGAATCCCAATGTAACTGCCTGGCTCAGAAGAGCCCACTGAGTCAGCCCTTAAACCAAGTGTGCAGAAGTTGTCAAAACGTGCTTTTCAGCAGAAATAAACACGTTTGGGCAACTTTGGTCACCCCCATGTAACTTCTGGGGCAGGAACAGCACACTTTTCAAAAGATGTTTTTTAGCTCGAAATAAACACGTTTTTTCAGGCTGTTGAATCCCAATGTAACTGCCTGGCTCAGAAGAGCCCACTGAGTCAGCCCTTAACCCCAGTGTGCAGAAGTTGTCAAAACGTGTTTTTCAGCAGAAATAAACACGTTTGGGCAACTTTGGTCACCCCCACGTAACTTCTGGGGCAGGAACAGTACACTTTTCAAAAGGTGTTTTTCAGCTCGAAATAAACACGTTTTTTCAGACTGTTGAATCCGAATGTAACTGCCTGGCTCAGAAGAGCCCACTGAGTCAGCCCTTAAACCAAGTGTGCAGAAGCTGTCAAAAGGTGTTTTTCAGCTGAAATAAACACGTTGGGGGAACTTTGGTCACCCCCATGTAACTTCTGGGGCAGGAACAGCACACTTTTCAAAAGGTGTTTTTCAGCTCGAAACAAATGCGTTTTTTCAAACTGTTGAATCCCAATGTAACTGCCTGGCTCAGAAGAGCCCATTGAGTCAGCCCTTAACCCCAGTGTGCAGAAGTTGTCAAAACGTGTTTTTCTGCAGAAATAAACACGTTTGGGCAACTTTGGTCTTCCCCATGTAACTTCTGGGGCAGGAACAGCACACTTTTCAAAAGGTGTTTTTCAGCTCGAAACAAACACGTTTTTTCAGACTGTTGAATCCCAATGTAACTGCCTGGCTCAGAAGAGCCCACTGAGTCAGCCTTTAACCCCAGTGTGCAGAAGTTGTCAAAACGTGTTTTTCTGCAGAAATAAACACGTTTGGGCAACTTTGGTCTTCCCCATGTAACTTCTGGGGCAGGAACAGCACACTTTTCAAAAGGTGTTTTTCAGCTCGAAACAAACACGTTTTTTCAGACTGTTGAATCCCAATATAACTGCCTGGCTCAGAGGAGCCCGCTGAGTCAGCCCTTAACCCCAGTGTGCAGAAGTTGTCAAAACGTGTTTTTCAGCAGAAATAAACACGTTTGGGCAACTTTGGTCACCCCCATGTAACTTCTGGGGCAGGAACAGCACACTTTTCAAAAGGTGTTTTTCAGCTCAAAACAAACGTGTTTTTTCAGACTGTTGAATCCCAATGTAACTGCCTGGCTCAGAAGAGCCCACTGAGTCAGCCTTTAACCCCAGTGTGCAGAAGTTGTCAAAACGTGTTTTTCTGCAGAAATAAACACGTTTGGGCAACTTTGGTCTTCCCCATGTAACTTCTGGGGCAGGAACAGCACACTTTTCAAAAGGAGTTTTTCAGCTCGAAACAAACACGTTTTTTCAGACTGTTGAATCCCAATGTAACTGCCTGGCTCAGAAGAGCCCAATGAGTAAGCCCTTAAACCAAGTGTGCAGAAGTTGTCAAAACGTGCTTTTCAGCAGAAATAAATACGTTTGGGCAACTTTGGTCTTCCCCATGTAACTTCTGGGGCAGGAACAGCACACTTTTCAAAAGGTGTTTTTCAGCTCGAAACAAACACGTTTTTTCAGACTGTTGAATCCCAATGTAACTGCGTGGCTCAGAAGAGCCCACTGAGTCAGCCTTTAACCCCAGTGTGCAGAAGTTGTCAAAACGTGTTTTTCTGCAGAAATAAACACGTTTGGGCAACTTTGGTCTTCCCCATGTAACTTCTGGGGCAGGAACAGCACACTTTTCAAAAGGTGTTTTTCAGCTCGAAACAAACACGTTTTTTCAGACTGTTGAATCCCAATATAACTGCCTGGCTCAGAGGAGCCCGCTGAGTCAGCCCTTAACCCCAGTGTGCAGAAGTTGTCAAAACGTGTTTTTCAGCAGAAATAAACACGTTTGGGCAACTTTGGTCATCCCCATGTAACTTCTGGGGCAGGAACAGCACACTTTTCAAAAGGTGTTTTTCAGCTCGAAACAAACGTGTTTTTTCAGACTGTTGAATCCCAATGTAACTGCTTGGCTCAGAAGAGCCCACTGAGTCAGCCCTTAAACCAAGTGTGCAGAAGTTGTCAAAACGTGCTTTTCAGCAGAAATAAACACGTTTGGGCAACTTTGGTCACCCCCATGTAACTTCTGGGCAGAAAAAGCACAGTTTTCTAAAGGTGTTTTTCAGCTCGAAATAAACACGTTTTTTCAGGCTGTTGAATCCCAATGTAACTGCCTGGCTCAGAAGAGCCCACTGAGTCAGCCCTTAACCCCAGTGTGCAGAAGTTGTCAAAACGTGTTTTCAGCAGAAATAAACATGTTTGGGCAACTTGGGTCACCCCCATGAAACATCTGGGGCAGGAACAGCATACTTTTCAACAGGTGTTTTTCAGCCAAAAAATATACGCGTCTTTTCAGGCTGTTGATTCCCCATGTAAATGCCTGGCTCAGAAGAGCCCACTGAGTCAGCACTTAACCCCAGTGTGCAGAAGTTGGCAAAACGTGTTTTTCAGCTGAAATAAACACGTTGGGGGAACTTTGGTCACCCCCATGTAACTTCTGTGGCAGGACCAGCACACTTTTCAAAAGGTGTTTTTCAGCTCGAAATAAACGCGTTTTTTCAAACTGTAGAATCCCAAAGTAACTGCCTGGCTCAGAAGAGCCAGCTGAGTCAGCCTTTAAACCCAGTGAACAGAAGTTGTCTAAACGTGCTTTTCAGCAGAAATAAACACGTTTGGGCAACTTTGGTCACCCCCATGTAACTTCTGGGGCAGGAACAGCACACTTTTCAAAAGGTGTTTTTCAGCTGAAATAAACACGTTGGGGGAACTTTGGTCACCCCCATGTAACTTCTGGGGCAGGAACAGCACACTTTTCAAAAGGTGTTTTTCAGCTCGAAACAAACGCGTTTTTTCAGACTGTTGCATCCCAATGTAACTGCCTGGCTCAGAAGAGCCCACTGAGTCAGCCCTTAAACCAAATATGCAGAAGTTGTCAAAACGTGCTTTTCAGCAGAAATAAACACGTTTGGGCAACTTGGGTCACCCCCATGAAACATCTGGGGCAGGAACAGCACACTTTTCAAAACGTGTTTTTCAGCTCGAAATAAACACGTTTTTTCAGACTGTTGAATCCGAATGTAACTGCCTGGCTCAGAAGAGACCTCTGAGTCAGCCCTTAACCACAGTGTGCTGAAGTTGTCAAAACGTGTTTTTCAGCAGAAATAAACACGTTTGGGCAACTTTGGTCACCCCCATGTAACTTCTGGGGCAGGAACAGCACACTTTTCAAAAGGTGTTTTTCAGCTCGAAACAAACGTGTTTTTTCAGACTGTTGAATCCCAATGTAACTGCCTGGCTCAGAAGAGCCCACTGAGTCAGCCTTTAACCCCAGTGTGCAGAAGTTGTCAAAACGTGTTTTTCTGCAGAAATAAACACGTTTGGGCAACTTTGGTCTTCCCCATGTAACTTCTGGGGCAGGAACAGCACACTTTTCAAAAGGTGTTTTTCAGCCAAAAAATATACGCGTCTTTTCAGACTGTTGATTCCCCATGTAAATGCCTGGCTCAGAAGAGCCCACTGAGTCAGCACTTAACCCCAGTGTGCAGAAGTTGGCAAAACGTGTTTTTCAGCTGAAATAAACACGTTGGGGGAACTTTGGTCACCCCCATGTAACTTCTGGGGCAGGACCAGTACACTTTTCAAAAGGTGTTTTTCAGCTCGAAATAAACGCGTTTTTTCAACTGTAGAATCCCAATGTAACTGCCTGGCTCAGAAGAGCCAGCTGAGTCAGCCTTTAAACCCAGTGAACAGAAGTTGTCTAAACGTGCTTTTCAGCAGAAATAAACACGTTTGGGCAACTTTGGTCACCCCCATGTAACTTCTGGGGCAGGAACAGCACACTTTTCAAAAGGTGTTTTTCAGCTGAAATAAACACATTGGGGGAACTTTGGTCACCCCCATGTAACTTCTGGGGAAGGAACAGCACACTTTTCAAAAGGTGTTTTTCAGCTCGAAACAAATGCGTTTTTTCAAACTGTTGAATCCCAATGTAACTGCCTGGCTCAGAAGAGCCCATTGAGTCAGCCTTTAACCCCAGTGTGCAGAAGTTGTCAAAACGTGTTTTTCAGCAGAAATAAACACGTTTGGGCAACTTTGGTCACCCCCATGTAACTTCTGGGCAGAAAAAGCACAGTTTTCTAAAGGTGTTTTTCAGCTCGAAATAAACACGTTTTTTCAGGCTGTTGAATCCCAATGTAACTGCCTGGCTCAGAAGAGCCCACTGAGTCAGCCCTTAACCCCAGTGTGCAGAAGTTGTCAAAACGTGTTTTCAGCAGAAATAAACATGTTTGGGCAACTTGGGTCACCCCCATGAAACATCTGGGGCAGGAACAGCATACTTTTCAACAGGTGTTTTTCAGCCAAAAAATATACGCGTCTTTTCAGACTGTTGATTCCCCATGTAAATGCCTGGCTCAGAAGAGCCCACTGAGTCAGCACTTAACCCCAGTGTGCAGAAGTTGACAAAACGTGTTTTTCAGCTGAAATAAACACGTTGGGGGAACTTTGGTCACCCCCATGTAACTTCTGGGGCAGGACCAGCACACTTTTCAAAAGGTGTTTTTCAGCTCGAAATAAACGCGTTTTTTCAAACTGTAGAATCCCAAAGTAATTGCCTGGCTCAGAAGAGCCAGCTGAGTCAGCCTTTAAACCCAGTGAACAGAAGTTGTCTAAACGTGCTTTTCAGCAGAAATAAACACGTTTGGGCAACTTTGGTCACCCCCATGTAACTTCTGGGGCAGGACCAGCACACTTTTCAAAAGGTGTTTTTCAGCTCGAAATAAACGCGTTTTTTCAAACTGTAGAATCCCAAAGTAACTGCCTGGCTCAGAAGAGCCAGCTGAGTCAGCCTTTAAACCCAGTGAACAGAAGTTGTCTAAACGTGCTTTTCAGCAGAAATAAACACGTTTGGGCAACTTTGGTCACCCCCATGTAACTTCTGGGGCAGGAACAGCACACTTTTCAAAAGGTGTTTTTCAGCTGAAATAAACACGTTGGGGGAACTTTGGTCACCCCCATGTAACTTCTGGGGCAGGAACAGCACACTTTTCAAAAGGTGTTTTTCAGCTCGAAACAAACGCGTTTTTTCAGACTGTTGCATCCCAATGTAACTGCCTGGCTCAGAAGAGCCCACTGAGTCAGCCCTTAAACCAAGTGTGCAGAAGTTGTCAAAACGTGCTTTTCAGCAGAAATAAACACGTTTGGGCAACTTTGGTCACCCCCATGTAACTTCTGGGGCAGGAACAGCACACTTTTCAAAAGGTGTTTTTCAGCTCGAAACAAACGTGTTTTTTCAGACTGTTGAATCCCAATGTAACTGCCTGGCTCAGAAGAGCCTACTGAGTCAGCCTTTAACCCCAGTGTGCAGAAGTTGTCAAAACGTGTTTTTCTGCAGAAATAAACACGTTTGGGCAACTTTGGTCTTCCCCATGTAACTTCTGGGGCAGGAACAGCACACTTTTCAAAAGGTGTTTTTCAGCTCGAAACAAACACGTTTTTTCAGACTGTTGAATCCCAATGTAACTGCCTGGCTCAGAAGAGCCCACTGAGTCAGCCCTTAACCCCAGTGTGCAGAAGTTGTCAAAACGTGCTTTTCAGCAGAAATAAACACTTTTGGGCAACTTTGGTCACCGCCACGTAACTTCTGGGGCAGGAACAGCACACTTTTCAAAAGGTGTTTTTCAGCTCGAAACAAACACGTTTTTTCAGTCTGTTGAATCCCAATGTAACTGCCTGGCTCAGAAGAGCCCACTGAGTCAGCCTTTAACCCCAGTGTGCAGAAGTTGTCAAAACGTGTTTTTCTTCAGAAATAAACACGTTTGGGGAACTTTGGTCTTCCCCATGTAACTTCTGGGGCAGGAACAGCACACTTTTCAAAAGGTGTTTTTCAGCTCGAAACAAACACGTTTTTTCAGACTGTTGAATCCCAATATAACTGCCTGGCTCAGAAGAGCCCACTGAGTCAGCCCTTAAACCAAGTGTGCAGAAGTTGTCAAAACGTGCTTTTCAGCAGAAATAAACACGTTTGGGCAACTTTGGTCACCCCCATGTAACTTCTGGGCAGAAAAAGCACAGTTTTCTAAAGGTGTTTTTCAGCTCGAAATAAACACGTTTTTTCAGGCTGTTGAATCCCAATGTAACTGCCTGGCTCAGAAGAGCCCACTGAGTCAGCCCTTAACCCCAGTGTGCAGAAGTTGTCAAAACGTGTTTTCAGCAGAAATAAACACGTTTGGGCAACTTGGGTCACCCCCATGAAACATTTGGGGCAGGAACAGCATACTTTTCAACAGGTGTTTTTCAGCCAAAAAATATACGCGTCTTTTCAGGCTGTTGATTCCCCATGTAAATGCCTGGCTCAGAAGAGCCCACTGAGTCAGCACTTAACCCCAGTGTGCAGAAGTTGGCAAAACGTGTTTTTCAGCTGAAATAAACACGTTGGGGGAACTTTGGTCACCCCCATGTAACTTCTGGGGCAGGACCAGTACACTTTTCAAAAGGTGTTTTTCAGGTCGAAATAAACGCGTCTTTTCAAACTGTAGCATCCCAATGTAACTGCCTGGCTCAGAAGAGCCAGCTGAGTCAGCCTTTAAACCCAGTGAACAGAAGTTGTCTAAACGTGCATTTCAGCAGAAATAAACACGTTTGGGCAACGTTGGTCACCCCCATGTAACTTCTGCGGCAGGAACAGCACACTTTTCAAAAGGTGTTTTTCAGCTGAAATAAACACATTGGGGGAACTTTGGTCACCCCCATGTAACTTCTGGGGAAGGAACAGCACACTTTTCAAAAGGTGTTTTTCAGCTCGAAACAAATGCGTTTTTTCAAACTGTTGAATCCCAATGTAACTGCCTGGCTCAGAAGAGCCCTTTGAGTCAGCCTTTAACCCCAGTGTGCAGAAGTTGTCAAAACGTGTTTTTCAGCAGAAATAAACACGTTTGGGCAACTTTGGTCACCCCCATGTAACTTCTGGGCAGAAAAAGCACAGTTTTCTAAAGGTGTTTTTCAGCTCGAAATAAACACGTTTTTTCAGGCTGTTGAATCCCAATGTAACTGCCTGGCTCAGAAGAGCCCACTGAGTCAGCCCTTAACCCCAGTGTGCAGAAGTTGTCAAAACGTGTTTTCAGCAGAAATAAACATGTTTGGGCAACTTGGGTCACCCCCATGAAACATCTGGGGCAGGAACAGCATACTTTTCAACAGGTGTTTTTCAGCCAAAAAATATACGCGTCTTTTCAGACTGTTGATTCCCCATGTAAATGCCTGGCTCAGAAGAGCCCACTGAGTCAGCACTTAACCCCAGTGTGCAGAAGTTGCCTAAACGTGCTTTTCAGCAGAAATAAACACGTTTGGGCAACTTTGGTCACCCCCATGTAACTTCTGGGCAGAAAAAGCACAGTTTTCAAAAGGTGTTTTTCAGCTCGAAAAAAATGCGTTTTTTCAAACTGTAGAATCCCAATGTAACTGCCTGGCTCAGAAGAGCCAGCTGAGTCAGCCTTTAAACCCAGTGAACAGAAGTTGTCTAAACGTGCTTTTCAGCAGAAATAAACACGTTTGGGCAACTTTGGTCAAACCCATGTAACTTCTGGGGCAGGAACAGCACACTTTTGAAAACGTGTTTTTCAGCTGAAATAAACACGTTGGGGGAACTTTGGTCACCCCCATGTAACTTCTGGGGCAGGAACAGCACACTTTTCAAAAGGTGTTTTTCAGCTCGAAACAAACGCGTTTTTTCAGACTGTTGAATCCCAATGTAACTGCCTGGCTCAGAAGAGCCCACTGAGTTAGCCTTTAACCCCAGTGTGCAGAAGTTGTCAAAACGTGTTTTTCAGCAGAAATAAACACGTTTGGGCAACTTTGGTTACCCCCATGTAACTTCTGGGGCAGGAACAGCACACTTTTCAAAAGGTGTTTTTCAGCTCGAAACAAACGCGTTTTTTCAGACTGTTGAATCCCAATGTAACTGCCTGGCTCAGAAGAGCCCACTGAGTCAGCCCTTAAACCAAGTGTGCAGAAGTTGTCAAAACGTGCTTTTCAGCAGAAATAAACACGTTTGGGCAACTTTGGTCACCCCCATGTAACTTCTGGGGCAGGAACAGCACACTTTTCAAAAGGTGTTTTTTAGCTCGAAATAAACACGTTTTTTCAGGCTGTTGAATCCCAATGTAACTGCCTGGCTCAGAAGAGCCCACTGAGTCAGCCCTTAACCCCAGTGTGCAGAAGTTGTCAAAACGTGTTTTTCAGCAGAAATAAACACGTTTGGGCAACTTTGGTCACCCCCATGTAACTTCTGGGGCAGGAACAGCACACTTTTCAAAAGGTGTTTTTCAGCTCGAAACAAACGTGTTTTTTCAGACTGTTGAATCCCAATGTAACTGCCTGGCTCAGAAGAGCCCACTGAGTCAGCCTTTAACCCCAGTGTGCAGAAGTTGTCAAAACGTGTTTTTCAGCAGAAATAAACACGTTTGGGCAACTTTGGTTACCCCCATGTAACTTCTGGGGCAGGAACAGCACACTTTTCAAAAGGTGTTTTTCAGCTCGAAACAAACGCGTTTTTTCAGACTGTTGAATCCCAATGTAACTGCCTGGCTCAGAAGAGCCCACTGAGTCAGCCCTTAAACCAAGTGTGCAGAAGTTGTCAAAACGTGCTTTTCAGCAGAAATAAACACGTTTGGGCAACTTTGGTCACCCCCATGTAACTTCTGGGGCAGGACCAGCACACTTTTCAAAAGGTGTTTTTCAGCTCGAAATAAACGCGTTTTTTCAAACTGTAGAATCCCAAAGTAACTGCCTGGCTCAGAAGAGCCAGCTGAGTCAGCCTTTAAACCCAGTGAACAGAAGTTGTCTAAACGTGCTTTTAAGCAGAAATAAACACGTTTGGGCCACTTTGGTCACCCCCATGTAACTTCTGGGGCAGGAACAGCACACTTTTCAAAAGGTGTTTTTCAGCTCGAAACAAACGCATTTTTTCAGACTGTTGAATCCCAATGTAACTGCCTGGCTCAGAAGAGCCCACTGAGTCAGCCCTTAAACCAAGTGTGCAGAAGTTGTCAAAACGTGCTTTTCAGCAGAAATAAACACGTTTGGGCAACTTGGGTCACCCCCATGAAACATCTGGGGCAGGAACAGCACACTTTTCAAAACGTGTTTTTCAGCTCGAAATAAACACGTTTTTTCAGACTGTTGAATCCGAATGTAACTGCCTGGCTCAGAAGAGCCCACTGAGTCAGCCCTTAAACCAAGTGTGCAGAAGCTGTCAAAAGGTGTTTTTCAGCTGAAATAAACACGTTGGGGGAACTTTGGTCACCCCCATGTAACTTCTGGGGCAAGAACAGCACACTTTTCAAAAGGTGTTTTTCAGCTCGAAACAAATGCGTTTTTTCAAACTGTTGAATCCCAATGTAACTGCCTGGCTCAGAAGAGCCCATTGAGTCAGCCTTTAACCCCAGTGTGCACAAGTTGTCAAAACGTGTTTTTCAGCAGAAATAAACACGTTTGGGCAACTTGGGTCACCCCCATGAAACATCTGGGGCAGGAACAGCACACTTTTCAAAACGTGTTTTTCAGCTCGAAATAAACACGTTTTTTCAGACTGTTGAATCCCAATGTAACTGCCTGGCTCAGAAGAGCCCATTGAGTCAGCCTTTAACCCCAGTGTGCAGAAGTTGTCAAAACGTGTTTTTCAGCAGAAATAAACACGTTTGGGCAACTTTGGTCTTCCCCATGTAACTTCTGGGGCATGAACAGCACACTTTTCAAAAGGTGTTTTTCAGCTCGAAACAAATGCGTTTTTTCAAACTGTTGAATCCCAATGTAACTGCCTGGCTCAGAAGAGCCCATTGAGTCAGCCTTTAACCCCAGTGTGCACAAGTTGTCAAAACGTGTTTTTCAGCAGAAATAAACACGTTTGGGCAACTTGGGTCACCCCCATGAAACATCTGGGGCAGGAACAGCACACTTTTCAAAACGTGTTTTTCAGCTCGAAATAAACACGTTTTTTCAGACTGTTGAATCCCAATGTAACTGCCTGGCTCAGAAGAGCCCATTGAGTCAGCCTTTAACCCCAGTGTGCAGAAGTTGTCAAAACGTGTTTTTCAGCAGAAATAAACACGTTTGGGCAACTTTGGTCTTCCCCATGTAACTTCTGGGGCAGGAACAGCACACTTTTCAAAAGGTGTTTTTCAGCTCGAAACAAATGCATTTTTTCAGACTGTTGAATCCCAATGTAACTGCCTGGCTCAGAAGAGCCCACTGAGTCAGCCCTTAAACCAAGTGTGCAGAAGTAGTCAAAACGTACTTTTCAGCAGAAATAAACACGTTTGGGCAACTTTGGTCACCCCCATGTAACTTCTGGGGCAGGAACAGCACACTTTTCAAAAGGTGTTTTTCAGCTCGATACAAACGCGTTTTTTCAGACTGTTGAATCCCAATGTAACTGACTGGCTCAGAAGAGCCCACTGAGTCAGCCCTTAAAGCAAGTGTGCAGAAGTTGTCAAAACGTACTTTTCAGCAGAAATAAACACGTTTGGGCAACTTGGGTCACCCCCATGAAACATCTGGGGCAGGAACAGCACACTTTTCAAAACGTGTTTTTCAGCTCGAAATAAACACGTTTTTTCAGACTGTTGAATCCCTATGTAACTGCCTGGCTCAGAAGAGCCCATTGAGTCAGCCTTTAACCCCAGTGTGCAGAAGTTGTCAAAATGTGTTTTTCTGCAGAAATAAACACGTTTGGGCAACTTTGGTCTTCCCCATGTAACTTCTGGGGCAGGAACAGCACACTTTTCAAAAGGTGTTTTTCAGCTCGAAACAAACACGTTTTTTCAGTCTGTTGAATACCAATGTAACTGCCTGGCTCAGAAGAGCCCACTGAGTCAGCCTTTAACCCCAGTGTGCAGAAGTTGTCAAAACGTGTTTTTCTTCAGAAGTAAACACGTTTGGGCAACTTTGGTCTTCCCCATGTAACTTCTGGGGCAGGAACAGCACACTTTTCAAAAGGTGTTTTTCAGCTCGAAACAAATGCGTTTTTTCAAACTGTTGAATCCCAATGTAACTGCCTGGCTCAGAAGAGCCCACTGAGTCAGCCTTTAACCCCAGTGTGCAGAAGTTGTCAAAACGTGTTTTTCAGCAGAAATAAACACGTTTGGGCAACTTTGGTCACCCCCATGTAACTTCTGGGGCAGGAACAGCACACTTTTCAAAAGGTGTTTTTCAGCTCGAAACAAACGCATTTTTTCAGACTGTTGAATCCCAATGTAACTGCCTGGCTCAGAAGAGCCCACTGAGTCAGCCCTTAAACCAAGTGTGCAGAAGTTGTCAAAACGTGCTTTTCAGCAGAAATAAGCACGTTTGGGCAACTTGGGTCACCACCATGAAACATCTGGGGCAGGAACAGCACACTTTTCAACAGGGTTTTTCAGCCAAAAATATACGCGTTTTTTCAGACTGTTGATTCCCCATGTAAATTCCTGGCTCAGAAGAGCCCACTGAGTCAGCACTTAACTTCAGTGTGCAGAAGTTGGCAAAACGTGTTTTTCAGCTGAAATAAACACGTTTGCGCAACTTTGGTCACCCCCATGTAACTTCTGGGGCAGGAACAGCACACTTTTCAAAAGGTGTTTTTCAGCTCGAAAAAAATGCGTTTTTTCAAACTGTAGAATCCCAATGTAACTGCCTGGCTCAGAAGAGCCAGCTGAGTCAGCCTTTAAACCCAGTGAACAGAAGTTGTCTAAACGTGCTTTTCAGTAGAAATAAACACGTTTGGGCAACTTTGGTCACCCCCATGTAACTTCTGGGGCAGGAACAGCACACTTTTGAAAACGTGTTTTTCAGCTGAAATAAACAAGTTGGGTGAACTTTGGTCACCCCCATGTAACTTCTGGGGCAGGAACAGCACACTTTTCAAAAGGTGTTTTTCAGCTCGAAACAAACGCGTTTTTTCAGACTGTTGAATCCCAATGTAACTGCCTGGCTCACAAGAGCCCACTGAGTCAGCCTTTAACCCCAGTGTGCAGAAGTTGTCAAAACGTGTTTTTCAGCAGAAATAAACACGTTTGGGCAACTTTGGTTACCCCCATGTAACTTCTGGGGCAGGAACAGCACACTTTTCAAAAGGTGTTTTTCAGCTCGAAACAAACGCGTTTTTTCACACTGTTGAATCCCAATGTAACTGCCTGGCTCAGAAGAGCCCACTGAGTCAGCCCTTAAACCAAGTGTGCAGAAGTTGTCAAAACGTGCTTTTCAGCAGAAATAAACACGTTTGGGCAACTTTGGTCACCCCCATGTAACTTCTGGGGCAGGAACAGCACACTTTTCAAAAGGTGTTTTTTAGCTCGAAATAAACACGTTTTTTCAGGCTGTTGAATCCCAATGTAACTGCCTGGCTCAGAAGAGCCCACTGAGTCAGCCCTTAACCCCAGTGTGCAGAAGTTGTCAAAACGTGTTTTTCAGCAGAAATAAACACGTTTGGGCAACTTTGGTCTTCCCCATGTAACTTCTGCGGCAGGAACAGCACACTTTTCAAAAGGTGTTTTTCAGCTCGAAACAAACGCATTTTTTCAGACTGTTGAATCCCAATGTAACTGCCTGGCTCAGAAGAGCCCACTGAGTCAGCCCTTAAACCAAGTGTGCAGAAGTTGTCAAAACGTGCTTTTCAGCAGAAATAAACACGTTTGGGCAACTTTGGTCACCCCCATGTAACTTCTGGGGCAGGAACAGCACACTTTTCAAAAGGTGTTTTTCAGCTCGAAACAAACGCGTTTTTTCAGACTGTTGAATCCCAATGTAACTGACTGGCTCAGAAGAGCCCACTGAGTCAGCCCTTAAACCAAGTGTGCAGAAGTTGTCAAAACGTGCTTTTCAGCAGAAATAAACACGTTTGGGCAACTTTGGTCACCCCCATGTAACTTCTGGGGTAGGAACAGCACACTTTTCAAAAGGTGTTTTTCAGCTCGAAACAAACGCGTTTTTTCAGACTGTTGAATCCCAATGTAACTGCCTGGCTCAGAAGAGCCCAATGAGTAAGCCCTTAAACCAAGTGTGCAGAAGTTGTCAAAACGTGCTTTTCAGCAGAAATAAACACGTTTGGGCAACTTTGGTCACCCCCATGTAACTTCTGGGGCAGGAACAGCACACTTTTCAAAAGGTGTTTTTCAGCTCGAAACAAACACGTTTTTTCAGTCTGTTGAATCCCAATGTAACTGCCTGGCTCAGAAGAGCCCACTGAGTCAGCCTTTAACCCCAGTGTGCAGAAGTTGTCAAAACGTGTTTTTCTGCAGAAATAAACACGTTTGGGCAACTTTGGTCTTCCCCATGTAACTTCTGGGGCAGGAACAGCACACTTTTCAAAAGGTGTTTTTCAGCTCGAAACAAATGCATTTTTTCAGACTGTTGAATCCCAATGTAACTGCCTGGCTCAGAAGAGCCCACTGAGTCAGCCCTTAAACCAAGTGTGCAGAAGTAGTCAAAACGTACTTTTCAGCAGAAATAAACACGTTTGGGCAACTTTGGTCACCCCCATGTAACTTCTGGGGCAGGAACAGCACACTTTTCAAAAGGTGTTTTTCAGCTCGATACAAACGCGTTTTTTCAGACTGTTGAATCCCAATGTAACTGACTGGCTCAGAAGAGCCCACTGAGTCAGCCCTTAAAGCAAGTGTGCAGAAGTTGTCAAAACGTACTTTTCAGCAGAAATAAACACGTTTGGGCAACTTGGGTCACCCCCATGAAACATCTGGGGCAGGAACAGCACACTTTTCAAAACGTGTTTTTCAGCTCGAAATAAACACGTTTTTTCAGACTGTTGAATCCCTATGTAACTGCCTGGCTCAGAAGAGCCCATTGAGTCAGCCTTTAACCCCAGTGTGCAGAAGTTGTCAAAATGTGTTTTTCTGCAGAAATAAACACGTTTGGGCAACTTTGGTCTTCCCCATGTAACTTCTGGGGCAGGAACAGCACACTTTTCAAAAGGTGTTTTTCAGCTCGAAACAAACACGTTTTTTCAGTCTGTTGAATACCAATGTAACTGCCTGGCTCAGAAGAGCCCACTGAGTCAGCCTTTAACCCCAGTGTGCAGAAGTTGTCAAAACGTGTTTTTCTTCAGAAGTAAACACGTTTGGGCAACTTTGGTCTTCCCCATGTAACTTCTGGGGCAGGAACAGCACACTTTTCAAAAGGTGTTTTTCAGCTCGAAACAAATGCGTTTTTTCAAACTGTTGAATCCCAATGTAACTGCCTGGCTCAGAAGAGCCCACTGAGTCAGCCTTTAACCCCAGTGTGCAGAAGTTGTCAAAACGTGTTTTTCAGCAGAAATAAACACGTTTGGGCAACTTTGGTCACCCCCATGTAACTTCTGGGGCAGGAACAGCACACTTTTCAAAAGGTGTTTTTCAGCTCGAAACAAACGCATTTTTTCAGACTGTTGAATCCCAATGTAACTGCCTGGCTCAGAAGAGCCCACTGAGTCAGCCCTTAAACCAAGTGTGCAGAAGTTGTCAAAACGTGCTTTTCAGCAGAAATAAGCACGTTTGGGCAACTTGGGTCACCACCATGAAACATCTGGGGCAGGAACAGCACACTTTTCAACAGGGTTTTTCAGCCAAAAATATACGCGTTTTTTCAGACTGTTGATTCCCCATGTAAATTCCTGGCTCAGAAGAGCCCACTGAGTCAGCACTTAACTTCAGTGTGCAGAAGTTGGCAAAACGTGTTTTTCAGCTGAAATAAACACGTTTGCGCAACTTTGGTCACCCCCATGTAACTTCTGGGGCAGGAACAGCACACTTTTCAAAAGGTGTTTTTCAGCTCGAAAAAAATGCGTTTTTTCAAACTGTAGAATCCCAATGTAACTGCCTGGCTCAGAAGAGCCAGCTGAGTCAGCCTTTAAACCCAGTGAACAGAAGTTGTCTAAACGTGCTTTTCAGTAGAAATAAACACGTTTGGGCAACTTTGGTCACCCCCATGTAACTTCTGGGGCAGGAACAGCACACTTTTGAAAACGTGTTTTTCAGCTGAAATAAACAAGTTGGGTGAACTTTGGTCACCCCCATGTAACTTCTGGGGCAGGAACAGCACACTTTTCAAAAGGTGTTTTTCAGCTCGAAACAAACGCGTTTTTTCAGACTGTTGAATCCCAATGTAACTGCCTGGCTCACAAGAGCCCACTGAGTCAGCCTTTAACCCCAGTGTGCAGAAGTTGTCAAAACGTGTTTTTCAGCAGAAATAAACACGTTTGGGCAACTTTGGTTACCCCCATGTAACTTCTGGGGCAGGAACAGCACACTTTTCAAAAGGTGTTTTTCAGCTCGAAACAAACGCGTTTTTTCACACTGTTGAATCCCAATGTAACTGCCTGGCTCAGAAGAGCCCACTGAGTCAGCCCTTAAACCAAGTGTGCAGAAGTTGTCAAAACGTGCTTTTCAGCAGAAATAAACACGTTTGGGCAACTTTGGTCACCCCCATGTAACTTCTGGGGCAGGAACAGCACACTTTTCAAAAGGTGTTTTTTAGCTCGAAATAAACACGTTTTTTCAGGCTGTTGAATCCCAATGTAACTGCCTGGCTCAGAAGAGCCCACTGAGTCAGCCCTTAACCCCAGTGTGCAGAAGTTGTCAAAACGTGTTTTTCAGCAGAAATAAACACGTTTGGGCAACTTTGGTCTTCCCCATGTAACTTCTGCGGCAGGAACAGCACACTTTTCAAAAGGTGTTTTTCAGCTCGAAACAAACGCATTTTTTCAGACTGTTGAATCCCAATGTAACTGCCTGGCTCAGAAGAGCCCACTGAGTCAGCCCTTAAACCAAGTGTGCAGAAGTTGTCAAAACGTGCTTTTCAGCAGAAATAAACACGTTTGGGCAACTTTGGTCACCCCCATGTAACTTCTGGGGCAGGAACAGCACACTTTTCAAAAGGTGTTTTTCAGCTCGAAACAAACGCGTTTTTTCAGACTGTTGAATCCCAATGTAACTGACTGGCTCAGAAGAGCCCACTGAGTCAGCCCTTAAACCAAGTGTGCAGAAGTTGTCAAAACGTGCTTTTCAGCAGAAATAAACACGTTTGGGCAACTTTGGTCACCCCCATGTAACTTCTGGGGTAGGAACAGCACACTTTTCAAAAGGTGTTTTTCAGCTCGAAACAAACGCGTTTTTTCAGACTGTTGAATCCCAATGTAACTGCCTGGCTCAGAAGAGCCCAATGAGTAAGCCCTTAAACCAAGTGTGCAGAAGTTGTCAAAACGTGCTTTTCAGCAGAAATAAACACGTTTGGGCAACTTTGGTCACCCCCATGTAACTTCTGGGGCAGGAACAGCACACTTTTCAAAAGGTGTTTTTCAGCTCGAAACAAACACGTTTTTTCAGTCTGTTGAATCCCAATGTAACTGCCTGGCTCAGAAGAGCCCACTGAGTCAGCCTTTAACCCCAGTGTGCAGAAGTTGTCAAAACGTGTTTTTCTGCAGAAATAAACACGTTTGGGCAACTTTGGTCTTCCCCATGTAACTTCTGGGGCAGGAACAGCACACTTTTCAAAAGGTGTTTTTCAGCTCGAAACAAACACGTTTTTTCAGACTGTTGAATCCCAATATAACTGCCTGGCTCAGAGGAGCCCACTGAGTCAGCCCTTAACCCCAGTGTGCAGAAGTTGTCAAAACGTGTTTTTCAGCAGAAATAAACACGTTTGGGCATCTTTGGTCACCCCCATGTAACTTCTGGGCAGAAAAAGCACAGTTTTCTAAAGGTGTTTTTCAGCTCGAAATAAACACGTTTTTTCAGGCTGTTGAATCCCAATGTAACTGCCTGGCTCAGAAGAGCCCACTGAGTCAGCCCTTAACCCCAGTGTGCAGAAGTTGTCAAAACGTGTTTTCAGCAGAAATAAACACGTTTGGGCAACTTGGGTCACCCCCATGAAACATCTGGGGCAGGAACAGCATACTTTTCAACAGGTGTTTTTCAGCCAAAAAATATACGCGTCTTTTCAGTCTGTTGATTCCCCATGTAAATGCCTGGCTCAGAAGAGCCCACTGAGTCAGCACTTAACCCCAGTGTGCAGAAGTTGGCAAAACGTGTTATTCAGCTGAAATAAACACGTTGGGGGAACTTTGGTCACCCCCATGTAACTTCTGGGGCAGGACCAGCACACTTTTCAAAAGGTGTTTTTCAGCTCGAAATAAACGCGTTTTTTCAAACTGTAGAATCCCAAAGTAACTGCCTGGCTCAGAAGAGCCAGCTGAGTCAGCCTTTAAACCCAGTGAACAGAAGTTGTCTAAACGTGCTTTTCAGCAGAAATAAACACGTTTGGGCAACTTTGGTCACCCCCATGTAACTTCTGGGGCAGGAACAGCACACTTTTCAAAAGGTGTTTTTCAGCTGAAATAAACACGTTGGGTTAACTTTGATCACCCCCATGTAACTTCTGGGGCAGGAACAGCACACTTTTCAAAAGGTGTTTTTCAGCTCGAAACAAACGCGTTTTTTCAGACTGTTCCATCCCAATGTAACTGCCTGGCTCAGAAGAGCCCACTGAGTCAGCCCTTAAACCAAGTGTGCAGAAGTTGTCAAAACGTGCTTTTCAGCAGAAATAAACACGTTTGGGCAACTTGGGTCACCCCCATGAAACATCTGGGGCAGGAACAGCACACTTTTCAAAACGTGTTTTTGAGCTCGAAATAAACACGTTTTTTCAGACTGTTGAATCCGAATGTAACTGCCTGGCTCAGAAGAGACCTCTGAGTCAGCCCTTAACCACAGTGTGCAGAAGTTGTCAAAACGTGTTTTTCAGCAGAAATAAACACGTTTGGGCAACTTTGGTCACCCCCATGTAACTTCTGGGGCAGGAACAGCACACTTTTCAAAAGGTGTTTTTCAGCTCGAAACAAACGTGTTTTTTCAGCTGTTGAATCCCAATGTAACTGCCTGGCTCAGAAGAGCCCACTGAGTCAGCCTTTAACCCCAGTGTGCAGAAGTTGTCAAAACGTGTTTTTCTGCAGAAATAAACACGTTTGGGCAACTTTGGTCTTCCCCATGTAACTTCTGGGGCAGGAACAGCACACTTTTCAAAAGGTGTTTTTCAGCTCGAAACAAACACGTTTTTTCAGACTGTTGAATCCCAATGTAACTGCCTGGCTCAGAAGAGCCCACTGAGTCAGCCCTTAACCCCAGTGTGCAGAAGTTGTCAAAACGTTTTTTTCAGCAGAAATAAACACGTTTGGGCAACTTTGGTCACCCCCATGTAACTTCTGGGGCAGGAACAGCACACTTTTGAAAACGTGTTTTTCAGCTGAAATAAACACGTTGGGGGAACTTTAGTCACCCCCATGTAACTTCTGGGGCAGGAACAGCACACTTTTCAAAAGGTGTTTTTCAGCTCGAAACAAACGCGTTTTTTCAGACTGTTGAATCCCAATGTAACTGCCTGGCTCAGAAGAGCCCACTGAGTCAGCCTTTAACCCCAGTGTGCAGAAGTTGTCAAAACGTGTTTTTCAGCAGAAATAAACACGTTTGGGCAACTTTGGTTACCCCCATGTAACTTCTGGGGCAGGAACAGCACACTTTTCAAAAGGTGTTTTTCAGCTCGAAACAAACGCGTTTTTTCAGACTGTTGAATCCCAATGTAACTGCCTGGCTCAGAAGAGCCCACTGAGTCAGCCCTTAAACCAAGTGTGCAGAAGTTGTCAAAACGTGCTTTTCAGCAGAAATAAACACGTTTGGGCAACTTTGGTCACCCCCATGTAACTTCTGGGGCAGGAACAGCACACTTTTCAAAACGTGTTTTTCAGCTCGAAATAAACACGTTTTTTCAGACTGTTGAATCCGAATGTAACTGCCTGGCTCAGAAGAGCCCACTGAGTCAGCCCTTAAACCAAGTGTGCAGAAGCTGTCAAAAGGTGTTTTTCAGCTGAAATAAACACGTTGGGGGAACTTTGGTCACCCCCATGTAACTTCTGGGGCATGAACAGCACACTTTTCAAAAGGTGTTTTTCAGCTCGAAACAAATGCGTTTTTTCAAACTGTTGAATCCCAATGTAACTGCCTGGCTCAGAAGAGCCCATTGAGTCAGCCCTTAACCCCAGTGTGCAGAAGTTGTCAAAACGTGTTTTTCAGCAGAAATAAACACGTTTGGGCAACTTTGGTCTTCCCCATGTAACTTCTGGGGCAGGAACAGCACACTTTTCAAAAGGTGTTTTTCAGCAAGAAACAAACGTGTTTTTTCAGACTGTTGAATCCCAATGTAACTGCCTGGCTCAGAAGAGCCCACTGAGTCAGCCTTTAACCCCAGTGTGCAGAAGTTGTCAAAACGTGTTTTTCTGCAGAAATAAACACGTTTGGGCAACTTTGGTCTTCCCCATGTAACTTCTGGGGCAGGAACAGCACACTTTTCAAAAGGTGTTTTTCAGCTCAAAACAAACACGTTTTTTCAGACTGTTTAATCCCAATGTAACTGCCTGGCTCAGAAGAGCCCACTGAGTCAGCCCTTAACCCCAGTGTGCAGAAGTTGTCAAAACGTGTTTTTCAGCAGAAATAAACACGTTTGGGCAACTTTGGTCACCCCCATGTAACTTCTGGGGTAGGAACAGCACACTTTTCAAAAGGTGTTTTTCAGCTCGAAACAAACGCGTTTTTTCAGACTGTTGAATCCCAATGTAACTGCCTGGCTCAGAAGAGCCCAATGAGTAAGCCCTTAAACCAAGTGTGCAGAACTTGTCAAAACGTGCTTTTCAGCAGAAATAAACACGTTTGGGCAACTTTGGTCTTCCCCATGTAACTTCTGGGGCAGGAACAGCACACTTTTCAAAAGGTGTTTTTCAGCTCGAAACAAACACGTTTTTTCAGTCTGTTGAATCCCAATGTAACTGCCTGGCTCAGAAGAGCCCACTGAGTCAGCCTTTAACCCCAGTGTGCAGAAGTTGTCAAAACGTGTTTTTCTGCAGAAATAAACACGTTTCGGCAACTTTGGTCTTCCCCATGTAACTTCTGGGGCAGGAACAGCACACTTTTCAAAAGGTGTTTTTCAGCTCGAAACAAACACGTTTTTTCAGACTGTTGAATCCCAATATAACTGCCTGGCTCAGAGGAGCCCACTGAGTCAGCCCTTAACCCCAGTGTGCAGAAGTTGTCAAAACGTGTTTTTCAGCAGAAATAAACACGTTTGGGCAACTTTGGTCACCCCCATGTAACTTCTGGGCAGAAAAAGCACAGTTTTCTAAAGGTGTTTTTCAGCTCGAAATAAACACGTTTTTTCAGGCTGTTGAATCCCAATGTAACTGCCTGGCTCAGAAGAGCCCACTGAGTCAGCCCTTAACCCCAGTGTGCAGAAGTTGTCAAAACGTGTTTTCAGCAGAAATAAACACGTTTGGGCAACTTGGGTCACCCCCATGAAACATCTGGGGCAGGAACAGCATACTTTTCAACAGGTGTTTTTCAGCCAAAAAATATACGCGTCTTTTCAGACTGTTGATTCCCCATGTAAATGCCTGGCTCAGAAGAGCCCACTGAGTCAGCACTTAACCCCAGTGTGCAGAAGTTGGCAAAACGTGTTTTTCAGCTGAAATAAACACGTTGGGGGAACTTTGGTCAACCCCATGTAACTTCTGGGGCAGGACCAGCACACTTTTCAAAAGGTGTTTTTCAGCTCGAAATAAACGCATTTTTTCAAACTGTAGAATCCCAAGGTAACTGCCTGGCTCAGAAGAGCCAGCTGAGTCAGCCTTTAAACCCAGTGAACAGAAGTTGTCTAAACGTGCTTTTCAGCAGAAATAAACACGTTTGGGCAACTTTGGTCACCCCCATGTAACTTCTGGGGCAGGAACAGCACACTTTTCAAAAGGTGTTTTTCAGCTGAAATAAACACGTTGGGTGAACTTTGATCACCCCCATGTAACTTCTGGGGCAGGAACAGCACACTTTTCAAAATGTGTTTTTCAGCTCGAAACAAACGCGTTTTTTCAGTCTGTTGAATCCCAATGTAACTGCCTGGCTCAGAAGAGCCCACTGAGTCAGCCTTTAACCCCAGTGTGCAGAAGTTGTCAAAACGTGTTTTTCAGCAGAAATAAACACGTTTGGGCAACTTTGGTTACCCCCATGTAACTTCTGGGGCAGGAACAGCACACTTTTCAAAAGGTGTTTTTCAGCTCGAAACAAACGCGTTTTTTCAGACTGTTGAATCCCAATGTAACTGCCTGGCTCAGAAGAGCCCACTGAGTCAGCCCTTAAACCAAGTGTGCAGAAGTTGTCAAAACGTGCTTTTCAGCAGAAATAAACACGTTTGGGCAACTTTGGTCACCCCCATGTAACTTCTGGGGCAGGAACAGCACACTTTTCAAAAGGTGTTTTTTAGCTCGAAATAAACACGTTTTTTCAGGCTGTTGAATCCCAATGTAACTGCCTGGCTCAGAAGAGCCCACTGAGTCAGCCTTTAACCCCAGTGTGCAGAAGTTGTCAAAACGTGTTTTTCAGCAGAAATAAACACGTTTGGGCAACTTTGGTTACCCCCATGTAACTTCTGGGGCAGGAACAGCACACTTTTCAAAAGGTGTTTTTCAGCTCGAAACAAACGCGTTTTTTCAGACTGTTGAATCCCAATGTAACTGCCTGGCTCAGAAGAGCCCACTGAGTCAGCCCTTAAACCATGTGTGCAGAAGTTGTCAAAACGTGCTTTTCAGCAGAAATAAACACGTTTGGGCAACTTTGGTCACCCCCATGTAACTTCTGGGGCAGGAACAGCACACTTTTCAAAAGGTGTTTTTTAGCCCGAAATAAACACGTTTTTTCAGGCTGTTGAATCCCAATGTAACTGCCTGGCTCAGAAGAGCCCACTGAGTCAGCCCTTAACCCCAGTTTGCAGAAGTTGTCAAAACGTGTTTTTCAGCAGAAATAAACACGTTTGGGCAACTTTGGTCACCCCCATGTAACTTCTGGGGCAGGAACAGCACACTTTTCAAAAGGTGTTTTTTAGCTCGAAATAAACACGTTTTTTCAGGCTGTTGAATCCCAATGTAACTGCCTGGCTCAGAAGAGCCCACTGAGTCAGCCCTTAACCCCAGTGTGCAGAAGTTGTCAAAACGTGTTTTTCAGCAGAAATAAACACGTTTGGGCAACTTGGGTCACCCCCATGAAACATCTTTTGCAGGAACAGCACACTTTTCAAAACGTGTTTTTCAGCTCGAAATAAACACGTTTTTTCAGACTGTTGAATCCCAATGTAACTGCCTGGCTCAGAAGAGCCCATTGAGTCAGCCTTTAACCCCAGTGTGCACAAGTTGTCAAAACGTGTTTTTCAGCAGAAATAAACACGTTTGGGCAACTTGGGTCACCCCCATGAAACATCTGGGGCAGGAACAGCACACTTTTCAAAAGGTGTTTTTCAGCTCGAAACAAATGCATTTTTTCAGACTGTTGAATCCCAATGTAACTGCCTGGCTCAGAAGAGCCCACTGAGTCAGCCCTTAAACCAAGTGTGCAGAAGTAGTCAAAACGTACTTTTCAGCAGAAATAAACACGTTTGGGCAACTTTGGTCACCCCCATGTAACTTCTGGGGCAGGAACAGCACACTTTTCAAAAGGTGTTTTTCAGCTCGAAAAAAATGCGTTTTTTCAAACTGTAGAATCCCAATGTAACTGCCTGGCTCAGAAGAGCCCACTGAGTCAGCCCTTAAACCAAGTGTGCAGAAGTTGTCAAAACGTGCTTTTCAGCAGAAATAAGCACGTTTGGGCAACTTTGGTCACCCCCATGTAACTTCTGGGGCAGGAACAGCACACTTTTCAAAAGGTGTTTTTTAGTTCGAAATAAACACGTTTTTTCAGGCTGTTGAATCCCAATGTAACTGCCTGGCTCAGAAGAGCCCACTGAGTCAGCCCTTAACCCCAGTGTGCAGAAGTTGTCAAAACGTGTTTTTCAGCAGAAATAAACACGTTTGGGCAACTTTGGTCACCCCCATGTAACTTCTGGGGCAGGAACAGCACACTTTTCAAAAGGTGTTTTTCAGCTCGAAACAAACGCATTTTTTCAGACTGTTGAATCCCAATGTAACTGCCTGGCTCAGAAGAGCCCACTGAGTCAGCCCTTAAACCAAGTGTGCAGAAGTTGTCAAAACGTGCTTTTCAGCAGAAATAAACACGTTTGGGCAACTTGGGTCACCCCCATGAAACATCTGGGGCAGGAACAGCACACTTTTCAAAACGTGTTTTTCAGCTCGAAATAAACACGTTTTTTCAGACTGTTGAATCCGAATGTAACTGCCTGGCTCAGAAGAGCCCACTGAGTCAGCCCTTAAACTAAGTGTGCAGAAGCTGTCAAAAGGTGTTTTTCAGCTGAAATAAACACGTTGGGGGAACTTTGGTCACCCCCATGTAACTTCTGGGGCATGAACAGCACACTTTTCAAAAGGTGTTTTTCAGCTCGAAACAAACGCATTTTTTCAGACTGTTGAATCCCAATGTAACTGCCTGGCTCAGAAGAGCCCACTGAGTCAGCCCTTAAACCAAGTGTGCAGAAGTTGTCAAAACGTGCTTTTCAGCAGAAATAAGCACGTTTGGGCAACTTGGGTCACCACCATGAAACATCTGGGGCAGGAACAGCACACTTTTCAACAGGTGTTTTTCAGCCAAAAATATACGCGTTTTTTCAGACTGTTGATTCCCCATGTAAATTCCTGGCTCAGAAGAGCCCACTGAGTCAGCACTTAACTTCAGTGTGCAGAAGTTGGCAAAACGTGTTTTTCAGCTGAAATAAACACGTTTGCGCAACTTTGGTCACCCCCATGTAACTTCTGGGGCAGGAACAGCACACTTTTCAAAAGGTGTTTTTCAGCTCGAAAAAAATGCGTTTTTTCAAACTGTAGAATCCCAATGTAACTGCCTGGCTCAGAAGAGCCCACTGAGTCAGCCCTTAAACCAAGTGTGCAGAAGTTGTCAAAACGTGCTTTTCAGCAGAAATAAGCACGTTTGGGCAACTTTGGTCTTCCCCATGTAACTTCTGGGGCAGGAACAGCACACTTTTCAAAAGGTGTTTTTCAGCTCGAAACAAACACGTTTTTTCAGTCTGTTGAATACCAATGTAACTGCCTGGCTCAGAAGAGCCCACTGAGTCAGCCTTTAACCCCAGTGTGCAGAAGTTGTCAAAACGTGTTTTTCAGCAGAAATAAACACGTTTGGGCAACTTTGGTCTTCCCCATGTAACTTCTGGGGCATGAACAGCAAATTTTCAAAAGGTGTTTTTCAGCTCGAAACAAATGCGTTTTTTCAAACTGTTGAATCCCAATGTAACTGCCTGGCTCAGAAGAGCCCATTGAGTCAGCCTTTAACCCCAGTGTGCACAAGTTGTCAAAACGTGTTTTTCAGCAGAAATAAACACGTTTGGGCAACTTGGGTCACCCCCATGAAACATCTGGGGCAGGAACAGCACACTTTTCAAAACGTGTTTTTCAGCTCGAAACAAATGCATTTTTTCAGACTGTTGAATCCCAATGTAACTGCCTGGCTCAGAAGAGCCCACTGAGTCAGCCCTTAAACCAAGTGTGCAGAAGTAGTCAAAACGTACTTTTCAGCAGAAATAAACACGTTTGGGCAACTTTGGTCACCCCCATGTAACTTCTGGGGCAGGAACAGCACACTTTTCAAAAGGTGTTTTTCAGCTCGATACAAACGCGTTTTTTCAGACTGTTGAATCCCAATGTAACTGACTGGCTCAGAAGAGCCCACTGAGTCAGCCCTTAAACCAAGTGTGCAGAAGTTGTCAAAACGTACTTTTCAGCAGAAATAAACACGTTTGGGCAACTTGGGTCACCCCCATGAAACATCTGGGGCAGGAACAGCACACTTTTCAAAACGTGTTTTTCAGCTCGAAATAAACACGTTTTTTCAGACTGTTGAATCCCTATGTAACTGCCTGGCTCAGAAGAGCCCATTGAGTCAGCCTTTAACCCCAGTGTGCAGAAGTTGTCAAAACGTGTTTTTCTGCAGAAATAAACACGTTTGGGCAACTTTGGTCTTCCCCATGTAACTTCTGGGGCAGGAACAGCACACTTTTCAAAAGGTGTTTTTCAGCTCGAAACAAACACGTTTTTTCAGTCTGTTGAATACCAATGTAACTGCCTGGCTCAGAAGAGCCCACTGAGTCAGCCTTTAACCCCAGTGTGCAGAAGTTGTCAAAACGTGTTTTTCAGCAGAAATAAACACGTTTGGGCAACTTTGGTCTTCCCCATGTAACTTCTGGGGCATGAACAGCACACTTTTCAAAAGGTGTTTTTCAGCTCGAAACAAATGCGTTTTTTCAATCTGTTGAATCCCAATGTAACTGCCTGGCTCAGAAGAGCCCATTGAGTCAGCCTTTAACCCCAGTGTGCACAAGTTGTCAAAACGTGTTTTTCAGCAGAAATAAACACGTTTGGGCAACTTGGGTCACCCCCATGAAACATCTGGGGCAGGAACAGCACACTTTTCAAAACGTGTTTTTCAGCTCGAAACAAATGCATTTTTTCAGACTGTTGTATCCCAATGTAACTGCCTGGCTCAGAAGAGCCCACTGAGTCAGCCCTTAAACAAAGTGTGCAGAAGTAGTCAAAACGTACTTTTCAGCAGAAATAAACACGTTTGGGCAACTTGGGTCACCCCCATGAAACATCTGGGGCAGGAACAGCACACTTTTCAAAACGTGTTTTTCAGCTCGAAACAAATGCATTTTTTCAGACTGTTGAATCCCAATGTAACTGCCTGGCTCAGAAGAGCCCACTGAGTCAGCCCTTAAACCAAGTGTGCAGAAGTAGTCAAAACGTACTTTTCAGCAGAAATAAACACGTTTGGGCAACATTGGTCACCCCCATGTAACTTCTGGGGCAGGAACAGCACACTTTTCAAAAGGTGTTTTTCAGCTCGATACAAACGCGTTTTTTCAGACTGTTGAATCCCAATGTAACTGACTGGCTCAGAAGAGCCCACTGAGTCAGCCCTTAAACCAAGTGTGCAGAAGTTGTCAAAACGTACTTTTCAGCAGAAATAAACACGTTTGGGCAACTTGGGTCACCCCCATGAAACATCTGGGGCAGGAACAGCACACTTTTCAAAACGTGTTTTTCAGCTCGAAATAAACACGTTTTTTCAGACTGTTGAATCCCTATGTAACTGCCTGGCTCAGAAGAGCCCATTGAGTCAGCCTTTAACCCCAGTGTGCAGAAGTTGTCAAAACGTGTTTTTCTGCAGAAATAAACACGTTTGGGCAACTTTGGTCTTCCCCATGTAACTTCTGGGGCAGGAACAGCACACTTTTCAAAAGGTGTTTTTCAGCTCGAAACAAACACGTTTTTTCAGTCTGTTGAATACCAATGTAACTGCCTGGCTCAGAAGAGCCCACTGAGTCAGCCTTTAACCCCAGTGTGCAGAAGTTGTCAAAACGTGTTTTTCTTCAGAAGTAAACACGTTTGGGCAACTTTGGTCTTCCCCATGTAACTTCTGGGGCAGGAACAGCACACTTTTCAAAAGGTGTTTTTCAGCTCGAAACAAATGCGTTTTTTCAAACTGTTGAATCCCAATGTAACTGCCTGGCTCAGAAGAGCCCACTGAGTCAGCCTTTAACCCCAGTGTGCAGAAGTTGTCAAAACGTGTTTTTCAGCAGAAATAAACACGTTTGGGCAACTTTGGTCACCCCCATGTAACTTCTGGGGCAGGAACAGCACACTTTTCAAAAGGTGTTTTTCTGCTCGAAACAAACGCATTTTTTCAAACTGTTGAATCCCAATGTAACTGCCTGGCTCAGAAGAGCCCACTGAGTCAGCCCTTAAACCAAGTGTGCAGAAGTTGTCAAAACGTGCTTTTCAGCAGAAATAAGCACGTTTGGGCAACTTTGGTCTTCCCCATGTAACTTCTGGGGCAGGAACAGCACACTTTTCAAAAGGTGTTTTTCAGCTCGAAACAAACACGTTTTTTCAGTCTGTTGAATACCAATGTAACTGCCTGGCTCAGAAGAGCCCACTGAGTCAGCCTTTAACCCCAGTGTGCAGAAGTTGTCAAAACGTGTTTTTCAGCAGAAATAAACACGTTTGGGCAACTTTGGTCTTCCCCATGTAACTTCTGGGGCATGAACAGCAAATTTTCAAAAGGTGTTTTTCAGCTCGAAACAAATGCGTTTTTTCAAACTGTTGAATCCCAATGTAACTGCCTGGCTCAGAAGAGCCCATTGAGTCAGCCTTTAACCCCAGTGTGCACAAGTTGTCAAAACGTGTTTTTCAGCAGAAATAAACACGTTTGGGCAACTTGGGTCAACCCCATGAAACATCTGGGGCAGGAACAGCACACTTTTCAAAACGTGTTTTTCAGCTCGAAACAAATGCATTCTTTCAGACTGTTGAATCCCAATGTAACTGCCTGGCTCAGAAGAGCCCACTGAGTCAGCCCTTAAACCAAGTGTGCAGAAGTAGTCAAAACGTACTTTTCAGCAGAAATAAACACGTTTGGGCAACTTTGGTCACCCCCATGTAACTTCTGGGGCAGGAACAGCACACTTTTCAAAAGGTGTTTTTCAGCTCGATACAAACGCGTTTTTTCAGACTGTTGAATCCCAATGTAACTGACTGGCTCAGAAGAGCCCACTGAGTCAGCCCTTAAACCAAGTGTGCAGAAGTTGTCAAAACGTACTTTTCAGCAGAAATAAACACGTTTGGGCAACTTGGGTCACCCCCATGAAACATCTGGGGCAGGAACAGCACACTTTTCAAAACGTGTTTTCCAGCTCGAAATAAACACGTTTTTTCAGACTGTTGAATCCCTATGTAACTGCCTGGCTCAGAAGAGCCCATTGAGTCAGCCTTTAACCCCAGTGTGCAGAAGTTGTCAAAACGTGTTTTTCTGCAGAAATAAACACGTTTGGGCAACTTTGGTCTTCCCCATGTAACTTCTGGGGCAGGAACAGCACACTTTTCAAAAGGTGTTTTTCAGCTCGAAACAAACACGTTTTTTCAGTCTGTTGAATACCAATGTAACTGCCTGGCTCAGAAGAGCCCACTGAGTCAGCCTTTAACCCCAGTGTGCAGAAGTTGTCAAAACGTGTTTTTCTTCAGAAGTAAACACGTTTGGGCAACTTTGGTCTTCCCCATGTAACTTCTGGGGCAGGAACAGCACACTTTTCAAAAGGTGTTTTTCAGCTCGAAACAAACGCATTTTTTCAGACTGTTGAATCCCAATGTAACTGCCTGGCTCAGAAGAGCCCACTGAGTCAGCCCTTAAACCAAGTGTGCAGAAGTTGTCAAAACGTGCTTTTCAGCAGAAATAAGCACGTTTGGGCAACTTGGGTCACCACCATGAAACATCTGGGGCAGGAACAGCACACTTTTCAACAGGTGTTTTTCAGCCAAAAATATACGCGTTTTTTCAGACTGTTGATTCCCCATGTAAATTCCTGGCTCAGAAGAGCCCACTGAGTCAGCACTTAACTTCAGTGTGCAGAAGTTGGCAAAACGTGTTTTTCAGCTGAAATAAACACGTTTGCGCAACTTTGGTCACCCCCATGTAACTTCTGGGGCAGGAACAGCACACTTTTCAAAAGGTGTTTTTCAGCTCGAAAAAAATGCGTTTTTTCAAACTGTAGAATCCCAATGTAACTGCCTGGCTCAGAAGAGCCCACTGAGTCAGCCCTTAAACCAAGTGTGCAGAAGTTGTCAAAACGTGCTTTTCAGCAGAAATAAGCACGTTTGGGCAACTTTGGTCACCCCCATGTAACTTCTGGGGCAGGAACAGCACACTTTTCAAAAGGTGTTTTTTAGCTCGAAATAAACACGTTTTTTCAGGCTGTTGAATCCCAATGTAACTGCCTGGCTCAGAAGAGCCCACTGAGTCAGCCCTTAACCCCAGTGTGCAGAAGTTGTCAAAACGTGTTTTTCAGCAGAAATAAACACGTTTGGGCAACTTTGGTCACCCCCATGTAACTTCTGGGGCAGGAACAGCACACTTTTCAAAAGGTGTTTTTCAGCTCGAAACAAACGCATTTTTTCAGACTGTTGAATCCCAATGTAACTGCCTGGCTCAGAAGAGCCCACTGAGTCAGCCCTTAAACCAAGTGTGCAGAAGTTGTCAAAACGTGCTTTTCAGCAGAAATAAACACGTTTGGGCAACTTGGGTCACCCCCATGAAACATCTGGGGCAGGAACAGCACACTTTTCAAAACGTGTTTTTCAGCTCGAAATAAACACGTTTTTTCAGACTGTTGAATCCGAATGTAACTGCCTGGCTCAGAAGAGCCCACTGAGTCAGCCCTTAAACTAAGTGTGCAGAAGCTGTCAAAAGGTGTTTTTCAGCTGAAATAAACACGTTGGGGGAACTTTGGTCACCCCCATGTAACTTCTGGGGCATGAACAGCACACTTTTCAAAAGGTGTTTTTCAGCTCGAAACAAATGCGTTTTTTCAAACTGTTGAATCCCAATGTAACTGCCTGGCTCAGAAGAGCCCATTGAGTCAGCCTTTAACCCCAGTGTGCACAAGTTGTCAAAACGTGTTTTTCAGCAGAAATAAACACGTTTGGGCAACTTGGGTCACCCCCATGAAACATCTGGGGCAGGAACAGCACACTTTTCAAAACGTGTTTTTCAGCTCGAAATAAACACGTTTTTTCAGACTGTTGAATCCGAATGTAACTGCCTGGCTCAGAAGAGCCCACTGAGTCAGCCCTTAAACTAAGTGTGCAGAAGCTGTCAAAAGGTGTTTTTCAGCTGAAATAAACACGTTGGGGGAACTTTGGTCACCCCCATGTAACTTCTGGGGCATGAACAGCACACTTTTCAAAAGGTGTTTTTCAGCTCGAAACAAATGCGTTTTTTCAAACTGTTGAATCCCAATGTAACTGCCTGGCTCAGAAGAGCCCATTGAGTCAGCCTTTAACCCCAGTGTGCACAAGTTGTCAAAACGTGTTTTTCAGCAGAAATAAACACGTTTGGGCAACTTGGGTCACCCCCATGAAACATCTGGGGCAGGAACAGCACACTTTTCAAAACGTGTTTTTCAGCTCGAAACAAATGCATTTTTTCAGACTGTTGAATCCCAATGTAACTGCCTGGCTCAGAAGAGCCCACTGAGTCAGCCCTTAAACCAAGTGTGCAGAAGTAGTCAAAACGTACTTTTCAGCAGAAATAAACACGTTTGGGCAACTTTGGTCACCCCCATGTAACTTCTGGGGCAGGAACAGCACACTTTTCAAAAGGTGTTTTTCAGCTCGATACAAACGCGTTTTTTCAGACTGTTGAATCCCAATGTAACTGACTGGCTCAGAAGAGCCCACTGAGTCAGCCCTTAAACCAAGTGTGCAGAAGTTGTCAAAACGTACTTTTCAGCAGAAATAAACACGTTTGGGCAACTTGGGTCACCCCCATGAAACATCTGGGGCAGGAACAGCACACTTTTCAAAACGTGTTTTTCAGCTCGAAATAAACACGTTTTTTCAGACTGTTGAATCCCTATGTAACTGCCTGGCTCAGAAGAGCCCATTGAGTCAGCCTTTAACCCCAGTGTGCAGAAGTTGTCAAAACGTGTTTTTCTGCAGAAATAAACACGTTTGGGCAACTTTGGTCTTCCCCATGTAACTTCTGGGGCAGGAACAGCACACTTTTCAAAAGGTGTTTTTCAGCTCGAAACAAACACGTTTTTTCAGTCTGTTGAATACCAATGTAACTGCCTGGCTCAGAAGAGCCCACTGAGTCAGCCTTTAACCCCAGTGTGCAGAAGTTGTCAAAACGTGTTTTTCTTCAGAAGTAAACACGTTTGGGCAACTTTGGTCTTCCCCATGTAACTTCTGGGGCAGGAACAGCACACTTTTCAAAAGGTGTTTTTCAGCTCGAAACAAATGCGTTTTTTCAAACTGTTGAATCCCAATGTAACTGCCTGGCTCAGAAGAGCCCACTGAGTCAGCCTTTAACCCCAGTGTGCAGAAGTTGTCAAAACGTGTTTTTCAGCAGAAATAAACACGTTTGGGCAACTTTGGTCACCCCCATGTAACTTCTGGGGCAGGAACAGCGCACTTTTCAAAAGGTGTTTTTCAGCTCGAAACAAACGCATTTTTTCAGACTGTTGAATCCCAATGTAACTGCCTGGCTCAGAAGAGCCCACTGAGTCAGCCCTTAAACCAAGTGTGCAGAAGTTGTCAAAACGTGCTTTTCAGCAGAAATAAGCACGTTTGGGCAACTTGGGTCACCACCATGAAACATCTGGGGCAGGAACAGCACACTTTTCAACAGGTGTTTTTCAGCCAAAAATATACGCGTTTTTTCAGACTGTTGATTCCCCATGTAAATTCCTGGCTCAGAAGAGCCCACTGAGTCAGCACTTAACTTCAGTGTGCAGAAGTTGGCAAAACGTGTTTTTCAGCTGAAATAAACACGTTTGCGCAATTTTGGTCACCCCCATGTAACTTCTGGGGCAGGAACAGCTAACTTTTCAAAAGGTGTTTTTCAGCTCGAAAAAAATGCGTTTTTTCAAACTGTAGAATCCCAATGTAACTGCCTGGCTCAGAAGAGCCCACTGAGTCAGCCCTTAAACCAAGTGTGCAGAAGTTGTCAAAACGTGCTTTTCAGCAGAAATAAGCACGTTTGGGCAACTTTGGTCACCCCCATGTAACTTCTGGGGCAGGAACAGCACACTTTTCAAAAGGTGTTTTTTAGCTCGAAATAAACACGTTTTTTCAGGCTGTTGAATCCCAATGTAACTGCCTGGCTCAGAAGAGCCCACTGAGTCAGCCCTTAACCCCAGTGTGCAGAAGTTGTCAAAACGTGTTTTTCAGCAGAAATAAACACGTTTGGGCAACTTTGGTCACCCCCATGTAACTTCTGGGGCAGGAACAGCACACTTTTCAAAAGGTGTTTTTCAGCTCGAAACAAACGCATTTTTTCAGACTGTTGAATCCCAATGTAACTGCCTGGCTCAGAAGAGCCCACTGAGTCAGCCCTTAAACCAAGTGTGCAGAAGTTGTCAAAACGTGCTTTTCAGCAGAAATAAACACGTTTGGGCAACTTGGGTCACCCCCATGAAACATCTGGGGCAGGAACAGCACACTTTTCAAAACGTGTTTTTCAGCTCGAAATAAACACGTTTTTTCAGACTGTTGAATCCGAATGTAACTGCCTGGCTCAGAAGAGCCCACTGAGTCAGCCCTTAAACTAAGTGTGCAGAAGCTGTCAAAAGGTGTTTTTCAGCTGAAATAAACACGTTGGGGGAACTTTGGTCACCCCCATGTAACTTCTGGGGCATGAACAGCACACTTTTCAAAAGGTGTTTTTCAGCTCGAAACAAATGCGTTTTTTCAAACTGTTGAATCCCAATGTAACTGCCTGGCTCAGAAGAGCCCATTGAGTCAGCCTTTAACCCCAGTGTGCACAAGTTGTCAAAACGTGTTTTTCAGCAGAAATAAACACGTTTGGGCAACTTGGGTCACCCCCATGAAACATCTGGGGCAGGAACAGCACACTTTTCAAAACGTGTTTTTCAGCTCGAAATAAACACGTTTTTTCAGACTGTTGAATCCGAATGTAACTGCCTGGCTCAGAAGAGCCCACTGAGTCAGCCCTTAAACTAAGTGTGCAGAAGCTGTCAAAAGGTGTTTTTCAGCTGAAATAAACACGTTGGGGGAACTTTGGTCACCCCCATGTAACTTCTGGGGCATGAACAGCACACTTTTCAAAAGGTGTTTTTCAGCTCGAAACAAATGCGTTTTTTCAAACTGTTGAATCCCAATGTAACTGCCTGGCTCAGAAGAGCCCATTGAGTCAGCCTTTAACCCCAGTGTGCACAAGTTGTCAAAACGTGTTTTTCAGCAGAAATAAACACGTTTGGGCAACTTGGGTCACCCCCATGAAACATCTGGGGCAGGAACAGCACACTTTTCAAAACGTGTTTTTCAGCTCGAAACAAATGCATTTTTTCAGACTGTTGAATCCCAATGTAACTGCCTGGCTCAGAAGAGCCCACTGAGTCAGCCCTTAAACCAAGTGTGCAGAAGTAGTCAAAACGTACTTTTCAGCAGAAATAAACACGTTTGGGCAACTTTGGTCACCCCCATGTAACTTCTGGGGCAGGAACAGCACACTTTTCAAAAGGTGTTTTTCAGCTCGATACAAACGCGTTTTTTCAGACTGTTGAATCCCAATGTAACTGACTGGCTCAGAAGAGCCCACTGAGTCAGCCCTTAAACCAAGTGTGCAGAAGTTGTCAAAACGTACTTTTCAGCAGAAATAAACACGTTTGGGTAACTTGGGTCACCCCCATGAAACATCTGGGGCAGGAACAGCACACTTTTCAAAACGTGTTTTTCAGCTCGAAATAAACACGTTTTTTCAGTCTGTTGAATACCAATGTAACTGCCTGGCTCAGAAGATCCCACTGAGTCAGCCTTTAACCCCAGTGTGCAGAAGTTGTCAAAACGTGTTTTTCAGCAGAAATAAACACGTTTGGGCAACTTTGGTCTTCCCCATGTAACTTCTGGGGCATGAACAGCACACTTTTCAAAAGGTGTTTTTCAGCTCGAAACAAATGCGTTTTTTCAAACTGTTGAATCCCAATGTAACTGCCTGGCTCAGAAGAGCCCATTGAGTCAGCCTTTAACCCCAGTGTGCACAAGTTGTCAAAACGTGTTTTTCAGCAGAAATAAACACGTTTGGGCAACTTGGGTCACCCCCATGAAACATCTGGGGCAGGAACAGCACACTTTTCAAAACGTGTTTTTCAGCTCGAAACAAATGCATTTTTTCAGACTGTTGAATCCCAATGTAACTGCCTGGCTCAGAAGAGCCCACTGAGTCAGCCCTTAAACCAAGTGTGCAGAAGTAGTCAAAACGTACTTTTCAGCAGAAATAAACACGTTTGGGCAACTTTGGTCACCCCCATGTAACTTCTGGGGCAGGAACAGCACACTTTTCAAAAGGTGTTTTTCAGCTCGATACAAACGCGTTTTTTCAGACTGTTGAATCCCAATGTAACTGACTGGCTCAGAAGAGCCCACTGAGTCAGCCCTTAAACCAAGTGTGCAGAAGTTGTCAAAACGTACTTTTCAGCAGAAATAAACACGTTTGGGCAACTTGGGTCACCCCCATGAAACATCTGGGGCAGGAACAGCACACTTTTCAAAACGTGTTTTTCAGCTCGAAATAAACACGTTTTTTCAGACTGTTGAATCCCTATGTAACTGCCTGGCTCAGAAGAGCCCATTGAGTCAGCCTTTAACCCCAGTGTGCAGAAGTTGTCAAAACGTGTTTTTCTGCAGAAATAAACACGTTTGGGCAACTTTGGTCTTCCCCATGTAACTTCTGGGGCAGGAACAGCACACTTTTCAAAAGGTGTTTTTCAGCTCGAAACAAACACGTTTTTTCAGTCTGTTGAATACCAATGTAACTGCCTGGCTCAGAAGAGCCCACTGAGTCAGCCTTTAACCCCAGTGTGCAGAAGTTGTCAAAACGTGTTTTTCTTCAGAAGTAAACATGTTTGGTCAACTTTGGTCTTCCCCATGTAACTTCTGGGGCAGGAACAGCACACTTTTCAAAAGGTGTTTTTCAGCTCGAAACAAATGCGTTTTTTCAAACTGTTGAATCCCAATGTAACTGCCTGGCTCAGAAGAGCCCACTGAGTCAGCCTTTAACCCCAGTGTGCAGAAGTTTTCAAAACGTGTTTTTCAGCAGAAATAAACACGTTTGGGCAACTTTGGTCACCCCCATGTAACTTCTGGGGCAGGAACAGCACACTTTTCAAAAGGTGTTTTTCAGCTCGAAACAAACGCATTTTTTCAGACTGTTGAATCCCAATGTAACTGCCTGGCTCAGAAGAGCCCACTGAGTCAGCCCTTAAACCAAGTGTGCAGAAGTTGTCAAAACGTGCTTTTCAGCAGAAATAAGCACGTTTGGGCAACTTGGGTCACCACCATGAAACATCTGGGGCAGGAACAGCACACTTTTCAACAGGTGTTTTTCAGCCAAAAATATACGCGTTTTTTCAGACTGTTGATTCCCCATGTAAATTCCTGGCTCAGAAGAGCCCACTGAGTCAGCACTTAACTTCAGTGTGCAGAAGTTGGCAAAACGTGTTTTTCAGCTGAAATAAACACGTTTGCGCAACTTTGGTCACCCCCATGTAACTTCTGGGGCAGGAACAGCACACTTTTCAAAAGGTGTTTTTCAGCTCGAAAAAAATGCGTTCTTTCAAACTGTAGAATCCCAATGTAACTGCCTGGCTCAGAAGAGCCCACTGAGTCAGCCCTTAAACCAAGTGTGCAGAAGTTGTCAAAACGTGCTTTTCAGCAGAAATAAGCACGTTTGGGCAACTTTGGTCACCCCCATGTAACTTCTGGGGCAGGAACAGCACACTTTTCAAAACGTGTTTTTCAGCTCGAAATAAACACGTTTTTTCAGACTGTTGAATCCCTATGTAACTGCCTGGCTCAGAAGAGCCCATTGAGTCAGCCTTTAACCCCAGTGTGCAGAAGTTGTCAAAACGTGTTTTTCTGCAGAAATATACACGTTTGGGCAACTTTGGTCTTCCCCATGTAACTTCTGGGGCAGGAACAGCACACTTTTCAAAAGGTGTTTTTCAGCTCGAAACAAACACGTTTTTTCAGTCTGTTGAATACCAATGTAACTGCCTGGCTCAGAAGAGCCCACTGAGTCAGCCTTTAACCCCAGTGTGCAGAAGTTGTCAAAACGTGCTTTTCAGCAGAAATAAACACGTTTGGGCAACTTTGGTCACCCCCATGTAACTTCTGGGGTAGGAACAGCACACTTTTCAAAAGGTGTTTTTCAGCTCGAAACAAACGCGTTTTTTCAGACTGTTGAATCCCAATGTAACTGCCTGGCTCAGAAGAGCCCAATGAGTAAGCCCTTAAACCAAGTGTGCAGAAGTTGTCAAAACGTGCTTTTCAGCAGAAATAAACACGTTTGGGCAACTTTGGTCTTCCCCATGTAACTTCTGGGGCAGGAACAGCACACTTTTCAAAAGGTGTTTTTCAGCTCGAAAAAAATGCGTTTTTTCAAACTCTAGAATCCCAATGTAACTGCCTGGCTCAGAAGAGCCAGCTGAGTCAGCCTTTAAACCCAGTGAACAGAAGTTGTCTAAACGTGCTTTTCAGTAGAAATAAACACGTTTGGGCAACTTTGGTCACCCCCATGTAACTTCTGGGGCAGGAACAGCACACTTTTGAAAACGTGTTTTTCAGCTGAAATAAACAAGTTGGGTGAACTTTGGTCACCCCCATGTAACTTCTGGGGCAGGAACAGCACACTTTTCAAAAGGTGTTTTTCAGCTCGAAACAAACGCGTTTTTTCAGACTGTTGAATCCCAATGTAACTGCCTGGCTCAGAAGAGACCTCTGAGTCAGCCCTTAACCACAGTGTGCAGAAGTTGTCAAAACGTGTTTTTCAGCAGAAATAAACACGTTTGGGCAACTTTGGTCACCCCCATGTAACTTCTGGGGCAGGAACAGCACACTTTTCAAAAGGTGTTTTTCAGCTCGAAACAAACGTGTTTTTTCAGACTGTTGAATCCCAATGTAACTGCCTGGCTCAGAAGAGCCCACTGAGTCAGCCTTTAACCCCAGTGTGCAGAAGTTGTCAAAACGTGTTTTTCTGCAGAAATAAACACGTTTGGGAAACTTTGGTCTTCCCCATGTAACTTCTGGGGCAGGAACAGCACACTTTTCAAAAGGTGTTTTTCAGCTCGAAACAAACACGTTTTTTCAGTCTGTTGAATACCAATGTAACTGCCTGGCTCAGAAGAGCCCACTGAGTCAGCCTTTAACCCCAGTGTGCAGAAGTTGTCAAAACGTGTTTTTCTTCAGAAGTAAACACGTTTGGGCAACTTTGGTCTTCCCCATGTAACTTCTGGGGCAGGAACAGCACACTTTTCAAAAGGTGTTTTTCAGCTCGAAACAAATGCGTTTTTTCAAACTGTTGAATCCCAATGTAACTGCCTGGCTCAGAAGAGCCCACTGAGTCAGCCCTTAAACCAAGTGTGCAGAAGTTGTCAAAACGTGCTTTTCAGCAGAAATAAGCACGTTTGGGCAACTTGGGTCACCACCATGAAACATCTGGGGCAGGAACAGCACACTTTTCAACAGGTGTTTTTCAGCCAAAAATATACGCGTTTTTTCAGACTGTTGATTCCCCATGTAAATTCCTGGCTCAGAAGAGCCCACTGAGTCAGCACTTAACTTCAGTGTGCAGAAGTTGGCAAAACGTGTTTTTCAGCTGAAATAAACACGTTTGCGCAACTTTGGTCACCCCCATGTAACTTCTGGGGCAGGAACAGCACACTTTTCAAAAGGTGTTTTTCAGCTCGAAAAAAATGCGTTTTTTCAAACTGTAGAATCCCAATGTAACTGCCTGGCTCAGAAGAGCCCACTGAGTCAGCCCTTAAACCAAGTGTGCAGAAGTTGTCAAAACGTGCTTTTCAGCAGAAATAAGCACGTTTGGGCAACTTTGGTCACCCCCATGTAACTTCTGGGGCAGGAACAGCACACTTTTCAAAAGGTGTTTTTCAGCTCGAAACAAACGCATTTTTTCAGACTGTTGAATCCCAATGTAACTGCCTGGCTCAGAAGAGCCCACTGAGTCAGCCCTTAAACCAAGTGTGCAGAAGTTGTCAAAACGTGCTTTTCAGCAGAAATAAACACGTTTGGGCAACTTGGGTCACCCCCATGAAACATCTGGGGCAGGAACAGCACACTTTTCAAAACGTGTTTTTCAGCTCGAAATAAACACGTTTTTTCAGACTGTTGAATCCGAATGTAACTGCCTGGCTCAGAAGAGCCCACGGAGTCAGCCCTTAAACTAAGTGTGCAGAAGCTGTCAAAAGGTGTTTTTCAGCTGAAATAAACACGTTGGGGGAACTTTGGTCACCCCCATGTAACTTCTGGGGCATGAACAGCACACTTTTCAAAAGGTGTTTTTCAGCTCGAAACAAATGCGTTTTTTCAAACTGTTGAATCCCAATGTAACTGCCTGGCTCAGAAGAGCCCATTGAGTCAGCCTTTAACCCCAGTGTGCACAAGTTGTCAAAACATGTTTTTCAGCAGAAATAAACACGTTTGGGCAACTTGGGTCACCCCCATGAAACATCTGGGGCAGGAACAGCACACTTTTCAAAACGTGTTTTTCAGCTCGAAATAAACACGTTTTTTCAGACTGTTGAATCCCAATGTAACTGCCTGGCTCAGAAGAGCCCATTGAGTCAGCCTTTAACCCCAGTGTGCAGAAGTTGTCAAAACGTGTTTTTCAGCAGAAATAAACACGTTTGGGCAACTTTGGTCTTCCCCATGTAACTTCTGGGGCATGAACAGCACACTTTTCAAAAGGTGTTTTTCAGCTCGAAACAAATGCGTTTTTTCAAACTGTTGAATCCCAATGTAACTGCCTGGCTCAGAAGAGCCCATTGAGTCAGCCTTTAACCCCAGTGTGCACAAGTTGTCAAAACGTGTTTTTCAGCAGAAATAAACACGTTTGGGCAACTTGGGTCACCCCCATGAAACATCTGGGGCAGGAACAGCACACTTTTCAAAACGTGTTTTTCAGCTCGAAATAAACACGTTTTTTCAGACTGTTGAATCCCAATGTAACTGCCTGGCTCAGAAGAGCCCATTGAGTCAGCCTTTAACCCCAGTGTGCAGAAGTTGTCAAAACGTGTTTTTCAGCAGAAATAAACACGTTTGGGCAACTTTGGTCTTCCCCATGTAACTTCTGGGGCAGGAACAGCACACTTTTCAAAAGGTGTTTTTCAGCTTGAAACAAATGCATTTTTTCACTCTGTTGAATCCCAATGTAACTGCCTGGCTCAGAAGAGCCCACTGAGTCAGCCCTTAAACGAAATGTGCAGAAGTAGTCAAAACGTACTTTTCAGCAGAAATAAACACGTTTGGGCAACTTTGGTCACCCCCATGTAACTTCTGGGGCAGGAACAGCACACTTTTCAAAAGGTGTTTTTCAGCTCGATACAAACGCGTTTTTTCAGACTGTTGAATCCCAATGTAACTGACTGGCTCAGAAGAGCCCACTGAGTCAGCCCTTAAACCAAGTGTGCAGAAGTTGTCAAAACGTACTTTTCAGCAGAAATAAACACGTTTGGGCAACTTGGGTCACCCCCATGAAACATCTGGGGCAGGAACAGCACACTTTTCAAAACGTGTTTTTCAGCTCGAAATAAACACGTTTTTTCAGACTGTTGAATCCCTATGTAACTGCCTGGCTCAGAAGAGCCCATTGAGTCAGCCTTTAACCCCAGTGTGCAGAAGTTGTCAAAACGTGTTTTTCTGCAGAAATATACACGTTTGGGCAACTTTGGTCTTCCCCATGTAACTTCTGGGGCAGGAACAGCACACTTTTCAAAAGGTGTTTTTCAGCTCGAAACAAACACGTTTTTTCAGTCTGTTGAATACCAATGTAACTGCCTGGCTCAGAAGAGCCCACTGAGTCAGCCTTTAACCCCAGTGTGCAGAAGTTGTCAAAACGTGCTTTTCAGCAGAAATAAACACGTTTGGGCAACTTTGGTCACCCCCATGTAACTTCTGGGGTAGGAACAGCACACTTTTCAAAAGGTGTTTTTCAGCTCGAAACAAACGCGTTTTTTCAGACTGTTGAATCCCAATGTAACTGCCTGGCTCAGAAGAGCCCAATGAGTAAGCCCTTAAACCAAGTGTGCAGAAGTTGTCAAAACGTGCTTTTCAGCAGAAATAAACACGTTTGGGCAACTTTGGTCTTCCCCATGTAACTTCTGGGGCAGGAACAGCACACTTTTCAAAAGGTGTTTTTCAGCTCGAAAAAAATGCGTTTTTTCAAACTCTAGAATCCCAATGTAACTGCCTGGCTCAGAAGAGCCAGCTGAGTCAGCCTTTAAACCCAGTGAACAGAAGTTGTCTAAACGTGCTTTTCAGTAGAAATAAACACGTTTGGGCAACTTTGGTCACCCCCATGTAACTTCTGGGGCAGGAACAGCACACTTTTGAAAACGTGTTTTTCAGCTGAAATAAACAAGTTGGGTGAACTTTGGTCACCCCCATGTAACTTCTGGGGCAGGAACAGCACACTTTTCAAAAGGTGTTTTTCAGCTCGAAACAAACGCGTTTTTTCAGACTGTTGAATCCCAATGTAACTGCCTGGCTCAGAAGAGCCCACTGAGTCAGCCTTTAACCCCAGTGTGCAGAAGTTGTCAAAACGTGTTTTTCAGCAGAAATAAACACGTTTGGGCAACTTTGGTTACCCCCATGTAACTTCTGGGGCAGGAACAGCACACTTTTCAAAAGGTGTTTTTCAGCTCGAAACAAACGCGTTTTTTCAGACTGTTGAATCCCAATGTAACTGCCTGGCTCAGAAGAGCCCACTGAGTCAGCCCTTAAACCAAGTGTGCAGAAGTTGTCAAAACGTGCTTTTCAGCAGAAATAAACACGTTTGGGCAACTTTGGTCACCCCCATGTAACTTCTGGGGCAGGAACAGCACACTTTTCAAAAGGTGTTTTTTAGCTCGAAATAAACACGTTTTTTCAGGCTGTTGAATCCCAATGTAACTGCCTGGCTCAGAAGAGCCCACTGAGTCAGCCCTTAACCCCAGTGTGCAGAAGTTGTCAAAACGTGTTTTTCAGCAGAAATAAACACGTTTGGGCAACTTTGGTCTTCCCCATGTAACTTCTGCGGCAGGAACAGCACACTTTTCAAAAGGTGTTTTTCAGCTCGAAACAAACGCATTTTTTCAGACTGTTGAATCCCAATGTAACTGCCTGGCTCAGAAGAGCCCACTGAGTCAGCCCTTAAACCAAGTGTGCAGAAGTTGTCAAAACGTGCTTTTCAGCAGAAATAAACACGTTTGGGCAACTTTGGTCACCCCCATGTAACTTCTGGGGCAGGAACAGCACACTTTTCAAAAGGTGTTTTTCAGCTCGAAACAAACGCGTTTTTTCAGACTGTTGAATCCCAATGTAACTGACTGGCTCAGAAGAGCCCACTGAGTCAGCCCTTAAACCAAGTGTGCAGAAGTTGTCAAAACGTGCTTTTCAGCAGAAATAAACACGTTTGGGCAACTTTGGTCACCCCCATGTAACTTCTGGGGTAGGAACAGCACACTTTTCAAAAGGTGTTTTTCAGCTCGAAACAAACGCGTTTTTTCAGACTGTTGAATCCCAATGTAACTGCCTGGCTCAGAAGAGCCCAATGAGTAAGCCCTTAAACCAAGTGTGCAGAAGTTGTCAAAACGTGCTTTTCAGCAGAAATAAACACGTTTGGGCAACTTTGGTCACCCCCATGTAACTTCTGGGGCAGGAACAGCACACTTTTCAAAAGGTGTTTTTCAGCTCGAAACAAACACGTTTTTTCAGACTGTTGAATCCCAATGTAACTGCCTGGCTCAGAAGAGCCCACTGAGTCAGCCTTTAACCCCAGTGTGCAGAAGTTGTCAAAACGTGTTTTTCTGCAGAAATAAACACGTTTGGGCAACTTTGGTCTTCCCCATGTAACTTCTGGGGCAGGAACAGCACACTTTTCAAAAGGTGTTTTTCAGCTCGAAACAAACACGTTTTTTCAGACTGTTGAATCCCAATATAACTGCCTGGCTCAGAGGAGCCCACTGAGTCAGCCCTTAACCCCAGTGTGCAGAAGTTGTCAAAACGTGTTTTTCAGCAGAAATAAACACGTTTGGGCAACTTTGTTCACCCCCATGTAACTTCTGGGCAGAAAAAGCACAGTTTTCTAAAGGTGTTTTTCAGCTCGAAATAAACACGTTTTTTCAGGCTGTTGAATCCCAATGTAACTGCCTGGCTCAGAAGAGCCCACTGAGTCAGCCCTTAACCCCAGTGTGCAGAAGTTGTCAAAACGTGTTTTCAGCAGAAATAAACACGTTTGGGCAACTTGGGTCACCCCCATGAAACATCTGGGGCAGGAACAGCATACTTTTCAACAGGTGTTTTTCAGCCAAAAAATATACGCGTCTTTTCAGACTGTTGATTCCCCATGTAAATGCCTGGCTCAGAAGAGCCCACTGAGTCAGCACTTAACCCCAGTGTGCAGAAGTTGGCAAAACGTGTTTTTCAGCTGAAATAAACACGTTGGGGGAACTTTGGTCACCCCCATGTAACTTCTGGGGCAGGACCAGCACACTTTTCAAAAGGTGTTTTTCAGCTCGAAATAAACGCGTTTTTTCAAACTGTAGAATCCCAAAGTAACTGCCTGGCTCAGAAGAGCCAGCTGAGTCAGCCTTTAAACCCAGTGAACAGAAGTTGTCTAAACGTGCTTTTCAGCAGAAATAAACACGTTTGGGCAACTTTGGTAACCCCCATGTAACTTCTGGGGCAGGAACAGCACACTTTTCAAAAGGTGTTTTTCAGCTGAAATAAACACGTTGGGTTAACTTTGATCACCCCCATGTAACTTCTGGGGCAGGAACAGCACACTTTTCAAAAGGTGTTTTTCAGCTCGAAACAAACGCGTTTTTTCAGACTGTTGCATCCCAATGTAACTGCCTGGCTCAGAAGAGCCCACTGAGTCAGCCCTTAAACCAAGTGTGCAGAAGTTGTCAAAACGTGCTTTTCAGCAGAAATAAACACGTTTGGGCAACTTGGGTCACCCCCATGAAACATCTGGGGCAGGAACAGCACACTTTTCAAAACGTGTTTTTCAGCTCGAAATAAACACGTTTTTTCAGACTGTTGAATCCGAATGTAACTGCCTGGCTCAGAAGAGACCTCTGAGTCAGCCCTTAACCACAGTGTGCAGAAGTTGTCAAAACGTGTTTTTCAGCAGAAATAAACACGTTTGGGCAACTTTGGTCACCCCCATGTAACTTCTGGGGCAGGAACAGCACACTTTTCAAAAGGTGTTTTTCAGCTCGAAACAAACGTGTTTTTTCAGACTGTTGAATCCCAATGTAACTGCCTGGCTCAGAAGAGCCCACTGAGTCAGCCTTTAACCCCAGTGTGCAGAAGTTGTCAAAACGTGTTTTTCTGCAGAAATAAACACGTTTGGGAAACTTTGGTCTTCCCCATGTAACTTCTGGGGCAGGAACAGCACACTTTTCAAAAGGTGTTTTTCAGCTCGAAACAAACACGTTTTTTCAGTCTGTTGAATACCAATGTAACTGCCTGGCTCAGAAGAGCCCACTGAGTCAGCCTTTAACCCCAGTGTGCAGAAGTTGTCAAAACGTGTTTTTCTTCAGAAGTAAACACGTTTGGGCAACTTTGGTCTTCCCCATGTAACTTCTGGGGCAGGAACAGCACACTTTTCAAAAGGTGTTTTTCAGCTCGAAACAAATGCGTTTTTTCAAACTGTTGAATCCCAATGTAACTGCCTGGCTCAGAAGAGCCCACTGAGTCAGCCCTTAAACCAAGTGTGCAGAAGTTGTCAAAACGTGCTTTTCAGCAGAAATAAGCACGTTTGGGCAACTTGGGTCACCACCATGAAACATCTGGGGCAGGAACAGCACACTTTTCAACAGGTGTTTTTCAGCCAAAAATATACGCGTTTTTTCAGACTGTTGATTCCCCATGTAAATTCCTGGCTCAGAAGAGCCCACTGAGTCAGCACTTAACTTCAGTGTGCAGAAGTTGGCAAAACGTGTTTTTCAGCTGAAATAAACACGTTTGCGCAACTTTGGTCACCCCCATGTAACTTCTGGGGCAGGAACAGCACACTTTTCAAAAGGTGTTTTTCAGCTCGAAAAAAATGCGTTTTTTCAAACTGTAGAATCCCAATGTAACTGCCTGGCTCAGAAGAGCCCACTGAGTCAGCCCTTAAACCAAGTGTGCAGAAGTTGTCAAAACGTGCTTTTCAGCAGAAATAAGCACGTTTGGGCAACTTTGGTCACCCCCATGTAACTTCTGGGGCAGGAACAGCACACTTTTCAAAAGGTGTTTTTCAGCTCGAAACAAACGCATTTTTTCAGACTGTTGAATCCCAATGTAACTGCCTGGCTCAGAAGAGCCCACTGAGTCAGCCCTTAAACCAAGTGTGCAGAAGTTGTCAAAACGTGCTTTTCAGCAGAAATAAACACGTTTGGGCAACTTGGGTCACCCCCATGAAACATCTGGGGCAGGAACAGCACACTTTTCAAAACGTGTTTTTCAGCTCGAAATAAACACGTTTTTTCAGACTGTTGAATCCGAATGTAACTGCCTGGCTCAGAAGAGCCCACGGAGTCAGCCCTTAAACTAAGTGTGCAGAAGCTGTCAAAAGGTGTTTTTCAGCTGAAATAAACACGTTGGGGGAACTTTGGTCACCCCCATGTAACTTCTGGGGCATGAACAGCACACTTTTCAAAAGGTGTTTTTCAGCTCGAAACAAATGCGTTTTTTCAAACTGTTGAATCCCAATGTAACTGCCTGGCTCAGAAGAGCCCATTGAGTCAGCCTTTAACCCCAGTGTGCACAAGTTGTCAAAACATGTTTTTCAGCAGAAATAAACACGTTTGGGCAACTTGGGTCACCCCCATGAAACATCTGGGGCAGGAACAGCACACTTTTCAAAACGTGTTTTTCAGCTCGAAATAAACACGTTTTTTCAGACTGTTGAATCCCAATGTAACTGCCTGGCTCAGAAGAGCCCATTGAGTCAGCCTTTAACCCCAGTGTGCAGAAGTTGTCAAAACGTGTTTTTCAGCAGAAATAAACACGTTTGGGCAACTTTGGTCTTCCCCATGTAACTTCTGGGGCATGAACAGCACACTTTTCAAAAGGTGTTTTTCAGCTCGAAACAAATGCGTTTTTTCAAACTGTTGAATCCCAATGTAACTGCCTGGCTCAGAAGAGCCCATTGAGTCAGCCTTTAACCCCAGTGTGCACAAGTTGTCAAAACGTGTTTTTCAGCAGAAATAAACACGTTTGGGCAACTTGGGTCACCCCCATGAAACATCTGGGGCAGGAACAGCACACTTTTCAAAACGTGTTTTTCAGCTCGAAATAAACACGTTTTTTCAGACTGTTGAATCCCAATGTAACTGCCTGGCTCAGAAGAGCCCATTGAGTCAGCCTTTAACCCCAGTGTGCAGAAGTTGTCAAAACGTGTTTTTCAGCAGAAATAAACACGTTTGGGCAACTTTGGTCTTCCCCATGTAACTTCTGGGGCAGGAACAGCACACTTTTCAAAAGGTGTTTTTCAGCTTGAAACAAATGCATTTTTTCACTCTGTTGAATCCCAATGTAACTGCCTGGCTCAGAAGAGCCCACTGAGTCAGCCCTTAAACGAAATGTGCAGAAGTAGTCAAAACGTACTTTTCAGCAGAAATAAACACGTTTGGGCAACTTTGGTCACCCCCATGTAACTTCTGGGGCAGGAACAGCACACTTTTCAAAAGGTGTTTTTCAGCTCGATACAAACGCGTTTTTTCAGACTGTTGAATCCCAATGTAACTGACTGGCTCAGAAGAGCCCACTGAGTCAGCCCTTAAACCAAGTGTGCAGAAGTTGTCAAAACGTACTTTTCAGCAGAAATAAACACGTTTGGGCAACTTGGGTCACCCCCATGAAACATCTGGGGCAGGAACAGCACACTTTTCAAAACGTGTTTTTCAGCTCGAAATAAACACGTTTTTTCAGACTGTTGAATCCCTATGTAACTGCCTGGCTCAGAAGAGCCCATTGAGTCAGCCTTTAACCCCAGTGTGCAGAAGTTGTCAAAACGTGTTTTTCTGCAGAAATATACACGTTTGGGCAACTTTGGTCTTCCCCATGTAACTTCTGGGGCAGGAACAGCACACTTTTCAAAAGGTGTTTTTCAGCTCGAAACAAACACGTTTTTTCAGTCTGTTGAATACCAATGTAACTGCCTGGCTCAGAAGAGCCCACTGAGTCAGCCTTTAACCCCAGTGTGCAGAAGTTGTCAAAACGTGTTTTTCTTCAGAAGTAAACACGTTTGGGCAACTTTGGTCTTCCCCATGTAACTTCTGGGGCAGGAACAGCACACTTTTCAAAAGGTGTTTTTCAGCTCGAAACAAATGCGTTTTTTCAAACTGTTGAATCCCAATGTAACTGCCTGGCTCAGAAGAGCCCACTGAGTCAGCCTTTAACCCCAGTGTGCAGAAGTTGTCAAAACGTGTTTTTCAGCAGAAATAAACACGTTTGGGCAACTTTGGTCACCCCCATGTAACTTCTGGGGCAGGAACAGCACACTTTTCAAAAGGTGTTTTTCAGCTCGAAACAAACGCATTTTTTCAGACTGTTGAATCCCAATGTAACTGCCTGGCTCAGAAGAGCCCACTGAGTCAGCCCTTAAACCAAGTGTGCAGAAGTTGTCAAAACGTGCTTTTCAGCAGAAATAAGCACGTTTGGGCAACTTAGGTCACCACCATGAAACATCTGGGGCAGGAACAGCACACTTTTCAACAGGTGTTTTTCAGCCAAAAATATATGCGTTTTTTCAGACTGTTGATTCCCCATGTAAATTCCTGGCTCAGAAGAGCCCACTGAGTCAGCACTTAACTTCAGTGTGCAGAAGTTGGCAAAACGTGTTTTTTAGCTGAAATAAACACGTTTGCGCAACTTTGGTCACCCCCATGTAACTTCTGGGGCAGGAACAGCACACTTTTCAAAAGGTGTTTTTCAGCTAGAAAAAAATGCGTTTTTTCAAACTGTAGAATCCCAATGTAACTGCCTGGCTCAGAAGAGCCAGCTGAGTCAGCCTTTAAACCCAGTGAACAGAAGTTGTCTAAACGTGCTTTTCAGTAGAAATAAACACGTTTGGGCAACTTTGGTCACCCCCATGTAACTTCTGGGGCAGGAACAGCACACTTTTGAAAACGTGTTTTTCAGCTGAAATAAACAAGTTGGGTGAACTTTGGTCACCCCCATGTAACTTCTGGGGCAGGAACAGCACACTTTTCAAAAGGTGTTTTTCAGCTCGAAACAAACGCGTTTTTTCAGACTGTTGAATCCCAATGTAACTGCCTGGCTCAGAAGAGCCCACTGAGTCAGCCTTTAACCCCAGTGTGCAGAAGTTGTCAAAACGTGTTTTTCAGCAGAAATAAACACGTTTGGGCAACTTTGGTTACCCCCATGTAACTTCTGGGGCAGGAACAGCACACTTTTCAAAAGGTGTTTTTCAGCTCGAAACAAATGCGTTTTTTCAGACTGTTGAATCCCAATGTAACTGCCTGGCTCAGAAGAGCCCACTGAGTCAGCCCTTAAACCAAGTGTGCAGAAGTTGTCAAAACGTGCTTTTCAGCAGAAATAAACACGTTTGGGCAACTTTGGTCACCCCCATGTAACTTCTGGGGCAGGAACAGCACACTTTTCAAAAGGTGTTTTTTAGCTCGAAATAAACACGTTTTTTCAGGCTGTTGAATCCCAATGTAACTGCCTGGCTCAGAAGAGCCCACTGAGTCAGCCCTTAACCCCAGTGTGCAGAAGTTGTCAAAACGTGTTTTTCAGCAGAAATAAACACGTTTGGGCAACTTTGGTCTTCCCCATGTAACTTCTGCGGCAGGAACAGCACACTTTTCAAAAGGTGTTTTTCAGCTCGAAACAAACGCGTTTTTTCAGACTGTTGAATCCCAATGTAACTGACTGGCTCAGAAGAGCTCACTGAGTCAGCCCTTAAACCAAGTGTGCAGAAGTTGTCAAAACGTGCTTTTCAGCAGAAATAAACACGTTTGGGCAATTTTGGTCACCCCCATGTAACTTCTGGGGTAGGAACAGCACACTTTTCAAAAGGTGTTTTTCAGCTCGAAACAAACGCGTTTTTTCAGACTGTTGAATCCCAATGTAACTGCCTGGCTCAGAAGAGCCCAATGAGTAAGCCCTTAAACCAAGTGTGCAGAAGTTGTCAAAACGTGCTTTTCAGCAGAAATAAACACGTTTGGGCAACTTTGGTCACCCCCATGTAACTTCTGGGGCAAGAACCGCACACTTTTCAAAAGGTGTTTTTCAGCTCGAAACAAACACGTTTTTTCAAGCTGTTGAATCCCAATGTAACTGCCTGGCTCAGAAGAGCCCACTGAGTCAGCCTTTAACCCCAGTGTGCAGAAGTTGTCAAAACGTGTTTTTCTGCAGAAATAAACACGTTTGGGCAACTTTGGTCTTCCCCATGTAACTTCTGGGGCAGGAACAGCACACTTTTCAAAAGGTGTTTTTCAGCTCGAAACAAACACGTTTTTTCAGACTGTTGAATCCCAATATAACTGCCTGGCTCAGAGGAGCCCACTGAGTCAGCCCTTAACCCCAGTGTGCAGAAGTTGTCAAAACGTGTTTTTCAGCAGAAATAAACACGTTTGGGCAACTTTGGTCACCCCCATGTAACTTCTGGGCAGAAAAAGCACAGTTTTCTAAAGGTGTTTTTCAGCTCGAAATAAACACGTTTTTTCAGGCTGTTGAATCCCAATGTAACTGCCTGGCTCAGAAGAGCCCACTGAGTCAGCCCTTAACCCCAGTGTGCAGAAGTTGTCAAAACGTGTTTTCAGCAGAAATAAACACGTTTGGGCAACTTGGGTCACCCCCATGAAACATCTGGGGCAGGAACAGCATACTTTTCAACAGGTGTTTTTCAGCCAAAAAATATACGCGTCTTTTCAGACCGTTGATTCCCCATGTAAATGCCTGGCTCAGAAGAGCCCACTGAGTCAGCACTTAACCCCAGTGTGCAGAAGTTGGCAAAACGTGTTTTTCAGCTGAAATAAACACGTTGGGGGAACTTTGGTCACCCCCATGTAACTTCTGGGGCAGGACCAGCACACTTTTCAAAAGGTGTTTTTCAGCTCGAAATAAACGCGTTTTTTCAAACTGTAGAATCCCAAAGTAACTGCCTGGCTCAGAAGAGCCAGCTGAGTCAGCCTTTAAACCCAGTGAACAGAAGTTGTCTAAACGTGCTTTTCAGCAGAAATAAACACGTTTGGGCAACTTTGGTCACCCCCATGTAACTTCTGGGGCAGGAACAGCACACTTTTCAAAAGGTGTTTTTCAGCTGAAATAAACACGTTGGGTTAACTTTGATCACCCCCATGTAACTTCTGGGGCAGGAACAGCACACTTTTCAAAAGGTGTTTTTCAGCTCGAAACAAACGCGTTTTTTCAGACTGTTGCATCCCAATGTAACTGCCTGGCTCAGAAGAGCCCACTGAGTCAGCCCTTAAACCAAGTGTGCAGAAGTTGTCAAAACGTGCTTTTCAGCAGAAATAAACACGTTTGGGCAACTTGGGTCACCCCCATGAAACATCTGGGGCAGGAACAGCACACTTTTCAAAACGTGTTTTTCAGCTCGAAATAAACACGTTTTTTCAGACTGTTGAATCCGAATGTAACTGCCTGGCTCAGAAGAGACCTCTGAGTCAGCCCTTAACCACAGTGTGCAGAAGTTGTCAAAACGTGTTTTTCAGCAGAAATAAACACGTTTGGGCAACTTTGGTCACCCCCATGTAACTTCTGGGGCAGGAACAGCACACTTTTCAAAAGGTGTTTTTCAGCTCGAAACAAACGTGTTTTTTCAGTCTGTTGAATCCCAATGTAACTGCCTGGCTCAGAAGAGCCCACTGAGTCAGCCTTTAACCCCAGTGTGCAGAAGTTGTCAAAACGTGTTTTTCTGCAGAAATAAACACGTTTGGGAAACTTTGGTCTTCCCCATGTAACTTCTGGGGCAGGAACAGCACACTTTTCAAAAGGTGTTTTTCAGCTCGAAACAAACACGTTTTTTCAGACTGTTGAATCCCAATGTAACTGCCTGGCTCAGAAGAGCCCACTGAGTCAGCCCTTAACCCCAGTGTGCAGAAGTTGTCAAAACGTTTTTTTCAGCAGAAATAAACACGTTTGGGCAACTTTGGTCACCCCCATGTAACTTCTGGGGCAGGAACAGCACACTTTTGAAAACGTGTTTTTCAGCTGAAATAAACACGTTGGGGGAACTTTGGTCACCCCCATGTAACTTCTGGGGCAGGAACAGCACACTTTTCAAAAGGTGTTTTTCAGCTCGAAACAAACGCGTTTTTTCAGACTGTTGAATCCCAATGTAACTGCCTGGCTCAGAAGAGCCCACTGAGTCAGCCTTTAACCCCAGTGTGCAGAAGTTGTCAAAACGTGTTTTTCAGCAGAAATAAACACTTTTGGGCAACTTTGGTTACCCCCATGTAACTTCTGGGGCAGGAACAGCACACTTTTCAAAAGGTGTTTTTCAGCTCGAAACAAACGCGTTTTTTCAGACTGTTGAATCCCAATGTAACTGCCTGGCTCAGAAGAGCCCACTGAGTCAGCCCTGAAACCAAGTGTGCAGAAGTTATCAAAACGTGCTTTTCAGCAGAAATAAACACGTTTGGGCAACTTTGGTCACCCCCATGTAACTTCTGGGGCAGGAACAGCACACTTTTCAAAAGGTGTTTTTTAGCTCGAAATAAACACGTTTTTTCAGGCTGTTGAATCCCAATGTAACTGCCTGGCTCAGAAGAGCCCACTGAGTCAGCCCTTAACCCCAGTGTGCAGAAGTTGTCAAAACGTGTTTTTCAGCAGAAATAAACACGTTTGGGCAACTTTGGTCACCCCCATGTAACTTCTGGGGCAGGAACAGCACACTTTTCAAAAGGTGTTTTTCAGCTCGAAACAAACGCATTTTTTCAGACTGTTGAATCCCAATGTAACTGCCTGGCTCAGAAGAGCCCACTGAGTCAGCCCTTAAACCAAGTGTGCAGAAGTTGTCAAAACGTGCTTTTCAGCAGAAATAAGCACGTTTGGGCAACTTAGGTCACCACCATGAAACATCTGGGGCAGGAACAGCACACTTTTCAACAGGTGTTTTTCAGCCAAAAATATACGCGTTTTTTCAGACTGTTGATTCCCCATGTAAATTCCTGGCTCAGAAGAGCCCACTGAGTCAGCACTTAACTTCAGTGTGCAGAAGTTGGCAAAACGTGTTTTTTAGCTGAAATAAACACGTTTGCGCAACTTTGGTCACCCCCATGTAACTTCTGGGGCAGGAACAGCACACTTTTCAAAAGGTGTTTTTCAGCTCGAAAAAAATGCGTTTTTTCAATCTGTAGAATCCCAATGTAACTGCCTGGCTCAGAAGAGCCAGCTGAGTCAGCCTTTAAACCCAGTGAACAGAAGTTGTCTAAACGTGCTTTTCAGTAGAAATAAACACGTTTGGGCAACTTTGGTCACCCCCATGTAACTTCTGGGGCAGGAACAGCACACTTTTGAAAACGTGTTTTTCAGCTGAAATAAACAAGTTGGGTGAACTTTGGTCACCCCCATGTAACTTCTGGGGCAGGAACAGCACACTTTTCAAAAGGTGTTTTTCAGCTCGAAACAAACGCGTTTTTTCAGACTGTTGAATCCCAATGTAACTGCCTGGCTCAGAAGAGCCCACTGAGTCAGCCCTTAAACCAAGTGTGCAGAAGTTGTCAAAACGTGCTTTTCAGCAGAAATAAACACGTTTGGGCAACTTTGGTCACCCCCATGTAACTTCTGGGGCAGGAACAGCACACTTTTCAAAAGGTGTTTTTTAGCTCGAAATAAACACGTTTTTTCAGGCTGTTGAATCCCAATGTAACTGCCTGGCTCAGAAGAGCCCACTGAGTCAGCCCTTAACCCCAGTGTGCAGAAGTTGTCAAAACGTGTTTTTCAGCAGAAATAAACACGTTTGGGCAACTTTGGTCTTCCCCATGTAACTTCTGCGGCAGGAACAGCACACTTTTCAAAAGGTGTTTTTCAGCTCGAAACAAACGCATTTTTTCAGACTGTTGAATCCCAATGTAACTGCCTGGCTCAGAAGAGCCCACTGAGTCAGCCCTTAAACCAAGTGTGCAGAAGTTGTCAAAACGTGCTTTTCAGCAGAAATAAACACGTTTGGGCAACTTTGGTCACCCCCATGTAAGTTCTGGGGCAGGAACAGCACACTTTTCAAAAGGTGTTTTTCAGCTCGAAACAAACGCGTTTTTTCAGACTGTTGAATCCCAATGTAACTGACTGGCTCAGAAGAGCCCACTGAGTCAGCCCTTAAACCAAGTGTGCAGAAGTTGTCAAAACGTGCTTTTCAGCAGAAATAAACACGTTTGGGCAACTTTGGTCACCCCCATGTAACTTCTGGGGTAGGAACAGCACACTTTTCAAAAGGTGTTTTTCAGCTCGAAACAAACGCGTTTTTTCAGACTGTTGAATCCCAATGTAACCGCCTGGCTCAGAAGAGCCCAATGAGTAAGCCCTTAAACCAAGTGTGCAGAAGTTGTCAAAACGTGCTTTTCAGCAGAAATAAACACGTTTGGGCAACTTTGGTCACCTCCATGTAACTTCTGGGGCAGGAACAGCACACTTTTCAAAAGGTGTTTTTCAGCTCGAAACAAACACGTTTTTTCAGACTGTTGAATCCCAATGTAACTGCCTGGCTCAGAAGAGCCCACTGAGTCAGCCTTTAACCCCAGTGTGCAGAAGTTGTCAAAACGTGTTTTTCTGCAGAAATAAACACGTTTGGGCAACTTTGGTCTTCCCCATGTAACTTCTGGGGCAGGAACAGCACACTTTTCAAAAGGTGTTTTTCAGCTCAAAATAAACACGTTTTTTCAGGCTGTTGAATCCCAATGTAACTGCCTGGCTCAGAAGAGCCCACTGAGTCAGCCCTTAACCCCAGTGTGCAGAAGTTGTCAAAACGTGTTTTCAGCAGAAATAAACACGTTTGGGCAACTTGGGTCACCCCCATGAAACATCTGGGGCAGGAACAGCATACTTTTCAACAGGTGTTTTTCAGCCAAAAAATATACGCGTCTTTTCAGACTGTTGATTCCCCATGTAAATGCCTGGCTCAGAAGAGCCCACTGAGTCAGCACTTAACCCCAGTGTGCAGAAGTTGGCAAAACGTGTTTTTCAGCTGAAATAAACACGTTGGGGGAACTTTGGTCACCCCCATGTAACTTCTGGGGCAGGACCAGCACACTTTTCAACAGGTGTTTTTCAGCCAAAAATATACGCGTTTTTTCAGACTGTTGATTCCCCATGTAAATTCCTGGCTCAGAAGAGCCCACTGAGTCAGCACTTAACTTCAGTGTGCAGAAGTTGGCAAAACGTGTTTTTTAGCTGAAATAAACACGTTTGCGCAACTTTGGTCACCCCCATGTAACTTCTGGGGCAGGAACAGCACACTTTTCAAAAGGTGTTTTTCAGCTCGAAAAAAATGCGTTTTTTCAATCTGTAGAATCCCAATGTAACTGCCTGGCTCAGAAGAGCCAGCTGAGTCAGCCTTTAAACCCAGTGAACAGAAGTTGTCTAAACGTGCTTTTCAGTAGAAATAAACACGTTTGGGCAACTTTGGTCACCCCCATGTAACTTCTGGGGCAGGAACAGCACACTTTTGAAAACGTGTTTTTCAGCTGAAATAAACAAGTTGGGTGAACTTTGGTCACCCCCATGTAACTTCTGGGGCAGGAACAGCACACTTTTCAAAAGGTGTTTTTCAGCTCGAAACAAACGCGTTTTTTCAGACTGTTGAATCCCAATGTAACTGCCTGGCTCAGAAGAGCCCACTGAGTCAGCCCTTAACCCCAGTGTGCAGAAGTTGTCAAAACGTGTTTTTCAGCAGAAATAAACACGTTTGGGCAACTTTGGTCTTCCCCATGTAACTTCTGCGGCAGGAACAGCACACTTTTCAAAAGGTGTTTTTCAGCTCGAAACAAACGCATTTTTTCAGACTGTTGAATACCAATGTAACTGCCTGGCTCAGAAGAGCCCACTGAGTCAGCCCTTAAACCAAGTGTGCAGAAGTTGTCAAAACGTGCTTTTCAGCAGAAATAAACACGTTTGGGCAACTTTGGTCACCCCCATGTAACTTCTGGGGCAGGAACAGCACACTTTTCAAAAGGTGTTTTTCAGCTCGAAACAAACGCGTTTTTTCAGACTGTTGAATCCCAATGTAACTGACTGGCTCAGAAGAGCCCACTGAGTCAGCCCTTAAACCAAGTGTGCAGAAGTTGTCAAAACGTGCTTTTCAGCAGAAATAAACACGTTTGGGCAACTTTGGTCACCCCCATGTAACTTCTGGGGTAGGAACAGCACACTTTTCAAAAGGTGTTTTTCAGCTCGAAACAAACGCGTTTTTTCAGACTGTTGAATCCCAATGTAACCGCCTGGCTCAGAAGAGCCCAATGAGTAAGCCCTTAAACCAAGTGTGCAGAAGTTGTCAAAACGTGCTTTTCAGCAGAAATAAACACGTTTGGGCAACTTTGGTCACCTCCATGTAACTTCTGGGGCAGGAACAGCACACTTTTCAAAAGGTGTTTTTCAGCTCGAAACAAACACGTTTTTTCAGACTGTTGAATCCCAATGTAACTGCCTGGCTCAGAAGAGCCCACTGAGTCAGCCTTTAACCCCAGTGTGCAGAAGTTGTCAAAACGTGTTTTTCTGCAGAAATAAACACGTTTGGGCAACTTTGGTCTTCCCCATGTAACTTCTGGGGCAGGAACAGCACACTTTTCAAAAGGTGTTTTTCAGCTCGAAACAAACACGTTTTTTCAGACTGTTGAATCCCAATATAACTGCCTGGCTCAGAGGAGCCCACTGAGTCAGCCCTTAACCCCAGTGTGCAGAAGTTGTCAAAACGTGTTTTTCAGCAGAAATAAACACGTTTGGGCAACTTTGGTCACCCCCATGTAACTTCTGGGCAGAAAAAGCACAGTTTTCTAAAGGTGTTTTTCAGCTCGAAATAAACACGTTTTTTCAGGCTGTTGAATCCCAATGTAACTGCCTGGCTCAGAAGAGCCCACTGAGTCAGCCCTTAACCCCAGTGTGCAGAAGTTGTCAAAACGTGTTTTCAGCAGAAATAAACACGTTTGGGCAACTTGGGTCACCCCCATGAAACATCTGGGGCAGGAACAGCATACTTTTCAACAGGTGTTTTTCAGCCAAAAAATATACGCGTCTTTTCAGACTGTTGATTCCCCATGTAAATGCCTGGCTCAGAAGAGCCCACTGAGTCAGCACTTAACCCCAGTGTGCAGAAGTTGGAAAAACGTGTTTTTCAGATGAAATAAACACGTTGGGGGAACTTTGGTCACCCCCATGTAACTTCTGGGGCAGGACCAGCACACTTTTCAAAAGGTGCTTTTCAGCTCGAAATAAACGCGTTTTTTCAAACTGTAGAATCCCAAAGTAACTGCCTGTCTCAGAAGAGCCAGCTGAGTCAGCCTTTAAACCCAGTGAACAGAAGTTGTCTAAACGTGCTTTTCAGCAGAAATAAACACGTTTGGGCAACTTTGGTCACCCCCATGTAACTTCTGGGGCAGGAACAGCACACTTTTCAAAAGGTGTTTTTCAGCTGAAATATCACGTTGGGTTAACTTTGATCACCCCCATGTAACTTCTGGGGCAGGAACAGCACACTTTTCAAAAGGTGTTTTTCAGCTCGAAACAAACGCGTTTTTTCAGACTGTTGCATCCCAATGTAACTGCCTGGCTCAGAAGAGCCCACTGAGTCAGCCCTTAAACCAAGTGTGCAGAAGTTGTCAAAACGTGCTTTTCAGCAGAAATAAACACGTTTGGGCAACTTGGGTCACCCCCATGAAACATCTGGGGCAGGAACAGCACACTTTTCAAAACGTGTTTTTCAGCTCGAAATAAACACGTTTTTTCAGACTGTTGAATCCGAATGTAACTGCCTGGCTCAGAAGAGTCCTCTGAGTCAGCCCTTAACCACAGTGTGCTGAAGTTGTCAAAACGTGTTTTTCAGCAGAAATAAACACGTTTGGGCAACTTTGGTCACCCCCATGTAACTTCTGGGGCAGGAACAGCACACTTTTCAAAAGGTGTTTTTCAGCTCGAAACAAACGTTTTTTTTCAGACTGTTGAATCCCAATGTAGCTGCCTGGCTCAGAAGAGCCCACTGAGTCAGCCTTTAACCCCAGTGTGCAGAAGTTGTCAAAACGTGTTTTTCTGCAGAAATAAACACGTTTGGGAAACTTTGGTCTTCCCCATGTAACTTCTGGGGCAGGAACAGCACACTTTTCAAAAGGTGTTTTTCAGCTCGAAACAAACACGTTTTTTCAGACTGTTGAATCCCAATGTAACTGCCTGGCTCAGAAGAGCCCACTGAGTCAGCCCTTAACCCCAGTGTGCAGAAGTTGTCAAAACGTTTTTTTCAGCAGAAATAAACACGTTTGGGCAACTTTGGTCACCCCCATGTAACTTCTGGGGCAGGAACAGCACACTTTTGAAAACGTGTTTTTCAGCTGAAATAAACATGTTGGGGGAACTTTGGTCACCCCCATGTAACTTCTGGGGCAGGAACAGCACACTTTTCAAAAGGTGTTTTTCAGCTCGAAACAAACGCGTTTTTTCAGACTGTTGAATCCCAATGTAACTGCCTGGCTCAGAAGAGCCCACTGAGTCAGCTTTTAACCCCAGTGTGCAGAAGTTGTCAAAACGTGTTTTTCAGCAGAAATAAACACTTTTGGGCAACTTTGGTTACCCCCATGTAACTTCTGGGGCAGGAACAGCACACTTTTCAAAAGGTGTTTTTCAGCTCGAAACAAACGCGTTTTTTCAGACTGTTGAATCCCAATGTAACTGCCTGGCTCAGAAGAGCCCACTGAGTCAGCCCTTAAACCAAGTGTGCAGAAGTTGTCAAAACGTGCTTTTCAGCAGAAATAAACACGTTTGGGCAACTTTGGTCACCCCCATGTAACTTCTGGGGCAGGAACAGCACACTTTTCAAAAGGTGTTTTTTAGCTCGAAATAAACACGTTTTTTCAGGCTGTTGAATCCCAATGTAACTGCCTGGCTCAGAAGAGCCCACTGAGTCAGCCCTTAACCCCAGTGTGCAGAAGTTGTCAAAACGTGTTTTTCAGCAGAAATAAACACGTTTGGGCAACTTTGGTCACCCCCATGTAACTTCTGGGGCAGGAACAGCACACTTTTCAAAAGGTGTTTTTCAGCTCGAAACAAATGCATTTTTTCAGACTGTTGAATCCCAATGTAACTGCCTGGCTCAGAAGAGCCCACTGAGTCAGCCCTTAAACCAAGTGTGCAGAAGTTGTCAAAACGTGCTTTTCAGCAGAAATAAACACGTTTGGACAACTTGGGTCACCCCCATGAAACATCTGGGGCAGGAACAGCACACTTTTCAAAACGTGTTTTTCAGCTCGAAATAAACACGTTTTTTCAGACTGTTGAATCCGAATGTAACTGCCTGGCTCAGAAGAGCCCACTGAGTCAGCCCTTAAACCAAGTGTGCAGAAGCTGTCAAAAGGTGTTTTTCAGCTGAAATAAACACGTTGGGGGAACTTTGGTCACCCCCATGTAACTTCTGGGGCATGAACAGCACACTTTTCAAAAGGTGTTTTTCAGCTCGAAACAAATGCGTTTTTTCAAACTGTTGAATCCCAATGTAACTGCCTGGCTCAGAAGAGCCCATTGAGTCAGCCCTTAACCCCAGTGTGCAGAAGTTGTCAAAACGTGTTTTTCAGCAGAAATAAACACGTTTGGGCAACTTTGGTCTTCCCCATGTAACTTCTGGGGCAGGAACAGCACACTTTTCAAAAGGTGTTTTTCAGCTCGAAACAAACGTGTTTTTTCAGACTGTTGAATCCCAATGTAACTGCCTGGCTCAGAAGAGCCCACTGAGTCAGCCCTTAACCCCAGTGTGCAGAAGTTGTCAAAACGTGTTTTTCAGCAGAAATAAACACGTTTGGGCAACTTTGGTCACCCCCATGTAACTTCTGGGGTAGGAACAGCACACTTTTCAAAAGGTGTTTTTCAGCTCGAAACAAACGCGTTTTTTCAGACTGTTGAATCCCAATGTAACTGCCTGGCTCAGAAGAGCCCAATGAGTAAGCCCTTAAACCAAGTGTGCAGAACTTGTCAAAACGTGCTTTTCAGCAGAAATATACACGTTTGGGCAACTTTGGTCTTCCCCATGTAACTTCTGGGGCAGGAACAGCACACTTTTCAAAAGGTGTTTTTCAGCTCGAAACAAACACGTTTTTTCAGACTGTTGAATCCCAATGTAACTGCCTGGCTCAGAAGAGCCCACTGAGTCAGCCTTTAACCCCAGTGTGCAGAAGTTGTCAAAACGTGTTTTTCTGCAGAAATAAACACGTTTGGGCAACTTTGGTCTTCCCCATGTAACTTCTGGGGCAGGAACAGCACACTTTTCAAAAGGTGTTTTTCAGCTCGAAACAAACACGTTTTTTCAGACTGTTGAATCCCAATATAACTGCCTGGCTCAGAGGAGCCCACTGAGTCATCCCTTAACCCCAGTGTGCAGAAGTTGTCAAAACGTGTTTTTCAGCAGAAATAAACACGTTTGGGCAACTTTGGTCACCCCCATGTAACTTCTGGGGCAGGAACAGCACACTTTTGAAAACGTGTTTTTCAGCTGAAATAAACACGTTGGGGGAACTTTGGTCACCCCCATGTAACTTCTGGGGCAGGAACAGCACACTTTTCAAAAGGTGTTTTTCAGCTCGAAACAAACGCGTTTTTTCAGACTGTTGAATCCCAATGTAACTGCCTGGCTCAGAAGAGCCCACTGAGTCAGCTTTTAACCCCAGTGTGCAGAAGTTGTCAAAACGTGTTTTTCAGCAGAAATAAACACTTTTGGGCAACTTTGGTTACCCCCATGTAACTTCTGGGGCAGGAACAGCACACTTTTCAAAAGGTGTTTTTCAGCTCGAAACAAACGCGTTTTTTCAGACTGTTGAATCCCAATGTAACTGCCTGGCTCAGAAGAGCCCACTGAGTCAGCCCTTAAACCAAGTGTGCAGATGTTGTCAAAACGTGCTTTTCAGCAGAAATAAACACGTTTGGGCAACTTTGGTCACCCCCATGTAACTTCTGGGGCAGGAACAGCACACTTTTCAAAAGGTGTTTTTTAGCTCGAAATAAACACGTTTTTTCAGGCTGTTGAATCCCAATGTAACTGCCTGGCTCAGAAGAGCCCACTGAGTCAGCCCTTAACCCCAGTGTGCAGAAGTTGTCAAAACGTGTTTTTCAGCAGAAATAAACACGTTTGGGCAACTTTGGTCACCCCCATGTAACTTCTGGGGCAGGAACAGCACACTTTTCAAAAGGTGTTTTTCAGCTCGAAACAAACGCATTTTTTCAGACTGTTGAATCCCAATGTAACTGCCTGGCTCAGAAGAGCCCACTGAGTCAGCCCTTAAACCAAGTGTGCAGAAGTTGTCAAAACGTGCTTTTCAGCAGAAATAAACACGTTTGGACAACTTGGGTCACCCCCATGAAACATCTGGGGCAGGAACAGCACACTTTTCAAAACGTGTTTTTCAGCTCGAAATAAACACGTTTTTTCAGACTGTTGAATCCGAATGTAACTGCCTGGCTCAGAAGAGCCCACTGAGTCAGCCCTTAAACCAAGTGTGCAGAAGCTGTCAAAAGGTGTTTTTCAGCTGAAATAAACACGTTGGGGGAACTTTGGTCACCCCCATGTAACTTCTGGGGCATGAACAGCACACTTTTCAAAAGGTGTTTTTCAGCTCGAAACAAATGCGTTTTTTCAAACTGTTGAATCCCAATGTAACTGCCTGGCTCAGAAGAGCCCATTGAGTCAGCCCTTAACCCCAGTGTGCAGAAGTTGTCAAAACGTGTTTTTCAGCAGAAATAAACACGTTTGGGCAACTTTGGTCTTCCCCATGTAACTTCTGGGGCAGGAACAGCACACTTTTCAAAAGGTGTTTTTCAGCTCGAAACAAACGTGTTTTTTCAGACTGTTGAATCCCAATGTAACTGCCTGGCTCAGAAGAGCCCACTGAGTCAGCCTTTAACCCCAGTGTGCAGAAGTTGTCAAAACGTGTTTTTCTGCAGAAATAAACACGTTTGGGCAACTTTGGTCTTCCCCATGTAACTTCTGGGGCAGGAACAGCACACTTTTCAAAAGGTGTTTTTCAGCTCAAAACAAACACGTTTTTTCAGACTGTTGAATCCCAATGTAACTGCCTGGCTCAGAAGAGCCCACTGAGTCAGCCCTTAACCCCAGTGTGCAGAAGTTGTCAAAACGTGTTTTTCAGCAGAAATAAACACGTTTGGGCAACTTTGGTCACCCCCATGTAACTTCTGGGGTAGGAACAGCACACTTTTCAAAAGGTGTTTTTCAGCTCGAAACAAACGCGTTTTTTCAGACTGTTGAATCCCAATGTAACTGCCTGGCTCAGAAGAGCCCAATGAGTAAGCCCTTAAACCAAGTGTGCAGAACTTGTCAAAACGTGCTTTTCAGCAGAAATATACACGTTTGGGCAACTTTGGTCTTCCCCATGTAACTTCTGGGGCAGGAACAGCACACTTTTCAAAAGGTGTTTTTCAGCTCGAAACAAACACGTTTTTTCAGACTGTTGAATCCCAATGTAACTGCCTGGCTCAGAAGAGCCCACTGAGTCAGCCTTTAACCCCAGTGTGCAGAAGTTGTCAAAACGTGTTTTTCTGCAGAAATAAACACGTTTGGGCAACTTTGGTCTTCCCCATGTAACTTCTGGGGCAGGAACAGCACACTTTTCAAAAGGTGTTTTTCAGCTCGAAACAAACACGTTTTTTCAGACTGTTGAATCCCAATATAACTGCCTGGCTCAGAGGAGCCCACTGAGTCAGCCCTTAACCCCAGTGTGCAGAAGTTGTCAAAACGTGTTTTTCAGCAGAAATAAACACGTTTGGGCAACTTTGGTCACCCCCATGTAACTTCTGGGCAGAAAAAGCACAGTTTTCTAAAGGTGTTTTTCAGCTCGAAATAAACACGTTTTTTCAGGCTGTTGAATCCCAATGTAACTGCCTGGCTCAGAAGAGCCCACTGAGTCAGCCCTTAACCCCAGTGTGCAGAAGTTGTCAAAACGTGTTTTCAGCAGAAATAAACACGTTTGGGCAACTTGGGTCACCCCCATGAAACATCTGGGGCAGGAACAGCATACTTTTCAACAGGTGTTTTTCAGCCAAAAAATATACGCGTCTTTTCAGACTGTTGATTCCCCATGTAAATGCCTGGCTCAGAAGAGCCCACTGAGTCAGCACTTAACCCCAGTGTGCAGAAGTTGGCAAAACGTGTTTTTCAGCTGAAATAAACACGTTGGGGGAACTTTGGTCACCCCCATGTAACTTCTGGGGCAGGACCAGCATACTTTTCAAAAGGTGTTTTTCAGCTCGAAATAAACGCATTTTTTCAAACTGTAGAATCCCAAAGTAACTGCCTGGCTCAGAAGAGCCAGCTGAGTCAGCCTTTAAACCCAGTGAACAGAAGTTGTCTAAACGTGCTTTTCAGCAGAAATAAACACGTTTGGGCAACTTTGGTCACCCCCATGTAACTTCTGGGGCAGGAACAGCACACTTTTCAAAAGGTGTTTTTCAGCTGAAATAAACACGTTGGGTGAACTTTGATCACCCCCATGTAACTTCTGGGGCAGGAACAGCACACTTTTCAAAAGGTGTTTTTCAGCTCGAAACAAATGCGTTTTTTCAGACTGTTGCATCCCAATGTAACTGCCTGGCTCAGAAGAGCCCACTGAGTCAGCCCTTAAACCAAGTGTGCAGAAGTTGTCAAAACGTGCTTTTCAGCAGAAATAAACACGTTTGGGCAACTTGGGTCACCCCCATGAAACATCTGGGGCAGGAACAGCACACTTTTCAAAACGTGTTTTTGAGCTCGAAACAAACGTGTTTTTTCAGACTGTTGAATCCCATTGTAACTGCCTGGCTCAGAAGAGCCCACTGAGTCAGCCCTTAACCCCAGTGTGCAGAAGTTGTCAAAACGTGCTTTTCAGCAGAAATAAACACGTTTGGGCAACTTTGGTCTTCCCCATGTAACTTCTGGGGCAGGAACAGCACACTTTTCAAAAGGTGTTTTTCAGCTAGAAACAAATGCGTTTTTTCAAACTGTTGAATCCCAATGTAACTGTCTGGCTCAGAAGAGCCCATTGAGTCAGCCCTTAACCCCAGTGTGCAGAAGTTGTCAAAACGTACTTTTCAGCAGAAATAAACACGTTTGGGCAACTTGGGTCACCCCCATGAAACATCTGGGGCAGGAACAGCACACTTTTCAAAACGTGTTTTTCAGCTCGAAATAAACACGTTTTTTCAGACTGTTGAATCCCTATGTAACTGCCTGGCTCAGAAGAGCCCATTGAGTCAGCCTTTAACCCCAGTGTGCAGAAGTTGTCAAAACGTGTTTTTCTGCAGAAATAAACACGTTTGGGCAACTTTGGTCTTCCCCATGTAACTTCTGGGGCAGGAACAGCACACTTTTCAAAAGGTGTTTTTCAGCTCGAAACAAACACGTTTTTTCAGTCTGTTGAATACCAATGTAACTGCCTGGCTCAGAAGAGCCCACTGAGTCAGCCTTTAACCCCAGTGTGCAGAAGTTGTCAAAACGTGTTTTTCTTCAGAAGTAAACACGTTTGGGCAACTTTGGTCTTCCCCATGTAACTTCTGGGGCAGGAACAGCACACTTTTCAAAAGGTGTTTTTCAGCTCGAAACAAATGCATTTTTTCAGACTGTTGAATCCCAATGTAACTGCCTGGCTCAGAAGAGCCCACTGAGTCAGCCCTTAAACGAAGTGTGCAGAAGTAGTCAAAACGTACTTTTCAGCAGAAATAAACACGTTTGGGCAACTTTGGTCACCCCCATGTAACTTCTGGGGCAGGAACAGCACACTTTTCAAAAGGTGTTTTTCAGCTCGATACAAACGCGTTTTTTCAGACTGTTGAATCCCAATGTAACTGACTGGCTCAGAAGAGCCCACTGAGTCAGCCCTTAAACCAAGTGTGCAGAAGTTGTCAAAACGTACTTTTCAGCAGAAATAAACACGTTTGGGCAACTTGGGTCACCCCCATGAAACATCTGGGACAGGAACAGCACACTTTTCAAAACGTGTTTTTCAGCTCGAAACAAACGCGTTTTTTCAGACTGTTGAATCCCAATGTAACTGACTGGCTCAGAAGAGCCCACTGAGTCAGCCCTTAAACCAAGTGTGCAGAAGTTGTCAAAACGTGTTTTTCAGCAGAAATAAACACGTTTGGGCAACTTTGGTCACCCCCATGTAACTTCTGGGGCAGGAACAGCACACTTTTCAAAAGGTGTTTTTCAGCTCGAAACAAACGCGTTTTTTCAGACTGTTGAATCCCAATGTAACTGCCTGGCTCAGAAGAGCCCACTGAGTCAGCCTTTAACCCCAGTGTGCAGAAGTTGTCAAAACGTGTTTTTCAGCAGAAATAAACACGTTTGGGCAACTTTGGTTACCCCCATGTAACTTCTGGGGCAGGAACAGCACACTTTTCAAAAGGTGTTTTTCAGCTCGAAACAAACGCGTTTTTTCAGACTGTTGAATCCCAATGTAACTGCCTGGCTCAGAAGAGCCCACTGAGTCAGCCCTTAAACCAAGTGTGCAGAAGTTGTCAAAACGTGCTTTTCAGCAGAAATAAACACGTTTGGGCAACTTTGGTCAGCCCCATGTAACTTCTGGGGCAGGAACAGCACACTTTTCAAAAGGTGTTTTTTAGCTCGAAATAAACACGTTTTTTCAGGCTGTTGAATCCCAATGTAACTGCCTGGCTCAGAAGAGCCCACTGAGTCAGCCCTTAACCCCAGTGTGCAGAAGTTGTCAAAACGTGTTTTTCAGCAGAAATAAACACGTTTGGGCAACTTTGGTCACCCCCATGTAACTTCTGGGGCAGGAACAGCACACTTTTCAAAAGGTGTTTTTCAGCTCGAAACAAACGCGTTTTTTCAGACTGTTGAATCCCAATGTAACTGACTGGCTCAGAAGAGCCCACTGAGTCAGCCCTTAAACCAAGTGTGCAGAAGTTGTCAAAACGTGCTTTTCAGCAGAAATAAACACGTTTGGGCAACTTTGGTCACCCCCATGTAACTTCTGGGGTAGGAACAGCACACTTTTCAAAAGGTGTTTTTCAGCTCGAAACAAATGCATTTTTTCAGACTGTTGAATCCCAATGTAACTGCCTGGCTCAGAAGAGCCCACTGAGTCAGCCCTTAAACCAAGTGTGCAGAAGTTGTCAAAACGTGCTTTTCAGCAGAAATAAACACGTTTGGACAACTTGGGTCACCCCCATGAAACATCTGGGGCAGGAACAGCACACTTTTCAAAACGTGTTTTTCAGCTCGAAATAAACACGTTTTTTCAGACTGTTGAATCCGAATGTAACTGCCTGGCTCAGAAGAGCCCACTGAGTCAGCCCTTAAACCAAGTGTGCAGAAGCTGTCAAAAGGTGTTTTTCAGCTGAAATAAACACGTTGGGGGAACTTTGGTCACCCCCATGTAACTTCTGGGGCATGAACAGCACACTTTTCAAAAGGTGTTTTTCAGCTCGAAACAAATGCGTTTTTTCAAACTGTTGAATCCCAATGTAACTGCCTGGCTCAGAAGAGCCCATTGAGTCAGCCCTTAACCCCAGTGTGCAGAAGTTGTCAAAACGTGTTTTTCAGCAGAAATAAACACGTTTGGGCAACTTTGGTCTTCCCCATGTAACTTCTGGGGCAGGAACAGCACACTTTTCAAAAGGTGTTTTTCAGCTCGAAACAAACGTGTTTTTTCAGACTGTTGAATCCCAATGTAACTGCCTGGCTCAGAAGAGCCCACTGAGTCAGCCCTTAACCCCAGTGTGCAGAAGTTGTCAAAACGTGTTTTTCAGCAGAAATAAACACGTTTGGGCAACTTTGGTCACCCCCATGTAACTTCTGGGGTAGGAACAGCACACTTTTCAAAAGGTGTTTTTCAGCTCGAAACAAACGCGTTTTTTCAGACTGTTGAATCCCAATGTAACTGCCTGGCTCAGAAGAGCCCAATGAGTAAGCCCTTAAACCAAGTGTGCAGAACTTGTCAAAACGTGCTTTTCAGCAGAAATATACACGTTTGGGCAACTTTGGTCTTCCCCATGTAACTTCTGGGGCAGGAACAGCACACTTTTCAAAAGGTGTTTTTCAGCTCGAAACAAACACGTTTTTTCAGACTGTTGAATCCCAATATAACTGCCTGGCTCAGAGGAGCCCACTGAGTCATCCCTTAACCCCAGTGTGCAGAAGTTGTCAAAACGTGTTTTTCAGCAGAAATAAACACGTTTGGGCAACTTTGGTCACCCCCATGTAACTTCTGGGGCAGGAACAGCACACTTTTGAAAACGTGTTTTTCAGCTGAAATAAACACGTTGGGGGAACTTTGGTCACCCCCATGTAACTTCTGGGGCAGGAACAGCACACTTTTCAAAAGGTGTTTTTCAGCTCGAAACAAACGCGTTTTTTCAGACTGTTGAATCCCAATGTAACTGCCTGGCTCAGAAGAGCCCACTGAGTCAGCTTTTAACCCCAGTGTGCAGAAGTTGTCAAAACGTGTTTTTCAGCAGAAATAAACACTTTTGGGCAACTTTGGTTACCCCCATGTAACTTCTGGGGCAGGAACAGCACACTTTTCAAAAGGTGTTTTTCAGCTCGAAACAAACGCGTTTTTTCAGACTGTTGAATCCCAATGTAACTGCCTGGCTCAGAAGAGCCCACTGAGTCAGCCCTTAAACCAAGTGTGCAGATGTTGTCAAAACGTGCTTTTCAGCAGAAATAAACACGTTTGGGCAACTTTGGTCACCCCCATGTAACTTCTGGGGCAGGAACAGCACACTTTTCAAAAGGTGTTTTTTAGCTCGAAATAAACACGTTTTTTCAGGCTGTTGAATCCCAATGTAACTGCCTGGCTCAGAAGAGCCCACTGAGTCAGCCCTTAACCCCAGTGTGCAGAAGTTGTCAAAACGTGTTTTTCAGCAGAAATAAACACGTTTGGGCAACTTTGGTCACCCCCATGTAACTTCTGGGGCAGGAACAGCACACTTTTCAAAAGGTGTTTTTCAGCTCGAAACAAACGCATTTTTTCAGACTGTTGAATCCCAATGTAACTGCCTGGCTCAGAAGAGCCCACTGAGTCAGCCCTTAAACCAAGTGTGCAGAAGTTGTCAAAACGTGCTTTTCAGCAGAAATAAACACGTTTGGACAACTTGGGTCACCCCCATGAAACATCTGGGGCAGGAACAGCACACTTTTCAAAACGTGTTTTTCAGCTCGAAATAAACACGTTTTTTCAGACTGTTGAATCCGAATGTAACTGCCTGGCTCAGAAGAGCCCACTGAGTCAGCCCTTAAACCAAGTGTGCAGAAGCTGTCAAAAGGTGTTTTTCAGCTGAAATAAACACGTTGGGGGAACTTTGGTCACCCCCATGTAACTTCTGGGGCATGAACAGCACACTTTTCAAAAGGTGTTTTTCAGCTCGAAACAAATGCGTTTTTTCAAACTGTTGAATCCCAATGTAACTGCCTGGCTCAGAAGAGCCCATTGAGTCAGCCCTTAACCCCAGTGTGCAGAAGTTGTCAAAACGTGTTTTTCAGCAGAAATAAACACGTTTGGGCAACTTTGGTCTTCCCCATGTAACTTCTGGGGCAGGAACAGCACACTTTTCAAAAGGTGTTTTTCAGCTCGAAACAAACGTGTTTTTTCAGACTGTTGAATCCCAATGTAACTGCCTGGCTCAGAAGAGCCCACTGAGTCAGCCTTTAACCCCAGTGTGCAGAAGTTGTCAAAACGTGTTTTTCTGCAGAAATAAACACGTTTGGGCAACTTTGGTCTTCCCCATGTAACTTCTGGGGCAGGAACAGCACACTTTTCAAAAGGTGTTTTTCAGCTCAAAACAAACACGTTTTTTCAGACTGTTGAATCCCAATGTAACTGCCTGGCTCAGAAGAGCCCACTGAGTCAGCCCTTAACCCCAGTGTGCAGAAGTTGTCAAAACGTGTTTTTCAGCAGAAATAAACACGTTTGGGCAACTTTGGTCACCCCCATGTAACTTCTGGGGTAGGAACAGCACACTTTTCAAAAGGTGTTTTTCAGCTCGAAACAAACGCGTTTTTTCAGACTGTTGAATCCCAATGTAACTGCCTGGCTCAGAAGAGCCCAATGAGTAAGCCCTTAAACCAAGTGTGCAGAACTTGTCAAAACGTGCTTTTCAGCAGAAATATACACGTTTGGGCAACTTTGGTCTTCCCCATGTAACTTCTGGGGCAGGAACAGCACACTTTTCAAAAGGTGTTTTTCAGCTCGAAACAAACACGTTTTTTCAGACTGTTGAATCCCAATGTAACTGCCTGGCTCAGAAGAGCCCACTGAGTCAGCCTTTAACCCCAGTGTGCAGAAGTTGTCAAAACGTGTTTTTCTGCAGAAATAAACACGTTTGGGCAACTTTGGTCTTCCCCATGTAACTTCTGGGGCAGGAACAGCACACTTTTCAAAAGGTGTTTTTCAGCTCGAAACAAACACGTTTTTTCAGACTGTTGAATCCCAATATAACTGCCTGGCTCAGAGGAGCCCACTGAGTCAGCCCTTAACCCCAGTGTGCAGAAGTTGTCAAAACGTGTTTTTCAGCAGAAATAAACACGTTTGGGCAACTTTGGTCACCCCCATGTAACTTCTGGGCAGAAAAAGCACAGTTTTCTAAAGGTGTTTTTCAGCTCGAAATAAACACGTTTTTTCAGGCTGTTGAATCCCAATGTAACTGCCTGGCTCAGAAGAGCCCACTGAGTCAGCCCTTAACCCCAGTGTGCAGAAGTTGTCAAAACGTGTTTTCAGCAGAAATAAACACGTTTGGGCAACTTGGGTCACCCCCATGAAACATCTGGGGCAGGAACAGCATACTTTTCAACAGGTGTTTTTCAGCCAAAAAATATACGCGTCTTTTCAGACTGTTGATTCCCCATGTAAATGCCTGGCTCAGAAGAGCCCACTGAGTCAGCACTTAACCCCAGTGTGCAGAAGTTGGCAAAACGTGTTTTTCAGCTGAAATAAACACGTTGGGGGAACTTTGGTCACCCCCATGTAACTTCTGGGGCAGGACCAGCATACTTTTCAAAAGGTGTTTTTCAGCTCGAAATAAACGCATTTTTTCAAACTGTAGAATCCCAAAGTAACTGCCTGGCTCAGAAGAGCCAGCTGAGTCAGCCTTTAAACCCAGTGAACAGAAGTTGTCTAAACGTGCTTTTCAGCAGAAATAAACACGTTTGGGCAACTTTGGTCACCCCCATGTAACTTCTGGGGCAGGAACAGCACACTTTTCAAAAGGTGTTTTTCAGCTGAAATAAACACGTTGGGTGAACTTTGATCACCCCCATGTAACTTCTGGGGCAGGAACAGCACACTTTTCAAAAGGTGTTTTTCAGCTCGAAACAAATGCGTTTTTTCAGACTGTTGCATCCCAATGTAACTGCCTGGCTCAGAAGAGCCCACTGAGTCAGCCCTTAAACCAAGTGTGCAGAAGTTGTCAAAACGTGCTTTTCAGCAGAAATAAACACGTTTGGGCAACTTGGGTCACCCCCATGAAACATCTGGGGCAGGAACAGCACACTTTTCAAAACGTGTTTTTGAGCTCGAAACAAACGTGTTTTTTCAGACTGTTGAATCCCATTGTAACTGCCTGGCTCAGAAGAGCCCACTGAGTCAGCCCTTAACCCCAGTGTGCAGAAGTTGTCAAAACGTGCTTTTCAGCAGAAATAAACACGTTTGGGCAACTTTGGTCTTCCCCATGTAACTTCTGGGGCAGGAACAGCACACTTTTCAAAAGGTGTTTTTCAGCTAGAAACAAATGCGTTTTTTCAAACTGTTGAATCCCAATGTAACTGTCTGGCTCAGAAGAGCCCATTGAGTCAGCCCTTAACCCCAGTGTGCAGAAGTTGTCAAAACGTACTTTTCAGCAGAAATAAACACGTTTGGGCAACTTGGGTCACCCCCATGAAACATCTGGGGCAGGAACAGCACACTTTTCAAAACGTGTTTTTCAGCTCGAAATAAACACGTTTTTTCAGACTGTTGAATCCCTATGTAACTGCCTGGCTCAGAAGAGCCCATTGAGTCAGCCTTTAACCCCAGTGTGCAGAAGTTGTCAAAACGTGTTTTTCTGCAGAAATAAACACGTTTGGGCAACTTTGGTCTTCCCCATGTAACTTCTGGGGCAGGAACAGCACACTTTTCAAAAGGTGTTTTTCAGCTCGAAACAAACACGTTTTTTCAGTCTGTTGAATACCAATGTAACTGCCTGGCTCAGAAGAGCCCACTGAGTCAGCCTTTAACCCCAGTGTGCAGAAGTTGTCAAAACGTGTTTTTCTTCAGAAGTAAACACGTTTGGGCAACTTTGGTCTTCCCCATGTAACTTCTGGGGCAGGAACAGCACACTTTTCAAAAGGTGTTTTTCAGCTCGAAACAAATGCATTTTTTCAGACTGTTGAATCCCAATGTAACTGCCTGGCTCAGAAGAGCCCACTGAGTCAGCCCTTAAACGAAGTGTGCAGAAGTAGTCAAAACGTACTTTTCAGCAGAAATAAACACGTTTGGGCAACTTTGGTCACCCCCATGTAACTTCTGGGGCAGGAACAGCACACTTTTCAAAAGGTGTTTTTCAGCTCGATACAAACGCGTTTTTTCAGACTGTTGAATCCCAATGTAACTGACTGGCTCAGAAGAGCCCACTGAGTCAGCCCTTAAACCAAGTGTGCAGAAGTTGTCAAAACGTACTTTTCAGCAGAAATAAACACGTTTGGGCAACTTGGGTCACCCCCATGAAACATCTGGGACAGGAACAGCACACTTTTCAAAACGTGTTTTTCAGCTCGAAATAAACACGTTTTTTCAGACTGTTGAATCCCTATGTAACTGCCTGGCTCAGAAGAGCCCATTGAGTCAGCCTTTAACCCCAGTGTGCAGAAGTTGTCAAAACGTGTTTTTCTGCAGAAATAAACACGTTTGGGCAACTTTGGTCTTCCCCATGTAACTTCTGGGGCAGGAACAGCACACTTTTCAAAAGGTGTTTTTCAGCTCGAAACAAACACGTTTTTTCAGTCTGTTGAATACCAATGTAACTGCCTGGCTCAGAAGAGCCCACTGAGTCAGCCTTTAACCCCAGTGTGCAGAAGTTGTCAAAACGTGTTTTTCTTCAGAAGTAAACACGTTTGGGCAACTTTGGTCTTCCCCATGTAACTTCTGGGGCAGGAACAGCACACTTTTCAAAAGGTGTTTTTCAGCTCGAAACAAATGTGTTTTTTCAAACTGTTGAATCCCAATGTAACTGCCTGGCTCAGAAGAGCCCACTGAGTCAGCCTTTAACCCCAGTGTGCAGAAGTTGTCAAAACGTGTTTTTCAGCAGAAATAAACACGTTTGGGCAACTTTGGTCACCCCCATGTAACTTCTGGGGCAGGAACAGCACACTTTTCAAAAGGTGTTTTTCAGCTCGAAACAAACGCATTTTTTCAGACTGTTGAATCCCAATGTAACTGCCTGGCTCAGAAGAGCCCACTGAGTCAGCCCTTAAACCAAGTGTGCAGAAGTTGTCAAAACGTGCTTTTCAGCAGAAATAAGCACGTTTGGGCAACTTGGGTCACCACCATGAAACATCTGGGGCAGGAACAGCACACTTTTCAACAGGTGTTTTTCAGCCAAAAATATACGCGTTTTTTCAGACTGTTGATTCCCCATGTAAATTCCTGGCTCAGAAGAGCCCACTGAGTCAGCACTTAACTTCAGTGTGCAGAAGTTGGCAAAACGTGTTTTTCAGCTGAAATAAACACGTTTGCGCAACTTTGGTCACCCCCATGTAACTTCTGGGGAAGGAACAGCACACTTTTCAAAAGGTGTTTTTCAGCTCGAAAAAAATGCGTTTTTTCAAACTGTAGAATCCCAATGTAACTGCCTGGCTCAGAAGAGCCAGCTGAGTCAGCCTTTAAACCCAGTGAACAGAAGTTGTCTAAACGTGCTTTTCAGTAGAAATAAACACGTTTGGGCAACTTTGGTCACCCCCATGTAACTTCTGGGGCAGGAACAGCACACTTTTGAAAACGTGTTTTTCAGCTGAAATAAACAAGTTGGGTGAACTTTGGTCACCCCCATGTAACTTCTGGGGCAGGAACAGCACACTTTTCAAAAGGTGTTTTTCAGCTCGAAACAAACGCGTTTTTTCAGACTGTTGAATCCCAATGTAACTGCCTGGCTCAGAAGAGCCCACTGAGTCAGCCTTTAACCCCAGTGTGCAGAAGTTGTCAAAACGTGTTTTTCAGCAGAAATAAACACGTTTGGGCAACTTTGGTTACCCCCATGTAACTTCTGGGGCAGGAACAGCACACTTTTCAAAAGGTGTTTTTCAGCTCGAAACAAACGCGTTTTTTCAGACTGTTGAATCCCAATGTAACTGCCTGGCTCAGAAGAGCCCACTGAGTCAGCCCTTAAACCAAGTGTGCAGAAGTTGTCAAAACGTGCTTTTCAGCAGAAATAAACACGTTTGGGCAACTTTGGTCAGCCCCATGTAACTTCTGGGGCAGGAACAGCACACTTTTCAAAAGGTGTTTTTTAGCTCGAAATAAACACGTTTTTTCAGGCTGTTGAATCCCAATGTAACTGCCTGGCTCAGAAGAGCCCACTGAGTCAGCCCTTAACCCCAGTGTGCAGAAGTTGTCAAAACGTGTTTTTCAGCAGAAATAAACACGTTTGGGCAACTTTGGTCACCCCCATGTAACTTCTGGGGCAGGAACAGCACACTTTTCAAAAGGTGTTTTTCAGCTCGAAACAAACGCGTTTTTTCAGACTGTTGAATCCCAATGTAACTGACTGGCTCAGAAGAGCCCACTGAGTCAGCCCTTAAACCAAGTGTGCAGAAGTTGTCAAAACGTGCTTTTCAGCAGAAATAAACACGTTTGGGCAACTTTGGTCACCCCCATGTAACTTCTGGGGTAGGAACAGCACACTTTTCAAAAGGTGTTTTTCAGCTCGAAACAAATGCATTTTTTCAGACTGTTGAATCCCAATGTAACTGCCTGGCTCAGAAGAGCCCACTGAGTCAGCCCTTAAACCAAGTGTGCAGAAGTTGTCAAAACGTGCTTTTCAGCAGAAATAAACACGTTTGGACAACTTGGGTCACCCCCATGAAACATCTGGGGCAGGAACAGCACACTTTTCAAAACGTGTTTTTCAGCTCGAAATAAACACGTTTTTTCAGACTGTTGAATCCGAATGTAACTGCCTGGCTCAGAAGAGCCCACTGAGTCAGCCCTTAAACCAAGTGTGCAGAAGCTGTCAAAAGGTGTTTTTCAGCTGAAATAAACACGTTGGGGGAACTTTGGTCACCCCCATGTAACTTCTGGGGCATGAACAGCACACTTTTCAAAAGGTGTTTTTCAGCTCGAAACAAATGCGTTTTTTCAAACTGTTGAATCCCAATGTAACTGCCTGGCTCAGAAGAGCCCATTGAGTCAGCCCTTAACCCCAGTGTGCAGAAGTTGTCAAAACGTGTTTTTCAGCAGAAATAAACACGTTTGGGCAACTTTGGTCTTCCCCATGTAACTTCTGGGGCAGGAACAGCACACTTTTCAAAAGGTGTTTTTCAGCTCGAAACAAACGTGTTTTTTCAGACTGTTGAATCCCAATGTAACTGCCTGGCTCAGAAGAGCCCACTGAGTCAGCCCTTAACCCCAGTGTGCAGAAGTTGTCAAAACGTGTTTTTCAGCAGAAATAAACACGTTTGGGCAACTTTGGTCACCCCCATGTAACTTCTGGGGTAGGAACAGCACACTTTTCAAAAGGTGTTTTTCAGCTCGAAACAAACGCGTTTTTTCAGACTGTTGAATCCCAATGTAACTGCCTGGCTCAGAAGAGCCCAATGAGTAAGCCCTTAAACCAAGTGTGCAGAACTTGTCAAAACGTGCTTTTCAGCAGAAATATACACGTTTGGGCAACTTTGGTCTTCCCCATGTAACTTCTGGGGCAGGAACAGCACACTTTTCAAAAGGTGTTTTTCAGCTCGAAACAAACACGTTTTTTCAGACTGTTGAATCCCAATATAACTGCCTGGCTCAGAGGAGCCCACTGAGTCATCCCTTAACCCCAGTGTGCAGAAGTTGTCAAAACGTGTTTTTCAGCAGAAATAAACACGTTTGGGCAACTTTGGTCACCCCCATGTAACTTCTGGGGCAGGAACAGCACACTTTTGAAAACGTGTTTTTCAGCTGAAATAAACACGTTGGGGGAACTTTGGTCACCCCCATGTAACTTCTGGGGCAGGAACAGCACACTTTTCAAAAGGTGTTTTTCAGCTCGAAACAAACGCGTTTTTTCAGACTGTTGAATCCCAATGTAACTGCCTGGCTCAGAAGAGCCCACTGAGTCAGCTTTTAACCCCAGTGTGCAGAAGTTGTCAAAACGTGTTTTTCAGCAGAAATAAACACTTTTGGGCAACTTTGGTTACCCCCATGTAACTTCTGGGGCAGGAACAGCACACTTTTCAAAAGGTGTTTTTCAGCTCGAAACAAACGCGTTTTTTCAGACTGTTGAATCCCAATGTAACTGCCTGGCTCAGAAGAGCCCACTGAGTCAGCCCTTAAACCAAGTGTGCAGATGTTGTCAAAACGTGCTTTTCAGCAGAAATAAACACGTTTGGGCAACTTTGGTCACCCCCATGTAACTTCTGGGGCAGGAACAGCACACTTTTCAAAAGGTGTTTTTTAGCTCGAAATAAACACGTTTTTTCAGGCTGTTGAATCCCAATGTAACTGCCTGGCTCAGAAGAGCCCACTGAGTCAGCCCTTAACCCCAGTGTGCAGAAGTTGTCAAAACGTGTTTTTCAGCAGAAATAAACACGTTTGGGCAACTTTGGTCACCCCCATGTAACTTCTGGGGCAGGAACAGCACACTTTTCAAAAGGTGTTTTTCAGCTCGAAACAAACGCATTTTTTCAGACTGTTGAATCCCAATGTAACTGCCTGGCTCAGAAGAGCCCACTGAGTCAGCCCTTAAACCAAGTGTGCAGAAGTTGTCAAAACGTGCTTTTCAGCAGAAATAAACACGTTTGGACAACTTGGGTCACCCCCATGAAACATCTGGGGCAGGAACAGCACACTTTTCAAAACGTGTTTTTCAGCTCGAAATAAACACGTTTTTTCAGACTGTTGAATCCGAATGTAACTGCCTGGCTCAGAAGAGCCCACTGAGTCAGCCCTTAAACCAAGTGTGCAGAAGCTGTCAAAAGGTGTTTTTCAGCTGAAATAAACACGTTGGGGGAACTTTGGTCACCCCCATGTAACTTCTGGGGCATGAACAGCACACTTTTCAAAAGGTGTTTTTCAGCTCGAAACAAATGCGTTTTTTCAAACTGTTGAATCCCAATGTAACTGCCTGGCTCAGAAGAGCCCATTGAGTCAGCCCTTAACCCCAGTGTGCAGAAGTTGTCAAAACGTGTTTTTCAGCAGAAATAAACACGTTTGGGCAACTTTGGTCTTCCCCATGTAACTTCTGGGGCAGGAACAGCACACTTTTCAAAAGGTGTTTTTCAGCTCGAAACAAACGTGTTTTTTCAGACTGTTGAATCCCAATGTAACTGCCTGGCTCAGAAGAGCCCACTGAGTCAGCCTTTAACCCCAGTGTGCAGAAGTTGTCAAAACGTGTTTTTCTGCAGAAATAAACACGTTTGGGCAACTTTGGTCTTCCCCATGTAACTTCTGGGGCAGGAACAGCACACTTTTCAAAAGGTGTTTTTCAGCTCAAAACAAACACGTTTTTTCAGACTGTTGAATCCCAATGTAACTGCCTGGCTCAGAAGAGCCCACTGAGTCAGCCCTTAACCCCAGTGTGCAGAAGTTGTCAAAACGTGTTTTTCAGCAGAAATAAACACGTTTGGGCAACTTTGGTCACCCCCATGTAACTTCTGGGGTAGGAACAGCACACTTTTCAAAAGGTGTTTTTCAGCTCGAAACAAACGCGTTTTTTCAGACTGTTGAATCCCAATGTAACTGCCTGGCTCAGAAGAGCCCAATGAGTAAGCCCTTAAACCAAGTGTGCAGAACTTGTCAAAACGTGCTTTTCAGCAGAAATATACACGTTTGGGCAACTTTGGTCTTCCCCATGTAACTTCTGGGGCAGGAACAGCACACTTTTCAAAAGGTGTTTTTCAGCTCGAAACAAACACGTTTTTTCAGACTGTTGAATCCCAATGTAACTGCCTGGCTCAGAAGAGCCCACTGAGTCAGCCTTTAACCCCAGTGTGCAGAAGTTGTCAAAACGTGTTTTTCTGCAGAAATAAACACGTTTGGGCAACTTTGGTCTTCCCCATGTAACTTCTGGGGCAGGAACAGCACACTTTTCAAAAGGTGTTTTTCAGCTCGAAACAAACACGTTTTTTCAGACTGTTGAATCCCAATATAACTGCCTGGCTCAGAGGAGCCCACTGAGTCAGCCCTTAACCCCAGTGTGCAGAAGTTGTCAAAACGTGTTTTTCAGCAGAAATAAACACGTTTGGGCAACTTTGGTCACCCCCATGTAACTTCTGGGCAGAAAAAGCACAGTTTTCTAAAGGTGTTTTTCAGCTCGAAATAAACACGTTTTTTCAGGCTGTTGAATCCCAATGTAACTGCCTGGCTCAGAAGAGCCCACTGAGTCAGCCCTTAACCCCAGTGTGCAGAAGTTGTCAAAACGTGTTTTCAGCAGAAATAAACACGTTTGGGCAACTTGGGTCACCCCCATGAAACATCTGGGGCAGGAACAGCATACTTTTCAACAGGTGTTTTTCAGCCAAAAAATATACGCGTCTTTTCAGACTGTTGATTCCCCATGTAAATGCCTGGCTCAGAAGAGCCCACTGAGTCAGCACTTAACCCCAGTGTGCAGAAGTTGGCAAAACGTGTTTTTCAGCTGAAATAAACACGTTGGGGGAACTTTGGTCACCCCCATGTAACTTCTGGGGCAGGACCAGCATACTTTTCAAAAGGTGTTTTTCAGCTCGAAATAAACGCATTTTTTCAAACTGTAGAATCCCAAAGTAACTGCCTGGCTCAGAAGAGCCAGCTGAGTCAGCCTTTAAACCCAGTGAACAGAAGTTGTCTAAACGTGCTTTTCAGCAGAAATAAACACGTTTGGGCAACTTTGGTCACCCCCATGTAACTTCTGGGGCAGGAACAGCACACTTTTCAAAAGGTGTTTTTCAGCTGAAATAAACACGTTGGGTGAACTTTGATCACCCCCATGTAACTTCTGGGGCAGGAACAGCACACTTTTCAAAAGGTGTTTTTCAGCTCGAAACAAATGCGTTTTTTCAGACTGTTGCATCCCAATGTAACTGCCTGGCTCAGAAGAGCCCACTGAGTCAGCCCTTAAACCAAGTGTGCAGAAGTTGTCAAAACGTGCTTTTCAGCAGAAATAAACACGTTTGGGCAACTTGGGTCACCCCCATGAAACATCTGGGGCAGGAACAGCACACTTTTCAAAACGTGTTTTTGAGCTCGAAACAAACGTGTTTTTTCAGACTGTTGAATCCCATTGTAACTGCCTGGCTCAGAAGAGCCCACTGAGTCAGCCCTTAACCCCAGTGTGCAGAAGTTGTCAAAACGTGCTTTTCAGCAGAAATAAACACGTTTGGGCAACTTTGGTCTTCCCCATGTAACTTCTGGGGCAGGAACAGCACACTTTTCAAAAGGTGTTTTTCAGCTAGAAACAAATGCGTTTTTTCAAACTGTTGAATCCCAATGTAACTGTCTGGCTCAGAAGAGCCCATTGAGTCAGCCCTTAACCCCAGTGTGCAGAAGTTGTCAAAACGTACTTTTCAGCAGAAATAAACACGTTTGGGCAACTTGGGTCACCCCCATGAAACATCTGGGGCAGGAACAGCACACTTTTCAAAACGTGTTTTTCAGCTCGAAATAAACACGTTTTTTCAGACTGTTGAATCCCTATGTAACTGCCTGGCTCAGAAGAGCCCATTGAGTCAGCCTTTAACCCCAGTGTGCAGAAGTTGTCAAAACGTGTTTTTCTGCAGAAATAAACACGTTTGGGCAACTTTGGTCTTCCCCATGTAACTTCTGGGGCAGGAACAGCACACTTTTCAAAAGGTGTTTTTCAGCTCGAAACAAATGCATTTTTTCAGACTGTTGAATCCCAATGTAACTGCCTGGCTCAGAAGAGCCCACTGAGTCAGCCCTTAAACGAAGTGTGCAGAAGTAGTCAAAACGTACTTTTCAGCAGAAATAAACACGTTTGGGCAACTTTGGTCACCCCCATGTAACTTCTGGGGCAGGAACAGCACACTTTTCAAAAGGTGTTTTTCAGCTCGATACAAACGCGTTTTTTCAGACTGTTGAATCCCAATGTAACTGACTGGCTCAGAAGAGCCCACTGAGTCAGCCCTTAAACCAAGTGTGCAGAAGTTGTCAAAACGTACTTTTCAGCAGAAATAAACACGTTTGGGCAACTTGGGTCACCCCCATGAAACATCTGGGACAGGAACAGCACACTTTTCAAAACGTGTTTTTCAGCTCGAAATAAACACGTTTTTTCAGACTGTTGAATCCCTATGTAACTGCCTGGCTCAGAAGAGCCCATTGAGTCAGCCTTTAACCCCAGTGTGCAGAAGTTGTCAAAACGTGTTTTTCTGCAGAAATAAACACGTTTGGGCAACTTTGGTCTTCCCCATGTAACTTCTGGGGCAGGAACAGCACACTTTTCAAAAGGTGTTTTTCAGCTCGAAACAAACACGTTTTTTCAGTCTGTTGAATACCAATGTAACTGCCTGGCTCAGAAGAGCCCACTGAGTCAGCCTTTAACCCCAGTGTGCAGAAGTTGTCAAAACGTGTTTTTCTTCAGAAGTAAACACGTTTGGGCAACTTTGGTCTTCCCCATGTAACTTCTGGGGCAGGAACAGCACACTTTTCAAAAGGTGTTTTTCAGCTCGAAACAAATGTGTTTTTTCAAACTGTTGAATCCCAATGTAACTGCCTGGCTCAGAAGAGCCCACTGAGTCAGCCTTTAACCCCAGTGTGCAGAAGTTGTCAAAACGTGTTTTTCAGCAGAAATAAACACGTTTGGGCAACTTTGGTCACCCCCATGTAACTTCTGGGGCAGGAACAGCACACTTTTCAAAAGGTGTTTTTCAGCTCGAAACAAACGCATTTTTTCAGACTGTTGAATCCCAATGTAACTGCCTGGCTCAGAAGAGCCCACTGAGTCAGCCCTTAAACCAAGTGTGCAGAAGTTGTCAAAACGTGCTTTTCAGCAGAAATAAGCACGTTTGGGCAACTTGGGTCACCACCATGAAACATCTGGGGCAGGAACAGCACACTTTTCAACAGGTGTTTTTCAGCCAAAAATATACGCGTTTTTTCAGACTGTTGATTCCCCATGTAAATTCCTGGCTCAGAAGAGCCCACTGAGTCAGCACTTAACTTCAGTGTGCAGAAGTTGGCAAAACGTGTTTTTCAGCTGAAATAAACACGTTTGCGCAACTTTGGTCACCCCCATGTAACTTCTGGGGAAGGAACAGCACACTTTTCAAAAGGTGTTTTTCAGCTCGAAAAAAATGCGTTTTTTCAAACTGTAGAATCCCAATGTAACTGCCTGGCTCAGAAGAGCCAGCTGAGTCAGCCTTTAAACCCAGTGAACAGAAGTTGTCTAAACGTGCTTTTCAGTAGAAATAAACACGTTTGGGCAACTTTGGTCACCCCCATGTAACTTCTGGGGCAGGAACAGCACACTTTTGAAAACGTGTTTTTCAGCTGAAATAAACAAGTTGGGTGAACTTTGGTCACCCCCATGTAACTTCTGGGGCAGGAACAGCACACTTTTCAAAAGGTGTTTTTCAGCTCGAAACAAACGCGTTTTTTCAGACTGTTGAATCCCAATGTAACTGCCTGGCTCAGAAGAGCCCACTGAGTCAGCCTTTAACCCCAGTGTGCAGAAGTTGTCAAAACGTGTTTTTCAGCAGAAATAAACACGTTTGGGCAACTTTGGTTACCCCCATGTAACTTCTGGGGCAGGAACAGCACACTTTTCAAAAGGTGTTTTTCAGCTCGAAACAAACGCGTTTTTTCAGACTGTTGAATCCCAATGTAACTGCCTGGCTCAGAAGAGCCCACTGAGTCAGCCCTTAAACCAAGTGTGCAGAAGTTGTCAAAACGTGCTTTTCAGCAGAAATAAACACGTTTGGGCAACTTTGGTCAGCCCCATGTAACTTCTGGGGCAGGAACAGCACACTTTTCAAAAGGTGTTTTTTAGCTCGAAATAAACACGTTTTTTCAGGCTGTTGAATCCCAATGTAACTGCCTGGCTCAGAAGAGCCCACTGAGTCAGCCCTTAACCCCAGTGTGCAGAAGTTGTCAAAACGTGTTTTTCAGCAGAAATAAACACGTTTGGGCAACTTTGGTCACCCCCATGTAACTTCTGGGGCAGGAACAGCACACTTTTCAAAAGGTGTTTTTCAGCTCGAAACAAACGCGTTTTTTCAGACTGTTGAATCCCAATGTAACTGACTGGCTCAGAAGAGCCCACTGAGTCAGCCCTTAAACCAAGTGTGCAGAAGTTGTCAAAACGTGCTTTTCAGCAGAAATAAACACGTTTGGGCAACTTTGGTCACCCCCATGTAACTTCTGGGGTAGGAACAGCACACTTTTCAAAAGGTGTTTTTCAGCTCGAAACAAACGCGTTTTTTCAGACTGTTGAATCCCAATGTAACTACCTGGCTCAGAAGAGCCCAATGAGTAAGCCCTTAAACCAAGTGTGCAGAAGTTGTCAAAACGTGCTTTTCAGCAGAAATAAACACGTTTGGGCAACTTTGGTCACCCCCATGTAACTTCTGGGGCAGGAACAGCACACTTTTCAAAAGGTGTTTTTCAGCTCGAAACAAACACGTTTTTTCAGACTGTTGAATCCCAATGTAACTGCCTGGCTCAGAGGAGCCCACTGAGTCAGCCTTTAACCCCAGTGTGCAGAAGTTGTCAAAACGTGTTTTTCTGCAGAAATAAACACGTTTGGGCAACTTTGGTCTTCCCCATGTAACTTCTGGGGCAGGAACAGCACACTTTTCAAAAGGTGTTTTTCAGCTCGAAACAAACACGTTTTTTCAGACTGTTGAATCCCAATATAACTGCCTGGCTCAGAGGAGCCCACTGAGTCAGCCCTTAACCCCAGTGTGCAGAAGTTGTCAAAACGTTTTTTTCAGCAGAAATAAACACGTTTGGGCAACTTTGGTCACCCCCATGTAACTTCTGGGCAGAAAAAGCACAGTTTTCTAAAGGTGTTTTTCAGCTCGAAATAAACACGTTTTTTCAGGCTGTTGAATCCCAATGTAACTGCCTGGCTCAGAAGAGCCCACTGAGTCAGCCCTTAACCCCAGTGTGCAGAAGTTGTCAAAACGTGTTTTCAGCAGAAATAAACACGTTTGGGCAACTTGGGTCACCCCCATGAAACATCTGGGGCAGGAACAGCATACTTTTCAACAGGTGTTTTTCAGCTCGAAATAAACGCGTTTTTTCAAACTGTAGAATCCCAAAGTAACTGCCTGGCTCAGAAGAGCCAGCTGAGTCAGCCTTTAAACCCAGTGAACAGAAGTTGTCTAAACGTGCTTTTCAGCAGAAATAAACACGTTTGGGCAACTATGGTCACCCCCATGTAACTTCTGGGGCAGGAACAGCACACTTTTCAAAAGGTGTTTTTCAGCTGAAATAAACACGTTGGGTTAACTTGGGTCACCCCCATGAAACATCTGGGGCAGGAACAGCACACTTTTCAAAACGTGTTTTTGAGCTCGAAATAAACACGTTTTTTCAGACTGTTGAATCCGAATGTAACTGCCTGGCTCAGAAGAGACCTCTGAGTCAGCCCTTAACCACAGTGTGCAGAAGTTGTCAAAACGTGTTTTTCAGCAGAAATAAACACGTTTGGGCAACTTTGGTCACCCCCATGTAACTTCTGGGGCAGGAACAGCACACTTTTCAAAAGGTGTTTTTCAGCTCGAAACAAACGTGTTTTTTCAGACTGTTGAATCCCAATGTAACTGCCTGGCTCAGAGGAGCCCACTGAGTCAGCCTTTAACCCCAGTGTGCAGAAGTTGTCAAAACGTGTTTTTCTGCAGAAATAAACACGTTTGGGCAACTTTGGTCTTCCCCATGTAACTTCTGGGGCAGGAACAGCACACTTTTCAAAAGGTGTTTTTCAGCTGAAATAAACACGTTGGGGGAACTTTGGTCACCCCCATGTAACTTCTGGGGCAGGAACAGCACACTTTTCAAAAGGTGTTTTTCAGCTCGAAACAAACGCGTTTTTTCAGACTGTTGAATCCCAATGTAACTGCCTGGCTCAGAAGAGCCCACTGAGTCAGCCTTTAACCCCAGTGTGCAGAAGTTGTCAAAACGTGTTTTTCAGCAGAAATAAACACGTTTGGGCAACTTTGGTCTTCCCCATGTAACTTCTGGGGCAGGAACAGCACACTTTTCAAAAGGTGTTTTTCAGCTCGAAACAAACGTGTTTTTTCAGACTGTTGAATCCCAATGTAACTGCCTGGCTCAGAAGAGCCCACTGAGTCAGCCTTTAACCCCAGTGTGCAGAAGTTGTCAAAACGTGTTTTTCTGCAGAAATAAACACGTTTGGGCAACTTTGGTCTTCCCCATGTAACTTCTGGGGCAGGAACAGCACACTTTTCAAAAGGTGTTTTTCAGCTCGAAACAAACACGTTTTTTCAGACTGTTGAATCCCAATGTAACTGCCTGGCTCAGAAGAGCCCACTGAGTCAGCCCTTAACCCCAGTGTGCAGAAGTTGTCAAAACGTTTTTTTCAGCAGAAATAAACACGTTTGGGCAACTTTGGTCACCCCCATGTAACTTCTGGGGCAGGAACAGCACACTTTTGAAAACGTGTTTTTCAGCTGAAATAAACACGTTGGGGGAACTTTGGTCACCCCCATGTAACTTCTGGGGCAGGAACAGCACACTTTTCAAAAGGTGTTTTTCAGCTCGAAACAAACACGTTTTTTCAGTCTGTTGAATACCAATGTAACTGCCTGGCTCAGAAGAGCCCACTGAGTCAGCCTTTAACCCCAGTGTGCAGAAGTTGTCAAAACGTGTTTTTCAGCAGAAATAAACACGTTTGGGCAACTTTGGTTACCCCCATGTAACTTCTGGGGCAGGAACAGCACACTTTTCAAAAGGTGTTTTTCAGCTCGAAACAAACGCGTTTTTTCAGATTGTTGAATCCCAATGTAACTGCCTGGCTCAGAAGAGCCCACTGAGTCAGCCCTTAACCCCAGTGTGCAGAAGTTGTCAAAACGTGTTTTTCAGCAGAAATAAACACGTTTGGGCAACTTTGGTCACCCCCATGTAACTTCTGGGGCAGGAACAGCACACTTTTCAAAAGGTGTTTTTCAGCTCGAAACAAACGCATTTTTTCAGTCTGTTGAATCCCAATGTAACTGCCTGGCTCAGAAGAGCCCACTGAGTCAGCCCTTAAACCAAGTGTGCAGAAGTTGTCAAAACGTGCTTTTCAGCAGAAATAAACACGTTTGGACAACTTGGGTCACCCCCATGAAACATCTGGGGCAGGAACAGCACACTTTTCAAAACGTGTTTTTCAGCTCGAAATAAACACGTTTTTTCAGACTGTTGAATCCGAATGTAACTGCCTGGCTCAGAAGAGCCCACTGAGTCAGCCCTTAAACCAAGTGTGCAGAAGCTGTCAAAAGGTGTTTTTCAGCTGAAATAAACACGTTGGGGGAACTTTGGTCACCCCCATGTAACTTCTGGGGCATGAACAGCACACTTTTCAAAAGGTGTTTTTCAGCTCGAAACAAATGCGTTTTTTCAAACTGTTGAATCCCAATGTAACTGCCTGGCTCAGAAGAGCCCATTGAGTCAGCCCTTAACCCCAGTGTGCAGAAGTTGTCAAAACGTGTTTTTCAGCAGAAATAAACACGTTTGGGCAACTTTGGTCACCCCCATGTAACTTCTGGGGTAGGAACAGCACACTTTTCAAAAGGTGTTTTTCAGCTCGAAACAAACGCGTTTTTTCAGACTGTTGAATCCCAATGTAACTGACTGGCTCAGAAGAGCCCACTGAGTCAGCCCTTAAACCAAGTGTGCAGAAGTTGTCAAAACGTGCTTTTCAGCAGAAATAAACACGTTTGGGCAACTTTGGTCACCCCCATGTAACTTCTGGGGTAGGAACAGCACACTTTTCAAAAGGTGTTTTTCAGCTCGATACAAACGCGTTTTTTCAGACTGTTGAATCCCAATGTAACTGACTGGCTCAGAAGAGCCCACTGAGTCAGCCCTTAAACCAAGTGTGCAGAAGTTGTCAAAACGTACTTTTCAGCAGAAATAAACACGTTTGGGCAACTTGGGTCACCCCCATGAAACATCTGGGGCAGGAACAGCACACTTTTCAAAACGTGTTTTTGAGCTCGAAACAAACGTGTTTTTTCAGTCTGTTGAATCCCATTGTAACTGCCTGGCTCAGAAGAGCCCACTGAGTCAGCCCTTAACCCCAGTGTGCAGAAGTTGTCAAAACGTGCTTTTCAGCAGAAATAAACACGTTTGGGCAACTTTGGTCACCCCCATGTAACTTCTGGGGCAGGAACAGCACACTTTTCAAAAGGTGTTTTTCAGCTCGATACAAACGCGTTTTTTCAGACTGTTGAATCCCAATGTAACTGACTGGCTCAGAAGAGCCCACTGAGTCAGCCCTTAAACCAAGTGTGCAGAAGTTGTCAAAACGTACTTTTCAGCAGAAATAAACACGTTTGGGCAACTTGGGTCACCCCCATGAAACATCTGGGGCAGGAACAGCACACTTTTCAAAACGTGTTTTTCAGCTCGAAATAAACACGTTTTTTCAGACTGTTGAATCCCTATGTAACTGCCTGGCTCAGAAGAGCCCATTGAGTCAGCCTTTAACCCCAGTGTGCAGAAGTTGTCAAAACGTGTTTTTCTTCAGAAGTAAACACGTTTGGGCAACTTTGGTCTTCCCCATGTAACTTCTGGGGCAGGAACAGCACACTTTTCAAAAGGTGTTTTTCAGCTCGAAACAAATGTGTTTTTTCAAACTGTTGAATCCCAATGTAACTGCCTGGCTCAGAAGAGCCCACTGAGTCAGCCTTTAACCCCAGTGTGCAGAAGTTGTCAAAACGTGTTTTTCAGCAGAAATAAACACGTTTGGGCAACTTTGGTCACCCCCATGTAACTTCTGGGGCAGGAACAGCACACTTTTCAAAAGGTGTTTTTCAGCTCGAAACAAACGCATTTTTTCAGACTATTGAATCCCAATGTAACTGCCTGGCTCAGAAGAGCCCACTGAGTCAGCCCTTAAACCAAGTGTGCAGAAGTTGTCAAAACGTGCTTTTCAGCAGAAATAAGCACGTTTGGGCAACTTGGGTCACCACCATGAAACATCTGGGGCAGGAACAGCACACTTTTCAACAGGTGTTTTTCAGCCAAAAATATACGCGTTTTTTCAGACTGTTGATTCCCCATGTAATTTCCTGGCTCAGAAGAGCCCACTGAGTCAGCACTTAACTTCAGTGTGCAGAAGTTGGCATAACGTGTTTTTCAGCTGAAATAAACACGTTTGCGCAACTTTGGTCACCCCCATGTAACTTCTGGGGAAGGAACAGCACACTTTTCAAAAGGTGTTTTTCAGCTCGAAAAAAATGCGTTTTTTCAAACTGTAGAATCCCAATGTAACTGCCTGGCTCAGAAGAGCCAGCTGAGTCAGACTTTAAACCCAGTGAACAGAAGTTGTCTAAACGTGCTTTTCAGTAGAAATAAACACGTTTGGGCAACTTTGGTCACCCCCATGTAACTTCTGGGGCAGGAACAGCACACTTTTGAAAACGTGTTTTTCAGCTGAAATAAACAAGTTGGGTGAACTTTGGTCACCCCCATGTAACTTCTGGGGCAGGAACAGCACACTTTTCAAAAGGTGTTTTTCAGCTCGAAACAAACGCGTTTTTTCAGACTGTTGAATCCCAATGTAACTGCCTGGCTCAGAAGAGCCCACTGAGTCAGCCCTTAAACCAAGTGTGCAGAAGTTGTCAAAACGTGCTTTTCAGCAGAAATAAACACGTTTGGGCAACTTTGGTCACCCCCATGTAACTTCTGGGGCAGGAACAGCACACTTTTCAAAAGGTGTTTTTTAGCTCGAAATAAACACGTTTTTTCAGGCTGTTGAATCCCAATGTAACTGCCTGGCTCAGAAGAGCCCACTGAGTCAGCCCTTAACCCCAGTGTGCAGAAGTTGTCAAAACGTGTTTTTCAGCAGAAATAAACACGTTTGGGCAACTTTGGTCACCCCCATGTAACTTCTGGGGTAGGAACAGCACACTTTTCAAAAGGTGTTTTTCAGCTCGAAACAAACGCGTTTTTTCAGACTGTTGAATCCCAATGTAACTGCCTGGCTCAGAAGAGCCCAATGAGTAAGCCCTTAAACCAAGTGTGCAGAAGTTGTCAAAACGTGCTTTTCAGCAGAAATAAACACGTTTGGGCAACTTTGGTCACCCCCATGTAACTTCTGGGGCAGGAACAGCACACTTTTCAAAAGGTGTTTTTCAGCTCGAAACAAACACGTTTTTTCAGACTGTTGAATCCCAATGTAACTGCCTGGCTCAGAGGAGCCCACTGAGTCAGCCTTTAACCCCAGTGTGCAGAAGTTGTCAAAACGTGTTTTTCTGCAGAAATAAACACGTTTGGGCAACTTTGGTCTTCCCCATGTAACTTCTGGGGCAGGAACAGCACACTTTTGAAAACGTGTTTTTCAGCTGAAATAAACACGTTGGGGGAACTTTGGTCACCCCCATGTAACTTCTGGGGCAGGAACAGCACACTTTTCAAAAGGTGTTTTTCAGCTCGAAACAAACGCGTTTTTTCAGACTGTTGAATCCCAATGTAACTGACTGGCTCAGAGGAGCCCACTGAGTCAGCCCTTAACCCCAGTGTGCAGAAGTTGTCAAAACGTTTTTTTCAGCAGAAATAAACACGTTTGGGCAACTTTGGTCACCCCCATGTAACTTCTGGGCAGAAAAAGCACAGTTTTCTAAAGGTGTTTTTCAGCTCGAAACAAACGCATTTTTTCAAACTGTAGAATCCCAAAGTAACTGCCTGGCTCAGAAGAGCCAGCTGAGTCAGCCTTTAAACCCAGTGAACAGAAGTTGTCTAAACGTGCTTTTCAGCAGAAATAAACACGTTTGGGCAACTATGGTCACCCCCATGTAACTTCTGGGGCAGGAACAGCACACTTTTCAAAAGGTGTTTTTCAGCTGAAATAAACACGTTGGGTTAACTTGGGTCACCCCCATGAAACATCTGGGGCAGGAACAGCACACTTTTCAAAACGTGTTTTTGAGCTCGAAATAAACACGTTTTTTCAGACTGTTGAATCCGAATGTAACTGCCTGGCTCAGAAGAGACCTCTGAGTCAGCCCTTAACCACAGTGTGCAGAAGTTGTCAAAACGTGTTTTTCAGCAGAAATAAACACGTTTGGGCAACTTTGGTCACCCCCATGTAACTTCTGGGGCAGGAACAGCACACTTTTCAAAAGGTGTTTTTCAGCTCGAAACAAACGTGTTTTTTCAGACTGTTGAATCCCAATGTAACTGCCTGGCTCAGAAGAGCCCACTGAGTCAGCCTTTAACCCCAGTGTGCAGAAGTTGTCAAAACGTGTTTTTCTGCAGAAATAAACACGTTTGGGCAACTTTGGTCTTCCCCATGTAACTTCTGGGGCAGGAACAGCACACTTTTCAAAAGGTGTTTTTCAGCTCGAAACAAACACGTTTTTTCAGACTGTTGAATCCCAATGTAACTGCCTGGCTCAGAAGAGCCCACTGAGTCAGCCCTGAACCCCAGTGTGCAGAAGTTGTCAAAATGTTTTTTTCAGCAGAAATAAACACGTTTGGGCAACTTTGGTCACCCCCATGTAACTTCTGGGGCAGGAACAGCACACTTTTGAAAACGTGTTTTTCAGCTGAAATAAACACGTTGGGGGAACTTTGGTCACCCCCATGTAACTTCTGGGGCAGGAACAGCACACTTTTCAAAAGGTGTTTTTCAGCTCGAAACAAACGCGTTTTTTCAGACTGTTGAATCCCAATGTAACTGCCTGGCTCAGAAGAGCCCACTGAGTCAGCCTTTAACCCCAGTGTGCAGAAGTTGTCAAAACGTGTTTTTCAGCAGAAATAAACACGTTTGGGCAACTTTGGTCTTCCCCATGTAACTTCTGGGGCAGGAACAGCACACTTTTCAAAAGGTGTTTTTCAGCTCGAAATAAACGCGTTTTTTCAAACTGTAGAATCCCAAAGTAACTGCCTGGCTCAGAAGAGCCAGCTGAGTCAGCCTTTAAACCCAGTGAACAGAAGTTGTCTAAACGTGCTTTTCAGCAGAAATAAACACGTTTGGGCAACTATGGTCACCCCCATGTAACTTCTGGGGCAGGAACAGCACACTTTTCAAAAGGTGTTTTTCAGCTGAAATAAACACGTTGGGTTAACTTGGGTCACCCCCATGAAACATCTGGGGCAGGAACAGCACACTTTTCAAAACGTGTTTTTGAGCTCGAAATAAACACGTTTTTTCAGACTGTTGAATCCGAATGTAACTGCCTGGCTCAGAAGAGACCTCTGAGTCAGCCCTTAACCACAGTGTGCAGAAGTTGTCAAAACGTGTTTTTCAGCAGAAATAAACACGTTTGGGCAACTTTGGTCACCCCCATGTAACTTCTGGGGCAGGAACAGCACACTTTTCAAAAGGTGTTTTTCAGCTCGAAACAAACGTGTTTTTTCAGACTGTTGAATCCCAATGTAACTGCCTGGCTCAGAAGAGCCCACTGAGTCAGCCTTTAACCCCAGTGTGCAGAAGTTGTCAAAACGTGTTTTTCTGCAGAAATAAACACGTTTGGGCAACTTTGGTCTTCCCCATGTAACTTCTGGGGCAGGAACAGCACACTTTTCAAAAGGTGTTTTTCAGCTCGAAACAAACACGTTTTTTCAGACTGTTGAATCCCAATGTAACTGCCTGGCTCAGAAGAGCCCACTGAGTCAGCCCTTAACCCCAGTGTGCAGAAGTTGTCAAAACGTTTTTTTCAGCAGAAATAAACACGTTTGGGCAACTTTGGTCACCCCCATGTAACTTCTGGGGCAGGAACAGCACACTTTTGAAAACGTGTTTTTCAGCTGAAATAAACACGTTGGGGGAACTTTGGTCACCCCCATGTAACTTCTGGGGCAGGAACAGCACACTTTTCAAAAGGTGTTTTTCAGCTCGAAACAAACACGTTTTTTCAGTCTGTTGAATACCAATGTAACTGCCTGGCTCAGAAGAGCCCACTGAGTCAGCCTTTAACCCCAGTGTGCAGAAGTTATCAAAACGTGTTTTTCAGCAGAAATAAACACGTTTGGGCAACTTTGGTTACCCCCATGTAACTTCTGGGGCAGGAACAGCACACTTTTCAAAAGGTGTTTTTCAGCTCGAAACAAACGCGTTTTTTCAGATTGTTGAATCCCAATGTAACTGCCTGGCTCAGAAGAGCCCACTGAGTCAGCCCTTAAACCAAGTGTGCAGAAGTTGTCAAAACGTGCTTTTCAGCAGAAATAAACACGTTTGGGCAACTTTGGTCACCCCCATGTAACTTCTGGGGCAGGAACAGCACACTTTTCAAAAGGTGTTTTTTAGCTCGAAATAAACACGTTTTTTCAGGCTGTTGAATCCCAATGTAACTGCCTGGCTCAGAAGAGCCCACTGAGTCAGCCCTTAACCCCAGTGTGCAGAAGTTGTCAAAACGTGTTTTTCAGCAGAAATAAACACGTTTGGGCAACTTTGGTCACCCCCATGTAACTTCTGGGGCAGGAACAGCACACTTTTCAAAAGGTGTTTTTCAGCTCGAAACAAACGCATTTTTTCAGTCTGTTGAATCCCAATGTAACTGCCTGGCTCAGAAGAGCCCACTGAGTCAGCCCTTAAACCAAGTGTGCAGAAGTTGTCAAAACGTGCTTTTCAGCAGAAATAAACACGTTTGGACAACTTGGGTCACCCCCATGAAACATCTGGGGCAGGAACAGCACACTTTTCAAAACGTGTTTTTCAGCTCGAAATAAACACGTTTTTTCAGACTGTTGAATCCGAATGTAACTGCCTGGCTCAGAAGAGCCCACTGAGTCAGCCCTTAAACCAAGTGTGCAGAAGCTGTCAAAAGGTGTTTTTCAGCTGAAATAAACACGTTGGGGGAACTTTGGTCACCCCCATGTAACTTCTGAGGCATGAACAGCACACTTTTCAAAAGGTGTTTTTCAGCTCGAAACAAATGCGTTTTTTCAAACTGTTGAATCCCAATGTAACTGCCTGGCTCAGAAGAGCCCATTGAGTCAGCCCTTAACCCCAGTGTGCAGAAGTTGTCAAAACGTGTTTTTCAGCAGAAATAAACACGTTTGGGCAACTTTGGTCACCCCCATGTAACTTCTGGGGCAGGAACAGCACACTTTTCAAAAGGTGTTTTTCAGCTCGAAACAAACGCATTTTTTCAGTCTGTTGAATCCCAATGTAACTGCCTGGCTCAGAAGAGCCCACTGAGTCAGCCCTTAAACCAAGTGTGCAGAAGTTGTCAAAACGTGCTTTTCAGCAGAAATAAACACGTTTGGACAACTTGGGTCACCCCCATGAAACATCTGGGGCAGGAACAGCACACTTTTCAAAACGTGTTTTTCAGCTCGAAATAAACACGTTTTTTCAGACTGTTGAATCCGAATGTAACTGCCTGGCTCAGAAGAGCCCACTGAGTCAGCCCTTAAACCAAGTGTGCAGAAGCTGTCAAAAGGTGTTTTTCAGCTGAAATAAACACGTTGGGGGAACTTTGGTCACCCCCATGTAACTTCTGGGGCATGAACAGCACACTTTTCAAAAGGTGTTTTTCAGCTCGAAACAAATGCGTTTTTTCAAACTGTTGAATCCCAATGTAACTGCCTGGCTCAGAAGAGCCCATTGAGTCAGCCCTTAACCCCAGTGTGCAGAAGTTGTCAAAACGTGTTTTTCAGCAGAAATAAACACGTTTGGGCAACTTTGGTCTTCCCCATGTAACTTCTGGGGTAGGAACAGCACACTTTTCAAAAGGTGTTTTTCAGCTCGAAACAAACACGTTTTTTCAGACTGTTGAATCCCAATGTAACTGCCTGGCTCAGAAGAGCCCAATGAGTAAGCCCTTAAACCAAGTGTGCAGAACTTGTCAAAACGTGCTTTTCAGCAGAAATAAACACGTTTGGGCAACTTTGGTCACCCCCATGTAACTTCTGGGGCAGGAACAGCACACTTTTCAAAAGGTGTTTTTCAGCTCGAAACAAACGCGTTTTTTCAGACTGTTGAATCCCAATGTAACTGACTGTCTCAGAAGAGCCCACTGAGTCAGCCCTTAAACCAAGTGTGCAGAAGTTGTCAAAACGTGCTTTTCAGCAGAAATAAACACGTTTGGGCAACTTTGGTCACCCCCATGTAACTTCTGGGGTAGGAACAGCACACTTTTCAAAAGGTGTTTTTCAGCTCGAAACAAACGCGTTTTTTCAGACTGTTGAATCCCAATGTAACTGCCTGGCTCAGAAGAGCCCAATGAGTAAGCCCTTAAACCAAGTGTGCAGAAGTTGTCAAAACGTGCTTTTCAGCAGAAATAAACACGTTTGGGCAACTTTGGTCACCCCCATGTAACTTCTGGGGCAGGAACAGCACACTTTTCAAAAGGTGTTTTTCAGCTCGAAACAAACACGTTTTTTCAGACTGTTGAATCCCAATGTAACTGCCTGGCTCAGAGGAGCCCACTGAGTCAGCCTTTAACCCCAGTGTGCAGAAGTTGTCAAAACGTGTTTTTCTGCAGAAATAAACACGTTTGGGCAACTTTGGTCTTCCCCATGTAACTTCTGGGGCAGGAACAGCACACTTTTGAAAACGTGTTTTTCAGCTGAAATAAACACGTTGGGGGAACTTTGGTCACCCCCATGTAACTTCTGGGGCAGGAACAGCACACTTTTCAAAAGGTGTTTTTCAGCTCGAAACAAACGCGTTTTTTCAGACTGTTGAATCCCAATGTAACTGACTGGCTCAGAGGAGCCCACTGAGTCAGCCCTTAACCCCAGTGTGCAGAAGTTGTCAAAACGTTTTTTTCAGCAGAAATAAACACGTTTGGGCAACTTTGGTCACCCCCATGTAACTTCTGGGCAGAAAAAGCACAGTTTTCTAAAGGTGTTTTTCAGCTCGAAATAAACACGTTTTTTCAGGCTGTTGAATCCCAATGTAACTGCCTGGCTCAGAAGAGCCCACTGAGTCAGCCCTTAACCCCAGTGTGCAGAAGTTGTCAAAACGTGTTTTCAGCAGAAATAAACACGTTTGGGCAACTTGGGTCACCCCCATGAAACATCTGGGGCAGGAACAGCATACTTTTCAACAGGTGTTTTTCAGCTCGAAATAAACGCGTTTTTTCAAACTGTAGAATCCCAAAGTAACTGCCTGGCTCAGAAGAGCCAGCTGAGTCAGCCTTTAAACCCAGTGAACAGAAGTTGTCTAAACGTGCTTTTCAGCAGAAATAAACACGTTTGGGCAACTATGGTCACCCCCATGTAACTTCTGGGGCAGGAACAGCACACTTTTCAAAAGGTGTTTTTCAGCTGAAATAAACACGTTGGGTTAACTTGGGTCACCCCCATGAAACATCTGGGGCAGGAACAGCACACTTTTCAAAACGTGTTTTTGAGCTCGAAATAAACACGTTTTTTCAGACTGTTGAATCCGAATGTAACTGCCTGGCTCAGAAGAGACCTCTGAGTCAGCCCTTAACCACAGTGTGCAGAAGTTGTCAAAACGTGTTTTTCAGCAGAAATAAACACGTTTGGGCAACTTTGGTCACCCCCATGTAACTTCTGGGGCAGGAACAGCACACTTTTCAAAAGGTGTTTTTCAGCTCGAAACAAACGTGTTTTTTCAGACTGTTGAATCCCAATGTAACTGCCTGGCTCAGAAGAGCCCACTGAGTCAGCCTTTAACCCCAGTGTGCAGAAGTTGTCAAAACGTGTTTTTCTGCAGAAATAAACACGTTTGGGCAACTTTGGTCTTCCCCATGTAACTTCTGGGGCAGGAACAGCACACTTTTCAAAAGGTGTTTTTCAGCTCGAAACAAACACGTTTTTTCAGACTGTTGAATCCCAATGTAACTGCCTGGCTCAGAAGAGCCCACTGAGTCAGCCCTTAACCCCAGTGTGCAGAAGTTGTCAAAACGTTTTTTTCAGCAGAAATAAACACGTTTGGGCAACTTTGGTCACCCCCATGTAACTTCTGGGGCAGGAACAGCACACTTTTGAAAACGTGTTTTTCAGCTGAAATAAACACGTTGGGGGAACTTTGGTCACCCCCATGTAACTTCTGGGGCAGGAACAGCACACTTTTCAAAAGGTGTTTTTCAGCTCGAAACAAACGCGTTTTTTCAGACTGTTGAATCCCAATGTAACTGCCTGGCTCAGAAGAGCCCACTGAGTCAGCCTTTAACCCCAGTGTGCAGAAGTTGTCAAAACGTGTTTTTCAGCAGAAATAAACACGTTTGGGCAACTTTGGTCTTCCCCATGTAACTTCTGGGGCAGGAACAGTACACTTTTCAAAAGGTGTTTTTCAGCTCGAAATAAACGCGTTTTTTCAAACTGTAGAATCCCAAAGTAACTGCCTGGCTCAGAAGAGCCAGCTGAGTCAGCCTTTAAACCCAGTGAACAGAAGTTGTCTAAACGTGCTTTTCAGCAGAAATAAACACGTTTGGGCAACTATGGTCACCCCCATGTAACTTCTGGGGCAGGAACAGCACACTTTTCAAAAGGTGTTTTTCAGCTGAAATAAACACGTTAGGTTAACTTGGGTCACCCCCATGAAACATCTGGGGCAGGAACAGCACACTTTTCAAAACGTGTTTTTGAGCTCGAAATAAACACGTTTTTTCAGACTGTTGAATCCGAATGTAACTGCCTGGCTCAGAAGAGACCTCTGAGTCAGCCCTTAACCACAGTGTGCAGAAGTTGTCAAAACGTGTTTTTCAGCAGAAATAAACACGTTTGGGCAACTTTGGTCACCCCCATGTAACTTCTGGGGCAGGAACAGCACACTTTTCAAAAGGTGTTTTTCAGCTCGAAACAAACGTGTTTTTTCAGACTGTTGAATCCGAATGTAACTGCCTGGCTCAGAAGAGCCCACTGAGTCAGCCCTTAAACCAAGTGTGCAGAAGCTGTCAAAAGGTGTTTTTCAGCTGAAATAAACACGTTGGGGGAACTTTGGTCACCCCCATGTAACTTCTGGGGCATGAACAGCACACTTTTCAAAAGGTGTTTTTCAGCTCGAAACAAATGCGTTTTTTCAAACTGTTGAATCCCAATGTAACTGCCTGGCTCAGAAGAGCCCATTGAGTCAGCCCTTAACCCCAGTGTGCAGAAGTTGTCAAAACGTGTTTTTCAGCAGAAATAAACACGTTTGGGCAACTTTGGTCACCCCCATGTAACTTCTGGGGCAGGAACAGCACACTTTTCAAAAGGTGTTTTTCAGCTCGAAACAAACGCATTTTTTCAGTCTGTTGAATCCCAATGTAACTGCCTGGCTCAGAAGAGCCCACTGAGTCAGCCCTTAAACCAAGTGTGCAGAAGTTGTCAAAACGTGCTTTTCAGCAGAAATAAACACGTTTGGACAACTTGGGTCACCCCCATGAAACATCTGGGGCAGGAACAGCACACTTTTCAAAACGTGTTTTTCAGCTCAAAATAAACACGTTTTTTCAGACTGTTGAATCCGAATGTAACTGCCTGGCTCAGAAGAGCCCACTGAGTCAGCCCTTAAACCAAGTGTGCAGAAGCTGTCAAAAGGTGTTTTTCAGCTGAAATAAACACGTTGGGGGAACTTTGGTCACCCCCATGTAACTTCTGGGGCATGAACAGCACACTTTTCAAAAGGTGTTTTTCAGCTCGAAACAAATGCGTTTTTTCAAACTGTTGAATCCCAATGTAACTGCCTGGCTCAGAAGAGCCCATTGAGTCAGCCCTTAACCCCAGTGTGCAGAAGTTGTCAAAACGTGTTTTTCAGCAGAAATAAACACGTTTGGGCAACTTTGGTCTTCCCCATGTAACTTCTGGGGTAGGAACAGCACACTTTTCAAAAGGTGTTTTTCAGCTCGAAACAAACGCGTTTTTTCAGACTGTTGAATCCCAATGTAACTGCCTGGCTCAGAAGAGCCCAATGAGTAAGCCCTTAAACCAAGTGTGCAGAACTTGTCAAAACGTGCTTTTCAGCAGAAATAAACACGTTTGGGCAACTTTGGTCACCCCCATGTAACTTCTGGGGCAGGAACAGCACACTTTTCAAAAGGTGTTTTTCAGCTCGAAACAAACGCGTTTTTTCAGACTGTTGAATCCCAATGTAACTGACTGGCTCAGAAGAGCCCACTGAGTCAGCCCTTAAACCAAGTGTGCAGAAGTTGTCAAAACGTGCTTTTCAGCAGAAATAAACACGTTTGGGCAACTTTGGTCACCCCCATGTAACTTCTGGGGTAGGAACAGCACACTTTTCAAAAGGTGTTTTTCAGCTCGAAACAAACGCGTTTTTTCAGACTGTTGAATCCCAATGTAACTGCCTGGCTCAGAAGAGCCCAATGAGTAAGCCCTTAAACCAAGTGTGCAGAAGTTGTCAAAACGTGCTTTTCAGCAGAAATAAACACGTTTGGGCAACTTTGGTCACCCCCATGTAACTTCTGGGGCAGGAACAGCACACTTTTCAAAAGGTGTTTTTCAGCTCGAAACAAACACGTTTTTTCAGACTGTTGAATCCCAATGTAACTGCCTGGCTCAGAGGAGCCCACTGAGTCAGCCTTTAACCCCAGTGTGCAGAAGTTGTCAAAACGTGTTTTTCTGCAGAAATAAACACGTTTGGGCAACTTTGGTCTTCCCCATGTAACTTCTGGGGCAGGAACAGCACACTTTTGAAAACGTGTTTTTCAGCTGAAATAAACACGTTGGGGGAACTTTGGTCACCCCCATGTAACTTCTGGGGCAGGAACAGCACACTTTTCAAAAGGTGTTTTTCAGCTCGAAACAAACGCGTTTTTTCAGACTGTTGAATCCCAATGTAACTGACTGGCTCAGAGGAGCCCACTGAGTCAGCCCTTAACCCCAGTGTGCAGAAGTTGTCAAAACGTTTTTTTCAGCAGAAATAAACACGTTTGGGCAACTTTGGTCACCCCCATGTAACTTCTGGGCAGAAAAAGCACAGTTTTCTAAAGGTGTTTTTCAGCTCGAAATAAACACGTTTTTTCAGGCTGTTGAATCCCAATGTAACTGCCTGGCTCAGAAGAGCCCACTGAGTCAGCCCTTAACCCCAGTGTGCAGAAGTTGTCAAAACGTGTTTTCAGCAGAAATAAACACGTTTGGGCAACTTGGGTCACCCCCATGAAACATCTGGGGCAGGAACAGCATACTTTTCAACAGGTGTTTTTCAGCTCGAAATAAACGCGTTTTTTCAAACTGTAGAATCCCAAAGTAACTGCCTGGCTCAGAAGAGCCAGCTGAGTCAGCCTTTAAACCCAGTGAACAGAAGTTGTCTAAACGTGCTTTTCAGCAGAAATAAACACGTTTGGGCAACTATGGTCACCCCCATGTAACTTCTGGGGCAGGAACAGCACACTTTTCAAAAGGTGTTTTTCAGCTGAAATAAACACGTTGGGTTAACTTGGGTCACCCCCATGAAACATCTGGGGCAGGAACAGCACACTTTTCAAAACGTGTTTTTGAGCTCGAAATAAACACGTTTTTTCAGACTGTTGAATCCGAATGTAACTGCCTGGCTCAGAAGAGACCTCTGAGTCAGCCCTTAACCACAGTGTGCAGAAGTTGTCAAAACGTGTTTTTCAGCAGAAATAAACACGTTTGGGCAACTTTGGTCACCCCCATGTAACTTCTGGGGCAGGAACAGCACACTTTTCAAAAGGTGTTTTTCAGCTCGAAACAAACGTGTTTTTTCAGACTGTTGAATCCCAATGTAACTGCCTGGCTCAGAAGAGCCCACTGAGTCAGCCTTTAACCCCAGTGTGCAGAAGTTGTCAAAACGTGTTTTTCTGCAGAAATAAACACGTTTGGGCAACTTTGGTCTTCCCCATGTAACTTCTGGGGCAGGAACAGCACACTTTTCAAAAGGTGTTTTTCAGCTCGAAACAAACACGTTTTTTCAGACTGTTGAATCCCAATGTAACTGCCTGGCTCAGAAGAGCCCACTGAGTCAGCCCTTAACCCCAGTGTGCAGAAGTTGTCAAAACGTTTTTTTCAGCAGAAATAAACACGTTTGGGCAACTTTGGTCACCCCCATGTAACTTCTGGGGCAGGAACAGCACACTTTTGAAAACGTGTTTTTCAGCTGAAATAAACACGTTGGGGGAACTTTGGTCACCCCCATGTAACTTCTGGGGCAGGAACAGCACACTTTTCAAAAGGTGTTTTTCAGCTCGAAATAAACGCGTTTTTTCAAACTGTAGAATCCCAAAGTAACTGCCTGGCTCAGAAGAGCCAGCTGAGTCAGCCTTTAAACCCAGTGAACAGAAGTTGTCTAAACGTGCTTTTCAGCAGAAATAAACACGTTTGGGCAACTATGGTCACCCCCATGTAACGTCTGGGGCAGGAACAGCACACTTTTCAAAAGGTGTTTTTCAGCTGAAATAAACACGTTAGGTTAACTTGGGTCACCCCCATGAAACATCTGGGGCAGGAACAGCACACTTTTCAAAACGTGTTTTTGAGCTCGAAATAAACACGTTTTTTCAGACTGTTGAATCCGAATGTAACTGCCTGGCTCAGAAGAGACCTCTGAGTCAGCCCTTAACCACAGTGTGCAGAAGTTGTCAAAACGTGTTTTTCAGCAGAAATAAACACGTTTGGGCAACTTTGGTCACCCCCATGTAACTTCTGGGGCAGGAACAGCACACTTTTCAAAAGGTGTTTTTCAGCTCGAAACAAACGTGTTTTTTCAGACTGTTGAATCCTAATGTAACTGCCTGGCTCAGAAGAGCCCACTGAGTCAGCCTTTAACCCCAGTGTGCAGAAGTTGTCAAAACGTGTTTTTCTGCAGAAATAAACACGTTTGGGCAACTTTGGTCTTCCCCATGTAACTTCTGGGGCAGGAACAGCACACTTTTCAAAAGGTGTTTTTCAGCTCGAAACAAACACGTTTTTTCAGACTGTTGAATCCCAATGTAACTGCCTGGCTCAGAAGAGCCCACTGAGTCAGCCCTTAACCCCAGTGTGCAGAAGTTGTCAAAACGTTTTTTTCAGCAGAAATAAACACGTTTGGGCAACTTTGGTCACCCCCATGTAACTTCTGGGGCAGGAACAGCACACTTTTGAAAACGTGTTTTTCAGCTGAAATAAACACGTTGGGGGAACTTTGGTCACCCCCATGTAACTTCTGGGGCAGGAACAGCACACTTTTCAAAAGGTGTTTTTCAGCTCGAAACAAACACGTTTTTTCAGTCTGTTGAATACCAATGTAACTGCCTGACTCAGAAGAGCCCACTGAGTCAGCCTTTAACCCCAGTGTGCAGAAGTTATCAAAACGTGTTTTTCAGCAGAAATAAACACGTTTGGGCAACTATGGTTACCCCCATGTAACTTCTGGGGCAGGAACAGCACACTTTTCAAAAGGTGTTTTTCAGCTCGAAACAAACGCGTTTTTTCAGATTGTTGAATCCCAATGTAACTGCCTGGCTCAGAAGAGCCCACTGAGTCAGCCCTTAAACCAAGTGTGCAGAAGTTGTCAAAACGTGCTTTTCAGCAGAAATAAACACGTTTGGGCAACTTTGGTCACCCCCATGTAACTTCTGGGGCAGGAACAGCACACTTTTCAAAAGGTGTTTTTTAGCTCGAAATAAACACGTTTTTTCAGGCTGTTGAATCCCAATGTAACTGCCTGGCTCAGAAGAGCCCACTGAGTCAGCCCTTAACCCCAGTGTGCAGAAGTTGTCAAAACGTGTTTTTCAGCAGAAATAAACACGTTTGGGCAACTTTGGTCACCCCCATGTAACTTCTGGGGCAGGAACAGCACACTTTTCAAAAGGTGTTTTTCAGCTCGAAACAAACACATTTTTTCAGTCTGTTGAATCCCAATGTAACTGCCTGGCTCAGAAGAGCCCACTGAGTCAGCCCTTAAACCAAGTGTGCAGAAGTTGTCAAAACGTGCTTTTCAGCAGAAATAAACACGTTTGGACAACTTGGGTCACCCCCATGAAACATCTGGGGCAGGAACAGCACACTTTTCAAAACTTGTTTTTCAGCTCGAAATAAACACGTTTTTTCAGACTGTTGAATCCGAATGTAACTGCCTGGCTCAGAAGAGCCCACTGAGTCAGCCCTTAAACCAAGTGTGCAGAAGCTGTCAAAAGGTGTTTTTCAGCTGAAATAAACACGTTGAGGGAACTTTGGTCACCCCCATGTAACTTCTGGGGCATGAACAGCACACTTTTCAAAAGGTGTTTTTCAGCTCGAAACAAATGCGTTTTTTCAAACTGTTGAATCCCAATGTAACTGCCTGGCTCAGAAGAGCCCATTGAGTCAGCCCTTAACCCCAGTGTGCAGAAGTTGTCAAAACGTGTTTTTCAGCAGAAATAAACACGTTTGGGCAACTTTGGTCTTCCCCATGTAACTTCTGGGGTAGGAACAGCACACTTTTCAAAAGGTGTTTTTCAGCTCGAAACAAACGCGTTTTTTCAGACTGTTGAATCCCAATGTAACTGCCTGGCTCAGAAGAGCCCAATGAGTAAGCCCTTAAACCAAGTGTGCAGAACTTGTCAAAACGTGCTTTTCAGCAGAAATAAACACGTTTGGGCAACTTTGGTCTTCCCCATGTAACTTCTGGGGCAGGAACAGCACACTTTTCAAAAGGTGTTTTTCAGCTCGAAACAAACACGTTTTTTCAGACTGTTGAATCCCAATGTAACTGCCTGGCTCAGAAGAGCCCACTGAGTCAGCCTTTAACCCCAGTGTGCAGAAGTTGTCAAAACGTGTTTTTCTGCAGAAATAAACACGTTTGGGCAACTTTGGTCTTCCCCATGTAACTTCTGGGGCAGGAACAGCACACTTTTCAAAAGGTGTTTTTCAGCTCGAAACAAACACGTTTTTTCAGACTGTTGAATCCCAATATAACTGCCTGGCTCAGAGGAGCCCACTGAGTCAGCCCTTAACCCCAGTGTGCAGAAGTTGTCAAAACGTGTTTTTCAGCAGAAATAAACACGTTTGGGCAACTTTGGTCACCCCCATGTAACTTCTGGGCAGAAAAAGCACAGTTTTCTAAAGGTGTTTTTCAGCTCGAAATAAACACGTTTTTTCAGGCTGTTGAATCCCAATGTAACTGCCTGGCTCAGAAGAGCCCACTGAGTCAGCCCTTAACCCCAGTGTGCAGAAGTTGTCAAAACGTGTTTTCAGCAGAAATAAACACGTTTGGGCAACTTGGGTCACCCCCATGAAACATCTGGGGCAGGAACAGCATACTTTTCAACAGGTGTTTTTCAGCCAAAAAATATACGCGTCTTTTCAGACTGTTGATTCCCCATGTAAATGCCTGGCTCAGAAGAGCCCACTGAGTCAGCAATAACCCCAGTGTGCAGAAGTTGGCAAAACGTGTTTTTCAGCTGAAATAAACACGTTGGGGGAACTTTGGTCACCCCCATGTAACTTCTGGGGCAGGACCAGCACACTTTTCAAAAGGTGTTTTTCAGCTCGAAATAAACGCATTTTTTCAAACTGTAGAATCCCAAAGTAACTGCCTGGCTCAGAAGAGCCAGCTGAGTCAGCCTTTAAACCCAGTGAACAGAAGTTGTCTAAACGTGCTTTTCAGCAGAAATAAACACGTTTGGGCAACTTTGGTCACCCCCATGTAACTTCTGGGGCAGGAACAGCACACTTTTCAAAAGGTGTTTTTCAGCTGAAATAAACACGTTGGGTGAACTTTGATCACCCCCATGTAACTTCTGGGGCAGGAACAGCACACTTTTCAAAAGGTGTTTTTCAGCTCGAAACAAACGCGTTTTTTCAGACTGTTGCATCCCAATGTAACTGCCTGGCTCAGAAGAGCCCACTGAGTCAGCCCTTAAACCAAGTGTGCAGAAGTTGTCAAAACGTGCTTTTCAGCAGAAATAAACACGTTTGGGCAACTTGGGTCACCCCTATGAAACATCTGGGGCAGGAACAGCACACTTTTCAAAACGTGTTTTTGAGCTCGAAACAAACGTGTTTTTTCAGACTGTTGAATCCCATTGTAACTGCCTGGCTCAGAAGAGCCCACTGAGTCAGCCCTTAACCCCAGTGTGCAGAAGTTGTCAAAACGTGCTTTTCAGCAGAAATAAACACGTTTGGGCAACTTTGGTCTTCCCCATGTAACTTCTGGGGCAGAAACAGCACACTTTTCAAAAGGTGTTTTTCAGCTAGAAACAAATGCGTTTTTTCAAACTGTTGAATCCCAATGTAACTGCCTGGCTCAGAAGAGCCCATTGAGTCAGCCCTTAACCCCAGTGTGCAGAAGTTGTCAAAACGTGTTTTTCAGCAGAAATAAACACGTTTTGGCAACTTTGGTCTTCCCCATGTAACTTCTGGGGCAGGAACAGCACACTTTTCAAAAGGTGTTTTTCAGCTCGAAACAAACACGTTTTTTCAGACTGTTGAATCCCAATGTAACTGCCTGGCTCAGAAGAGCCCATTGAGTCAGCCCTTAACCCCAGTGTGCAGAAGTTGTCAAAATGTGTTTTTCAGCAGAAATAAACACGTTTGGGCAACTTTGGTCACCCCCATGTAACTTCTGGGGTAGGAACAGCACACTTTTCAAAAGGTGTTTTTCAGCTCGAAACAAACACGTTTTTTCAGACTGTTGAATCCCAATATAACTGCCTGGCTCAGAGGAGCCCACTGAGTCAGCCCTTAACCCCAGTGTGCAGAAGTTGTCAAAACGTGTTTTTCAGCAGAAATAAACACGTTTGGGCAACTTTGGTCTCCCCCATGTAACTTCTGGGCAGAAAAAGCACAGTTTTCTAAAGGTGTTTTTCAGCTCGAAATAAACACGTTTTTTCAGGCTGTTGAATCCCAATGTAACTGCCTGGCTCAGAAGAGCCCACTGAGTCAGCCCTTAAACCCAGTGTGCAGAAGTTGTCAAAACGTGTTTTCAGCAGAAATAAACACGTTTGGGCAACTTGGGTCACCCCCATGAAACATCTGGGGCAGGAACAGCATACTTTTCAACAGGTGTTTTTCAGCCTTAAAATATACGCGTCTTTTCAGACTGTTGATTCCCCATGTAAATGCCTGGCTCAGAAGAGCCCACTGAGTCAGCACTTAACCCCAGTGTGCAGAAGTTGGCAAAACGTGTTTTTCAGCTGAAATAAACACGTTGGGGGAACTTTGGTCACCCCCATGTAACTTCTGGGGCAGGACCAGCACACTTTTCAAAAGGTGTTTTTCAGCTCGAAATAAACGCGTTTTTTCAAACTGTAGAATCCCAAAGTAACTGCCTGGCTCAGAAGAGCCAGCTGAGTCAGCCTTTAAACCCAGTGAACAGAAGTTGTCTAAACGTGCTTTTCAGCAGAAATAAACACGTTTGGGCAACTTTGGTCACCCCCATGTAACTTCTGGGGCAGGAACAGCACACTTTTCAAAAGGTGTTTTTCAGCTCGAAACAAACGCGTTTTTTCAGACTGTTGCATCCCAATGTAACTGCCTGGCTCAGAAGAGCCCACTGAGTCAGCCCTTAAACCAAGTGTGCAGAAGTTGTCAAAACGTGCTTTTCAGCAGAAATAAACACGTTTGGGCAACTTGGGTCACCCCCATGAAACATCTGGGGCAGGAACAGCACACTTTTCAAAACGTGTTTTTGAGCTCGAAATAAACACGTTTTTTCAGACTGTTGAATCCGAATGTAACTGCCTGGCTCAGAAGAGACCTCTGAGTCAGCCCTTAACCACAGTGTGCAGAAGTTGTCAAAACGTGTTTTTCAGCAGAAATAAACACGTTTGGGCAACTTTGGTCACCCCCATGTAACTTCTGGGGCAGGAACAGCACACTTTTCAAAAGGTGTTTTTCAGCTCGAAACAAACGTGTTTTTTCAGACTGTTGAATCCCAATGTAACTGCCTGGCTCAGAAGAGCCCACTGAGTAAGCCCTTAAACCAAGTGTGCAGAAGTTGTCAAAACGTGCTTTTCAGCAGAAATAAATACGTTTGGGCAACTTTGGTCTTCCCCATGTAACTTCTGGGGCAGGAACAGCACACTTTTCAAAAGGTGTTTTTCAGCTCGAAACAAACACGTTTTATCAGACTGTTGAATCCCAATGTAACTGCCTGGCTCAGAAGAGCCCACTGAGTCATCCTTTAACCCCAGTGTGCAGAAGTTGTCAAAACGTGTTTTTCTTCAGAAATAAACACGTTTGGGCAACTTTGGTCTTCCCCATGTAACTTCTGGGGCAGGAACAGCACACTTTTCAAAAGGTGTTTTTCAGCTCGAAACAAAAGCGTTTTTTCAAACTGTTGAATCCCAATGTAACTGCCTGGCTCAGAAGAGCCCATTGAGTCAGCCTTTAACCCCAGTGTGCAGAAGTTGTCAAAACGTGTTTTTCAGCAGAAATAAACACGTTTGGGCAACTTTGGTCACCCCCATGTAACTTCTGGGGCAGGAACAGCACACTTTTCAACAGGTGTTTTCAGCCAAAAATATACGCGTTTTTTCAGACTGTTGATTCCCCATGTAAATTCCTGGCTCAGAAGAGCCCACTGAGTCAGCACTTAACTTCAGTGTGCAGAAGTTGGCAAAACGTGTTTTTCAGCTGAAATAAACACGTTTGCGCAACTTTGGTCACCCCCATGTAACTTCTGGGGCAGGAACAGCACACTTTTCAAAAGGTGTTTTTCAGCTCGAAAAAAATGCGTTTTTTCAAACTGTAGAATCCCAATGTAACTGCCTGGCTCAGAAGAGCCAGCTGAGTCAGCCTTTAAACCCAGTGAACAGAAGTTGTCTAAACGTGCTTTTCAGCAGAAATAAACACGTTTGGGCAACTTTGGTCACCCCCATGTAACTTCTGGGGCAGGAACAGCACACTTTTGAAAACGTGTTTTTCAGCTGAAATAAACAAGTTGGGGGAACTTTGGTCACCCCCATGTAACTTCTGGGGCAGGAACAGCACACTTTTCAAAAGGTGTTTTTCAGCTCGAAACAAACGCGTTTTTTCAGACTGTTGAATCCCAATGTAACTGCCTGGCTCAGAAGAGCCCACTGAGTCAGCCTTTAACCCCAGTGTGCAGAAGTTGTCAAAACGTGTTTTTCAGCAGAAATAAACACGTTTGGGCAACTTTGGTTACCCCCATGTAACTTCTGGGGCAGGAACAGCACACTTTTCAAAAGGTATTTTTCAGCTCGAAACAAACGCGTTTTTTCAGACTGTTGAATCCCAATGTAACTGCCTGGCTCAGAAGAGCCCACTGAGTCAGCCCTTAAACCAAGTGTGCAGAAGTTGTCAAAACGTGCTTTTCAGCAGAAATAAACACGTTTGGGCAACTTTGGTCTTCCCCATGTAACTTCTGCGGCAGGAACAGCACACTTTTCAAAAGGTGTTTTTCAGCTCGAAACAAACGCATTTTTTCAGACTGTTGAATCCCAATGTAACTGCCTGGCTCAGAAGAGCCCACTGAGTCAGCCCTTAAACCAAGTGTGCAGAAGTTGTCAAAACGTGCTTTTCAGCAGAAATAAACACGTTTGGGCAACTTTGGTCACCCCCATGTAACTTCTGGGGCAGGAACAGCACACTTTTCAAAAGGTGTTTTTCAGCTCGAAACAAACGCGTTTTTTCAGACTGTTGAATCCCAATGTAACTGACTGGCTCAGAAGAGCCCACTGAGTCAGCCCTTAAACCAAGTGTGCAGAAGTTGTCAAAACGTGCTTTTCAGCAGAAATAAACACGTTTGGGCAACTTGGGTCACCCCCATGAAACATCTGGGGCAGGAACAGCACACTTTTCAAAACGTGTTTTTCAGCTCGAAATAAACACGTTTATTCAGACTGTTGAATCCCAATGTAACTGCCTGGCTCAGAAGAGCCAGTTGAGTCAGCCTTTAACCCCAGTGTGCAGAAGTTGTCAAAACGTGTTTTTCTGCAGAAATAAACACGTTTGGGCAACTTTGGTCTTCCCCATGTAACTTCTGGGGCAGGAACAGCACACTTTTCAAAAGGTGTTTTTCAGCTGGAAACAAACACATTTTTTCAGACTGTTGAATCCCAATGTAACTGCCTGGCTCAGAAGAGCCAACTGAGTCAGCCCTTAACCCCAGTGTGCAGAAGTTGTCAAAACGTGTTTTTCAGCAGAAATAAACACGTTTGGGCAACTTTGGTCACCCCCATGTAACTTCTGGGGCAGGAACAGCACACTTTTCAAAAGGTGTTTTTCAGCTCGAAACAAACGCATTTTTTCAGACTGTTGAATCCCAATGTAACTGCCTGGCTCAGAAGAGCCCACTGAGTCAGCCCTTAAACCAAGTGTGCAGAAGTTGTCAAAACGTGTTTTTCAGCAGAAATGAACACGTTTGGGCAACTTTGGTCACCCCCATGTAACTTCTGGGGCAGGAACAGCACACTTTTCAAAAGGTGTTTTTCAGCTCGAAACAAACGCATTTTTTCAGACTGTTGAATCCCAATGTAACTGCCTGGCTCAGAAGAGCCCACTGAGTCAACCCTTAAACCAAGTGTGCAGAAGCTGTCAAAAGGTTTTTTTCAGCTGAAATAAACACGTTGGGGGAACTTTGGTCACCCCCATGTAACTTCTGGGGCAGGAACAGCACACTTTTCAAAAGGTGTTTTTCAGCTCGAAACAAATGCGTTTTTTCAAACTGTTGAATCCCAATGTAACTGCCTGGCTCAGAAGAGCCCATTGAGTCAGCCTTTAACCCCAGTGTGCACAAGTTGTCAAAACGTGTTTTTCAGCAGAAATAAACACGTTTGGGCAACTTGGGTCACCCCCATGAAACATCTGGGGCAGGAACAGCACACTTTTCAAAACGTGTTTTTCAGCTCGAAATAAACACGTTTTTTCAGACTGTTGAATCCCAATGTAACTGCCTGGCTCAGAAGAGCCCATTGAGTCAGCCTTTAACCCCAGTGTGCAGAAGTTGTCAAAACGTGTTTTTCAGCAGAAATAAACACGTTTGGGCAACTTTGGTCTTCCCCATGTAACTTCTGGGGCAGGAACAGCACACTTTTCAAAAGGTGTTTTTCAGCTCGAAACAAATGCATTTTTTCAGACTGTTGAATCCCAATGTAACTGCCTGGCTCAGAAGAGCCCACTGAGTCAGCCCTTAAACCAAGTGTGCAGAAGTTGTCAAAACGTACTTTTCAGCAGAAATAAACACGTTTGGGCAACTTTGGTCACCCCCATGTAACTTCTGGGGCAGGAACAGCACACTTTTCAAAAGGTGTTTTTCAGCTCGATACAAACGCGTTTTTTCAGACTGTTGAATCCCAATGTAACTGACTGGCTCAGAAGAGCCCACTGAGTCAGCCCTTAAACCAAGTGTGCAGAAGTTGTCAAAACGTACTTTTCAGCAGAAATAAACACGTTTGGGCAACTTGGGTCACCCCCATGAAACATCTGGGGCAGGAACAGCACACTTTTCAAAACGTGTTTTTCAGCTCGAAATAAACACGTTTTTTCAGACTGTTGAATCCCAATGTAACTGCCTGGCTCAGAAGAGCCCATTGAGTCAGCCTTTAACCCCAGTGTGCAGAAGTTGTCAAAACGTGTTGTTCTGCAGAAATAAACACGTTTGGGCAACTTTGGTCTTCCCCATGTAACTTCTGGGGCAGGAACAGCACACTTTTCAAAAGGTGTTTTTCAGCTCGAAACAAACACGTTTTTTCAGACTGTTGAATCCCAATGTAACTGCCTGGCTCAGAAGAGCCAACTGAGTCAGCCCTTAACCCCAGTGTGCAGAAGTTGTCAAAACGTGTTTTTCAGCAGAAATAAACACGTTTGGGCAACTTTGGTCACCCCCATGTAACTTCTGGGGCAGGAACAGCACACTTTTCAAAAGGTGTTTTTCAGCTCGAAACAAACGCATTTTTTCAGACTTTTGAATCCCAATGTAACTGCCTGGCTCAGAAGAGCCCACTGAGTCAGCCCTTAAACCAAGTGTGCAGAAGTTGTCAAAACGTGCTTTTCAGCAGAAATAAACACGTTTGGGCAACTTGGGTCACCCCCATGAAACATCTGGGGCAGGAACAGCACACTTTTCAAAAGGTGTTTTTCAGCTCGAAACAAACACGTTTTTTCAGACTGTTGAATCCCAATGTAACTGCCTGGCTCAGAAGAGCCCACTGAGTCAGCCCTTAACCCCAGTGTGCAGAAGTTGTCAAAACGTTTTTTTCAGCAGAAATAAACACGTTTGGGCAACTTTGGTCTTCCCCATGTAACTTCTGGGGCAGGAACAGCACACTTTTCAAAAGGTGTTTTTCAGCTCGAAACAAACACGTTTTTTCAGACTGTTGAATCCCAATGTAACTGCCTGGCTCAGAAGAGCCCACTGAGTCAACCCTTAAACCAAGTGTGCAGAAGCTGTCAAAAGGTTTTTTTCAGCTGAAATAAACACGTTGGGGGAACTTTGGTCACCCCCATGTAACTTCTGGGGCAGGAACAGCACACTTTTCAAAAGGTGTTTTTCAGCTCGAAACAAATGCGTTTTTTCAAACTGTTGAATCCCAATGTAACTGCCTGGCTCAGAAGAGCCCATTGAGTCAGCCTTTAACCCCAGTGTGCACAAGTTGTCAAAACGTGTTTTTCAGCAGAAATAAACACGTTTGGGCAACTTGGGTCACCCCCATGAAACATCTGGGGCAGGAACAGCACACTTTTCAAAACGTGTTTTTCAGCTCGAAATAAACACGTTTTTTCAGACTGTTGAATCCCAATGTAACTGCCTGGCTCAGAAGAGCCCATTGAGTCAGCCTTTAACCCCAGTGTGCAGAAGTTGTCAAAACGTGTTTTTCAGCAGAAATAAACACGTTTGGGCAACTTTGGTCTTCCCCATGTAACTTCTGGGGCAGGAACAGCACACTTTTCAAAAGGTGTTTTTCAGCTCGAAACAAATGCATTTTTTCAGACTGTTGAATCCCAATGTAACTGCCTGGCTCAGAAGAGCCCACTGAGTCAGCCCTTAAACCAAGTGTGCAGAAGTTGTCAAAACGTACTTTTCAGCAGAAATAAACACGTTTGGGCAACTTTGGTCACCCCCATGTAACTTCTGGGGCAGGAACAGCACACTTTTCAAAAGGTGTTTTTCAGCTCGATACAAACGCGTTTTTTCAGACTGTTGAATCCCAATGTAACTGACTGGCTCAGAAGAGCCCACTGAGTCAGCCCTTAAACCAAGTGTGCAGAAGTTGTCAAAACGTACTTTTCAGCAGAAATAAACACGTTTGGGCAACTTGGGTCACCCCCATGAAACATCTGGGGCAGGAACAGCACACTTTTCAAAACGTGTTTTTCAGCTCGAAATAAACACGTTTTTTCAGACTGTTGAATCCCAATGTAACTGCCTGGCTCAGAAGAGCCCATTGAGTCAGCCTTTAACCCCAGTGTGCAGAAGTTGTCAAAACGTGTTGTTCTGCAGAAATAAACACGTTTGGGCAACTTTGGTCTTCCCCATGTAACTTCTGGGGCAGGAACAGCACACTTTTCAAAAGGTGTTTTTCAGCTCGAAACAAACACGTTTTTTCAGACTGTTGAATCCCAATGTAACTGCCTGGCTCAGAAGAGCCAACTGAGTCAGCCCTTAACCCCAGTGTGCAGAAGTTGTCAAAACGTGTTTTTCAGCAGAAATAAACACGTTTGGGCAACTTTGGTTACCCCCATGTAACTTCTGGGGCAGGAACAGCACACTTTTCAAAAGGTGTTTTTCAGCTCGAAACAAACGCATTTTTTCAGACTTTTGAATCCCAATGTAACTGCCTGGCTCAGAAGAGCCCACTGAGTCAGCCCTTAAACCAAGTGTGCAGAAGTTGTCAAAACGTGCTTTTCAGCAGAAATAAACACGTTTGGGCAACTTGGGTCACCCCCATGAAACATCTGGGGCAGGAACAGCACACTTTTCAAAAGGTGTTTTTCAGCTCGAAACAAACACGTTTTTTCAGACTGTTGAATCCCAATGTAACTGCCTGGCTCAGAAGAGCCCACTGAGTCAGCCCTTAACCCCAGTGTGCAGAAGTTGTCAAAACGTTTTTTTCAGCAGAAATAAACACGTTTGGGCAACTTTGGTCTTCCCCATGTAACTTCTGGGGCAGGAACAGCACACTTTTCAAAAGGTGTTTTTCAGCTCGAAACAAACACGTTTTTTCAGACTGTTGAATCCCAATGTAACTGCCTGGCTCAGAAGAGCCCACTGAGTCAGCCCTTAACCCCAGTGTGCAGAAGTTGTCAAAACGTTTTTTTCAGCAGAAATAAACACGTTTGGGCAACTTTGGTCACCCCCATGTAACTTCTGGGGCAGGAACAGCACACTTTTGAAAACGTGTTTTTCAGCTGAAATAAACACGTTGGGGGAACTTTGGTCACCCCCATGTAACTTCTGGGGCAGGAACAGCACACTTTTCAAAAGGTGTTTTTCAGCTCGAAACAAACACGTTTTTTCAGTCTGTTGAATACCAATGTAACTGCCTGGCTCAGAAGAGCCCACTGAGTCAGCCTTTAACCCCAGTGTGCAGAAGTTATCAAAACGTGTTTTTCAGCAGAAATAAACACGTTTGGGCAACTTTGGTTACCCCCATGTAACTTCTGGGGCAGGAACAGCACACTTTTCAAAAGGTGTTTTTCAGCTCGAAACAAACGCGTTTTTTCAGATTGTTGAATCCCAATGTAACTGCCTGGCTCAGAAGAGCCCACTGAGTCAGCCCTTAAACCAAGTGTGCAGAAGTTGTCAAAACGTGCTTTTCAGCAGAAATAAACACGTTTGGGCAACTTTGGTCACCCCCATGTAACTTCTGGGGCAGGAACAGCACACTTTTCAAAAGGTGTTTTTTAGCTCGAAATAAACACGTTTTTTCAGGCTGTTGAATCCCAATGTAACTGCCTGGCTCAGAAGAGCCCACTGAGTCAGCCCTTAACCCCAGTGTGCAGAAGTTGTCAAAACGTGTTTTTCAGCAGAAATAAACACGTTTGGGCAACTTTGGTCACCCCCATGTAACTTCTGGGGCAGGAACAGCACACTTTTCAAAAGGTGTTTTTCAGCTCGAATCAAACGCATTTTTTCAGTCTGTTGAATCCCAATGTAACTGCCTGGCTCAGAAGAGCCCACTGAGTCAGCCCTTAAACCAAGTGTGCAGAAGTTGTCAAAACGTGCTTTTCAGCAGAAATAAACACGTTTGGACAACTTGGGTCACCCCCATGAAACATCTGGGGCAGGAACAGCACACTTTTCAAAACTTGTTTTTCAGCTCGAAATAAACACGTTTTTTCAGACTGTTGAATCCGAATGTAACTGCCTGGCTCAGAAGAGCCCACTGAGTCAGCCCTTAAACCAAGTGTGCAGAAGCTGTCAAAAGGTGTTTTTCAGCTGAAATAAACACGTTGGGGGAACTTTGGTCACCCCCATGTAACTTCTGGGGCATGAACAGCACACTTTTCAAAAGGTGTTTTTCAGCTCGAAACAAATGCGTTTTTTCAAACTGTTGAATCCCAATGTAACTGCCTGGCTCAGAAGAGCCCATTGAGTCAGCCCTTAACCCCAGTGTGCAGAAGTTGTCAAAACGTGTTTTTCAGCAGAAATAAACACGTTTGGGCAACTTTGGTCTTCCCCATGTAACTTCTGGGGTAGGAACAGCACACTTTTCAAAAGGTGTTTTTCAGCTCGAAACAAACGCGTTTTTTCAGACTGTTGAATCCCAATGTAACTGCCTGGCTCAGAAGAGCCCAATGAGTAAGCCCTTAAACCAAGTGTGCAGAACTTGTCAAAACGTGCTTTTCAGCAGAAATAAACACGTTTGGGCAACTTTGGTCTTCCCCATGTAACTTCTGGGGCAGGAACAGCACACTTTTCAAAAGGTGTTTTTCAGCTCGAAACAAACACGTTTTTTCAGACTGTTGAATCCCAATGTAACTGCCTGGCTCAGAAGAGCCCACTGAGTCAGCCTTTAACCCCAGTGTGCAGAAGTTGTCAAAACGTGTTTTTCTGCAGAAATAAACACGTTTGGGCAACTTTGGTCTTCCCCATGTAACTTCTGGGGCAGGAACAGCACACTTTTCAAAAGGTGTTTTTCAGCTCGAAACAAACACGTTTTTTCAGACTGTTGAATCCCAATATAACTGCCTGGCTCAGAGGAGCCCACTGAGTCAGCCCTTAACCCCAGTGTGCAGAAGTTGTCAAAACGTGTTTTTCAGCAGAAATAAACACGTTTGGGCAACTTTGGTCACCCCCATGTAACTTCTGGGCAGAAAAAGCACAGTTTTCTAAAGGTGTTTTTCAGCTCGAAATAAACACGTTTTTTCAGGCTGTTGAATCCCAATGTAACTGCCTGGCTCAGAAGAGCCCACTGAGTCAGCCCTTAACCCCAGTGTGCAGAAGTTGTCAAAACGTGTTTTCAGCAGAAATAAACACGTTTGGGCAACTTGGGTCACCCCCATGAAACATCTGGGGCAGGAACAGCATACTTTTCAACAGGTGTTTTTCAGCCAAAAAATATACGCGTCTTTTCAGACTGTTGATTCCCCATGTAAATGCCTGGCTCAGAAGAGCCCACTGAGTCAGCAATAACCCCAGTGTGCAGAAGTTGGCAAAACGTGTTTTTCAGCTGAAATAAACACGTTGGGGGAACTTTGGTCACCCCCATGTAACTTCTGGGGCAGGACCAGCACACTTTTCAAAAGGTGTTTTTCAGCTCGAAATAAACGCATTTTTTCAAACTGTAGAATCCCAAAGTAACTGCCTGGCTCAGAAGAGCCAGCTGAGTCAGCCTTTAAACCCAGTGAACAGAAGTTGTCTAAACGTGCTTTTCAGCAGAAATAAACACGTTTGGGCAACTTTGGTCACCCCCATGTAACTTCTGGGGCAGGAACAGCACACTTTTCAAAAGGTGTTTTTCAGCTGAAATAAACACGTTGGGTGAACTTTGATCACCCCCATGTAACTTCTGGGGCAGGAACAGCACACTTTTCAAAAGGTGTTTTTCAGCTCGAAACAAACGCGTTTTTTCAGACTGTTGCATCCCAATGTAACTGCCTGGCTCAGAAGAGCCCACTGAGCCAGCCCTTAAACCAAGTGTGCAGAAGTTGTCAAAACGTGCTTTTCAGCAGAAATAAACACGTTTGGGCAACTTGGGTCACCCCTATGAAACATCTGGGGCAGGAACAGCACACTTTTCAAAACGTGTTTTTTAGCTCGAAACAAACGTGTTTTTTCAGACTGTTGAATCCCATTGTAACTGCCTGGCTCAGAAGAGCCCACTGAGTCAGCCCTTAAACCAAGTGTGCAGAAGTTGTCAAAACGTGCTTTTCAGCAGAAATAAACACGTTTGGGCAACTTTGGTCTTCCCCATGTAACTTCTGCGGCAGGAACAGCACACTTTTCAAAAGGTGTTTTTCAGCTCGAAATAAACACGTTTTTTCAGACTGTTGAATCCGAATGTAACTGCCTGGCTCAGAAGAGCCCACTGAGTCAGCCCTTAAACCAAGTGTGCAGAAGCTGTCAAAAGGTGTTTTTCAGCTGAAATAAACACGTTGGGGGAACTTTGGTCACCCCCATGTAACTTCTGGGGCATGAACAGCACACTTTTCAAAAGGTGTTTTTCAGCTCGAAACAAATGCGTTTTTTCAAACTGTTGAATCCCAATGTAACTGCCTGGCTCAGAAGAGCCCATTGAGTCAGCCCTTAACCCCAGTGTGCAGAAGTTGTCAAAACGTGTTTTTCAGCAGAAATAAACACGTTTGGGCAACTTTGGTCTTCCCCATGTAACTTCTGGGGTAGGAACAGCACACTTTTCAAAAGGTGTTTTTCAGCTCGAAACAAACGCGTTTTTTCAGACTGTTGAATCCCAATGTAACTGCCTGGCTCAGAAGAGCCCAATGAGTAAGCCCTTAAACCAAGTGTGCAGAACTTGTCAAAACGTGCTTTTCAGCAGAAATAAACACGTTTGGGCAACTTTGGTCTTCCCCATGTAACTTCTGGGGCAGGAACAGCACACTTTTCAAAAGGTGTTTTTCAGCTCGAAACAAACACGTTTTTTCAGACTGTTGAATCCCAATGTAACTGCCTGGCTCAGAAGAGCCCACTGAGTCAGCCTTTAACCCCAGTGTGCAGAAGTTGTCAAAACGTGTTTTTCTGCAGAAATAAACACGTTTGGGCAACTTTGGTCTTCCCCATGTAACTTCTGGGGCAGGAACAGCACACTTTTCAAAAGGTGTTTTTCAGCTCGAAACAAACACGTTTTTTCAGACTGTTGAATCCCAATATAACTGCCTGGCTCAGAGGAGCCCACTGAGTCAGCCCTTAACCCCAGTGTGCAGAAGTTGTCAAAACGTGTTTTTCAGCAGAAATAAACACGTTTGGGCAACTTTGGTCACCCCCATGTAACTTCTGGGCAGAAAAAGCACAGTTTTCTAAAGGTGTTTTTCAGCTCGAAATAAACACGTTTTTTCAGGCTGTTGAATCCCAATGTAACTGCCTGGCTCAGAAGAGCCCACTGAGTCAGCCCTTAACCCCAGTGTGCAGAAGTTGTCAAAACGTGTTTTCAGCAGAAATAAACACGTTTGGGCAACTTGGGTCACCCCCATGAAACATCTGGGGCAGGAACAGCATACTTTTCAACAGGTGTTTTTCAGCCAAAAAATATACGCGTCTTTTCAGACTGTTGATTCCCCATGTAAATGCCTGGCTCAGAAGAGCCCACTGAGTCAGCAATAACCCCAGTGTGCAGAAGTTGGCAAAACGTGTTTTTCAGCTGAAATAAACACGTTGGGGGAACTTTGGTCACCCCCATGTAACTTCTGGGGCAGGACCAGCACACTTTTCAAAAGGTGTTTTTCAGCTCGAAATAAACGCATTTTTTCAAACTGTAGAATCCCAAAGTAACTGCCTGGCTCAGAAGAGCCAGCTGAGTCAGCCTTTAAACCCAGTGAACAGAAGTTGTCTAAACGTGCTTTTCAGCAGAAATAAACACGTTTGGGCAACTTTGGTCACCCCCATGTAACTTCTGGGGCAGGAACAGCACACTTTTCAAAAGGTGTTTTTCAGCTGAAATAAACACGTTGGGTGAACTTTGATCACCCCCATGTAACTTCTGGGGCAGGAACAGCACACTTTTCAAAAGGTGTTTTTCAGCTCGAAACAAACGCGTTTTTTCAGACTGTTGCATCCCAATGTAACTGCCTGGCTCAGAAGAGCCCACTGAGTCAGCCCTTAAACCAAGTGTGCAGAAGTTGTCAAAACGTGCTTTTCAGCAGAAATAAACACGTTTGGGCAACTTGGGTCACCCCTATGAAACATCTGGGGCAGGAACAGCACACTTTTCAAAACGTGTTTTTGAGCTCGAAACAAACGTGTTTTTTCAGACTGTTGAATCCCATTGTAACTGCCTGGCTCAGAAGAGCCCACTGAGTCAGCCCTTAACCCCAGTGTGCAGAAGTTGTCAAAACGTGCTTTTCAGCAGAAATAAACACGTTTGGGCAACTTTGGTCTTCCCCATGTAACTTCTGGGGCAGAAACAGCACACTTTTCAAAAGGTGTTTTTCAGCTAGAAACAAATGCGTTTTTTCAAACTGTTGAATCCCAATGTAACTGCCTGGCTCAGAAGAGCCCATTGAGTCAGCCCTTAACCCCAGTGTGCAGAAGTTGTCAAAACGTGTTTTTCAGCAGAAATAAACACGTTTTGGCAACTTTGGTCTTCCCCATGTAACTTCTGGGGCAGGAACAGCACACTTTTCAAAAGGTGTTTTTCAGCTCGAAACAAACACGTTTTTTCAGACTGTTGAATCCCAATGTAACTGCCTGGCTCAGAAGAGCCCATTGAGTCAGCCCTTAACCCCAGTTTGCAGAAGTTGTCAAAATGTGTTTTTCAGCAGAAATAAACACGTTTGGGCAACTTTGGTCACCCCCATGTAACTTCTGGGGTAGGAACAGCACACTTTTCAAAAGGTGTTTTTCAGCTCGAAACAAACACGTTTTTTCAGACTGTTGAATCCCAATATAACTGCCTGGCTCAGAGGAGCCCACTGAGTCAGCCCTTAACCCCAGTGTGCAGAAGTTGTCAAAACGTGTTTTTCAGCAGAAATAAACACGTTTGGGCAACTTTGGTCACCCCCATGTAACTTCTGGGCAGAAAAAGCACAGTTTTCTAAAGGTGTTTTTCAGCTCGAAATAAACACGTTTTTTCAGGCTGTTGAATCCCAATGTAACTGCCTGGCTCAGAAGAGCCCACTGAGTCAGCCCTTAACCCCAGTGTGCAGAAGTTGTCAAAACGTGTTTTCAGCAGAAATAAACACGTTTGGGCAACTTGGGTCACCCCCATGAAACATCTGGGGCAGGAACAGCATACTTTTCAACAGGTGTTTTTCAGCCAAAAAATATACGCGTCTTTTCAGACTGTTGATTCCCCATGTAAATGCCTGGCTCAGAAGAGCCCACTGAGTCAGCACTTAACCCCAGTGTGCAGAAGTTGGCAAAACGTGTTTTTCAGCTGAAATAAACACGTTGGGGGAACTTTGGTCACCCCCATGTAACTTCTGGGGCAGGACCAGCACACTTTTCAAAAGGTGTTTTTCAGCTCGAAATAAACGCGTTTTTTCAAACTGTAGAATCCCAAAGTAACTGCCTGGCTCAGAAGAGCCAGCTGAGTCAGCCTTTAAACCCAGTGAACAGAAGTTGTCTAAACGTGCTTTTCAGCAGAAATAAACACGTTTGGGCAACTTTGGTCACCCCCATGTAACTTCTGGGGCAGGAACAGCACACTTTTCAAAAGGTGTTTTTCAGCTCGAAACAAACGCGTTTTTTCAGACTGTTGCATCCCAATGTAACTGCCTGGCTCAGAAGAGCCCACTGAGTCAGCCCTTAAACCAAGTGTGCAGAAGTTGTCAAAACGTGCTTTTCAGCAGAAATAAACACGTTTGGGCAACTTGGGTCACCCCCATGAAACATCTGGGGCAGGAACAGCACACTTTTCAAAACGTGTTTTTGAGCTCGAAATAAACACGTTTTTTCAGACTGTTGAATCCGAATGTAACTGCCTGGCTCAGAAGAGACCTCTGAGTCAGCCCTTAACCACAGTGTGCAGAAGTTGTCAAAACGTGTTTTTCAGCAGAAATAAACACGTTTGGGCAACTTTGGTCACCCCCATGTAACTTCTGGGGCAGGAACAGCACACTTTTCAAAAGGTGTTTTTCAGCTCGAAACAAACGTGTTTTTTCAGACTGTTGAATCCCAATGTAACTGCCTGGCTCAGAAGAGCCCACTGAGTAAGCCCTTAAACCAAGTGTGCAGAAGTTGTCAAAACGTGCTTTTCAGCAGAAATAAATACGTTTGGGCAACTTTGGTCTTCCCCATGTAACTTCTGGGGCAGGAACAGCACACTTTTCAAAAGGTGTTTTTCAGCTCGAAACAAACACGTTTTTTCAGACTGTTGAATCCCAATGTAACTGCCTGGCTCAGAAGAGCCCACTGAGTCATCCTTTAACCCCAGTGTGCAGAAGTTGTCAAAACGTGTTTTTCTTCAGAAATAAACACGTTTGGGCAACTTTGGTCTTCCCCATGTAACTTCTGGGGCAGGAACAGCACACTTTTCAAAAGGTGTTTTTCAGCTCGAAACAAAAGCGTTTTTTCAAACTGTTGAATCCCAATGTAACTGCCTGGCTCAGAAGAGCCCATTGAGTCAGCCTTTAACCCCAGTGTGCAGAAGTTGTCAAAACGTGTTTTTCAGCAGAAATAAACACGTTTGGGCAACTTTGGTCACCCCCATGTAACTTCTGGGGCAGGAACAGCACACTTTTCAACAGGTGTTTTCAGCCAAAAATATACGCGTTTTTTCAGACTGTTGATTCCCCATGTAAATTCCTGGCTCAGAAGAGCCCACTGAGTCAGCACTTAACTTCAGTGTGCAGAAGTTGGCAAAACGTGTTTTTCAGCTGAAATAAACACGTTTGCGCAACTTTGGTCACCCCCATGTAACTTCTGGGGCAGGAACAGCACACTTTTCAAAAGGTGTTTTTCAGCTCGAAAAAAATGCGTTTTTTCAAACTGTAGAATCCCAATGTAACTGCCTGGCTCAGAAGAGCCAGCTGAGTCAGCCTTTAAACCCAGTGAACAGAAGTTGTCTAAACGTGCTTTTCAGCAGAAATAAACACGTTTGGGCAACTTTGGTCACCCCCATGTAACTTCTGGGGCAGGAACAGCACACTTTTGAAAACGTGTTTTTCAGCTGAAATAAACAAGTTGGGGGAACTTTGGTCACCCCCATGTAACTTCTGGGGCAGGAACAGCACACTTTTCAAAAGGTGTTTTTCAGCTCGAAACAAACGCGTTTTTTCAGACTGTTGAATCCCAATGTAACTGCCTGGCTCAGAAGAGCCCACTGAGTCAGCCTTTAACCCCAGTGTGCAGAAGTTGTCAAAACGTGTTTTTCAGCAGAAATAAACACGTTTGGGCAACTTTGGTTACCCCCATGTAACTTCTGGGGCAGGAACAGCACACTTTTCAAAAGGTATTTTTCAGCTCGAAACAAACGCGTTTTTTCAGACTGTTGAATCCCAATGTAACTGCCTGGCTCAGAAGAGCCCACTGAGTCAGCCCTTAAACCAAGTGTGCAGAAGTTGTCAAAACGTGCTTTTCAGCAGAAATAAACACGTTTGGGCAACTTTGGTCTTCCCCATGTAACTTCTGCGGCAGGAACAGCACACTTTTCAAAAGGTGTTTTTCAGCTCGAAACAAACGCATTTTTTCAGACTGTTGAATCCCAATGTAACTGCCTGGCTCAGAAGAGCCCACTGAGTCAGCCCTTAAACCAAGTGTGCAGAAGTTGTCAAAACGTGCTTTTCAGCAGAAATAAACACGTTTGGGCAACTTTGGTCACCCCCATGTAACTTCTGGGGCAGGAACAGCACACTTTTCAAAAGGTGTTTTTCAGCTCGAAACAAACGCGTTTTTTCAGACTGTTGAATCCCAATGTAACTGACTGGCTCAGAAGAGCCCACTGAGTCAGCCCTTAAACCAAGTGTGCAGAAGTTGTCAAAACGTGCTTTTCAGCAGAAATAAACACGTTTGGGCAACTTGGGTCACCCCCATGAAACATCTGGGGCAGGAACAGCACACTTTTCAAAACGTGTTTTTCAGCTCGAAATAAACACGTTTATTCAGACTGTTGAATCCCAATGTAACTGCCTGGCTCAGAAGAGCCAGTTGAGTCAGCCTTTAACCCCAGTGTGCAGAAGTTGTCAAAACGTGTTTTTCTGCAGAAATAAACACGTTTGGGCAACTTTGGTCTTCCCCATGTAACTTCTGGGGCAGGAACAGCACACTTTTCAAAAGGTGTTTTTCAGCTGGAAACAAACACATTTTTTCAGACTGTTGAATCCCAATGTAACTGCCTGGCTCAGAAGAGCCAACTGAGTCAGCCCTTAACCCCAGTGTGCAGAAGTTGTCAAAACGTGTTTTTCAGCAGAAATAAACACGTTTGGGCAACTTTGGTCACCCCCATGTAACTTCTGGGGCAGGAACAGCACACTTTTCAAAAGGTGTTTTTCAGCTCGAAACAAACGCATTTTTTCAGACTGTTGAATCCCAATGTAACTGCCTGGCTCAGAAGAGCCCACTGAGTCAGCCCTTAAACCAAGTGTGCAGAAGTTGTCAAAACGTGTTTTTCAGCAGAAATGAACACGTTTGGGCAACTTTGGTCACCCCCATGTAACTTCTGGGGCAGGAACAGCACACTTTTCAAAAGGTGTTTTTCAGCTCGAAACAAACGCATTTTTTCAGACTGTTGAATCCCAATGTAACTGCCTGGCTCAGAAGAGCCCACTGAGTCAACCCTTAAACCAAGTGTGCAGAAGCTGTCAAAAGGTTTTTTTCAGCTGAAATAAACACGTTGGGGGAACTTTGGTCACCCCCATGTAACTTCTGGGGCAGGAACAGCACACTTTTCAAAAGGTGTTTTTCAGCTCGAAACAAATGCGTTTTTTCAAACTGTTGAATCCCAATGTAACTGCCTGGCTCAGAAGAGCCCATTGAGTCAGCCTTTAACCCCAGTGTGCACAAGTTGTCAAAACGTGTTTTTCAGCAGAAATAAACACGTTTGGGCAACTTGGGTCACCCCCATGAAACATCTGGGGCAGGAACAGCACACTTTTCAAAACGTGTTTTTCAGCTCGAAATAAACACGTTTTTTCAGACTGTTGAATCCCAATGTAACTGCCTGGCTCAGAAGAGCCCATTGAGTCAGCCTTTAACCCCAGTGTGCAGAAGTTGTCAAAACGTGTTTTTCAGCAGAAATAAACACGTTTGGGCAACTTGGGTCACCCCCATGAAACATCTGGGGCAGGAACAGCACACTTTTCAAAACGTGTTTTTCAGCTCGAAATAAACACGTTTTTTCAGACTGTTGAATCCCAATGTAACTGCCTGGCTCAGAAGAGCCCATTGAGTCAGCCTTTAACCCCAGTGTGCAGAAGTTGTCAAAACGTGTTTTTCTGCAGAAATAAACACGTTTGGGCAACTTTGGTCTTCCCCATGTAACTTCGGGGGCAGGAACAGCACACTTTTCAAAAGGTGTTTTTCAGCTCGAAACAAACACGTTTTTTCAGTCTGTTGAATACCAATGTAACTGCCTGGCTCAGAAGAGCCAACTGAGTCAGCCCTTAACCCCAGTGTGCAGAAGTTGTCAAAACGTGTTTTTCAGCAGAAATAAACACGTTTGGGCAACTTTGGTTACCCCCATGTAACTTCTGGGGCAGGAACAGCACACTTTTCAAAAGGTGTTTTTCAGCTCGAAACAAACGCGTTTTTTCAGATTGTTGAATCCCAATGTAACTGCCTGGCTCAGAAGAGCCCACTGAGTCAGCCCTTAAACCAAGTGTGCAGAAGTTGTCAAAACGTGCTTTTCAGCAGAAATAAACACGTTTGGGCAACTTTGGTCACCCCCATGTAACTTCTGGGGCAGGAACAGCACACTTTTCAAAAGGTGTTTTTTAGCTCGAAATAAACACGTTTTTTCAGGCTGTTGAATCCCAATGTAACTGCCTGGCTCAGAAGAGCCCACTGAGTCAGCCCTTAACCCCAGTGTGCAGAAGTTGTCAAAACGTGTTTTTCAGCAGAAATAAACACGTTTGGGCAACTTTGGTCACCCCCATGTAACTTCTGGGGCAGGAACAGCACACTTTTCAAAAGGTGTTTTTCAGCTCGAAACAAACGCATTTTTTCAGTCTGTTGAATCCCAATGTAACTGCCAGGCTCAGAAGAGCCCACTGAGTCAGCCCTTAAACCAAGTGTGCAGAAGTTGTCAAAACGTGCTTTTCAGCAGAAATAAACACGTTTGGACAACTTGGGTCACCCCCATGAAACATCTGGGGCAGGAACAGCACACTTTTCAAAACGTGTTTTTCAGCTCGAAATAAACACGTTTTTTCAGACTGTTGAATCCGAATGTAACTGCCTGGCTCAGAAGAGCCCACTGAGTCAGCCCTTAAACCAAGTGTGCAGAAGCTGTCAAAAGGTGTTTTTCAGCTGAAATAAACACGTTGGGGGAACTTTGGTCACCCCCATGTAACTTCTGGGGCATGAACAGCACACTTTTCAAAAGGTGTTTTTCAGCTCGAAACAAATGCGTTTTTTCAAACTGTTGAATCCCAATGTAACTGCCTGGCTCAGAAGAGCCCATTGAGTCAGCCCTTAACCCCAGTGTGCAGAAGTTGTCAAAACGTGTTTTTCAGCAGAAATAAACACGTTTGGGCAACTTTGGTCTTCCCCATGTAACTTCTGGGGTAGGAACAGCACACTTTTCAAAAGGTGTTTTTCAGCTCGAAACAAACGCGTTTTTTCAGACTGTTGAATCCCAATGTAACTGCCTGGCTCAGAAGAGCCCAATGAGTAAGCCCTTAAACCAAGTGTGCAGAACTTGTCAAAACGTGCTTTTCAGCAGAAATAAACACGTTTGGGCAACTTTGGTCTTCCCCATGTAACTTCTGGGGCAGGAACAGCACACTTTTCAAAAGGTGTTTTTCAGCTCGAAACAAACACGTTTTTTCAGACTGTTGAATCCCAATGTAACTGCCTGGCTCAGAAGAGCCCACTGAGTCAGCCTTTAACCCCAGTGTGCAGAAGTTGTCAAAACGTGTTTTTCTGCAGAAATAAACACGTTTGGGCAACTTTGGTCTTCCCCATGTAACTTCTGGGGCAGGAACAGCACACTTTTCAAAAGGTGTTTTTCAGCTCGAAACAAACACGTTTTTTCAGACTGTTGAATCCCAATATAACTGCCTGGCTCAGAGGAGCCCACTGAGTCAGCCCTTAACCCCAGTGTGCAGAAGTTGTCAAAACGTGTTTTTCAGCAGAAATAAACACGTTTGGGCAACTTTGGTCACCCCCATGTAACTTCTGGGCAGAAAAAGCACAGTTTTCTAAAGGTGTTTTTCAGCTCGAAATAAACACGTTTTTTCAGGCTGTTGAATCCCAATGTAACTGCCTGGCTCAGAAGAGCCCACTGAGTCAGCCCTTAACCCCAGTGTGCAGAAGTTGTCAAAACGTGTTTTCAGCAGAAATAAACACGTTTGGGCAACTTGGGTCACCCCCATGAAACATCTGGGGCAGGAACAGCATACTTTTCAACAGGTGTTTTTCAGCCAAAAAATATACGCGTCTTTTCAGACTGTTGATTCCCCATGTAAATGCCTGGCTCAGAAGAGCCCACTGAGTCAGCAATAACCCCAGTGTGCAGAAGTTGGCAAAACGTGTTTTTCAGCTGAAATAAACACGTTGGGGGAACTTTGGTCACCCCCATGTAACTTCTGGGGCAGGACCAGCACACTTTTCAAAAGGTGTTTTTCAGCTCGAAATAAACGCATTTTTTCAAACTGTAGAATCCCAAAGTAACTGCCTGGCTCAGAAGAGCCAGCTGAGTCAGCCTTTAAACCCAGTGAACAGAAGTTGTCTAAACGTGCTTTTCAGCAGAAATAAACACGTTTGGGCAACTTTGGTCACCCCCATGTAACTTCTGGGGCAGGAACAGCACACTTTTCAAAAGGTGTTTTTCAGCTGAAATAAACACGTTGGGTGAACTTTGATCACCCCCATGTAACTTCTGGGGCAGGAACAGCACACTTTTCAAAAGGTGTTTTTCAGCTCGAAACAAACGCGTTTTTTCAGACTGTTGCATCCCAATGTAACTGCCTGGCTCAGAAGAGCCCACTGAGTCAGCCCTTAAACCAAGTGTGCAGAAGTTGTCAAAACGTGCTTTTCAGCAGAAATAAACACGTTTGAGCAACTTGGGTCACCCCTATGAAACATCTGGGGCAGGAACAGCACACTTTTCAAAACGTGTTTTTGAGCTCGAAACAAACGTGTTTTTTCAGACTGTTGAATCCCATTGTAACTGCCTGGCTCAGAAGAGCCCACTGAGTCAGCCCTTAACCCCAGTGTGCAGAAGTTGTCAAAACGTGCTTTTCAGCAGAAATAAACACGTTTGGGCAACTTTGGTCTTCCCCATGTAACTTCTGGGGCAGAAACAGCACACTTTTCAAAAGGTGTTTTTCAGCTAGAAACAAATGCGTTTTTTCAAACTGTTGAATCCCAATGTAACTGCCTGGCTCAGAAGAGCCCATTGAGTCAGCCCTTAACCCCAGTGTGCAGAAGTTGTCAAAACGTGTTTTTCAGCAGAAATAAACACGTTTGGGCAACTTTGGTCTTCCCCATGTAACTTCTGGGGCAGGAACAGCACACTTTTCAAAAGGTGTTTTTCAGCTCGAAACAAACGTGTTTTTTCAGACTGTTGAATCCCAATGTAACTGCCTGGCTCAGAAGAGCCCACTGAGTCAGCCTTTAACCCCAGTGTGCAGAAGTTGTCAAAACGTGTTTTTCTGCAGAAATAAACACGTTTTGGCAACTTTGGTCTTCCCCATGTAACTTCTGGGGCAGGAACAGCACACTTTTCAAAAGGTGTTTTTCAGCTCGAAACAAACACGTTTTTTCAGACTGTTGAATCCCAATGTAACTGCCTGGCTCAGAAGAGCCCATTGAGTCAGCCCTTAACCCCAGTGTGCAGAAGTTGTCAAAATGTGTTTTTCAGCAGAAATAAACACGTTTGGGCAACTTTGGTCACCCCCATGTAACTTCTGGGGTAGGAACAGCACACTTTTCAAAAGGTGTTTTTCAGCTCGAAACAAACACGTTTTTTCAGACTGTTGAATCCCAATATAACTGCCTGGCTCAGAGGAGCCCACTGAGTCAGCCCTTAACCCCAGTGTGCAGAAGTTGTCAAAACGTGTTTTTCAGCAGAAATAAACACGTTTGGGCAACTTTGGTCACCCTCATGTAACTTCTGGGCAGAAAAAGCACAGTTTTCTAAAGGTGTTTTTCAGCTCGAAATAAACACGTTTTTTCAGGCTGTTGAATCCCAATGTAACTGCCTGGCTCAGAAGAGCCCACTGAGTCAGCCCTTAACCCCAGTGTGCAGAAGTTGTCAAAACGTGTTTTCAGCAGAAATAAACACGTTTGGGCAACTTGGGTCACCCCCATGAAACATCTGGGGCAGGAACAGCATACTTTTCAACAGGTGTTTTTCAGCCAAAAAATATACGCGTCTTTTCAGACTGTTGATTCCCCATGTAAATGCCTGGCTCAGAAGAGCCCACTGAGTCAGCACTTAACCCCAGTGTGCAGAAGTTGGCAAAACGTGTTTTTCAGCTGAAATAAACACGTTGGGGGAACTTTGGTCACCCCCATGTAACTTCTGGGGCAGGACCAGCACACTTTTCAAAAGGTGTTTTTCAGCTCGAAATAAACGCGTTTTTTCAAACTGTAGAATCCCAAAGTAACTGCCTGGCTCAGAAGAGCCAGCTGAGTCAGCCTTTAAACCCAGTGAACAGAAGTTGTCTAAACGTGCTTTTCAGCAGAAATAAACACGTTTGGGCAACTTTGGTCACCCCCATGTAACTTCTGGGGCAGGAACAGCACACTTTTCAAAAGGTGTTTTTCAGCTCGAAACAAACGCGTTTTTTCAGACTGTTGCATCCCAATGTAACTGCCTGGCTCAGAAGAGCCCACTGAGTCAGCCCTTAAACCAAGTGTGCAGAAGTTGTCAAAACGTGCTTTTCAGCAGAAATAAACACGTTTGGGCAACTTGGGTCACCCCCATGAAACATCTGGGGCAGGAACAGCACACTTTTCAAAACGTGTTTTTGAGCTCGAAATAAACACGTTTTTTCAGACTGTTGAATCCGAATGTAACTGCCTGGCTCAGAAGAGACCTCTGAGTCAGCCCTTAACCACAGTGTGCAGAAGTTGTCAAAACGTGTTTTTCAGAAGAAATAAACACGTTTGGGCAACTTTGGTCACCCCCATGTAACTTCTGGGGCAGGAACAGCATACTTTTCAAAAGGTGTTTTTCAGCTCGAAACAAACGTGTTTTTTCAGACTGTTGAATCCCAATGTAACTGCCTGGCTCAGAAGAGCCCACTGAGTAAGCCCTTAAACCAAGTGTGCAGAAGTTGTCAAAACGTGCTTTTCAGCAGAAATAAATACGTTTGGGCAACTTTGGTCTTCCCCATGTAACTTCTGGGGCAGGAACAGCACACTTTTCAAAAGGTGTTTTTCAGCTCGAAACAAACACGTTTTTTCAGACTGTTGAATCCCAATGTAACTGCCTGGCTCAGAAGAGCCCACTGAGTCAGCCTTTAACCCCAGTGTGCAGAAGTTGTCAAAACGTGTTTTTCTTCAGAAATAAACACGTTTGGGCAACTTTGGTCTTCCCCATGTAACTTCTGGGGCAGGAACAGCACACTTTTCAAAAGGTGTTTTTCAGCTCGAAACAAAAGCGTTTTTTCAAACTGTTGAATCCCAATGTAACTGCCTGGCTCAGAAGAGCCCATTGAGTCAGCCTTTAACCCCAGTGTGCAGAAGTTGTCAAAACGTGTTTTTCAGCAGAAATAAACACGTTTGGGCAACTTTGGTCACCCCCATGTAACTTCTGGGGCAGGAACAGCACACTTTTCAACAGGTGTTTTCAGCCAAAAATATACGCGTTTTTTCAGACTGTTGATTCCCCATGTAAATTCCTGGCTCAGAAGAGCCCACTGAGTCAGCACTTAACTTCAGTGTGCAGAAGTTGGCAAAACGTGTTTTTCAGCTGAAATAAACACGTTTGCGCAACTTTGGTCACCCCCATGTAACTTCTGGGGCAGGAACAGCACACTTTTCAAAAGGTGTTTTTCAGCTCGAAAAAAACGCATTTTTTCAGTCTGTTGAATCCCAATGTAACTGCCTGGCTCAGAAGAGCCCACTGAGTCAACCCTTAAACCAAGTGTGCAGAAGCTGTCAAAAGGTTTTTTTCAGCTGAAATAAACACGTTGGGGGAACTTTGGTCACCCCCATGTAACTTCTGGGGCAGGAACAGCACACTTTTCAAAAGGTGTTTTTCAGCTCGAAACAAATGCGTTTTTTCAAACTGTTGAATCCCAATGTAACTGCCTGGCTCAGAAGAGCCCATTGAGTCACCCTTTAACCCCAGTGTGCACAAGTTGTCAAAACGTGTTTTTCAGCAGAAATAAACACGTTTGGGCAACTTGGGTCACCCCCATGAAACATCTGGGGCAGGAACAGCACACTTTTCAAAACGTGTTTTTCAGCTCGAAATAAACACGTTTTTTCAGACTGTTGAATCCGAATGTAACTGCCTGGCTCAGAAGAGCCCACTGAGTCAGCCCTTAAACCAAGTGTGCAGAAGCTGTCAAAAGGTGTTTTTCAGCTGAAATAAACACGTTGGGGGAACTTTGGTCACCCCCATGTAACTTCTGGGGCATGAACAGCACACTTTTCAAAAGGTGTTTTTCAGCTCGAAACAAATGCGTTTTTTCAAACTGTTGAATCCCAATGTAACTGCCTGGCTCAGAAGAGCCCATTGAGTCAGCCCTTAACCCCAGTGTGCAGAAGTTGTCAAAACGTGTTTTTCAGCAGAAATAAACACGTTTGGGCAACTTTGGTCTTCCCCATGTAACTTCTGGGGCAGGAACAGCACACTTTTCAAAAGGTGTTTTTCAGCTCGAAACAAAAGCGTTTTTTCAAACTGTAGAATCCCAATGTAACTGCCTGGCTCAGAAGAGCCAGCTGAGTCAGCCTTTAAACCCAGTGAACAGAAGTTGTCTAAACGTGCTTTTCAGCAGAAATAAACACGTTTGGGCAACTTGGGTCACCCCCATGAAACATCTGGGGCAGGAACAGCACACTTTTCAAAACGTGTTTTTCAGCTCGAAATAAACACGTTTATTCAGACTGTTGAATCCCACTGTAACTGCCTGGCTCAGAAGAGCCAGTTGAGTCAGCCTTTAACCCCAGTGTGCAGAAGTTGTCAAAACGTGTTTTTCTGCAGAAATAAACACGTTTGGGCAACTTTGGTCTTCCCCATTTAACTTCTGGGGCAGGAACAGCACACTTTTCAAAAGGTGTTTTTCAGCTGGAAACAAACACATTTTTTCAGACTGTTGAATCCCAATGTAACTGCCTGGCTCAGAAGAGCCAACTGAGTCAGCCCTTAACCCCAGTGTGCAGAAGTTGTCAAAACGTGTTTTTCAGCAGAAATAAACACGTTTGGGCAACTTTGGTCACCCCCATGTAACTTCTGGGGCAGGAACAGCACACTTTTCAAAAGGTGTTTTTCAGCTCGAAACAAACGCATTTTTTCAGACTGTTGAATCCCAATGTAACTGCCTGGCTCAGAAGAGCCCACTGAGTCAGCCCTTAAACCAAGTGTGCAGAAGTTGTCAAAACGTGTTTTTCAGCAGAAATGAACACGTTTGGGCAACTTTGGTCACCCCCATGTAACTTCTGGGGCAGGAACAGCACACTTTTCAAAAGGTGTTTTTCAGCTCGAAACAAACGCATTTTTTCAGTCTGTTGAATCCCAATGTAACTGCCTGGCTCAGAAGAGCCCACTGAGTCAACCCTTAAACCAAGTGTGCAGAAGCTGTCAAAAGGTTTTTTTCAGCTGAAATAAACACGTTGGGGGAACTTTGGTCACCCCCATGTAACTTCTGGGGCAGGAACAGCACACTTTTCAAAAGGTGTTTTTCAGCTCGAAACAAATGCGTTTTTTCAAACTGTTGAATCCCAATGTAACTGCCTGGCTCAGAAGAGCCCATTGAGTCAGCCTTTAACCCCAGTGTGCACAAGTTGTCAAAACGTGTTTTTCAGCAGAAATAAACACGTTTGGGCAACTTGGGTCACCCCCATGAAACATCTGGGGCAGGAACAGCACACTTTTCAAAACGTGTTTTTCAGCTCGAAATAAACACGTTTTTTCAGACTGTTGAATCCGAATGTAACTGCCTGGCTCAGAAGAGCCCACTGAGTCAGCCCTTAAACCAAGTGTGCAGAAGCTGTCAAAAGGTGTTTTTCAGCTGAAATAAACACGTTGGGGGAACTTTGGTCACCCCCATGTAACTTCTGGGGCATGAACAGCACACTTTTCAAAAGGTGTTTTTCAGCTCGAAACAAATGCGTTTTTTCAAACTGTTGAATCCCAATGTAACTGCCTGGCTCAGAAGAGCCCATTGAGTCAGCCCTTAACCCCAGTGTGCAGAAGTTGTCAAAACGTGTTTTTCAGCAGAAATAAACACGTTTGGGCAACTTTGGTCTTCCCCATGTAACTTCTGGGGTAGGAACAGCACACTTTTCAAAAGGTGTTTTTCAGCTCGAAACAAACGCGTTTTTTCAGACTGTTGAATCCCAATGTAACTGCCTGGCTCAGAAGAGCCCAATGAGTAAGCCCTTAAACCAAGTGTGCAGAACTTGTCAAAACGTGCTTTTCAGCAGAAATAAACACGTTTGGGCAACTTTGGTCTTCCCCATGTAACTTCTGGGGCAGGAACAGCACACTTTTCAAAAGGTGTTTTTCAGCTCGAAACAAACACGTTTTTTCAGACTGTTGAATCCCAATGTAACTGCCTGGCTCAGAAGAGCCCACTGAGTCAGCCTTTAACCCCAGTGTGCAGAAGTTGTCAAAACGTGTTTTTCTGCAGAAATAAACACGTTTGGGCAACTTTGGTCTTCCCCATGTAACTTCTGGGGCAGGAACAGCACACTTTTCAAAAGGTGTTTTTCAGCTCGAAACAAACACGTTTTTTCAGACTGTTGAATCCCAATATAACTGCCTGGCTCAGAGGAGCCCACTGAGTCAGCCCTTAACCCCAGTGTGCAGAAGTTGTCAAAACGTGTTTTTCAGCAGAAATAAACACGTTTGGGCAACTTTGGTCACCCCCATGTAACTTCTGGGCAGAAAAAGCACAGTTTTCTAAAGGTGTTTTTCAGCTCGAAATAAACACGTTTTTTCAGGCTGTTGAATCCCAATGTAACTGCCTGGCTCAGAAGAGCCCACTGAGTCAGCCCTTAACCCCAGTGTGCAGAAGTTGTCAAAACGTGTTTTCAGCAGAAATAAACACGTTTGGGCAACTTGGGTCACCCCCATGAAACATCTGGGGCAGGAACAGCATACTTTTCAACAGGTGTTTTTCAGCCAAAAAATATACGCGTCTTTTCATCTGTTGATTCCCCATGTAAATGCCTGGCTCAGAAGAGCCCACTGAGTCAGCAGTAACCCCAGTGTGCAGAAGTTGGCAAAACGTGTTTTTCAGCTGAAATAAACACGTTGGGGGAACTTTGGTCACCCCCATGTAACTTCTGGGGCAGGACCAGCACACTTTTCAAAAGGTGTTTTTCAGCTCGAAATAAACGCATTTTTTCAAACTGTAGAATCCCAAAGTAACTGCCTGGCTCAGAAGAGCCAGCTGAGTCAGCCTTTAAACCCAGTGAACAGAAGTTGTCTAAACGTGCTTTTCAGCAGAAATAAACACGTTTGGGCAACTTTGGTCACCCCCATGTAACTTCTGGGGCAGGAACAGCACACTTTTCAAAAGGTGTTTTTCAGCTGAAATAAACACGTTGGGTGAACTTTGATCACCCCCATGTAACTTCTGGGGCAGGAACAGCACACTTTTCAAAAGGTGTTTTTCAGCTCGAAACAAACGCGTTTTTTCAGACTGTTGCATCCCAATGTAACTGCCTGGCTCAGAAGAGCCCACTGAGTCAGCCCTTAAACCAAGTGTGCAGAAGTTGTCAAAACGTGCTTTTCAGCAGAAATAAACACGTTTGGGCAACTTGGGTCACCCCTATGAAACATCTGGGGCAGGAACAGCACACTTTTCAAAACGTGTTTTTGAGCTCGAAACAAACGTGTTTTTTCAGACTGTTGAATCCCATTGTAACTGCCTGGCTCAGAAGAGCCCACTGAGTCAGCCCTTAACCCCAGTGTGCAGAAGTTGTCAAAACGTGCTTTTCAGCAGAAATAAACACGTTTGGGCAACTTTGGTCTTCCCCATGTAACTTCTGGGGCAGGAACAGCACACTTTTCAAAAGGTGTTTTTCAGCTCGAAACAAACGTGTTTTTTCAGACTGTTGAATCCCAATGTAACTGCCTGGCTCAGAAGAGCCCACTGAGTCAGCCTTTAACCCCAGTGTGCAGAAGTTGTCAAAACGTGTTTTTCTGCAGAAATAAACACGTTTTGGCAACTTTGGTCTTCCCCATGTAACTTCTGGGGCAGGAACAGCACACTTTTCAAAAGGTGTTTTTCAGCTCGAAACAAACACGTTTTTTCAGACTGTTGAATCCCAATGTAACTGCCTGGCTCAGAAGAGCCCATTGAGTCAGCCCTTAACCCCAGTGTGCAGAAGTTGTCAAAATGTGTTTTTCAGCAGAAATAAACACGTTTGGGCAACTTTGGTCACCCCCATGTAACTTCTGGGGTAGGAACAGCACACTTTTCAAAAGGTGTTTTTCAGCTCGAAACAAACACGTTTTTTCAGACTGTTGAATCCCAATATAACTGCCTGGCTCAGAGGAGCCCACTGAGTCAGCCCTTAACCCCAGTGTGCAGAAGTTGTCAAAACGTGTTTTTCAGCAGAAATAAACACGTTTGGGCAACTTTGGTCACCCCCATGTAACTTCTGGGCAGAAAAAGCACAGTTTTCTAAAGGTGTTTTTCAGCTCGAAATAAACACGTTTTTTCAGGCTGTTGAATCCCAATGTAACTGCCTGGCTCAGAAGAGCCCACTGAGTCAGCCCTTAACCCCAGTGTGCAGAAGTTGTCAAAACGTGTTTTCAGCAGAAATAAACACGTTTGGGCAACTTGGGTCACCCCCATGAAACATCTGGGGCAGGAACAGCATACTTTTCAACAGGTGTTTTTCAGCCAAAAAATATACGCGTCTTTTCAGACTGTTGATTCCCCATGTAAATGCCTGGCTCAGAAGAGCCCACTGAGTCAGCACTTAACCCCAGTGTGCAGAAGTTGGCAAAACGTGTTTTTCAGCTGAAATAAACACGTTGGGGGAACTTTGGTCACCCCCATGTAACTTCTGGGGCAGGACCAGCACACTTTTCAAAAGGTGTTTTTCAGCTCGAAATAAACGCGTTTTTTCAAACTGTAGAATCCCAAAGTAACTGCCTGGCTCAGAAGAGCCAGCTGAGTCAGCCTTTAAACCCAGTGAACAGAAGTTGTCTAAACGTGCTTTTCAGCAGAAATAAACACGTTTGGGCAACTTTGGTCACCCCCATGTAACTTCTGGGGCAGGAACAGCACACTTTTCAAAAGGTGTTTTTCAGCTCGAAACAAACGCGTTTTTTCAGACTGTTGCATCCCAATGTAACTGCCTGGCTCAGAAGAGCCCACTGAGTCAGCCCTTAAACCAAGTGTGCAGAAGTTGTCAAAACGTGCTTTTCAGCAGAAATAAACACGTTTGAGCAACTTGGGTCACCCCTATGAAACATCTGGGGCAGGAACAGCACACTTTTCAAAACGTGTTTTTGAGCTCGAAACAAACGTGTTTTTTCAGACTGTTGAATCCCATTGTAACTGCCTGGCTCAGAAGAGCCCACTGAGTCAGCCCTTAACCCCAGTGTGCAGAAGTTGTCAAAACGTGTTTTTCAGCAGAAATAAACACGTTTGGGCAACTTGGGTCACCCCCATGAAACATCTGGGGCAGGAACAGCACACTTTTCAAAACGTGTTTTTCAGCTCGAAATAAACACGTTTTTTCAGACTGTTGAATCCGAATGTAACTGCCTGGCTCAGAAGAGCCCACTGAGTCAGCCCTTAAACCAAGTGTGCAGAAGCTGTCAAAAGGTGTTTTTCAGCTGAAATAAACACGTTGGGGGAACTTTGGTCACCCCCATGTAACTTCTGGGGCATGAACAGCACACTTTTCAAAAGGTGTTTTTCAGCTCGAAACAAATGCGTTTTTTCAAACTGTTGAATCCCAATGTAACTGCCTGGCTCAGAAGAGCCCATTGAGTCAGCCCTTAACCCCAGTGTGCAGAAGTTGTCAAAACGTGTTTTTCAGCAGAAATAAACACGTTTGGGCAACTTTGGTCTTCCCCATGTAACTTCTGGGGTAGGAACAGCACACTTTTCAAAAGGTGTTTTTCAGCTCGAAACAAACGCGTTTTTTCAGACTGTTGAATCCCAATGTAACTGCCTGGCTCAGAAGAGCCCAATGAGTAAGCCCTTAAACCAAGTGTGCAGAACTTGTCAAAACGTGCTTTTCAGCAGAAATAAACACGTTTGGGCAACTTTGGTCTTCCCCATGTAACTTCTGGGGCAGGAACAGCACACTTTTCAAAAGGTGTTTTTCAGCTCGAAACAAACACGTTTTTTCAGACTGTTGAATCCCAATGTAACTGCCTGGCTCAGAAGAGCCCACTGAGTCAGCCTTTAACCCCAGTGTGCAGAAGTTGTCAAAACGTGTTTTTCTGCAGAAATAAACACGTTTGGGCAACTTTGGTCTTCCCCATGTAACTTCTGGGGCAGGAACAGCACACTTTTCAAAAGGTGTTTTTCAGCTCGAAACAAACACGTTTTTTCAGACTGTTGAATCCCAATATAACTGCCTGGCTCAGAGGAGCCCACTGAGTCAGCCCTTAACCCCAGTGTGCAGAAGTTGTCAAAACGTGTTTTTCAGCAGAAATAAACACGTTTGGGCAACTTTGGTCACCCCCATGTAACTTCTGGGCAGAAAAAGCACAGTTTTCTAAAGTGTTTTTCAGCTCGAAATAAACACGTTTTTTCAGGCTGTTGAATCCCAATGTAACTGCCTGGCTCAGAAGAGCCCACTGAGTCAGCCCTTAACCCCAGTGTGCAGAAGTTGTCAAAACGTGTTTTCAGCAGAAATAAACACGTTTGGGCAACTTGGGTCACCCCCATGAAACATCTGGGGCAGGAACAGCATACTTTTCAACAGGTGTTTTTCAGCCAAAAAATATACGCGTCTTTTCAGACTGTTGATTCCCCATGTAAATGCCTGGCTCAGAAGAGCCCACTGAGTCAGCAATAACCCCAGTGTGCAGAAGTTGGCAAAACGTGTTTTTCAGCTGAAATAAACACGTTGGGGGAACTTTGGTCACCCCCATGTAACTTCTGGGGCAGGACCAGCACACTTTTCAAAAGGTGTTTTTCAGCTCGAAATAAACGCATTTTTTCAAACTGTAGAATCCCAAAGTAACTGCCTGGCTCAGAAGAGCCAGCTGAGTCAGCCTTTAAACCCAGTGAACAGAAGTTGTCTAAACGTGCTTTTCAGCAGAAATAAACACGTTTGGGCAACTTTGGTCACCCCCATGTAACTTCTGGGGCAGGAACAGCACACTTTTCAAAAGGTGTTTTTCAGCTGAAATAAACACGTTGGGTGAACTTTGATCACCCCCATGTAACTTCTGGGGCAGGAACAGCACACTTTTCAAAAGGTGTTTTTCAGCTCGAAACAAACGCGTTTTTTCAGACTGTTGCATCCCAATGTAACTGCCTGGCTCAGAAGAGCCCACTGAGTCAGCCCTTAAACCAAGTGTGCAGAAGTTGTCAAAACGTGCTTTTCAGCAGAAATAAACACGTTTGGGCAACTTGGGTCACCCCTATGAAACATCTGGGGCAGGAACAGCACACTTTTCAAAACGTGTTTTTGAGCTCGAAACAAACGTGTTTTTTCAGACTGTTGAATCCCATTGTAACTGCCTGGCTCAGAAGAGCCCACTGAGTCAGCCCTTAACCCCAGTGTGCAGAAGTTGTCAAAACGTGCTTTTCAGCAGAAATAAACACGTTTGGGCAACTTTGGTCTTCCCCATGTAACTTCTGGGGCAGAAACAGCACACTTTTCAAAAGGTGTTTTTCAGCTAGAAACAAATGCGTTTTTTCAAACTGTTGAATCCCAATGTAACTGCCTGGCTCAGAAGAGCCCATTGAGTCAGCCCTTAACCCCAGTGTGCAGAAGTTGTCAAAACGTGTTTTTCAGCAGAAATAAACACGTTTGGGCAACTTTGGTCTTCCCCATGTAACTTCTGGGGCAGGAACAGCACACTTTTCAAAAGGTGTTTTTCAGCTCGAAACAAACGTGTTTTTTCAGACTGTTGAATCCCAATGTAACTGCCTGGCTCAGAAGAGCCCACTGAGTCAGCCTTTAACCCCAGTGTGCAGAAGTTGTCAAAACGTGTTTTTCTGCAGAAATAAACACGTTTTGGCAACTTTGGTCTTCCCCATGTAACTTCTGGGGCAGGAACAGCACACTTTTCAAAAGGTGTTTTTCAGCTCGAAACAAACGCGTTTTTTCAGACTGTTGAATCCCAATGTAACTGCCTGGCTCAGAAGAGCCCAATGAGTAAGCCCTTAAACCAAGTGTGCAGAACTTGTCAAAACGTGCTTTTCAGCAGAAATAAACACGTTTGGGCAACTTTGGTCTTCCCCATGTAACTTCTGGGGCAGGAACAGCACACTTTTCAAAAGGTGTTTTTCAGCTCGAAACAAACACGTTTTTTCAGACTGTTGAATCCCAATGTAACTGCCTGGCTCAGAAGAGCCCACTGAGTCAGCCTTTAACCCCAGTGTGCAGAAGTTGTCAAAACGTGTTTTTCTGCAGAAATAAACACGTTTGGGCAACTTTGGTCTTCCCCATGTAACTTCTGGGGCAGGAACAGCACACTTTTCAAAAGGTGTTTTTCAGCTCGAAACAAACACGTTTTTTCAGACTGTTGAATCCCAATATAACTGCCTGGCTCAGAGGAGCCCACTGAGTCAGCCCTTAACCCCAGTGTGCAGAAGTTGTCAAAACGTGTTTTTCAGCAGAAATAAACACGTTTGGGCAACTTTGGTCACCCCCATGTAACTTCTGGGCAGAAAAAGCACAGTTTTCTAAAGGTGTTTTTCAGCTCGAAATAAACACGTTTTTTCAGGCTGTTGAATCCCAATGTAACTGCCTGGCTCAGAAGAGCCCACTGAGTCAGCCCTTAACCCCAGTGTGCAGAAGTTGTCAAAACGTGTTTTCAGCAGAAATAAACACGTTTGGGCAACTTGGGTCACCCCCATGAAACATCTGGGGCAGGAACAGCATACTTTTCAACAGGTGTTTTTCAGCCAAAAAATATACGCGTCTTTTCAGTCTGTTGATTCCCCATGTAAATGCCTGGCTCAGAAGAGCCCACTGAGTCAGCAATAACCCCAGTGTGCAGAAGTTGGCAAAACGTGTTTTTCAGCTGAAATAAACACGTTGGGGGAACTTTGGTCACCCCCATGTAACTTCTGGGGCAGGACCAGCACACTTTTCAAAAGGTGTTTTTCAGCTCGAAATAAACACATTTTTTCAAACTGTAGAATCCCAAAGTAACTGCCTGGCTCAGAAGAGCCAGCTGAGTCAGCCTTTAAACCCAGTGAACAGAAGTTGTCTAAACGTGCTTTTCAGCAGAAATAAACACGTTTGGGCAACTTTGGTCACCCCCATGTAACTTCTGGGGCAGGAACAGCACACTTTTCAAAAGGTGTTTTTCAGCTGAAATAAACACGTTGGGTGAACTTTGATCACCCCCATGTAACTTCTGGGGCAGGAACAGCACACTTTTCAAAAGGTGTTTTTCAGCTCGAAACAAACGCGTTTTTTCAGACTGTTGCATCCCAATGTAACTGCCTGGCTCAGAAGAGCCCACTGAGTCAGCCCTTAAACCAAGTGTGCAGAAGTTGTCAAAACGTGCTTTTCAGCAGAAATAAACACGTTTGGGCAACTTGGGTCACCCCTATGAAACATCTGGGGCAGGAACAGCACACTTTTCAAAACGTGTTTTTGAGCTCGAAACAAACGTGTTTTTTCAGACTGTTGAATCCCATTGTAACTGCCTGGCTCAGAAGAGCCCACTGAGTCAGCCCTTAACCCCAGTGTGCAGAAGTTGTCAAAACGTGCTTTTCAGCAGAAATAAACACGTTTGGGCAACTTTGGTCTTCCCCATGTAACTTCTGGGGCAGAAACAGCACACTTTTCAAAAGGTGTTTTTCAGCTAGAAACAAATGCGTTTTTTCAAACTGTTGAATCCCAATGTAACTGCCTGGCTCAGAAGAGCCCATTGAGTCAGCCCTTAACCCCAGTGTGGAGAAGTTGTCAAAACGTGTTTTTCAGCAGAAATAAACACGTTTGGGCAACTTTGGTCTTCCCCATGTAACTTCTGGGGCAGGAACAGCACACTTTTCAAAAGGTGTTTTTCAGCTCGAAACAAACGTGTTTTTTCAGACTGTTGAATCCCAATGTAACTGCCTGGCTCAGAAGAGCCCACTGAGTCAGCCTTTAACCCCAGTGTGCAGAAGTTGTCAAAACGTGTTTTTCTGCAGAAATAAACACGTTTTGGCAACTTTGGTCTTCCCCATGTAACTTCTGGGGCAGGAACAGCACACTTTTCAAAAGGTGTTTTTCAGCTCGAAACAAACACGTTTTTTCAGACTGTTGAATCCCAATATAACTGCCTGGCTCAGAGGAGCCCACTGAGTCAGCCCTTAACCCCAGTGTGCAGAAGTTGTCAAAACGTGTTTTTCAGCAGAAATAAACACGTTTGGGCAACTTTGGTCACCCCCATGTAACTTCTGGGCAGAAAAAGCACAGTTTTCTAAAGGTGTTTTTCAGCTCGAAATAAACACGTTTTTTCAGGCTGTTGAATCCCAATGTAACTGCCTGGCTCAGAAGAGCCCACTGAGTCAGCCCTTAACCCCAGTGTGCAGAAGTTGTCAAAACGTGTTTTCAGCAGAAATAAACACGTTTGGGCAACTTGGGTCACCCCCATGAAACATCTGGGGCAGGAACAGCATACTTTTCAACAGGTGTTTTTCAGCCAAAAAATATACGCGTCTTTTCAGACTGTTGATTCCCCATGTAAATGCCTGGCTCAGAAGAGCCCACTGAGTCAGCACTTAACCCCAGTGTGCAGAAGTTGGCAAAACGTGTTTTTCAGCTGAAATAAACACGTTGGGGGAACTTTGGTCACCCCCATGTAACTTCTGGGGCAGGACCAGCACACTTTTCAAAAGGTGTTTTTCAGCTCGAAATAAACGCGTTTTTTCAAACTGTAGAATCCCAAAGTAACTGCCTGGCTCAGAAGAGCCAGCTGAGTCAGCCTTTAAACCCAGTGAACAGAAGTTGTCTAAACGTGCTTTTCAGCAGAAATAAACACGTTTGGGCAACTTTGGTCACCCCCATGTAACTTCTGGGGCAGGAACAGCACACTTTTCAAAAGGTGTTTTTCAGCTCGAAACAAACGCGTTTTTTCAGACTGTTGCATCCCAATGTAACTGCCTGGCTCAGAAGAGCCCACTGAGTCAGCCCTTAAACCAAGTGTGCAGAAGTTGTCAAAACGTGCTTTTCAGCAGAAATAAACACGTTTGGGCAACTTGGGTCACCCCCATGAAACATCTGGGGCAGGAACAGCACACTTTTCAAAACGTGTTTTTGAGCTCGAAATAAACACGTTTTTTCAGACTGTTGAATCCGAATGTAACTGCCTGGCTCAGAAGAGACCTCTGAGTCAGCCCTTAACCACAGTGTGCAGAAGTTGTCAAAACGTGTTTTTCAGAAGAAATAAACACGTTTGGGCAACTTTGGTCACCCCCATGTAACTTCTGGGGCAGGAACAGCACACTTTTCAAAAGGTGTTTTTCAGCTCGAAACAAACGTGTTTTTTCAGACTGTTGAATCCCAATGTAACTGCCTGGCTCAGAAGAGCCCACTGAGTCAGCCTTTAACCCCAGTGTGCAGAAGTTGTCAAAACGTGTTTTTCTTCAGAAATAAACACGTTTGGGCAACTTTGGTCTTCCCCATGTAACTTCTGGGGCAGGAACAGCACACTTTTCAAAAGGTGTTTTTCAGCTCGAAACAAACGTGTTTTTTCAGACTGTTGAATCCCAATGTAACTGCCTGGCTCAGAAGAGCCCACTGAGTCAGCCTTTAACCCCAGTGTGCAGAAGTTGTCAAAACGTGTTTTTCTGCAGAAATAAACACGTTTTGGCAACTTTGGTCTTCCCCATGTAACTTCTGGGGCAGGAACAGCACACTTTTCAAAAGGTGTTTTTCAGCTCGAAACAAACGCGTTTTTTCAGACTGTTGAATCCCAATGTAACTGCCTGGCTCAGAAGAGCCCAATGAGTAAGCCCTTAAACCAAGTGTGCAGAACTTGTCAAAACGTGCTTTTCAGCAGAAATAAACACGTTTGGGCAACTTTGGTCTTCCCCATGTAACTTCTGGGGCAGGAACAGCACACTTTTCAAAAGGTGTTTTTCAGCTCGAAACAAACACGTTTTTTCAGACTGTTGAATCCCAATGTAACTGCCTGGCTCAGAAGAGCCCACTGAGTCAGCCTTTAACCCCAGTGTGCAGAAGTTGTCAAAACGTGTTTTTCTGCAGAAATAAACACGTTTGGGCAACTTTGGTCTTCCCCATGTAACTTCTGGGGCAGGAACAGCACACTTTTCAAAAGGTGTTTTTCAGCTCGAAACAAACACGTTTTTTCAGACTGTTGAATCCCAATATAACTGCCTGGCTCAGAGGAGCCCACTGAGTCAGCCCTTAACCCCAGTGTGCAGAAGTTGTCAAAACGTGTTTTTCAGCAGAAATAAACACGTTTGGGCAACTTTGGTCACCCCCATGTAACTTCTGGGCAGAAAAAGCACAGTTTTCTAAAGGTGTTTTTCAGCTCGAAATAAACACGTTTTTTCAGGCTGTTGAATCCCAATGTAACTGCCTGGCTCAGAAGAGCCCACTGAGTCAGCCCTTAACCCCAGTGTGCAGAAGTTGTCAAAACGTGTTTTCAGCAGAAATAAACACGTTTGGGCAACTTGGGTCACCCCCATGAAACATCTGGGGCAGGAACAGCATACTTTTCAACAGGTGTTTTTCAGCCAAAAAATATACGCGTCTTTTCAGTCTGTTGATTCCCCATGTAAATGCCTGGCTCAGAAGAGCCCACTGAGTCAGCAATAACCCCAGTGTGCAGAAGTTGGCAAAACGTGTTTTTCAGCTGAAATAAACACGTTGGGGGAACTTTGGTCACCCCCATGTAACTTCTGGGGCAGGACCAGCACACTTTTCAAAAGGTGTTTTTCAGCTCGAAATAAACACATTTTTTCAAACTGTAGAATCCCAAAGTAACTGCCTGGCTCAGAAGAGCCAGCTGAGTCAGCCTTTAAACCCAGTGAACAGAAGTTGTCTAAACGTGCTTTTCAGCAGAAATAAACACGTTTGGGCAACTTTGGTCACCCCCATGTAACTTCTGGGGCAGGAACAGCACACTTTTCAAAAGGTGTTTTTCAGCTGAAATAAACACGTTGGGTGAACTTTGATCACCCCCATGTAACTTCTGGGGCAGGAACAGCACACTTTTCAAAAGGTGTTTTTCAGCTCGAAACAAACGCGTTTTTTCAGACTGTTGCATCCCAATGTAACTGCCTGGCTCAGAAGAGCCCACTGAGTCAGCCCTTAAACCAAGTGTGCAGAAGTTGTCAAAACGTGCTTTTCAGCAGAAATAAACACGTTTGGGCAACTTGGGTCACCCCTATGAAACATCTGGGGCAGGAACAGCACACTTTTCAAAACGTGTTTTTGAGCTCGAAACAAACGTGTTTTTTCAGACTGTTGAATCCCATTGTAACTGCCTGGCTCAGAAGAGCCCACTGAGTCAGCCCTTAACCCCAGTGTGCAGAAGTTGTCAAAACGTGCTTTTCAGCAGAAATAAACACGTTTGGGCAACTTTGGTCTTCCCCATGTAACTTCTGGGGCAGAAACAGCACACTTTTCAAAAGGTGTTTTTCAGCTAGAAACAAATGCGTTTTTTCAAACTGTTGAATCCCAATGTAACTGCCTGGCTCAGAAGAGCCCATTGAGTCAGCCCTTAACCCCAGTGTGGAGAAGTTGTCAAAACGTGTTTTTCAGCAGAAATAAACACGTTTGGGCAACTTTGGTCTTCCCCATGTAACTTCTGGGGCAGGAACAGCACACTTTTCAAAAGGTGTTTTTCAGCTCGAAACAAACGTGTTTTTTCAGACTGTTGAATCCCAATGTAACTGCCTGGCTCAGAAGAGCCCACTGAGTCAGCCTTTAACCCCAGTGTGCAGAAGTTGTCAAAACGTGTTTTTCTGCAGAAATAAACACGTTTTGGCAACTTTGGTCTTCCCCATGTAACTTCTGGGGCAGGAACAGCACACTTTTCAAAAGGTGTTTTTCAGCTCGAAACAAACACGTTTTTTCAGACTGTTGAATCCCAATATAACTGCCTGGCTCAGAGGAGCCCACTGAGTCAGCCCTTAACCCCAGTGTGCAGAAGTTGTCAAAACGTGTTTTTCAGCAGAAATAAACACGTTTGGGCAACTTTGGTCACCCCCATGTAACTTCTGGGCAGAAAAAGCACAGTTTTCTAAAGGTGTTTTTCAGCTCGAAATAAACACGTTTTTTCAGGCTGTTGAATCCCAATGTAACTGCCTGGCTCAGAAGAGCCCACTGAGTCAGCCCTTAACCCCAGTGTGCAGAAGTTGTCAAAACGTGTTTTCAGCAGAAATAAACACGTTTGGGCAACTTGGGTCACCCCCATGAAACATCTGGGGCAGGAACAGCATACTTTTCAACAGGTGTTTTTCAGCCAAAAAATATACGCGTCTTTTCAGACTGTTGATTCCCCATGTAAATGCCTGGCTCAGAAGAGCCCACTGAGTCAGCACTTAACCCCAGTGTGCAGAAGTTGGCAAAACGTGTTTTTCAGCTGAAATAAACACGTTGGGGGAACTTTGGTCACCCCCATGTAACTTCTGGGGCAGGACCAGCACACTTTTCAAAAGGTGTTTTTCAGCTCGAAATAAACGCGTTTTTTCAAACTGTAGAATCCCAAAGTAACTGCCTGGCTCAGAAGAGCCAGCTGAGTCAGCCTTTAAACCCAGTGAACAGAAGTTGTCTAAACGTGCTTTTCAGCAGAAATAAACACGTTTGGGCAACTTTGGTCACCCCCATGTAACTTCTGGGGCAGGAACAGCACACTTTTCAAAAGGTGTTTTTCAGCTCGAAACAAACGCGTTTTTTCAGACTGTTGCATCCCAATGTAACTGCCTGGCTCAGAAGAGCCCACTGAGTCAGCCCTTAAACCAAGTGTGCAGAAGTTGTCAAAACGTGCTTTTCAGCAGAAATAAACACGTTTGGGCAACTTGGGTCACCCCCATGAAACATCTGGGGCAGGAACAGCACACTTTTCAAAACGTGTTTTTGAGCTCGAAATAAACACGTTTTTTCAGACTGTTGAATCCGAATGTAACTGCCTGGCTCAGAAGAGACCTCTGAGTCAGCCCTTAACCACAGTGTGCAGAAGTTGTCAAAACGTGTTTTTCAGAAGAAATAAACACGTTTGGGCAACTTTGGTCACCCCCATGTAACTTCTGGGGCAGGAACAGCACACTTTTCAAAAGGTGTTTTTCAGCTCGAAACAAACGTGTTTTTTCAGACTGTTGAATCCCAATGTAACTGCCTGGCTCAGAAGAGCCCACTGAGTCAGCCTTTAACCCCAGTGTGCAGAAGTTGTCAAAACGTGTTTTTCTTCAGAAATAAACACGTTTGGGCAACTTTGGTCTTCCCCATGTAACTTCTGGGGCAGGAACAGCACACTTTTCAAAAGGTGTTTTTCAGCTCGAAACAAAAGCGTTTTTTCAAACTGTTGAATCCCAATGTAACTGCCTGGCTCAGAAGAGCCCATTGAGTCAGCCTTTAACCCCAGTGTGCAGAAGTTGTCAAAACGTGTTTTTCAGCAGAAATAAACACGTTTGGGCAACTTTGGTCACCCCCATGTAACTTCTGGGGCAGGAACAGCACACTTTTCAACAGGTGTTTTCAGCCAAAAATATACGCGTTTTTTCAGACTGTTGATTCCCCATGTAAATTCCTGGCTCAGAAGAGCCCACTGAGTCAGCACTTAACTTCAGTGTGCAGAAGTTGGCAAAACGTGTTTTTCAGCTGAAATAAACACGTTTGCGCAACTTTGGTCACCCCCATGTAACTTCTGGGGCAGGAACAGCACACTTTTCAAAAGGTGTTTTTCAGCTCGAAACAAACGCGTTTTTTCAGACTGTTGAATCCCAATGTAACTGCCTGGCTCAGAAGAGCCCACTGAGTCAGCCTTTAACCCCAGTGTGCAGAAGTTGTCAAAACGTGTTTTTCAGCAGAAATAAACACGTTTGGGCAACTTTGGTTACCCCCATGTAACTTCTGGGGCAGGAACAGCACACTTTTCAAAAGGTATTTTTCAGCTCGAAACAAACGCGTTTTTTCAGACTGTTGAATCCCAATGTAACTGCCTGGCTCAGAAGAGCCCACTGAGTCAGCCCTTAAACCAAGTGTGCAGAAGTTGTCAAAACGTGCTTTTCAGCAGAAATAAACACGTTTGGGCAACTTTGGTCTTCCCCATGTAACTTCTGCGGCAGGAACAGCACACTTTTCAAAAGGTGTTTTTCAGCTCGAAACAAACGCATTTTTTCAGACTGTTGAATCCCAATGTAACTGCCTGGCTCAGAAGAGCCCACTGAGTCAGCCCTTAAACCAAGTGTGCAGAAGTTGTCAAAACGTGCTTTTCAGCAGAAATAAACACGTTTGGGCAACTTTGGTCACCCCCATGTAACTTCTGGGGCAGGAACAGCACACTTTTCAAAAGGTGTTTTTCAGCTCGAAACAAACGCGTTTTTTCAGACTGTTGAATCCCAATGTAACTGACTGGCTCAGAAGAGCCCACTGAGTCAGCCCTTAAACCAAGTGTGCAGAAGTTGTCAAAACGTGCTTTTCAGCAGAAATAAACACGTTTGGGCAACTTGGGTCACCCCCATGAAACATCTGGGGCAGGAACAGCACACTTTTCAAAACGTGTTTTTCAGCTCGAAATAAACACGTTTATTCAGACTGTTGAATCCCAATGTAACTGCCTGGCTCAGAAGAGCCAGTTGAGTCAGCCTTTAACCCCAGTGTGCAGAAGTTGTCAAAACGTGTTTTTCTGCAGAAATAAACACGTTTGGGCAACTTTGGTCTTCCCCATGTAACTTCTGGGGCAGGAACAGCACACTTTTCAAAAGGTGTTTTTCAGCTGGAAACAAACACATTTTTTCAGACTGTTGAATCCCAATGTAACTGCCTGGCTCAGAAGAGCCAACTGAGTCAGCCCTTAACCCCAGTGTGCAGAAGTTGTCAAAACGTGTTTTTCAGCAGAAATAAACACGTTTGGGCAACTTTGGTCACCCCCATGTAACTTCTGGGGCAGGAACAGCACACTTTTCAAAAGGTGTTTTTCAGCTCGAAACAAACGCATTTTTTCAGACTGTTGAATCCCAATGTAACTGCCTGGCTCAGAAGAGCCCACTGAGTCAGCCCTTAAACCAAGTGTGCAGAAGTTGTCAAAACGTGTTTTTCAGCAGAAATGAACACGTTTGGGCAACTTTGGTCACCCCCATGTAACTTCTGGGGCAGGAACAGCACACTTTTCAAAAGGTGTTTTTCAGCTCGAAACAAACGCATTTTTTCAGTCTGTTGAATCCCAATGTAACTGCCTGGCTCAGAAGAGCCCACTGAGTCAACCCTTAAACCAAGTGTGCAGAAGCTGTCAAAAGGTTTTTTTCAGCTGAAATAAACACGTTGGGGGAACTTTGGTCACCCCCATGTAACTTCTGGGGCAGGAACAGCACACTTTTCAAAAGGTGTTTTTCAGCTCGAAACAAATGCGTTTTTTCAAACTGTTGAATCCCAATGTAACTGCCTGGCTCAGAAGAGCCCATTGAGTCAGCCTTTAACCCCAGTGTGCACAAGTTGTCAAAACGTGTTTTTCAGCAGAAATAAACACGTTTGGGCAACTTGGGTCACCCCCATGAAACATCTGGGGCAGGAACAGCACACTTTTCAAAACGTGTTTTTCAGCTCGAAATAAACACGTTTTTTCAGACTGTTGAATCCCAATGTAACTGCCTGGCTCAGAAGAGCCCATTGAGTCAGCCTTTAACCCCAGTGTGCAGAAGTTGTCAAAACGTGTTTTTCAGCAGAAATAAACACGTTTGGGCAACTTTGGTCTTCCCCATGTAACTTCTGGGGCAGGAACAGCACACTTTTCAAAAGGTGTTTTTCAGCTCGAAACAAATGCATTTTTTCAGACTGTTGAATCCCAATGTAACTGCCTGGCTCAGAAGAGCCCACTGAGTCAGCCCTTAAACCAAGTGTGCAGAAGTTGTCAAAACGTACTTTTCAGCAGAAATAAACACGTTTGGGCAACTTTGGTCACCCCCATGTAACTTCTGGGGCAGGAACAGCACACTTTTCAAAAGGTGTTTTTCAGCTCGATACAAACGCGTTTTTTCAGACTGTTGAATCCCAATGTAACTGACTGGCTCAGAAGAGCCCACTGAGTCAGCCCTTAAACCAAGTGTGCAGAAGTTGTCAAAACGTACTTTTCAGCAGAAATAAACACGTTTGGGCAACTTGGGTCACCCCCATGAAACATCTGGGGCAGGAACAGCACACTTTTCAAAACGTGTTTTTCAGCTCGAAATAAACACGTTTTTTCAGACTGTTGAATCCCAATGTAACTGCCTGGCTCAGAAGAGCCCATTGAGTCAGCCTTTAACCCCAGTGTGCAGAAGTTGTCAAAACGTGTTTTTCTGCAGAAATAAACACGTTTGGGCAACTTTGGTCTTCCCCATGTAACTTCTGGGGCAGGAACAGCACACTTTTCAAAAGGTGTTTTTCAGCTCGAAACAAACACGTTTTTTCAGACTGTTGAATCCCAATGTAACTGCCTGGCTCAGAAGAGCCAACTGAGTCAGCCCTTAACCCCAGTGTGCAGAAGTTGTCAAAACGTGTTTTTCAGCAGAAATAAACACGTTTGGGCAACTTTGGTCACCCCCATGTAACTTCTGGGGCAGGAACAGCACACTTTTCAAAAGGTGTTTTTCAGCTCGAAACAAACGCATTTTTTCAGACTTTTGAATCCCAATGTAACTGCCTGGCTCAGAAGAGCCCACTGAGTCAGCCCTTAAACCAAGTGTGCAGAAGTTGTCAAAACGTGCTTTTCAGCAGAAATAAACACGTTTGGGCAACTTGGGTCACCCCCATGAAACATCTGGGGCAGGAACAGCACACTTTTCAAAAGGTGTTTTTCAGCTCGAAATAAACACGTTTTTTCAGACTGTTGAATCCGAATGTAACTGCCTGGCTCAGAAGAGCCCACTGAGTCAGCCCTTAAACCAAGTGTGCAGAAGCTGTCAAAAGTTTTTTTTCAGCTGAAATAAACACGTTGGGGGAACTTTGGTCACCCCCATGTAACTTCTGGGGCAGGAACAGCACACTTTTCAAAAGGTGTTTTTCAGCTCGAAACAAATGCGTTTTTTCAAACTGTTGAATCCCAATGTAACTGCCTGGCTCAGAAGAGCCCATTGAGTCAGCCTTTAACCCCAGTGTGCAGAAGTTGTCAAAACGTGTTTTTCAGCAGAAATAAACACGTTTGGGCAACTTTGGTCACCCCCATGTAACTTCTGGGGCAGGAACAGCACACTTTTCAAAAGGTGTTTTTCAGCTCGAAACAAACACGTTTTTTCAGACTGTTGAATCCCAATGTAACTGCCTGGCTCAGAAGAGCCCACTGAGTCAGCCCTTAACCCCAGTGTGCAGAAGTTGTCAAAACGTTTTTTTTCAGCAGAAATAAACACGTTTGGGCAACTTGGGTCACCCCCATGAAACATCTGGGGCAGGAACAGCACACTTTTCAAAACGTGTTTTTGAGCTCGAAATAAACACGTTTTTTCAGACTGTTGAATCCGAATGTAACTGCCTGGCTCAGAAGAGACCTCTGAGTCAGCCCTTAACCACAGTGTGCAGAAGTTGTCAAAACGTGTTTTTCAGAAGAAATAAACACGTTTGGGCAACTTTGGTCACCCCCATGTAACTTCTGGGGCAGGAACAGCACACTTTTCAAAAGGTGTTTTTCAGCTCGAAACAAACGTGTTTTTTCAGACTGTTGAATCCCAATGTAACTGCCTGGCTCAGAAGAGCCCACTGAGTAAGCCCTTAAACCAAGTGTGCAGAAGTTGTCAAAACGTGCTTTTCAGCAGAAATAAATACGTTTGGGCAACTTTGGTCTTCCCCATGTAACTTCTGGGGCAGGAACAGCACACTTTTCAAAAGGTGTTTTTCAGCTCGAAACAAACACGTTTTTTCAGACTGTTGAATCCCAATGTAACTGCCTGGCTCAGAAGAGCCCACTGAGTCAGCCTTTAACCCCAGTGTGCAGAAGTTGTCAAAACGTGTTTTTCTTCAGAAATAAACACGTTTGGGCAACTTTGGTCTTCCCCATGTAACTTCTGGGGCAGGAACAGCACACTTTTCAAAAGGTGTTTTTCAGCTCGAAACAAAAGCGTTTTTTCAAACTGTTGAATCCCAATGTAACTGCCTGGCTCAGAAGAGCCCATTGAGTCAGCCTTTAACCCCAGTGTGCAGAAGTTGTCAAAACGTGTTTTTCAGCAGAAATAAACACGTTTGGGCAACTTTGGTCACCCCCATGTAACTTCTGGGGCAGGAACAGCACACTTTTCAACAGGTGTTTTCAGCCAAAAATATACGCGTTTTTTCAGACTGTTGATTCCCCATGTAAATTCCTGGCTCAGAAGAGCCCACTGAGTCAGCACTTAACTTCAGTGTGCAGAAGTTGGCAAAACGTGTTTTTCAGCTGAAATAAACACGTTTGCGCAACTTTGGTCACCCCCATGTAACTTCTGGGGCAGGAACAGCACACTTTTCAAAAGGTGTTTTTCAGCTCGAAAAAAATGCGTTTTTTCAATCTGTAGAATCCCAATGTAACTGCCTGGCTCAGAAGAGCCAGCTGAGTCAGCCTTTAAACCCAGTGAACAGAAGTTGTCTAAACGTGCTTTTCAGCAGAAATAAACACGTTTGGGCAACTTTGGTCACCCCCATGTAACTTCTGGGGCAGGAACAGCACACTTTTGAAAACGTGTTTTTCAGCTGAAATAAACAAGTTGGGGGAACTTTGGTCACCCCCATGTAACTTCTGGGGTAGGAACAGCACACTTTTCAAAAGGTGTTTTTCAGCTCGAAACAAACGCGTTTTTTCAGGCTGTTGAATCCCAATGTAACTGCCTGGCTCAGAAGAGCCCACTGAGTCAGCCTTTAACCCCAGTGTGCAGAAGTTGTCAAAACGTGTTTTTCAGCAGAAATAAACACGTTTGGGCAACTTTGGTTACCCCCATGTAACTTCTGGGGCAGGAACAGCACACTTTTCAAAAGGTATTTTTCAGCTCGAAACAAACGCGTTTTTTCAGACTGTTGAATCCCAATGTAACTGCCTGGCTCAGAAGAGCCCACTGAGTCAGCCCTTAAACCAAGTGTGCAGAAGTTGTCAAAACGTGCTTTTCAGCAGAAATAAACACGTTTGGGCAACTTTGGTCTTCCCCATGTAACTTCTGCGGCAGGAACAGCACACTTTTCAAAAGGTGTTTTTCAGCTCGAAACAAACGCATTTTTTCAGACTGTTGAATCCCAATGTAACTGCCTGGCTCAGAAGAGCCCACTGAGTCAGCCCTTAAACCAAGTGTGCAGAAGTTGTCAAAACGTGCTTTTCAGCAGAAATAAACACGTTTGGGCAACTTTGGTCTTCCCCATGTAACTTCTGGGGCAGGAACAGCACACTTTTCAAAAGGTGTTTTTCAGCTGGAAACAAACACATTTTTTCAGACTGTTGAATCCCAATGTAACTGCCTGGCTCAGAAGAGCCAACTGAGTCAGCCCTTAACCCCAGTGTGCAGAAGTTGTCAAAACGTGTTTTTCAGCAGAAATAAACACGTTTGGGCAACTTTGGTCACCCCCATGTAACTTCTGGGGCAGGAACAGCACACTTTTCAAAAGGTGTTTTTCAGCTCGAAACAAACGCATTTTTTCAGACTGTTGAATCCCAATGTAACTGCCTGGCTCAGAAGAGCCCACTGAGTCAGCCCTTAAACCAAGTGTGCAGAAGTTGTCAAAACGTGTTTTTCAGCAGAAATAAACACGTTTGGGCAACTTTGGTCACCCCCATGTAACTTCTGGGGCAGGAACAGCACACTTTTCAAAAGGTGTTTTTCAGCTCGAAACAAACGCATTTTTTCAGTCTGTTGAATCCCAATGTAACTGCCTGGCTCAGAAGAGCCCACTGAGTCAACCCTTAAACCAAGTGTGCAGAAGCTGTCAAAAGGTTTTTTTCAGCTGAAATAAACACGTTGGGGGAACTTTGGTCACCCCCATGTAACTTCTGGGGCAGGAACAGCACACTTTTCAAAAGGTGTTTTTCAGCTCGAAACAAATGCGTTTTTTCAAACTGTTGAATCCCAATGTAACTGCCTGGCTCAGAAGAGCCCATTGAGTCAGCCTTTAACCCCAGTGTGCACAAGTTGTCAAAACGTGTTTTTCAGCAGAAATAAACACGTTTGGGCAACTTGGGTCACCCCCATGAAACATCTGGGGCAGGAACAGCACACTTTTCAAAACGTGTTTTTCAGCTCGAAATAAACACGTTTTTTCAGACTGTTGAATCCCAATGTAACTGCCTGGCTCAGAAGAGCCCATTGAGTCAGCCTTTAACCCCAGTGTGCAGAAGTTGTCAAAACGTGTTTTTCAGCAGAAATAAACACGTTTGGGCAACTTTGGTCTTCCCCATGTAACTTCTGGGGCAGGAACAGCACACTTTTCAAAAGGTGTTTTTCAGCTCGAAACAAATGCATTTTTTCAGACTGTTGAATCCCAATGTAACTGCCTGGCTCAGAAGAGCCCACTGAGTCAGCCCTTAAACCAAGTGTGCAGAAGTTGTCAAAACGTACTTTTCAGCAGAAATAAACACGTTTGGGCAACTTTGGTCACCCCCATGTAACTTCTGGGGCAGGAACAGCACACTTTTCAAAAGGTGTTTTTCAGCTCGATACAAACGCGTTTTTTCAGACTGTTGAATCCCAATGTAACTGACTGGCTCAGAAGAGCCCACTGAGTCAGCCCTTAAACCAAGTGTGCAGAAGTTGTCAAAACGTACTTTTCAGCAGAAATAAACACGTTTGGGCAACTTGGGTCACCCCCATGAAACATCTGGGGCAGGAACAGCACACTTTTCAAAACGTGTTTTTCAGCTCGAAATAAACACGTTTTTTCAGACTGTTGAATCCCAATGTAACTGCCTGGCTCAGAAGAGCCCATTGAGTCAGCCTTTAACCCCAGTGTGCAGAAGTTGTCAAAACGTGTTTTTCTGCAGAAATAAACACGTTTGGGCAACTTTGGTCTTCCCCATGTAACTTCTGGGGCAGGAACAGCACACTTTTCAAAAGGTGTTTTTCAGCTCGAAACAAACACGTTTTTTCAGACTGTTGAATCCCAATGTAACTGCCTGGCTCAGAAGAGCCAACTGAGTCAGCCCTTAACCCCAGTGTGCAGAAGTTGTCAAAACGTGTTTTTCAGCAGAAATAAACACGTTTGGGCAACTTTGGTCACCCCCATGTAACTTCTGGGGCAGGAACAGCACACTTTTCAAAAGGTGTTTTTCAGCTCGAAACAAACGCATTTTTTCAGACTTTTGAATCCCAATGTAACTGCCTGGCTCAGAAGAGCCCACTGAGTCAGCCCTTAAACCAAGTGTGCAGAAGTTGTCAAAACGTGCTTTTCAGCAGAAATAAACACGTTTGGGCAACTTGGGTCACCCCCATGAAACATCTGGGGCAGGAACAGCACACTTTTCAAAAGGTGTTTTTCAGCTCGAAATAAACACGTTTTTTCAGACTGTTGAATCCGAATGTAACTGCCTGGCTCAGAAGAGCCCACTGAGTCAGCCCTTAAACCAAGTGTGCAGAAGCTGTCAAAAGTTTTTTTTCAGCTGAAATAAACACGTTGGGGGAACTTTGGTCACCCCCATGTAACTTCTGGGGCAGGAACAGCACACTTTTCAAAAGGTGTTTTTCAGCTCGAAACAAATGCGTTTTTTCAAACTGTTGAATCCCAATGTAACTGCCTGGCTCAGAAGAGCCCATTGAGTCAGCCTTTAACCCCAGTGTGCAGAAGTTGTCAAAACGTGTTTTTCAGCAGAAATAAACACGTTTGGGCAACTTTGGTCACCCCCATGTAACTTCTGGGGCAGGAACAGCACACTTTTCAAAAGGTGTTTTTCAGCTCGAAACAAACACGTTTTTTCAGACTGTTGAATCCCAATGTAACTGCCTGGCTCAGAAGAGCCCACTGAGTCAGCCCTTAACCCCAGTGTGCAGAAGTTGTCAAAACGTTTTTTTTCAGCAGAAATAAACACGTTTGGGCAACTTGGGTCACCCCCATGAAACATCTGGGGCAGGAACAGCACACTTTTCAAAACGTGTTTTTGAGCTCGAAATAAACACGTTTTTTCAGACTGTTGAATCCGAATGTAACTGCCTGGCTCAGAAGAGACCTCTGAGTCAGCCCTTAACCACAGTGTGCAGAAGTTGTCAAAACGTGTTTTTCAGAAGAAATAAACACGTTTGGGCAACTTTGGTCACCCCCATGTAACTTCTGGGGCAGGAACAGCACACATTTCAAAAGGTGTTTTTCAGCTCGAAACAAACGTGTTTTTTCAGACTGTTGAATCCCAATGTAACTGCCTGGCTCAGAAGAGCCCACTGAGTAAGCCCTTAAACCAAGTGTGCAGAAGTTGTCAAAACGTGCTTTTCAGCAGAAATAAATACGTTTGGGCAACTTTGGTCTTCCCCATGTAACTTCTGGGGCAGGAACAGCACACTTTTCAAAAGGTGTTTTTCAGCTCGAAACAAACACGTTTTTTCAGACTGTTGAATCCCAATGTAACTGCCTGGCTCAGAAGAGCCCACTGAGTCAGCCTTTAACCCCAGTGTGCAGAAGTTGTCAAAACGTGTTTTTCTTCAGAAATAAACACGTTTGGGCAACTTTGGTCTTCCCCATGTAACTTCTGGGGCAGGAACAGCACACTTTTCAAAAGGTGTTTTTCAGCTCGAAACAAAAGCGTTTTTTCAAACTGTTGAATCCCAATGTAACTGCCTGGCTCAGAAGAGCCCATTGAGTCAGCCTTTAACCCCAGTGTGCAGAAGTTGTCAAAACGTGTTTTTCAGCAGAAATAAACACGTTTGGGCAACTTTGGTCACCCCCATGTAACTTCTGGGGCAGGAACAGCACACTTTTCAACAGGTGTTTTCAGCCAAAAATATACGCGTTTTTTCAGTCTGTTGATTCCCCATGTAAATTCCTGGCTCAGAAGAGCCCACTGAGTCAGCACTTAACTTCAGTGTGCAGAAGTTGGCAAAACGTGTTTTTCAGCTGAAATAAACACGTTTGCGCAACTTTGGTCACCCCCATGTAACTTCTGGGGCAGGAACAGCACACTTTTCAAAAGGTGTTTTTCAGCTCGAAAAAAATGCGTTTTTTCAAACTGTAGAATCCCAATGTAACTGCCTGGCTCAGAAGAGCCAGCTGAGTCAGCCTTTAAACCCAGTGAACAGAAGTTGTCTAAACGTGCTTTTCAGCAGAAATAAACACGTTTGGGCAACTTTGGTCACCCCCATGTAACTTCTGGGGCAGGAACAGCACACTTTTGAAAACGTGTTTTTCAGCTGAAATAAACAAGTTGGGGGAACTTTGGTCACCCCCATGTAACTTCTGGGGCAGGAACAGCACACTTTTCAAAAGGTGTTTTTCAGCTCGAAACAAACGCGTTTTTTCAGGCTGTTGAATCCCAATGTAACTGCCTGGCTCAGAAGAGCCCACTGAGTCAGCCTTTAACCCCAGTGTGCAGAAGTTGTCAAAACGTGTTTTTCAGCAGAAATAAACACGTTTGGGCAACTTTGGTTACCCCCATGTAACTTCTGGGGCAGGAACAGCACACTTTTCAAAAGGTATTTTTCAGCTCGAAACAAACGCGTTTTTTCAGACTGTTGAATCCCAATGTAACTGCCTGGCTCAGAAGAGCCCACTGAGTCAGCCCTTAAACCAAGTGTGCAGAAGTTGTCAAAACGTGCTTTTCAGCAGAAATAAACACGTTTGGGCAACTTTGGTCTTCCCCATGTAACTTCTGCGGCAGGAACAGCACACTTTTCAAAAGGTGTTTTTCAGCTCGAAACAAACGCATTTTTTCAGACTGTTGAATCCCAATGTAACTGCCTGGCTCAGAAGAGCCCACTGAGTCAGCCCTTAAACCAAGTGTGCAGAAGTTGTCAAAACGTGCTTTTCAGCAGAAATAAACACGTTTGGGCAACTTTGGTCACCCCCATGTAACTTCTGGGGCAGGAACAGCACACTTTTCAAAAGGTGTTTTTCAGCTCGAAACAAACGCGTTTTTTCAGACTGTTGAATCCCAATGTAACTGACTGGCTCAGAAGAGCCCACTGAGTCAGCCCTTAAACCAAGTGTGCAGAAGTTGTCAAAACGTGCTTTTCAGCAGAAATAAACACGTTTGGGCAACTTGGGTCACCCCCATGAAACATCTGGGGCAGGAACAGCACACTTTTCAAAACGTGTTTTTCAGCTCGAAATAAACACGTTTATTCAGACTGTTGAATCCCAATGTAACTGCCTGGCTCAGAAGAGCCAGTTGAGTCAGCCTTTAACCCCAGTGTGCAGAAGTTGTCAAAACGTGTTTTTCTGCAGAAATAAACACGTTTGGGCAACTTTGGTCTTCCCCATGTAACTTCTGGGGCAGGAACAGCACACTTTTCAAAAGGTGTTTTTCAGCTGGAAACAAACACATTTTTTCAGACTGTTGAATCCCAATGTAACTGCCTGGCTCAGAAGAGCCAACTGAGTCAGCCCTTAACCCCAGTGTGCAGAAGTTGTCAAAACGTGTTTTTCAGCAGAAATAAACACGTTTGGGCAACTTTGGTCACCCCCATGTAACTTCTGGGGCAGGAACAGCACACTTTTCAAAAGGTGTTTTTCAGCTCGAAACAAACGCATTTTTTCAGACTGTTGAATCCCAATGTAACTGCCTGGCTCAGAAGAGCCCACTGAGTCAGCCCTTAAACCAAGTGTGCAGAAGTTGTCAAAACGTGTTTTTCAGCAGAAATGAACACGTTTGGGCAACTTTGGTCACCCCCATGTAACTTCTGGGGCAGGAACAGCACACTTTTCAAAAGGTGTTTTTCAGCTCGAAACAAACGCATTTTTTCAGTCTGTTGAATCCCAATGTAACTGCCTGGCTCAGAAGAGCCCACTGAGTCAACCCTTAAACCAAGTGTGCAGAAGCTGTCAAAAGGTTTTTTTCAGCTGAAATAAACACGTTGGGGGAACTTTGGTCACCCCCATGTAACTTCTGGGGCAGGAACAGCACACTTTTCAAAAGGTGTTTTTCAGCTCGAAACAAATGCGTTTTTTCAAACTGTTGAATCCCAATGTAACTGCCTGGCTCAGAAGAGCCCATTGAGTCAGCCTTTAACCCCAGTGTGCACAAGTTGTCAAAACGTGTTTTTCAGCAGAAATAAACACGTTTGGGCAACTTGGGTCACCCCCATGAAACATCTGGGGCAGGAACAGCACACTTTTCAAAACGTGTTTTTCAGCTCGAAATAAACACGTTTTTTCAGACTGTTGAATCCCAATGTAACTGCCTGGCTCAGAAGAGCCCATTGAGTCAGCCTTTAACCCCAGTGTGCAGAAGTTGTCAAAACGTGTTTTTCAGCAGAAATAAACACGTTTGGGCAACTTTGGTCTTCCCCATGTAACTTCTGGGGCAGGAACAGCACACTTTTCAAAAGGTGTTTTTCAGCTCGAAACAAATGCATTTTTTCAGACTGTTGAATCCCAATGTAACTGCCTGGCTCAGAAGAGCCCACTGAGTCAGCCCTTAAACCAAGTGTGCAGAAGTTGTCAAAACGTACTTTTCAGCAGAAATAAACACGTTTGGGCAACTTTGGTCACCCCCATGTAACTTCTGGGGCAGGAACAGCACACTTTTCAAAAGGTGTTTTTCAGCTCGAAACAAACGCATTTTTTCAGACTTTTGAATCCCAATGTAACTGCCTGGCTCAGAAGAGCCCACTGAGTCAGCCCTTAAACCAAGTGTGCAGAAGTTGTCAAAACGTGCTTTTCAGCAGAAATAAACACGTTTGGGCAACTTGGGTCACCCCCATGAAACATCTGGGGCAGGAACAGCACACTTTTCAAAAGGTGTTTTTCAGCTCGAAATAAACACGTTTTTTCAGACTGTTGAATCCGAATGTAACTGCCTGGCTCAGAAGAGCCCACTGAGTCAGCCCTTAAACCAAGTGTGCAGAAGCTGTCAAAAGTTTTTTTTCAGCTGAAATAAACACGTTGGGGGAACTTTGGTCACCCCCATGTAACTTCTGGGGCAGGAACAGCACACTTTTCAAAAGGTGTTTTTCAGCTCGAAACAAATGCGTTTTTTCAAACTGTTGAATCCCAATGTAACTGCCTGGCTCAGAAGAGCCCATTGAGTCAGCCTTTAACCCCAGTGTGCAGAAGTTGTCAAAACGTGTTTTTCAGCAGAAATAAACACGTTTGGGCAACTTTGGTCACCCCCATGTAACTTCTGGGGCAGGAACAGCACACTTTTCAAAAGGTGTTTTTCAGCTCGAAACAAACACGTTTTTTCAGACTGTTGAATCCCAATGTAACTGCCTGGCTCAGAAGAGCCCACTGAGTCAGCCCTTAACCCCAGTGTGCAGAAGTTGTCAAAACGTTTTTTTTCAGCAGAAATAAACACGTTTGGGCAACTTGGGTCACCCCCATGAAACATCTGGGGCAGGAACAGCACACTTTTCAAAACGTGTTTTTGAGCTCGAAATAAACACGTTTTTTCAGACTGTTGAATCCGAATGTAACTGCCTGGCTCAGAAGAGACCTCTGAGTCAGCCCTTAACCACAGTGTGCAGAAGTTGTCAAAACGTGTTTTTCAGAAGAAATAAACACGTTTGGGCAACTTTGGTCACCCCCATGTAACTTCTGGGGCAGGAACAGCACACATTTCAAAAGGTGTTTTTCAGCTCGAAACAAACGTGTTTTTTCAGACTGTTGAATCCCAATGTAACTGCCTGGCTCAGAAGAGCCCACTGAGTAAGCCCTTAAACCAAGTGTGCAGAAGTTGTCAAAACGTGCTTTTCAGCAGAAATAAATACGTTTGGGCAACTTTGGTCTTCCCCATGTAACTTCTGGGGCAGGAACAGCACACTTTTCAAAAGGTGTTTTTCAGCTCGAAACAAACACGTTTTTTCAGACTGTTGAATCCCAATGTAACTGCCTGGCTCAGAAGAGCCCACTGAGTCAGCCTTTAACCCCAGTGTGCAGAAGTTGTCAAAACGTGTTTTTCTTCAGAAATAAACACGTTTGGGCAACTTTGGTCTTCCCCATGTAACTTCTGGGGCAGGAACAGCACACTTTTCAAAAGGTGTTTTTCAGCTCGAAACAAAAGCGTTTTTTCAAACTGTTGAATCCCAATGTAACTGCCTGGCTCAGAAGAGCCCATTGAGTCAGCCTTTAACCCCAGTGTGCAGAAGTTGTCAAAACGTGTTTTTCAGCAGAAATAAACACGTTTGGGCAACTTTGGTCACCCCCATGTAACTTCTGGGGCAGGAACAGCACACTTTTCAAAAGGTGTTTTCAGCCAAAAATATACGCGTTTTTTCAGACTGTTGATTCCCCATGTAAATTCCTGGCTCAGAAGAGCCCACTGAGTCAGCACTTAACTTCAGTGTGCAGAAGTTGGCAAAACGTGTTTTTCAGCTGAAATAAACACGTTTGCGCAACTTTGGTCACCCCCATGTAACTTCTGGGGCAGGAACAGCACACTTTTCAAAAGGTGTTTTTCAGCTCGAAAAAAATGCGTTTTTTCAAACTGTAGAATCCCAATGTAACTGCCTGGCTCAGAAGAGCCAGCTGAGTCAGCCTTTAAACCCAGTGAACAGAAGTTGTCTAAACGTGCTTTTCAGCAGAAATAAACACGTTTGGGCAACTTTGGTCACCCCCATGTAACTTCTGGGGCAGGAACAGCACACTTTTGAAAACGTGTTTTTCAGCTGAAATAAACAAGTTGGGGGAACTTTGGTCACCCCCATGTAACTTCTGGGGCAGGAACAGCACACTTTTCAAAAGGTGTTTTTCAGCTCGAAACAAACGCGTTTTTTCAGACTGTTGAATCCCAATGTAACTGCCTGGCTCAGAAGAGCCCACTGAGTCAGCCTTTAACCCCAGTGTGCAGAAGTTGTCAAAACGTGTTTTTCAGCAGAAATAAACACGTTTGGGCAACTTTGGTTACCCCCATGTAACTTCAAGGGCAGGAACAGCACACTTTTCAAAAGGTATTTTTCAGCTCGAAACAAACGCGTTTTTTCAGACTGTTGAATCCCAATGTAACTGCCTGGCTCAGAAGAGCCCACTGAGTCAGCCCTTAAACCAAGTGTGCAGAAGTTGTCAAAACGTGCTTTTCAGCAGAAATAAACACGTTTGGGCAACTTTGGTCTTCCCCATGTAACTTCTGCGGCAGGAACAGCACACTTTTCAAAAGGTGTTTTTCAGCTCGAAACAAACGCATTTTTTCAGCTGTTGAATCCCAATGTAACTGCCTGGCTCAGAAGAGCCCACTGAGTCAGCCCTTAAACCAAGTGTGCAGAAGTTGTCAAAACGTGCTTTTCAGCAGAAATAAACACTTTTGGGCAACTTTGGTCACCCCCATGTAACTTCTGGGGCAGGAACAGCACACTTTTCAAAAGGTGTTTTTCAGCTCGAAACAAACGCGTTTTTTCAGACTGTTGAATCCCAATGTAACTGACTGGCTCAGAAGAGCCCACTGAGTCAGCCCTTAAACCAAGTGTGCAGAAGTTGTCAAAACGTGCTTTTCAGCAGAAATAAACACGTTTGGGCAACTTGGGTCACCCCCATGAAATATCTGGGGCAGGAACAGCACACTTTTCAAAACGTGTTTTTCAGCTCGAAATAAACACGTTTATTCAGACTGTTGAATCCCAATGTAACTGCCTGGCTCAGAAGAGCCAGTTGAGTCAGCCTTTAACCCCAGTGTGCAGAAGTTGTCAAAACGTGTTTTTCTGCAGAAATAAACACGTTTGGGCAACTTTGGTCTTCCCCATGTAACTTCTGGGGCAGGAACAGCACACTTTTCAAAAGGTGTTTTTCAGCTGGAAACAAACACATTTTTTCAGACTGTTGAATCCCAATGTAACTGCCTGGCTCAGAAGAGCCAACTGAGTCAGCCCTTAACCCCAGTGTGCAGAAGTTGTCAAAACGTGTTTTTCAGCAGAAATAAACACGTTTGGGCAACTTTGGTCACCCCCATGTAAGTTCTGGGGCAGGAACAGCACACTTTTCAAAAGGTGTTTTTCAGCTCGAAACAAACGCATTTTTTCAGACTGTTGAATCCCAATGTAACTGCCTGGCTCAGAAGAGCCCACTGAGTCAGCCCTTAAACCAAGTGTGCAGAAGTTGTCAAAACGTGTTTTTCAGCAGAAATGAACACGTTTGGGCAACTTTGGTCACCCCCATGTAACTTCTGGGGCAGGAACAGCACACTTTTCAAAAGGTGTTTTTCAGCTCGAAACAAACGCATTTTTTCAGTCTGTTGAATCCCAATGTAACTGCCTGGCTCAGAAGAGCCCACTGAGTCAACCCTTAAACCAAGTGTGCAGAAGCTGTCAAAAGGTTTTTTTCAGCTGAAATAAACACGTTGGGGGAACTTTGGTCACCCCCATGTAACTTCTGGGGCAGGAACAGCACACTTTTCAAAAGGTGTTTTTCAGCTCGAAACAAATGCGTTTTTTCAAACTGTTGAATCCCAATGTAACTGCCTGGCTCAGAAGAGCCCATTGAGTCAGCCTTTAACCCCAGTGTGCACAAGTTGTCAAAACGTGTTTTTCAGCAGAAATAAACACGTTTGGGCAACTTGGGTCACCCCCATGAAACATCTGGGGCAGGAACAGCACACTTTTCAAAACGTGTTTTTCAGCTCGAAATAAACACGTTTTTTCAGACTGTTGAATCCCAATGTAACTGCCTGGCTCAGAAGAGCCCATTGAGTCAGCCTTTAACCCCAGTGTGCAGAAGTTGTCAAAACGTGTTTTTCAGCAGAAATAAACACGTTTGGGCAACTTTGGTCTTCCCCATGTAACTTCTGGGGCAGGAACAGCACACTTTTCAAAAGGTGTTTTTCAGCTCGAAACAAATGCATTTTTTCAGACTGTTGAATCCCAATGTAACTGCCTGGCTCAGAAGAGCCCACTGAGTCAGCCCTTAAACCAAGTGTGCAGAAGTTGTCAAAACGTACTTTTCAGCAGAAATAAACACGTTTGGGCAACTTTGGTCACCCCCATGTAACTTCTGGGGCAGGAACAGCACACTTTTCAAAAGGTGTTTTTCAGCTCGATACAAACGCGTTTTTTCAGACTGTTGAATCCCAATGTAACTGACTGGCTCAGAAGAGCCCACTGAGTCAGCCCTTAAACCAAGTGTGCAGAAGTTGTCAAAACGTACTTTTCAGCAGAAATAAACACGTTTGGGCAACTTGGGTCACCCCCATGAAACATCTGGGGCAGGAACAGCACACTTTTCAAAACGTGTTTTTCAGCTCGAAATAAACACGTTTTTTCAGTCTGTTGAATCCCAATGTAACTGCCTGGCTCAGAAGAGCCCATTGAGTCAGCCTTTAACCCCAGTGTGCAGAAGTTGTCAAAACGTGTTTTTCTGCAGAAATAAACACGTTTGGGCAACTTTGGTCTTCCCCATGTAACTTCTGGGGCAGGAACAGCACACTTTTCAAAAGGTGTTTTTCAGCTCGAAACAAACACGTTTTTTCAGACTGTTGAATCCCAATGTAACTGCCTGGCTCAGAAGAGCCAACTGAGTCAGCCCTTAACCCCAGTGTGCAGAAGTTGTCAAAACGTGTTTTTCAGCAGAAATAAACACGTTTGGGCAACTTTGGTCACCCCCATGTAACTTCTGGGGCAGGAACAGCACACTTTTCAAAAGGTGTTTTTCAGCTCGAAACAAACGCATTTTTTCAGACTTTTGAATCCCAATGTAACTGCCTGGCTCAGAAGAGCCCACTGAGTCAGCCCTTAAACCAAGTGTGCAGAAGTTGTCAAAACGTGCTTTTCAGCAGAAATAAACACGTTTGGGCAACTTGGGTCACCCCCATGAAACATCTGGGGCAGGAACAGCACACTTTTCAAAAGGTGTTTTTCAGCTCGAAATAAACACGTTTTTTCAGACTGTTGAATCCGAATGTAACTGCCTGGCTCAGAAGAGCCCACTGAGTCAGCCCTTAAACCAAGTGTGCAGAAGCTGTCAAAAGTTTTTTTTCAGCTGAAATAAACACGTTGGGGGAACTTTGGTCACCCCCATGTAACTTCTGGGGCAGGAACAGCACACTTTTCAAAAGGTGTTTTTCAGCTCGAAACAAATGCGTTTTTTCAAACTGTTGAATCCCAATGTAACTGCCTGGCTCAGAAGAGCCCATTGAGTCAGCCTTTAACCCCAGTGTGCAGAATTTGTCAAAACGTGTTTTTCAGCAGAAATAAACACGTTTGGGCAACTTTGGTCACCCCCATGTAACTTCTGGGGCAGGAACAGCACACTTTTCAAAAGGTGTTTTTCAGCTCGAAACAAACACGTTTTTTCAGACTGTTGAATCCCAATGTAACTGCCTGGCTCAGAAGAGCCCACTGAGTCAGCCCTTAACCCCAGTGTGCAGAAGTTGTCAAAACGTTTTTTTTCAGCAGAAATAAACACGTTTGGGCAACTTGGGTCACCCCCATGAAACATCTGGGGCAGGAACAGCACACTTTTCAAAACGTGTTTTTGAGCTCGAAATAAACACGTTTTTTCAGACTGTTGAATCCGAATGTAACTGCCTGGCTCAGAAGAGACCTCTGAGTCAGCCCTTAACCACAGTGTGCAGAAGTTGTCAAAACGTGTTTTTCAGAAGAAATAAACACGTTTGGGCAACTTTGGTCACCCCCATGTAACTTCTGGGGCAGGAACAGCACACTTTTCAAAAGGTGTTTTTCAGCTCGAAACAAACGCGTTTTTTCAGACTGTTGAATCCAAGTGTAACTGCCTGGCTCAGAAGAGCCCACTGAGTCAGCCCTTAAACCAAGTATGCAGAAGTTGTCAAAACGTGCTTTTCAGCAGAAATAAGCACGTTTGGGCAACTTGGGTCACCACCATGAAACATCTGGGGCAGGAACAGCACACTTTTCAACAGGTGTTTTTCAGCCAAAAATATACGCGTTTTTTCAGACTGTTGATTCCCCAAGGAAATTTCTGGCTCAGAAGAGCCCACTGAGTCAGCACTTAACTTCAGTGTGCAGAAGTTGGCAAAACGTGTTTTTCAGCTGAAAAAACACGTTTGCGCAACTTTGGTCACCCCCATGTAACTTCTGGGGCAGGAACAGCACACTTTTCAAAAGGTGTTTTTCAGCTCGAAAAAAATGCGTTTTTTCAAACTGTAGAATCCCAATGTAACTGCCTGGCTCAGAAGAGCCAGCTGAGTCAGCCTTTAAACCCAGTGAACAGAAGTTGTCTAAACGTGCTTTTCAGCAGAAATAAACACGTTTGGGCAACTTTGGTCACCCCCATGTAACTTCTGGGGCAGGAACAGCACACTTTTGAAAACGTGTTTTTCAGCTGAAATAAACACGTTGGGGGAACTTTGGTCACCCCCATGTAACTTCTGGGGCAGGAACAGCACACTTTTCAAAAGGTGTTTTTCAGCTCGAAACAAATGCGTTTTTTCAAACTGTAGAATCCCAATGTAACTGCCTGGCTCAGAAGAGCCCATTGAGTCAGCCTTTAACCCCAGTGTGCAGAAGTTGTCAAAACGTGTTTTTCAGCAGAAATAAACACGTTTGGGCAACTTTGGTCACCCCCATGTAACTTCTGGGGCAGGAACAGCACACTTTTCAAAAGGTGTTTTTCAGCTCGAAACAAACACGTTTTTTCAGACTGTTGAATCCCAATGTAACTGCCTGGCTCAGAAGAGCCCACTGAGTCAGCCCTTAACCCCAGTGTGCAGAAGTTGTCAAAACGTTTTTTTTCAGCAGAAATAAACACGTTTGGGCAACTTTGGTCACCCCCATGTAACTTCTGGGGCAGGAACAGCACACTTTTCAAAAGGTGTTTTTCAGCTCTAAACAAACGCGTTTTTTCAGACTGTTGAATCCAAGTGTAACTGCCTGGCTCAGAAGAGCCCACTGAGTCAGCCCTTAAACCAAGTATGCAGAAGTTGTCAAAACGTGCTTTTCAGCAGAAATAAGCACGTTTGGGCAACTTGGGTCACCACCATGAAACATCTGGGGCAGGAACAGCACACTTTTCAACAGGTGTTTTTCAGCCAAAAATATACGCGTTTTTTCAGACTGTTGATTCCCCATGGAAATTTCTGGCTCAGAAGAGCCCACTGAGTCAGCACTTAACTTCAGTGTGCAGAAGTTGGCAAAACGTGTTTTTCAGCTGAAAAAACACGTTTGCGCAACTTTGGTCACCCCCATGTAACTTCTGGGGCAGGAACAGCACACTTTTCAAAAGGTGTTTTTCAGCTCGAAAAAAATGCGTTTTTTCAAACTGTAGAATCCCAATGTAACTGCCTGGCTCAGAAGAGCCAGCTGAGTCAGCCTTTAAACCCAGTGAACAGAAGTTGTCTAAACGTGCTTTTCAGCAGAAATAAACACGTTTGGGCAACTTTGGTCACCCCCATGTAACTTCTGGGGCAGGAACAGCACACTTTTGAAAACGTGTTTTTCAGCTGAAATAAACACGTTGGGGGAACTTTGGTCACCCCCATGTAACTTCTGGGGCAGGAACAGCACACTTTTCAAAAGGTGTTTTTCAGCTCGAAACAAATGCGTTTTTTCAAACTGTAGAATCCCAATGTAACTGCCTGGCTCAGAAGAGCCAGCTGAGTCAGCCTTTAAACCCAGTGAACAGAAGTTGTCTAAACGTGCTTTTCAGCAGAAATAAACACGTTTGGGCAACTTTGGTCACCCCCATGTAACTTCTGGGGCAGGAACAGCACACTTTTCAAAAGGTGTTTTTCAGCTCGAAATAAACACGTTTTTTCAGACTGTTGAATCCGAATGTAACTGCAAGGCTCAAAAGAGCCCACACACTCAGCTCTTAACCCCAGTGTGCAGAAAGTGTCAAAACGTGTTTTTCAGCAGAGATAAACATGTTTCTGCAAGTTTGGTCACCCCCATGTAAGTTATGGGGCAGTAACAGCACACTTTTGAAAACGTGTTTTTCAGCCCGAAATAAACGCGTTTTTTCAGACAACTGAATCCCTATGTAACTGCAAGACTCAGAAGAGCCCACACACTCAGCTCTTAACCCCAGTGTGCAGAAAGTGTCAAAACGTGACTTTCAGCAGAAATAAACATGTTTCTGCAAGTTTGGTCACCCCGATGTAAGTTATGGGGCAGTAACAGCACACTTTTGAAAACGTGTTTTTCAGCCCGAAATAATCGCGTTTTTTCAGACAACTGAATCCCTATGTAACTGCAAGGCTCAAAAGGGCCCACACACTCAGCTCTTAACCCCAGTGTGCAGAAAGTGTCAAAACGTGTTTTTCAGCAGAAATAAACATGTTTCTGCAAGTTTGGTCACCCCCATGTAAGTTATGGGGCAGTAACAGCACACTTTTGAAAACGTGTTTTTCAGCCCGAAATAAACGCGTTTTTTCAGACAACTGAATCCCTATGTAACTGCAAGATTCAGAAGAGCCCACACACTCAGCTCTTAACCCCAGTGTGCAGAAAGTGTCAAAACGTGTTTTTCAGCAGAAATAAACATGTTTCTGCAAGTTTGGTCACCCCCATGTAAGTTATGGGGCAGTAACAGCACACTTTTGAAAACGTGTTTTTCAGCCCGAAATAAACGCGTTTTTTCAGACAACTGAATCCCTATGTAACTGCAAGGCTCAAAAGAGCCCACACACTCAGCTCTTAACCCCAGTGTGCAGAAAGTGTCAAAACGTGATTTTCAGCAGAAATAAACATGTTTCTGCAAGTTTGGTCACCCCCATATAAGTTATGGGGCAGTAACAGCACACTTTTGAAAACGTGTTTTTCAGCCCGAAATAAACGCGTTTTTTCAGACAACTGAATCCCTATGTAACTGCAAGACTCAGAAGAGCCCACACACTCAGCTCTTAACCCCAGTGTGCAGAAAGTGTCAAAACGTGATTTTCAGCAGAAATAAACATGTTTCTGCAAGTTTGGTCACCCCGATGTAAGTTATGGGGCAGTAACAGCACACTTTTGAAAACGTGTTTTTCAGCCCGAAATAATCGCGTTTTTTCAGACAACTGAATCCCTATGTAACTGCAAGGCTCAAAAGGGCCCACACACTCAGCTCTTAACCCCAGTGTGCAGAAAGTGTCAAAACGTGTTTTTCAGCAGAAATAAACATGTTTCTGCAAGTTTGGTCACCCCCATATAAGTTATGGGGCAGTAACAGCACACTTTTGAAAACGTGTTTTTCAGCCCGAAATAAACGCGTTTTTTCAGACAACTGAATCCCTATGTAACTGCAAGACTCAGAAAAGCCCACACACTCAGCTCTTAACCCCAGTGTGCAGAAAGTGTCAAAACGTGATTTTCAGCAGATATAAACATGTTTCTGCAAGTTTGGTCACCCCGATGTAAGTTATGGGGCAGTAACAGCACACTTTTGAAAACGTGTTTTTCAGCCCGAAATAAACGCGTTTTTTCAGGCAACTGAATCCCTATGTAACTGCAAGGCTCAGAAGAGCCCACACACTCAGCTCTTAACCCCAGTGTGCAGAAAGTGTCAAAACGTGTTTTTCAGCAGAAATAAACATGTTTCTGCAAGTTTGGTCACCCCCATGTAAGTTATGGGGCAGTAACAGCACGCTTTTGAAAACGTGTTTTTCAGCCCGAAATAAACGCGTTTTTTCAGACAACTGAATCCCTATGTAACTGCAAGGCTCAAAAGAGCCCACACACTCAGCTCTTAACCCCAGTGTGCAGAAAGTGTCAAAACGTGTTTTTCAGCAGAAATAAACATGTTTCTGCAAGTTTGGTCACCCCCATGTAAGTTATGGGGCAGTAACAGCACACTTTTGAAAACGTGTTTTTCAGCCCGAAATAAACGCGTTTTTTCAGACAACTGAATCCATATGTAACTGCAAGACTCAGAAGAGCCCACACACTCAGCTCTTAACCCCAGTGTGCAGAAAGTGTCAAAACGTGATTTTCAGCAGAAATAAACATGTTTCTGCAAGTTTGGTCACCCCCATGTAAGTTATGGGGCAGTAACAGCACACTTTTGAAAACGTGTTTTTCAGCCCGAAATAAACGCGTTTTATCAGGCAACTGAATCCCTATGTAACTGCAAGGCTCAGAAGGGCCCACACACTCAGCTCTTAACCCCAGTGTGCAGAAAGTGTCAAAACGTGTTTTTCAGCAGAAATAAACATGTTTCTGCAAGTTTGGTCACCCCCATGTAAGTTATGGGGCAGTAACAGCACACTTTTGAAAACGTGTTTTTCAGCCCGAAATAAACGCGTTTTATCAGGCAACTGAATCCCTATGTAACTGCAAGGCTCAGAAGAGCCCACACACTCAGCTGTTAACCCCAGTGTGCAGAAAGTGTCAAAACGTGATTTTCAGCAGAAATAAACATGTTTCTGCAAGTTTGGTCAACCCCATGTAAGTTATGGGGCAGTAACAGCACAATTTTGAAAACGTGTTTTTCAGCCCGAAATAAACGCGTTTTTTCAGACAACTGAATCCCTAAGTAACTGCAAGGCTCAAAAGGGCCCACACACTCAGCTCTTAACCCCAGTGTGCAGAAAGTGTCAAAACGTGTTTTTCAGCAGAAATTAACATGTTTCTGCAAGTTTGGTCACCCCCATGTAAGTTATGGGGCAGTAACAGCACACTTTTGAAAACGTGTTTTTCAGCCCGAAATAAACGCGTTTTATCAGGCAACTGAATCCCTATGTAACTGCAAGGCTCAGAAGAGCCCACACACTCAGCTCTTAACCCCAGTGTGCAGAAAGTGTCAAAACGTGATTTTCAGCAGAAATAAACATGTTTCTGCAAGTTTGGTCAACCCCATGTAAGTTATGGGGCAGTAACAGCACACTTTTGAAAACTTGTTTTTCAGCCCGAAATAAACGCGTTTTATCAGGCAACTGAATCCCTATGTAACTGCAAGGCTCAGAAGAGCCCACACACTCAGCTGTTAACCCCAGTGTGCAGAAAGTGTCAAAACGTGATTTTCAGCAGAAATAAACATGTTTCTGCAAGTTTGGTCAACCCCATGTAAGTTATGGGGCAGTAACAGCACAATTTTGAAAACGTGTTTTTCAGCCCGAAATAAACGCGTTTTATCAGGCAACTGAATCCCTAAGTAACTGCAAGGCTCAAAAGGGCCCACACACTCAGCTCTTAACCCCAGTGTGCAGAAAGTGTCAAAACGTGTTTTTCAGCAGAAATTAACATGTTTCTGCAAGTTTGGTCACCCCCATGTAAGTTATGGGGCAGTAACAGCACACTTTTGAAAACGTGTTTTTCAGCCCGAAATAAACGCGTTTTATCAGGCAACTGAATCCCTATGTAACTGCAAGGCTCAGAAGAGCCCACACACTCAGCTCTTAACCCCAGTGTGCAGAAAGTGTCAAAACGTGATTTTCAGCAGAAATAAACATGTTTCTGCAAGTTTGGTCAACCCCATGTAAGTTATGGGGCAGTAACAGCACAATTTTGAAAACGTGTTTTTCAGCCCGAAATAAACACGTTTTTTCAGACAACTGAATCCCTATGTAACTGCAAGGCTCAAAAGAGCCCACACACTCAGCTCTTAACCCAAGTGTGCAGAAAGTGTCAAAACGTGTTTTTCAGCAGAAATAAACATGTTTGGGCAACTTTGGTCACCCCCATGTAACTTCTGGGGCAGGAACAGCACACTTTTGAAAACGTGTTTTTCAGCTGAAATAAACACGTTGGGGGAACTTTGGTCACCCCCATGTAACTTCTGGGGCAGGAACAGCACACTTTTCAAAAGGTGTTTTTCAGCTCGAAACAAATGCGTTTTTTCAAACTGTAGAATCCCAATGTAACTGCCTGGCTCAGAAGAGCCAGCTGAGTCAGCCTTTAAACCCAGTGAACAGAAGTTGTCTAAACGTGCTTTTCAGCAGAAATAAACACGTTTGGGCAACTTTGGTCACCCCCATGTAACTTCTGGGGCAGGAACAGCACACTTTTCAAAAGGTGTTTTTCAGCTCGAAATAAACACGTTTTTTCAGACTGTTGAATCCGAATGTAACTGCAAGGCTCAAAAGAGCCCACACACTCAGCTCTTAACCCCAGTGTGCAGAAAGTGTCAAAACGTGTTTTTCAGCAGAGATAAACATGTTTCTGCAAGTTTGGTCACCCCCATGTAAGTTATGGGGCAGTAACAGCACACTTTTGAAAACGTGTTTTTCAGCCCGAAATAAACGCGTTTTTTCAGACAACTGAATCCCTATGTAACTGCAAGACTCAGAAGAGCCCACACACTCAGCTCTTAACCCCAGTGTGCAGAAAGTGTCAAAACGTGTTTTTCAGCAGAAATAAACATGTTTCTGCAAGTTTGGTCACCCCCATGTAAGTTATGGGGCAGTAACAGCACACTTTTGAAAACGTGTTTTTCAGCCCGAAATAAACGCGTTTTTTCAGACAACTGAATCCCTATGTAACTGCAAGATTCAGAAGAGCCCACACACTCAGCTCTTAACCCCAGTGTGCAGAAAGTGTCAAAACGTGTTTTTCAGCAGAAATAAACATGTTTCTGCAAGTTTGGTCACCCCCATGTAAGTTATGGGGCAGTAACAGCACACTTTTGAAAACGTGTTTTTCAGCCCGAAATAAACGCGTTTTTTCAGACAACTGAATCCCTATGTAACTGCAAGGCTCAAAAGAGCCCACACACTCAGCTCTTAACCCCAGTGTGCAGAAAGTGTCAAAACGTGATTTTCAGCAGAAATAAACATGTTTCTGCAAGTTTGGTCACCCCCATATAAGTTATGGGGCAGTAACAGCACACTTTTGAAAACGTGTTTTTCAGCCCGAAATAAACGCGTTTTTTCAGACAACTGAATCCCTATGTAACTGCAAGACTCAGAAGAGCCCACACACTCAGCTCTTAACCCCAGTGTGCAGAAAGTGTCAAAACGTGATTTTCAGCAGAAATAAACATGTTTCTGCAAGTTTGGTCACCCCGATGTAAGTTATGGGGCAGTAACAGCACACTTTTGAAAACGTGTTTTTCAGCCCGAAATAATCGCGTTTTTTCAGACAACTGAATCCCTATGTAACTGCAAGGCTCAAAAGGGCCCACACACTCAGCTCTTAACCCCAGTGTGCAGAAAGTGTCAAAACGTGTTTTTCAGCAGAAATAAACATGTTTCTGCAAGTTTGGTCACCCCCATATAAGTTATGGGTCAGTAACAGCACACTTTTGAAAACGTGTTTTTCAGCCCGAAATAAACGCGTTTTTTCAGACAACTGAATCCCTATGTAACTGCAAGACTCAGAAAAGCCCACACACTCAGCTCTTAACCCCAGTGTGCAGAAAGTGTCAAAACGTGATTTTCAGCAGATATAAACATGTTTCTGCAAGTTTGGTCACCCCGATGTAAGTTATGGGGCAGTAACAGCACACTTTTGAAAACGTGTTTTTCAGCCCGAAATAAACGCGTTTTTTCAGGCAACTGAATCCCTATGTAACTGCAAGGCTCAGAAGAGCCCACACACTCAGCTCTTAACCCCAGTGTGCAGAAAGTGTCAAAACGTGTTTTTCAGCAGAAATAAACATGTTTCTGCAAGTTTGGTCACCCCCATGTAAGTTATGGGGCAGTAACAGCACGCTTTTGAAAACGTGTTTTTCAGCCCGAAATAAACGCGTTTTTTCAGACAACTGAATCCCTATGTAACTGCAAGGCTCAAAAGAGCCCACACACTCAGCTCTTAACCCCAGTGTGCAGAAAGTGTCAAAACGTGTTTTTCAGCAGAAATAAACATGTTTCTGCAAGTTTGGTCACCCCCATGTAAGTTATGGGGCAGTAACAGCACACTTTTGAAAACGTATTTTTCAGCCCGAAATAAACGCGTTTTTTCAGACAACTGAATCCATATGTAACTGCAAGACTCAGAAGAGCCCACACACTCAGCTCTTAACCCCAGTGTGCAGAAAGTGTCAAAACGTGATTTTCAGCAGAAATAAACATGTTTCTGCAAGTTTGGTCACCCCCATGTAAGTTATGGGGCAGTAACAGCACACTTTTGAAAACGTGTTTTTCAGCCCGAAATAAACGCGTTTTATCAGGCAACTGAATCCCTATGTAACTGCAAGGCTCAGAAGGGCCCACACACTCAGCTCTTAACCCCAGTGTGCAGAAAGTGTCAAAACGTGTTTTTCAGCAGAAATAAACATGTTTCTGCAAGTTTGGTCACCCCCATGTAAGTTATGGGGCAGTAACAGCACACTTTTGAAAACGTGTTTTTCAGCCCGAAATAAACGCGTTTTATCAGGCAACTGAATCCCTATGTAACTGCAAGGCTCAGAAGAGCCCACACACTCAGCTGTTAACCCCAGTGTGCAGAAAGTGTCAAAACGTGATTTTCAGCAGAAATAAACATGTTTCTGCAAGTTTGGTCAACCCCATGTAAGTTATGGGGCAGTAACAGCACAATTTTGAAAACGTGCTTTTCAGCCCGAAATAAACGCGTTTTTTCAGACAACTGAATCCCTAAGTAACTGCAAGGCTCAAAAGGGCCCACACACTCAGCTCTTAACCCCAGTGTGCAGAAAGTGTCAAAACGTGTTTTTCAGCAGAAATTAACATGTTTCTGCAAGTTTGGTCACCCCCATGTAAGTTATGGGGCAGTAACAGCACACTTTTGAAAACGTGTTTTTCAGCCCGAAATAAACGCGTTTTATCAGGCAACTGAATCCCTATGTAACTGCAAGGCTCAGAAGAGCCCACACACTCAGCTCTTAACCCCAGTGTGCAGAAAGTGTCAAAACGTGATTTTCAGCAGAAATAAACATGTTTCTGCAAGTTTGGTCAACCCCATGTAAGTTATGGGGCAGTAACAGCACACTTTTGAAAACGTGTTTTTCAGCCCGAAATAAACGCGTTTTATCAGGCAACTGAATCCCTATGTAACTGCAAGGCTCAGAAGAGCCCACACACTCAGCTGTTAACCCCAGTGTGCAGAAAGTGTCAAAACGTGATTTTCAGCAGAAATAAACATGTTTCTGCAAGTTTGGTCAACCCCATGTAAGTTATGGGGCAGTAACAGCACAATTTTGAAAACGTGTTTTTCAGCCCGAAATAAACGCGTTTTTTCAGACAACTGAATCCCTAAGTAACTGCAAGGCTCAAAAGGGCCCACACACTCAGCTCTTAACCCCAGTGTGCAGAAAGTGTCAAAACGTGTTTTTCAGCAGAAATTAACATGTTTCTGCAAGTTTGGTCACCCCCATGTAAGTTATGGGGCAGTAACAGCACACTTTTGAAAACGTGTTTTTCAGCCCGAAATAAACGCGTTTTATCAGGCAACTGAATCCCTATGTAACTGCAAGGCTCAGAAGAGCCCACACACTCAGCTCTTAACCCCAGTGTGCAGAAAGTGTCAAAACGTGATTTTCAGCAGAAATAAACATGTTTCTGCAAGTTTGGTCAACCCCATGTAAGTTATGGGGCAGTAACAGCACAATTTTGAAAACGTGTTTTTCAGCCCGAAATAAACACGTTTTTTCAGACAACTGAATCCCTATGTAACTGCAAGGCTCAAAAGAGCCCACACACTCAGCTCTTAACCCAAGTGTGCAGAAAGTGTCAAAACGTGTTTTTCAGCAGAAATAAACATGTTTCTGCAAGTTTGGTCACCCCCATGTAAGTTATGGGGCAGTAACAGCATACTTTTGAAAACGTGTTTTTCAGCCCGAAATAAACGCGTTTTTCAGGCAACTGAATCCCTATGTAACTGCAAGGCTCAGAAGAGCCCACACACTCAGCTCTTAACCCCAGTGTGCAGAAAGTGTCAAAACGTGTTTTTCAGCAGAAATAAACATGTTTCTGCAAGTTTGGTCACCCCCATGTAAGGTATGGGGCAGTAACAGCACACTTTTGAAAACGTGTTTTTCAGCCCGAAATAAACGCGTTTTTTCAGACAACTGAATCCCTATGTAACTGCAAGACTCAGAAGAGCCCACACACTCAGCTCTTAACCCCAGTGTGCAGAAAGTGTCAAAACGTGATTTTCAGCAGAAATAAACATGTTTCTGCAAGTTTGGTCACCCCCATGTAAGTTATGGGGCAGTAACAGCACACTTTTGAAAACGTGTTTTTCAGCCCGAAATAAACGCGTTTTTTCAGACAACTGAATCCCTATGTAACTGCAAGGCTCAGAAGAGCCCACACACTCAGCTCTTAACCCCAGGGTGCAGAAAGTGTCAAAACGTGATTTTCAGCAGAAATAAACATGTTTCTGCAAGTTTGGTCAACCCCATGTAAGTTATGGGGCAGTAACAGCACAATTTTGAAAACGTGTTTTTCAGCCCGAAATAAACGCGTTTTTTCAGACAACTGAATCCCTATGTAACTGCAAGGCTCAAAAGAGCCCACACACTCAGCTCTTAACCCCAGTGTGCAGAAAGTGTCAAAACGTGTTTTTCAGCAGAAATAAACATGTTTCTGCAAGTTTGGTCACCCCCATGTAAGTTATGGGGCAGTAACAGCACACTTTTGAAAACGTGTTTTTCAGCCCGAAATAAACGCGTTTTTTCAGACAACTGAATCCCTATGTAACTGCAAGACTCAGAAGAGCCCACACACTCAGCTCTTAACCCCAGTGTGCAGAAAGTGTCAAAACGTGATTTTCAGCAGAAATAAACATGTTTCTGCACGTTTGGTCACCCCCATATAAGTTATGGGGCAGTAACAGCACACTTTTGAAAACGTGTTTTTCAGCCCGAAATAAACGCGTTTTTTCAGACAACTGAATCCCTATGTAACTGCAAGACTCAGAAGAACCCACACACTCAGCTCTTAACCCCAGTGTGCAGAAAGTGTCAAAACGTGATTTTCAGCAGAAATAAACATGTTTCTGCAAGTTTGGTCACCCCGATGTAAGTTATGGGGCAGTAACAGCACACTTTTGAAAACGTGTTTTTCAGCCCGAAATAAACGCGTTTTTTCAGGCAACTGAATCCCTATGTAACTGCAAGGCTCAGAAGAGCCCACACACTCAGCTCTTAACCCCAGTGTGCAGAAAGTGTCAAAACGTGTTTTTCAGCAGAAATAAACATGTTTCTGCAAGTTTGGTCACCCCCATGTAAGTTATGGGGCAGTAACAGCACGCTTTTGAAAACGTGTTTTTCAGCCCGAAATAAACGCGTTTTTTCAGACAACTGAATCCCTAAGTAACTGCAAGGCTCAAAAGGGCCCACACACTCAGCTCTTAACCCCAGTGTGCAGAAAGTGTCAAAACGTGTTTTTCAGCAGAAATAAACATGTTTCTGCAAGTTTGGTCACCCCCATGTAAGTTATGGGGCAGTAACAGCACACTTTTGAAAACGTGTTTTTCAGCCCGAAATAAACGCGTTTTATCAGACAACTAAATCCCTATGTAACTGCAAGGCTCAGAAGAGCCCACACACTCAGCTCTTAACCCCAGTGTGCAGAAAGTGTCAAAAGCTGATTTTCAGCAGAAATAAACATGTTTCTGCAAGTTTGGTCAACCCCATGTAAGTTATGGGGCAGTAACAGCACAATTTTGAAAACGTGTTTTTCAGCCCGAAATAAACGCGTTTTTTCAGACAACTGAATCCCTATTTAACTGCAAGGCTCAAAAGAGCCCACACACTCAGCTCTTAACCCAAGTGTGCAGAAAGTGTCAAAACGTGTTTTTCAGCAGAAATAAACATGTTTCTGCAAGTTTGGTCACCCCCATGTAAGTTATGGGGCAGTAACAGCACACTTTTGAAAACGTGTTTTTCAGCCCGAAATAAACGCGTTTTTCAGGCAACTGAATCCCTATGTAACTGCAAGGCTCAGAAGAGCCCACACACTCAGCTCTTAACCCCAGTGTGCAGAAAGTGTCAAAACGTGTTTTTCAGCAGAAATAAACATGTTTCTGCAAGTTTGGTCACCCCCATGTAAGGTATGGGGCAGTAACAGCACACTTTTGAAAACGTGTTTTTCAGCCCGAAATAAACGCGTTTTTTCAGACAACTGAATCCCTATGTAACTGCAAGACTCAGAAGAGCCCACACACTCAGCTCTTAACCCCAGTGTGCAGAAAGTGTCAAAACGTGATTTTCAGCAGAAATAAACATGTTTCTGCAAGTTTGGTCACCCCGATGTAAGTTATGGGGCAGTAACGGCACACTTTTGAAAACGTGTTTTTTCAGCCCGAAATAAACGCGTTTTTTCAGGCAACTGAATCCCTATGTAACTGCAAGGCTCAGAAGAGCCCACACACTCAGCTCTTAACCCCAGTGTGCAGAAAGTGTTAAAACGTGATTTTCAGCAGAAATAAAAATGTTTCGTCAAGTTTGGTCAACCCCATGTAAGTTATGGGGCAGTAACAGCACAATTTTGAAAACGTGTTTTTCAGCCCGAAATAAACGCGTTTTTTCAGACAACTGAATCCCTATGTAACTGCAAGGCTCAAAAGAGCCCACACACTCAGCTCTTAACCCCAGTGTGCAGAAAGTGTCAAAACGTGTTTTTCAGCAGAAATAAACATGTTTCTGCAAGTTTGGTCACCCCCATGTAAGTTATGGGGCAGTAACAGCACGCTTTTGAAAACGTGTTTTTCAGCCCGAAATAAACGCGTTTTTTCAGACAACTGAATCCCTAAGTAACTGCAAGGCTCAAAAGGGCCCACACACTCAGCTCTTAACCCCAGTGTGCAGAAAGTGTCAAAACGTGTTTTTCAGCAGAAATAAACATGTTTCTGCAAGTTTGGTCACCCCCATGTAAGTTATGGGGCAGTAACAGCACACTTTTGAAAACGTGTTTTTCAGCCCGAAATAAACGCGTTTTATCAGGCAACTGAATCCCTATGTAACTGCAAGGCTCAGAAGAGCCCACACACTCAGCTCTTAACCCCAGTGTGCAGAAAGTGTCAAAACGTGATTTTCAGCAGAAATAAACATGTTTCTGCAAGTTTGGTCAACCCCATGTAAGTTATGGGGCAGTAACAGCACAATTTTGAAAACGTGTTTTTCAGCCCGAAATAAACGCGTTTTTTCAGACAACTGAATCCCTATTTAACTGCAAGGCTCAAAAGAGCCCACACACTCAGCTCTTAACCCAAGTGTGCAGAAAGTGTCAAAACGTGTTTTTCAGCAGAAATAAACATGTTTCTGCAAGTTTGGTCACCCCCATGTAAGTTATGGGGCAGTAACAGCACACTTTTGAAAACGTGTTTTTCAGCCCGAAATAAACGCGTTTTTCAGGCAACTGAATCCCTATGTAACTGCAAGGCTCAGAAGAGCCCACACACTCAGCTCTTAACCCCAGTGTGCAGAAAGTGTCAAAACGTGTTTTTCAGCAGAAATAAACATGTTTCTGCAAGTTTGGTCACCCCCATGTAAGTTATGGGGCAGTAACAGCACACTTTTGAAAACGTGTTTTTCAGCCCGAAATAAACGCGTTTTTTCAGACAACTGAATCCCTATGTAACTGCAAGGCTCAAAAGAGCCCACACACTCAGCTCTTAACCCCAGTGTGCAGAAAGTGTCAAAACGTGTTTTTCAGCAGAAATAAACATGTTTCTGCAAGTTTGGTCACCCCCATGTAAGTTATGGGGCAGTAACAGCACACTTTTGAAAACGTGTTTTTCAGACCGAAATAAACGCGTTTTTTCAGACAACTGAATCCCTATGTAACTGCAAGGCTCAAAAGAGCCCACACACTCAGCTCTTAACCCCAGTGTGCAGAAAGTGTCAAAACGTGTTTTTCAGCAGAAATAAACATGTTTCTGCAAGTTTGGTCACCCCCATGTAAGTTATGGGGCAGTAACAGCACACTTTTGAAAACGTGTTTTTCAGCCCGAAATAAACGCGTTTTTTCAGACAACTGAATCCCTATGTAACTGCAAGGCTAAAAGAGCCCACACACTCAGCTCTTAACCCCAGTGTGCAGAAAGTGTCAAAACGTGTTTTTCAGCAGAAATAAACATGTTTCTGCAAGTTTGGTCACCCCCATGTAAGTTATGGGGCAGTAACAGCACACTTTTGAAAACGTGTTTTTCAGCCCGAAATAAACGCGTTTTTCAGGCAACTGAATCCCTATGTAACTGCAAGGCTCAGAAGAGCCCACACACTCAGCTCTTAACCCCAGTGTGCAGAAAGTGTCAAAACGTGTTTTTCAGCAGAAATAAACATGTTTCTGCAAGTTTGGTCACCCCCATGTAAGGTATGGGCCAGTAACAGCACACTTTTGAAAACGTGTTTTTCAGCCCGAAATAAACGCGTTTTTTCAGACAACTGAATCCCTATGTAACTGCAAGACTCAGAAGAGCCCACACACTCAGCTCTTAACCCCAGTGTGCAGAAAGTGTCAAAACGTGTTTTTCAGCAGAAATAAACATGTTTCTGCAAGTTTGGTCACCCCCATGTAAGTTATGGGGCAGTAACAGCACACTTTTGAAAACGTGTTTTTCAGCCCGAAATAAACGCGTTTTTTCAGGCAACTGAATCCCTATGTAACTGCAAGACTCAGAAGAGCCCACACACTCAGCTCTTAACCCCAGTGTGCAGAAAGTGTCAAAACGTGTTTTTCAGCAGAAATAAACATGTTTCTGCAAGTTTGGTCACCCCCATGTAAGTTATGGGGCAGTAACAGCACACTTTTGAAAACGTGTTTTTCAGCCCGAAATAAACGCGTTTTTTCAGACAACTGAATCCCTATGTAACTGCAAGACTCAGAAGAGCCCACACACTCAGCTCTTAACCCCAGTGTGCAGAAAGTGTCAAAACGTGATTTTCAGCAGAAATAAACATGTTTCTGCAAGTTTGGTCACCCCCATGTAAGTTATGGGGCAGTAACAGCACACTTTTGAAAACGTGTTTTTCAGCCCGAAATAAACGCGTTTTTTCAGGCAACTGAATCCCTATGTAACTGCAAGACTCAGAAGAGCCCACACACTCAGCTCTTAACCCCAGTGTGCAGAAAGTGTCAAAACGTGTTTTTCAGCAGAAATAAACATGTTTCTGCAAGTTTGGTCACCCCCATCTAAGTTATGGGGCAGTAACAGCACACTTTTGAAAACGTGTTTTTCAGCCCGAAATAAACGCGTTTTTCAGGCAACTGAATCCCTATGTACCTGCAAGGCTCAGAAGAGCCCACACACTCAGCTCTTCACCCCAGTGTGCAGAAAGTGTCAAAACGTGTTTTTCAGCAGAAATAAACATGTTTCTGCAAGTTTGGTCACCCCCATGTAAGGTATGGGGCAGTAACAGCACACTTTTGAAAACGTGTTTTTCAGCCCGAAATAAACGCGTTTTTTCAGACAACTGAATCCCTATGTAACTGCAAGGCTCAAAAGAGCCCACACACTCAGCTCTTAACCCCAGTGTGCAGAAAGTGTCAAAACGTGTTTTTCAGCAGAAATAAACATGTTTCTGCAAGTTTGGTCACCCCCATGTAAGTTATGGGGCAGTAACAGCACACTTTTGAAAACGTGTTTTTCAGCCCGAAATAAACGCGTTTTTTCAGACAACTGAATCCCTATGTAACTGCAAGGCTCAAAAGAGCCCACACACTCAGCTCTTAACCCCAGTGTGCAGAAAGTGTCAAAACGTGTTTTTCAGCAGAAATAAACATGTTTCTACAAGTTTGGTCACCCCCATGTAAGTTATGGGGCAGTAACAGCACGCTTTTGAAAACGTGTTTTTCAGCCCGAAATAAACGCGTTTTTTCAGACAACTGAATCCCTAAGTAACTGCAAGGCTCAAAAGGGCCCACACACTCAGCTCTTAACCCCAGTGTGCAGAAAGTGTCAAAACGTGTTTTTCAGCAGAAATAAACATGTTTCTGCAAGTTTGGTCACCCCCATGTAAGTTATGGGGCAGTAACAGCACACTTTTGAAAACGTGTTTTTCAGCCCGAAATAAACGCGTTTTTCAGGCAACTGAATCCCTATGTAACTGCAAGGCTCAGAAGAGCCCACACACTCAGCTCTTAACCCCAGTGTGCAGAAAGTGTCAAAACGTGTTTTTCAGCAGAAATAAACATGTTTCTGCAAGTTTGGTCACCCCCATGTAAGGTATGGGCCAGTAACAGCACACTTTTGAAAACGTGTTTTTCAGCCCGAAATAAACGCGTTTTTTCAGACAACTGAATCCCTATGTAACTGCAAGACTCAGAAGAGCCCACACACTCAGCTCTTAACCCCAGTGTGCAGAAAGTGTCAAAACGTGATTTTCAGCAGAAATAAACATGTTTCTGTAAGTTTGGTCACCCCCATGTAAGTTATGGGGCAGTAACAGCACACTTTTGAAAACGTGTTTTTCAGCCCGAAATAAACGCGTTTTTTCAGGCAACTGAATCCCTATGTAACTGCAAGGCTCAGAAGAGCCCACACACTCAGCTCTTAACCCCAGTGTGCAGAAAGTGTCAAAACGTGATTTTCAGCAGAAATAAACGTTTCTGCAAGTTTGGTCAACCCCATGTAAGTTATGGGGCAGTAACAGCACACTTTTGAAAACGTGTTTTTCAGCCCGAAATAAACGCGTTTTTTCAGACAACTGAATCCATATGTAACTGCAAGACTCAGAAGAGCCCACACACTCAGCTCTTAACCCCAGTGTGCAGAAAGTGTCAAAACGTGATTTTCAGCAGAAATAAACATGTTTCTGCAAGTTTGGTCACCCCCATGTAAGTTATGGGGCAGTAACAGCACACTTTTGAAAACGTGTTTTTCAGCCCGAAATAAACGCGTTTTTTCAGACAACTGAATCCCTATGTAACTGCAAGGCTCAAAAGAGCCCACACACTCAGCTCTTAACCCCAGTGTGCAGAAAGTGTCAAAACGTGTTTTTCAGCAGAAATTAACATGTTTCTGCAAGTTTGGTCACCCCCATGTAAGTTATGGGGCAGTAACAGCACACTTTTGAAAACGTGTTTTTCAGCCCGAAATAAACGCGTTTTATCAGGCAACTGAATCCCTATGTAACTGCAAGGCTCAGAAGAGCCCACACACTCAGCTCTTAACACCAGTGTGCAGAAAGTGTCAAAACGTGTTTTTCAGCAGAAATAAACATGTTTCTGCAAGTTTGGTCACCCCCATGTAAGTTATGGGGCAGTAACAGCACACTTTTGAAAACGTGTTTTTCAGCCCGAAATAAACGCGTTTTTTCAGACAACTGAATCCCTATGTAACTGCAAGGCTCAAAAGGGCCCACACACTCAGCTCTTAACCCCAGTGTGCAGAAAGTGTCAAAACGTGTTTTTCAGCAGAAATAAACATGTTTCTGCAAGTTTGGTCACCCCCATGTAAGTTATGGGGCAGTAGCAGCACACTTTTGAAAACGTGTTTTTCAGCCCGAAATAAACGCGTTTTTTCAGACAACTGAATCCCTATGTAACTGCAAGACTCAGAAGAGCCCACACACTCAGCTCTTAACCCCAGTGTGCAGAAAGTGTCAAAACGTGATTTTCAGCAGAAATAAACATGTTTCTGCAAGTTTGGTCACCCCCATGTAAGTTATGGGGCAGTAACAGCACACTTTTGAAAACGTGTTTTTCAGCCCGAAATAAACGCGTTTTTTTCAGACAACTGAATCCCTATGTAACTGCAAAGCTCAAAAGAGCCCACACACTCAGCTCTTAACCCCAGTGTGCAGAAAGTGTCAAAACGTGTTTTTCAGCAGAAATAAACATGTTTCTGCAAGTTTGGTCACCCCCATGTAAGTTATGGGGCAGTAACAGCACACTTTTGAAAACGTGTTTTTCAGCCCGAAATAAACGCGTTTTTTCAGACAACTGAATCCCTATGTAACTGCAAGGCTCAAAAGAGCCCACACACTCAGCTCTTAACCCCAGTGTGCAGAAAGTGTCAAAACGTGTTTTTCAGCAGAAATAAACATGTTTCTGCAAGTTTGGTCACCCCCATGTAAGTTATGGGGCAGTAACAGCACACTTTTGAAAACGTGTTTTTCAGCCCGAAATAAACGCGTTTTTTCAGACAACTGAATCCCTATGTAACTGCAAGACTCAGAAGAGCCCACACACTCAGCTCTTAACCCCAGTGTGCAGAAAGTGTCAAAACGTGATTTTCAGCAGAAATAAACATGTTTCTGCAAGTTTGGTCACCCCCATGTAAGTTATGGGGCAGTAACAGCACACTTTTGAAAACGTGTTTTTCAGCCCGAAATAAACGCGTTTTTTCAGGCAACTGAATCCCTATGTAACTGCAAGACTCAGAAGAGCCCACACACTCAGCTCTTAACCCCAGTGTGCAGAAAGTGTCAAAACGTGTTTTTCAGCAGAAATAAACATGTTTCTGCAAGTTTGGTCACCCCCATCTAAGTTATGGGGCAGCAACAGCACACTTTTGAAAACGTGTTTTTCAGCCCGAAATAAACGCGTTTTTTCAGACAACTGAATCCCTATGTAACTGCAAGGCTCAAAAGAGCCCACACACTCAGCTCTTAACCCAAGTGTGCAGAAAGTGTCAAAACGTGTTTTTCAGCAGAAATAAACATGTTTCTGCAAGTTTGGTCACCCCCATGTAAGTTATGGGGCAGTAACAGCACACTTTTGAAAACGTTTTTTTCAGCCCGAAATAAACGCGTTTTTCAGGCAACTGAATCCCTATGTAACTGCAAGGCTCAGAAGAGCCCACACACTCAGCTCTTAACCCCAGTGTGCAGAAAGTGTCAAAACGTGTTTTTCAGCAGAAATAAACATGTTTCTGCAAGTTTGGTCACCCCCATGTAAGGTATGGGGCAGTAACAGCACACTTTAGAAAACGTGTTTTTCAGCCCGAAATAAACGCGTTTTTTCAGACAACTGAATCCCTATGTAACTGCAAGACTCAGAAGAGCCCACACACTCAGCTCTTAACCCCACTGTGCAGAAAGTGTCAAAACGTGATTTTCAGCAGAAATAAACATGTTTCTGCAAGTTTGGTCACCCCCATGTAAGTTATGGGGCAGTAACAGCACACTTTTGAAAACGTGTTTTTCAGCCCAAAATAAACGCGATTTTTCAGGCAACTGAATCCCTATGTAACTGCAAGGCTCAGAAGAGCCCACACACTCAGCTCTTAACCCCAGGGTGCAGAAAGTGTCAAAACGTGATTTTCAGCAGAAATAAACATGTTTCTGCAAGTTTGGTCAACCCCATGTAAGTTATGGGGCAGTAACAGCACACTTTTGAAAACGTGTTTTTCAGCCCGAAATAAACGCGTTTTTTCAGACAACTGAATCCCTATGTAACTGCAAGACTCAGAAGAGCCCACACACTCAGCTCTTAACCCCAGTGTGCAGAAAGTGTCAAAACGTGATTTTCAGCAGAAATAAACGTTTCTGCAAGTTTGGTCAACCCCATGTAAGTTATGGGGCAGTAACAGCACACTTTTGAAAACGTGTTTTTCAGCCCGAAATAAACGCGTTTTTTCAGACAACTGAATCCATATGTAACTGCAAGACTCAGAAGAGCCCACACACTCAGCTCTTAAACCCAGTGTGCAGAAAGTGTCAAAACGTGATTTTCAGCAGAAATAAACATGTTTCTGCAAGTTTGGTCACCCCCATGTAAGTTATGGGGCAGTAACAGCACACTTTTGAAAACGTGTTTTTCAGCCCGAAATAAACGCGTTTTTTCAGACAACTGAATCCCTATGTAACTGCAAGGCTCAAAAGAGCCCACACACTCAGCTCTTAACCCCAGTGTGCAGAAAGTGTCAAAACGTGTTTTTCAGCAGAAATTAACATGTTTCTGCAATTTTGGTCACCCCCATGTAAGTTATGGGGCAGTAACAGCACACTTTTGAAAACGTGTTTTTCAGCCCGAAATAAACGCGTTTTATCAGGCAACTGAATCCCTATGTAACTGCAAGGCTCAGAAGAGCCCACACACTCAGCTCTTAACACCAGTGTGCAGAAAGTGTCAAAACGTGTTTTTCAGCAGAAATAAACATGTTTCTGCAAGTTTGGTCACCCCCATGTAAGTTATGGGGCAGTAACAGCACACTTTTGAAAACGTGTTTTTCAGCCCGAAATAAACGCGTTTTTTCAGACAACTGAATCCCTATGTAACTGCAAGGCTCAAAAGGGCCCACACACTCAGCTCTTAACCCCAGTGTGCAGAAAGTGTCAAAACGTGTTTTTCAGCAGAAATAAACATGTTTCTGCAAGTTTGGTCACCCCCATGTAAGTTATGGGGCAGTAATAGCACACTTTTGAAAACGTGTTTTTCAGCCCGAAATCAACGCGTTTTTTCAGACAACTGAATCCCTATGTAACTGCAAGACTCAGAAGAGCCCACACACTCAGCTCTTAACCCCAGTGTGCAGAAAGTGTCAAAACGTGTTTTTCAGCAGAAATAAACATGTTTCTGCAAGTTTGGTCACCCCCATGTAAGTTATGGGGCAGTAACAGCACACTTTTGAAAACGTGTTTTTCAGCCCGAAATAAACGCGTTTTTTTCAGACAACTGAATCCCTATGTAACTGCAAAGCTCAAAAGAGCCCACACACTCAGCTCTTAACCCCAGTGTGCAGAAAGTGTCAAAACGTGTTTTTCAGCAGAAATAAACATGTTTCTGCAAGTTTGGTCACCCCCATGTAAGTTATGGGGCAGTAACAGCACACTTTTGAAAACGTGTTTTTCAGCCCGAAATAAACGCGTTTTTTCAGACAACTGAATCCCTATGTAACTGCAAGGCTCAAAAGAGCCCACACACTCAGCTCTTAACCCAAGTGTGCAGAAAGTGTCAAAACGTGTTTTTCAGCAGAAATAAACATGTTTCTGCAAATTTGGTCACCCCCATGTAAGTTATGGGGCAGTAACAGCACACTTTTGAAAACGTGTTTTTCAGCCCGAAATAAACGCGTTTTTTCAGACAACTGAATCCCTCTGTAACTGCAAGGCTCAAAAGAGCCCACACACTCAGCTCTTAACCCAAGTGTGCAGAAAGTGTCAAAACGTGTTTTTCAGCAGAAATAAACATGTTTCTGCAAGTTTGGTCACCCCCATGTAAGTTATGGGGCAGTAACAGCACACTTTTGAAAACGTGTTTTTCAGCCCGAAATAAAAGCGTTTTTTCAGACAACTGAATCCCTATGTAACTGCAAGGCTCAGAAGAGCCCACACACTCAGCTCTTAACCCCAGTGTGCAGAAAGTGTCAAAACGTGTTTTTCAGCAGAAATAAACATGTTTCTGCAAGTTTGGTCACCCCCATGTAAGTTATGGGGCAGTAACAGCACACTTTTGAAAACGTGTTTTTCAGCCCGAAATAAACGCGTTTTTTCAGACAACTGAATCCCTATGTAACTGCAAGGCTCAAAAGAGCCCACACACTCAGCTCTTAACCCCAGTGTGCAGAAAGTGTCAAAACGTGTTTTTCAGCAGAAATAAACTTGTTTCTGCAAGTTTGGTCACCCCCATGTAAGTTATGGGGCAGTAACAGCACACTTTTGAAAACGTGTTTTTCAGACCGAAATAAACGCGTTTTTTCAGGCAACTGAATCCCTATGTAACTGCAAGACTCAGAAGAGCCCACACACTCAGCTCTTAACCCCAGTGTGCAGAAAGTGTCAAAACGTGTTTTTCAGCAGAAATAAACATGTTTCTGCAAGTTTGGTCACCCCCATGTAAGTTATGGGGCAGTAACAGCACACTTTTGAAAACGTGTTTTTCAGCCCGAAATAAACGCGTTTTTTCAGACAACTGAATCCCTATGTAACTGCAAGGCTCAAAAGAGCCCACACACTCAGCTCTTAACCCCAGTGTGCAGAAAGTGTCAAAACGTGTTTTTCAGCAGAAATAAACATGTTTCTGCAAGTTTGGTCACCCCCATGTAAGTTATGGGGCAGTAACAGCACACTTTTGAAAACGTGTTTTTCAGCCCGAAATAAAAGCGTTTTTTCAGACAACTGAATCCCTATGTAACTGCAAGGCTCAGAAGAGCCCACACACTCAGCTCTTAACCCCAGTGTGCAGAAAGTGTCAAAACGTGTTTTTCAGCAGAAATAAACATGTTTCTGCAAGTTTGGTCACCCCCATGTAAGTTATGGGGCAGTAACAGCACACTTTTGAAAACGTGTTTTTCAGCCCGAAATAAACGCGTTTTTTCAGACAACTGAATCCCTATGTAACTGCAAGGCTCAAAAGAGCCCACACACTCAGCTCTTAACCCCAGTGTGCAGAAAGTGTCAAAACGTGTTTTTCAGCAGAAATAAACATGTTTCTGCAAGTTTGGTCACCCCCATGTAAGTTATGGGGCAGTAACAGCACACTTTTGAAAACGTGTTTTTCAGACCGAAATAAACGCGTTTTTTCAGGCAACTGAATCCCTATGTAACTGCAAGACTCAGAAGAGCCCACACACTCAGCTCTTAACCCCAGTGTGCAGAAAGTGTCAAAACGTGTTTTTCAGCAGAAATAAACATGTTTCTGCAAGTTTGGTCACCCCCATGTAAGTTATGGGGCAGTAACAGCACACTTTTGAAAACGTGTTTTTCAGCCCGAAATAAACGCGTTTTTTCAGACAACTGAATCCCTATGTAACTGCAAGGCTCAAAAGAGCCCACACACTCAGCTCTTAACCCCAGTGTGCAGAAAGTGTCAAAACGTGTTTTTCAGCAGAAATAAACATGTTTCTGCAAGTTTGGTCACCCCCATGTAAGTTATGGGGCAGTAACAGCACACTTTTGAAAACGGGTTTTTCAGCCCGAAATAAACGCGTTTTTTCAGACAACTGAATCCCTATGTAACTGCAAGACTCAGAAGAGCCCACACACTCAGCTCTTAACCCCAGTGTGCAGAAAGTGTCAAAACGTGATTTTCAGCAGAAATAAACATGTTTCTGCAAGTTTGGTCACCCCCATGTAAGTTATGGGGCAGTAACAGCACACTTTTGAAAACGTGTTTTTCAGCCCGAAATAAACGCGTTTTTTCAGGCAACTGAATCCCTATGTAACTGCAAGACTCAGAAGAGCCCACACACTCAGCTCTTAACCCCAGTGTGCAGAAAGTGTCAAAACGTGTTTTTCAGCAGAAATAAACATGTTTCTGCAAGTTTGGTCACCCCCATCTAAGTTATGGGGCAGCAACAGCACACTTTTGAAAACGTGTTTTTCAGCCCGAAATAAACGCGTTTTTTCAGACAACTGAATCCCTATGTAACTGCAAGGCTCAAAAGAGCCCACACACTCAGCTCTTAACCCAAGTGTGCAGAAAGTGTCAAAACGTGTTTTTCAGCAGAAATAAACATGTTTCTGCAAGTTTGGTCACCCCCATGTAAGTTATGGGGCAGTAACAGCACACTTTTGAAAACGTTTTTTTCAGCCCGAAATAAACGCGTTTTTCAGGCAACTGAATCCCTATGTAACTGCAAGGCTCAGAAGAGCCCACACACTCAGCTCTTAACCCCAGTGTGCAGAAAGTGTCAAAACGTGTTTTTCAGCAGAAATAAACATGTTTCTGCAAGTTTGGTCACCCCCATGTAAGGTATGGGGCAGTAACAGCACACTTTAGAAAACGTGTTTTTCAGCCCGAAATAAACGCGTTTTTTCAGACAACTGAATCCCTATGTAACTGCAAGACTCAGAAGAGCCCACACACTCAGCTCTTAACCCCACTGTGCAGAAAGTGTCAAAACGTGATTTTCAGCAGAAATAAACATGTTTCTGCAAGTTTGGTCACCCCCATGTAAGTTATGGGGCAGTAACAGCACACTTTTGAAAACGTGTTTTTCAGCCCGAAATAAACGCGATTTTTCAGGCAACTGAATCCCTATGTAACTGCAAGGCTCAGAAGAGCCCACACACTCAGCTCTTAACCCCAGGGTGCAGAAAGTGTCAAAACGTGATTTTCAGCAGAAATAAACATGTTTCTGCAAGTTTGGTCAACCCCATGTAAGTTATGGGGCAGTAACAGCACACTTTTGAAAACGTGTTTTTCAGCCCGAAATAAACGCGTTTTTTCAGACAACTGAATCCCTATGTAACTGCAAGACTCAGAAGAGCCCACACACTCAGCTCTTAACCCCAGTGTGCAGAAAGTGTCAAAACGTGATTTTCAGCAGAAATAAACGTTTCTGCAAGTTTGGTCAACCCCATGTAAGTTATGGGGCAGTAACAGCACACTTTTGAAAACGTGTTTTTCAGCCCGAAATAAACGCGTTTTTTCAGACAACTGAATCCATATGTAACTGCAAGACTCAGAAGAGCCCACACACTCAGCTCTTAACCCCAGTGTGCAGAAAGTGTCAAAACGTGATTTTCAGCAGAAATAAACATGTTTCTGCAAGTTTGGTCACCCCCATGTAAGTTATGGGGCAGTAACAGCACACTTTTGAAAACGTGTTTTTCAGCCCGAAATAAACGCGTTTTTTCAGACAACTGAATCCCTATGTAACTGAAAGGCTCAAAAGAGCCCACACACTCAGCTCTTAACCCCAGTGTGCAGAAAGTGTCAAAACGTGTTTTTCAGCAGAAATTAACATGTTTCTGCAAGTTTGGTCACCCCCATGTAAGTTATGGGGCAGTAACAGCACACTTTTGAAAACGTGTTTTTCAGCCCGAAATAAACGCGTTTTATCAGGCAACTGAATCCCTATGTAACTGCAAGGCTCAGAAGAGCCCACACACTCAGCTCTTAACACCAGTGTGCAGAAAGTGTCAAAACGTGTTTTTCAGCAGAAATAAACATGTTTCTGCAAGTTTGGTCACCCCCATGTAAGTTATGGGGCAGTAACAGCACACTTTTGAAAACGTGTTTTTCAGCCCGAAATAAACGCGTTTTTTCAGACAACTGAATCCCTATGTAACTGCAAGGCTCAAAAGGGCCCACACACTCAGCTCTTAACCCCAGTGTGCAGAAAGTGTCAAAACGTGTTTTTCAGCAGAAATAAACATGTTTCTGCAAGTTTGGTCACCCCCATGTAAGTTATGGGGCAGTAATAGCACACTTTTGAAAACGTGTTTTTCAGCCCGAAATAAACGCGTTTTTTCAGACAACTAAATCCCTATGTAACTGCAAGACTCAGAAGAGCCCACACACTCAGCTCTTAACCCCAGTGTGCAGAAAGTGTCAAAACGTGTTTTTCAGCAGAAATAAACATGTTTCTGCAAGTTTGGTCACCCCCATGTAAGTTATGGGGCAGTAACAGCACACTTTTGAAAACGTGTTTTTCAGCCCGAAATAAACGCGTTTTTTTCAGACAACTGAATCCCTATGTAACTGCAAAGCTCAAAAGAGCCCACACACTCAGCTCTTAACCCCAGTGTGCAGAAAGTGTCAAAACGTGTTTTTCAGCAGAAATAAACATGTTTCTGCAAGTTTGGTCACCCCCATGTAAGTTATGGGGCAGTAACAGCACACTTTTGAATACGTGTTTTTCAGCCCGAAATAAACGCGTTTTTTCAGACAACTGAATCCCTATGTAACTGCAAGGCTCAAAAGAGCCCACACACTCAGCTCTTAACCCAAGTGTGCAGAAAGTGTCAAAACGTGTTTTTCAGCAGAAATAAACATGTTTCTGCAAATTTGGTCACCCCCATGTAAGTTATGGGGCAGTAACAGCACACTTTTGAAAACGTGTTTTTCAGCCCGAAATAAACGCGTTTTTTCAGACAACTGAATCCCTCTGTAACTGCAAGGCTCAAAAGAGCCCACACACTCAGCTCTTAACCCAAGTGTGCAGAAAGTGTCAAAACGTGTTTTTCAGCAGAAATAAACATGTTTCTGCAAGTTTGGTCACCCCCATGTAAGTTATGGGGCAGTAACAGCACACTTTTGAAAACGTGTTTTTCAGCCCGAAATAAAAGCGTTTTTTCAGACAACTGAATCCCTATGTAACTGCAAGGCTCAGAAGAGCCCACACACTCAGCTCTTAACCCCAGTGTGCAGAAAGTGTCAAAACGTGTTTTTCAGCAGAAATAAACATGTTTCTGCAAGCTTGGTCACCCCCATGTAAGTTATGGGGCAGTAACAGCACACTTTTGAAAACGTGTTTTTCAGCCCGAAATAAACGCGTTTTTTCAGACAACTGAATCCCTATGTAACTGCAAGGCTCAAAAGAGCCCACACACTCAGCTCTTAACCCCAGTGTGCAGAAAGTGTCAAAACGTGTTTTTCAGCAGAAATAAACATGTTTCTGCAAGTTTGGTCACCCCCATGTAAGTTATGGGGCAGTAACAGCACACTTTTGAAAACGTGTTTTTCAGACCGAAATAAACGCGTTTTTTCAGGCAACTGAATCCCTATGTAACTGCAAGACTCAGAAGAGCCCACACACTCAGCTCTTAACCCCAGTGTGCAGAAAGTGTCAAAACGTGTTTTTCAGCAGAAATAAACATGTTTCTGCAAGTTTGGTCACCCCCATCTAAGTTATGGGGCAGTAACAGCACACTTTTGAAAACGTGTTTTTCAGCCCGAAATAAACGCGTTTTTTCAGACAACTGAATCCCTATGTAACTGCAAGGCTCAAAAGAGCCCACACACTCAGCTCTTAACCCCAGTGTGCAGAAAGTGTCAAAACGTGTTTTTCAGCAGAAATAAACATGTTTCTGCAAGTTTGGTCACCCCCATGTAAGTTATGGGGCAGTAACAGCACACTTTTGAAAACGTGTTTTTCAGCCCGAAATAAACGCGTTTTTTCAGACAACTGAATCCCTATGTAACTGCAAGGCTCAAGAGAGCCCACACACTCAGCTCTTAACCCAAGTGTGCAGAAAGTGTCAAAACGTGTTTTTCAGCAGAAATAAACATGTTTCTGCAAATTTGGTCACCCCCATGTAAGTTATGGGGCAGTAACAGCACACTTTTGAAAACGTGTTTTTCAGCCCGAAATAAACGCGTTTTTTCAGACAACTGAATCCCTATGTAACTGCAAGACTCAGAAGAGCCCACACACTCAGCTCTTAACCCCAGTGTGCAGAAAGTGTCAAAACGTGATTTTCAGCAGAAATAAACATGTTTCTGCAAGTTTGGTCACCCCCATGTAAGTTATGGGGCAGTAACAGCACACTTTTGTAAACGTGTTTTTCAGCCCGAAATAAACGCGTTTTTTCAGGCAACTGAATCCCTATGTAACTGCAAGACTCAGAAGAGCCCACACACTCAGCTCTTAACCCCAGTGTGCAGAAAGTGTCAAAACGTGTTTTTCAGCAGAAATAAACATGTTTCTGCAAGTTTGGTCACCCCCATCTAAGTTATGGGGCAGTAACAGCACACTTTTGAAAACGTGTTTTTCAGCCCGAAATAAACGCGTTTTTCAGGCAACTGAATCCCTATGTACCTGCAAGGCTCAGAAGAGCCCACACACTCAGCTCTTAACCCCAGTGTGCAGAAAGTGTCAAAACGTGTTTTTCAGCAGAAATAAACATGTTTCTGCAAGTTTGGTCACCCCCATGTAAGGTATGGGGCAGTAACAGCACACTTTTGAAAACGTGTTTTTCAGCCCGAAATAAACGCGTTTTTTCAGACAACTGAATCCCTATGTAACTGCAAGACTCAGAAGAGCCCACACACTCAGCTCTTAACCCCAGTGTGCAGAAAGTGTCAAAACGTGATTTTCAGCAGAAATAAACATGTTTCTGCAAGTTTGGTCACCCCCATGTAAGTTATGGGGCAGTAACAGCACACTTTTGAAAACGTGTTTTTCAGCCCGAAAATAACGCGATTTTTCAGGCAACTGAATCCCTATGTAACTGCAAGTCTCAAAAGAGCCCACACACTCAGCTCTTAACCCCAGTGTGCAGAAAGTGTCAAAACGTGTTTTTCAGCAGAAATAAACATGTTTCTGCAAGTTTGGTCACCCCCATGTAAGTTATGGGGCAGTAACAGCACACTTTTGAAAACGTGTTTTTCAGCCCGAAATAAACGCGTTTTTTCAGACAACTGAATCCCTATGTAACTGCAAGGCTCAAAAGAGCCCACACACTCAGCTCTTAACCCCAGTGTGCAGAAAGTGTCAAAACGTGTTTTTCAGCAGAAATAAACATGTTTCTGCAAGTTTGGTCACCCCCATCTAAGTTATGGGGCAGTAACAGCACACTTTTGAAAACGTGTTTTTCAGCCCGAAATAAACGCGTTTTTTCAGACAACTGAATCCCTATGTAACTGCAAGGCTCAAAAGAGCCCACACACTCAGCTCTTAACCCCAGTGTGCAGAAAGTGTCAAAACGTGTTTTTCAGCAGAAATAAACATGTTTCTGCAAGTTTGGTCACCCCCATGTAAGTTATGGGGCAGTAACAGCACACTTTTGAAAACGTGTTTTTCAGCCCGAAATAAACGCGTTTTTTCAGACAACTGAATCCCTATGTAACTGCAAGACTCAGAAGAGCCCACACACTCAGCTCTTAACCCCAGTGTGCAGAAAGTGTCAAAACGTGTTTTTCAGCAGAAATAAACATGTTTCTGCAAGTTTGGTCACCCCCATGTAAGTTATGGGGCAGTAACAGCACACTTTTGAAAACGTGTTTTTCAGCCCGAAATAAACGCGTTTTTTCAGACAACTGAATCCCTATGTAACTGCAAGACTCAGAAGAGCCCACACACTCAGCTCTTAACCCCAGTGTGCAGAAAGTGTCAAAACGTGATTTTCAGCAGAAATAAACATGTTTCTGCAAGTTTGGTCACCCCCATGTAAGTTATGGGGCAGTAACAGCACACTTTTGAAAACGTGTTTTTCAGCCCGAAAATAACGCGATTTTTCAGGCAACTGAATCCCTATGTAACTGCAAGTCTCAAAAGAGCCCACACACTCAGCTCTTAACCCCAGTGTGCAGAAAGTGTCAAAACGTGTTTTTCAGCAGAAATAAACATGTTTCTGCAAGTTTGGTCACCCCCATGTAAGTTATGGGGCAGTAACAGCACACTTTTGAAAACGTGTTTTTCAGCCCGAAATAAACGCGTTTTTTCAGACAACTGAATCCCTATGTAACTGCAAGGCTCAAAAGAGCCCACACACTCAGCTCTTAACCCCAGTGTGCAGAAAGTGTCAAAACGTGTTTTTCAGCAGAAATAAACATGTTTCTGCAAGTTTGGTCACCCCCATCTAAGTTATGGGGCAGTAACAGCACACTTTTGAAAACGTGTTTTTCAGCCCGAAATAAACGCGTTTTTTCAGACAACTGAATCCCTATGTAACTGCAAGGCTCAAAAGAGCCCACACACTCAGCTCTTAACCCCAGTGTGCAGAAAGTGTCAAAACGTGTTTTTCAGCAGAAATAAACATGTTTCTGCAAGTTTGGTCACCCCCATGTAAGTTATGGGGCAGTAACAGCACACTTTTGAAAACGTGTTTTTCAGCCCGAAATAAACGCGTTTTTTCAGACAACTGAATCCCTATGTAACTGCAAGACTCAGAAGAGCCCACACACTCAGCTCTTAACCCCAGTGTGCAGAAAGTGTCAAAACGTGTTTTTCAGCAGAAATAAACATGTTTCTGCAAGTTTGGTCACCCCCATGTAAGTTATGGGGCAGTAACAGCACACTTTTGAAAACGTGTTTTTCAGCCCGAAATAAACGCGTTTTTTCAGACAACTGAATCCCTATGTAACTGCAAGGCTCAAAAGAGCCCACACACTCAGCTCTTAACCCCAGTGTGCAGAAAGTGTTAAAACGTGATTTTCAGCAGAAATAAAAATGTTTCGTCAAGTTTGGTCAACCCCATGTAAGTTATGGGGCAGTAACAGCACAATTTTGAAAACGTGTTTTTCAGCCCGAAATAAACGCGTTTTTTCAGACAACTGAATCCCTATGTAACTGCAAGGCTCAAAAGAGCCCACACACTCAGCTCTTAACCCCAGTGTGCAGAAAGTGTCAAAACGTGTTTTTCAGCAGAAATAAACATGTTTCTGCAAGTTCGGTCACCCCCATGTAAGTTATGGGGCAGTAACAGCACACTTTTGAAAACGTGTTTTTCAGCCCGAAATAAACGCGATTTTTCAGGCAACTGAATCCCTATGTAACTGCAAGGCTCAGAAGAGCCCACACACTCAGCTCTTAACCCCAGGGTGCAGAAAGTGTCAAAACGTGATTTTCAGCAGAAATAAACATGTTTCTGCAAGTTTGGTCAACCCCATGTAAGTTATGGGGCAGTAACAGCACACTTTTGAAAACGTGTTTTTCAGCCCGAAATAAACGCGTTTTTTCAGACAACTGAATCCCTATGTAACTGCAAGACTCAGAAGAGCCCACACACTCAGCTCTTAACCCCAGTGTGCAGAAAGTGTCAAAACGTGATTTTCAGCAGAAATAAACGTTTCTGCAAGTTTGGTCACCCCCATGTAAGTTATGGGGCAGTAACAGCACACTTTTGAAAACGTGTTTTTCAGCCCGAAATAAACGCGTTTTTTCAGACAACTGAATCCCTATGTAACTGCAAGGCTCAAAAGAGCCCACACACTCAGCTCTTAACCCCAGTGTGCAGAAAGTGTCAAAACGTGTTTTTCAGCAGAAATTAACATGTTTCTGCAAGTTTGGTCACCCCCATGTAAGTTATGGGGCAGTAACAGCACACTTTTGAAAACGTGTTTTTCAGCCCGAAATAAACGCGTTTTATCAGGCAACTGAATCCCTATGTAACTGCAAGGCTCAGAAGAGCCCACACACTCAGCTCTTAACACCAGTGTGCAGAAAGTGTCAAAACGTGTTTTTCAGCAGAAATAAACATGTTTCTGCAAGTTTGGTCACCCCCATGAAAGTTATGGGGCAGTAACAGCACACTTTTGAAAACGTGTTTTTCAGCCCGAAATAAACGCGTTTTTTCAGACAACTGAATCCCTATGTAACTGCAAGACTCAGAAGAGCCCACACACTCAGCTCTTAACCCCAGTGTGCAGAAAGTGTCAAAACGTGTTTTTCAGCAGAAATAAACATGTTTCTGCAAGTTTGGTCACCCCCATGAAAGTTATGGGGCAGTAACAGCACACTTTTGAAAACGTGTTTTTCAGCCCGAAATAAACGCGTTTTTTCAGACAACTGAATCCCTATGTAACTGCAAGGCTCAAAAGAGCCCACACACTCAGCTCTTAACCCCAGTGTGCAGAAAGTGTCAAAACGTGTTTTTCTGCAGAAATAAAAATGTTTCGTCAAGTTTGGTCACCCCCATGTAAGTTATGGGGCAGTAACAGCACACTTTTGAAAACGTGTTTTTCAGCCCGAAATAAACGCGTTTTTTCAGACAACTGAATCCCTATGTAACTGCAAGGCTCAAGAGAGCCCACACACTCAGCTCTTAACCCAAGTGTGCAGAAAGTGTCAAAACGTGTTTTTCAGCAGAAATAAACATGTTTCTGCAAATTTGGTCACCCCCATGTAAGTTATGGGGCAGTAACAGCACACTTTTGAAAACGTGTTTTTCAGCCCGAAATAAACGCGTTTTTTCAGACAACTGAATCCCTATGTAACTGCAAGACTCAGAAGAGCCCACACACTCAGCTCTTAACCCCAGTGTGCAGAAAGTGTCAAAACGTGTTTTTCAGCAGAAATAAACATGTTTCTGCAAGTTTGGTCACCCCCATGTAAGTTATGGGGCAGTAACAGCACACTTTTGAAAACGTGTTTTTCAGCCCGAAATAAACGCGTTTTTTCAGACAACTGAATCCCTATGTAACTGCAAGGCTCAAAAGAGCCCACACACTCAGCTCTTAACCCCAGTGTGCAGAAAGTGTTAAAACGTGATTTTCAGCAGAAATAAAAATGTTTCGTCAAGTTTGGTCAACCCCATGTAAGTTATGGGGCAGTAACAGCACAATTTTGAAAACGTGTTTTTCAGCCCGAAATAAACGCGTTTTTTCAGACAACTGAATCCCTATGTAACTGCAAGGCTCAAAAGAGCCCACACACTCAGCTCTTAACCCCAGTGTGCAGAAAGTGTCAAAACGTGTTTTTCAGCAGAAATAAACATGTTTCTGCAAGTTCGGTCACCCCCATGTAAGTTATGGGGCAGTAACAGCACACTTTTGAAAACGTGTTTTTCAGCCCGAAATAAACGCGATTTTTCAGGCAACTGAATCCCTATGTAACTGCAAGGCTCAGAAGAGCCCACACACTCAGCTCTTAACCCCAGGGTGCAGAAAGTGTCAAAACGTGATTTTCAGCAGAAATAAACATGTTTCTGCAAGTTTGGTCAACCCCATGTAAGTTATGGGGCAGTAACAGCACACTTTTGAAAACGTGTTTTTCAGCCCGAAATAAACGCGTTTTTTCAGACAACTGAATCCCTATGTAACTGCAAGACTCAGAAGAGCCCACACACTCAGCTCTTAACCCCAGTGTGCAGAAAGTGTCAAAACGTGATTTTCAGCAGAAATAAACGTTTCTGCAAGTTTGGTCACCCCCATGTAAGTTATGGGGCAGTAACAGCACACTTTTGAAAACGTGTTTTTCAGCCCGAAATAAACGCGTTTTTTCAGACAACTGAATCCCTATGTAACTGCAAGGCTCAAAAGAGCCCACACACTCAGCTCTTAACCCCAGTGTGCAGAAAGTGTCAAAACGTGTTTTTCAGCAGAAATAAACATGTTTCTGCAAGTTTGGTCACCCCCATGTAAGTTATGGGGCAGTAACAGCACACTTTTGAAAACGTGTTTTTCAGCCCGAAATAAACGCGTTTTTTCAGACAACTGAATCCCTATGTAACTGCAAGGCTCAGAAGAGCCCACACACTCAGCTCTTAACCCCAGTGTGCAGAAAGTGTCAAAACGTGATTTTCAGCAGAAATAAACGTTTCTGCAAGTTTGGTCACCCCCATGTAAGTTATGGGGCAGTAACAGCACACTTTTGAAAACGTGTTTTTCAGCCCGAAATAAACGCGTTTTTTCAGACAACTGAATCCCTATGTAACTGCAAGGCTCAAAAGAGCCCACACACTCAGCTCTTAACCCCAGTGGGCAGAAAGTGTCAAAACGTGTTTTTCAGCAGAAATTAACATGTTTCTGCAAGTTTGGTCACCCCCATGTAAGTTATGGGGCAGTAACAGCACACTTTTGAAAACGTGTTTTTCAGCCCGAAATAAACGCGTTTTATCAGGCAACTGAATCCCTATGTAACTGCAAGGCTCAGAAGAGCCCACACACTCAGCTCTTAACACCAGTGTGCAGAAAGTGTCAAAACGTGTTTTTCAGCAGAAATAAACATGTTTCTGCAAGTTTGGTCACCCCCATGAAAGTTATGGGGCAGTAACAGCACACTTTTGAAAACGTGTTTTTCAGCCCGAAATAAACGCGTTTTTTCAGACAACTGAATCCCTATGTAACTGCAAGACTCAGAAGAGCCCACACACTCAGCTCTTAACCCCAGTGTGCAGAAAGTGTCAAAACGTGTTTTTCAGCAGAAATAAACATGTTTCTGCAAGTTTGGTCACCCCCATGAAAGTTATGGGGCAGTAACAGCACACTTTTGAAAACGTGTTTTTCAGCCCGAAATAAACGCGTTTTTTCAGACAACTGAATCCCTATGTAACTGCAAGGCTCAAGAGAGCCCACACACTCAGCTCTTAACCCCAGTGTGCAGAAAGTGTCAAAACGTGTTTTTCTGCAGAAATAAAAATGTTTCGTCAAGTTTGGTCACCCCCATGTAAGTTATGGGGCAGTAACAGCACACTTTTGAAAACGTGTTTTTCAGCCCGAAATAAACGCGTTTTTTCAGACAACTGAATCCCTATGTAACTGCAAGACTCAGAAGAGCTCACACACTCAGCTCTTAACCCCAGTGTGCAGAAAGTGTCAAAACGTGTTTTTCAGCAGAAATAAACATGTTTCTGCAAGTTTGGTCACCCCCATGTAAGTTATGGGGCAGTAACAGCACACTTTTGAAAACGTGTTTTTCAGCCCGAAATAAACGCGTTTTTTTCAGACAACTGAATCCCTATGTAACTGCAAAGCTCAAAAGAGCCCACACACTCAGCTCTTAACCCCAGTGTGCAGAAAGTGTCAAAACGTGTTTTTCAGCAGAAATAAACATGTTTCTGCAAGTTTGGTCACCCCCATGTAAGTTATGGGGCAGTAACAGCACACTTTTGAAAACGTGTTTTTCAGCCCAAAATAAACGCGTTTTTTCAGACAACTGAATCCCTATGTAACTGCAAGGCTCAAAAGAGCCCACACACTCAGCTCTTAACCCAAGTGTGCAGAAAGTGTCAAAACGTGTTTTTCAGCAGAAATAAACATGTTTCTGCAAATTTGGTCACCCCCATGTAAGTTATGGGGCAGTAACAGCACACTTTTGAAAACGTGTTTTTCAGCCCGAAATAAACGCGTTTTTTCAGACAACTGAATCCCTATGTAACTGCAAGGCTCAAAAGAGCCCACACACTCAGCTCTTAACCCAAGTGTGCAGAAAGTGTCAAAACGTGTTTTTCAGCAGAAATAAACATGTTTCTGCAAGTTTGGTCACCCCCATGTAAGTTATGGGGCAGTAACAGCACACTTTTGAAAACGTGTTTTTCAGCCCGAAATAAAAGCGTTTTTTCAGACAACTGAATCCCTATGTAACTGCAAGACTCAGAAGAGCCCACACACTCAGCTCTTAACCCCAGTGTGCAGAAAGTGTCAAAACGTGTTTTTCAGCAGAAATAAACATGTTTCTGCAAGTTTGGTCACCCCCATGTAAGTTATGGGGCAGTAACAGCACACTTTTGAAAACGTGTTTTTCAGCCCGAAATAAACGCGTTTTTTCAGACAACTGAATCCCTATGTAACTGCAAGGCTCAAAAGAGCCCACACACTCAGCTCTTAACCCCAGTGTGCAGAAAGTGTCAAAACGTGTTTTTCAGCAGAAATAAACATGTTTCTGCAAGTTTGGTCACCCCCATGTAAGTTATGGGGCAGTAACAGCACACTTTTGAAAACGTGTTTTTCAGCCCGAAATAAACGCGTTTTTTCAGACAACTGAATCCCTATGTAACTGCAAGGCTCAAAAGAGCCCACACACTCAGCTCTTAACCCCAGTGTGCAGAAAGTGTCAAAACGTGTTTTTCAGCAGAAATAAACATGTTTCTGCAAGTTTGGTCACCCCCATGTAAGTTATGGGGCAGTAACAGCACACTTTTGAAAACGTGTTTTTCAGCCCGAAATAAACGCGTTTTTTCAGACAACTGAATCCCTATGTAACTGCAAGGCTCAAAAGAGCCCACACACTCAGCTCTTAACCCAAGTGTGCAGAAAGTGTCAAAACGTGTTTTTCAGCAGAAATAAACATGTTTCTGCAAATTTGGTCACCCCCATGTAAGTTATGGGGCAGTAACAGCACACTTTTGAAAACGTGTTTTTCAGCCCGAAATAAACGCGTTTTTTCAGACAACTGAATCCCTATGTAACTGCAAGACTCAGAAGAGCCCACACACTCAGCTCTTAACCCCAGTGTGCAGAAAGTGTCAAAACGTGATTTTCAGCAGAAATAAACATGTTTCTGCAAGTTTGGTCACCCCCATGTAAGTTATGGGGCAGTAACAGCACACTTTTGAAAACGTGTTTTTCAGCCCGAAATAAACGCGTTTTTTCAGGCAACTGAATCCCTATGTAACTGCAAGACTCAGAAGAGCCCACACACTCAGCTCTTAACCCCAGTGTGCAGAAAGTGTCAAAACGTGTTTTTCAGCAGAAATAAACATGTTTCTGCAAGTTTGGTCACCCCCATCTAAGTTATGGGGCAGTAACAGCACACTTTTGAAAACGTGTTTTTCAGCCCGAAATAAACGCGTTTTTCAGGCAACTGAATCCCTATGTACCTGCAAGGCTCAGAAGAGCCCACACACTCAGCTCTTAACCCCAGTGTGCAGAAAGTGTCAAAACGTGTTTTTCAGCAGAAATAAACATGTTTCTGCAAGTTTGGTCACCCCCATGTAAGGTATGGGGCAGTAACAGCACACTTTTGAAAACGTGTTTTTCAGCCCGAAATAAACGCGTTTTTTCAGACAACTGAATCCCTATGTAACTGCAAGACTCAGAAGAGCCCACACACTCAGCTCTTAACCCCAGTGTGCAGAAAGTGTCAAAACGTGATTTTCAGCAGAAATAAACATGTTTCTGCAAGTTTGGTCACCCCCATGTAAGTTATGGGGCAGTAACAGCACACTTTTGAAAACGTGTTTTTCAGCCCGAAATAAACGCGATTTTTCAGGCAACTGAATCCCTATGTAACTGCAAGTCTCAAAAGAGCCCACACACTCAGCTCTTAACCCCAGTGTGCAGAAAGTGTCAAAACGTGTTTTTCAGCAGAAATAAACATGTTTCTGCAAGTTTGGTCACCCCCATGTAAGTTATGGGGCAGTAACAGCACACTTTTGAAAACGTGTTTTTCAGCCCGAAATAAACGCGTTTTTTCAGACAACTGAATCCCTATGTAACTGCAAGGCTCAAAAGAGCCCACACACTCAGCTCTTAACCCCAGTGTGCAGAAAGTGTCAAAACGTGTTTTTCAGCAGAAATAAACATGTTTCTGCAAGTTTGGTCACCCCCATCTAAGTTATGGGGCAGTAACAGCACACTTTTGAAAACGTGTTTTTCAGCCCGAAATAAACGCGTTTTTTCAGACAACTGAATCCCTATGTAACTGCAAGGCTCAAAAGAGCCCACACACTCAGCTCTTAACCCCAGTGTGCAGAAAGTGTCAAAACGTGTTTTTCAGCAGAAATAAACATGTTTCTGCAAGTTTGGTCACCCCCATGTAAGTTATGGGGCAGTAACAGCACACTTTTGAAAACGTGTTTTTCAGCCCGAAATAAAAGCGTTTTTTCAGACAACTGAATCCCTATGTAACTGCAAGACTCAGAAGAGCCCACACACTCAGCTCTTAACCCCAGTGTGCAGAAAGTGTCAAAACGTGTTTTTCAGCAGAAATAAACATGTTTCTGCAAGTTTGGTCACCCCCATGTAAGTTATGGGGCAGTAACAGCACACTTTTGAAAACTTGTTTTTCAGCCCGAAATAAACGCGTTTTTTCAGACAACTGAATCCCTATGTAACTGCAAGGCTCAAAAGAGCCCACACACTCAGCTCTTAACCCCAGTGTGCAGAAAGTGTTAAAACGTGATTTTCAGCAGAAATAAAAATGTTTCGTCAAGTTTGGTCAACCCCATGTAAGTTATGGGGCAGTAACAGCACAATTTTGAAAACGTGTTTTTCAGCCCGAAATAAACGCGTTTTTTCAGACAACTGAATCCCTATGTAACTGCAAGGCTCAAAAGAGCTCACACACTCAGCTCTTAACCCCAGTGTGCAGAAAGTGTCAAAACGTGTTTTTCAGCAGAAATAAACATGTTTCTGCAAGTTTGGTCACCCCCATGTAAGTTATGGGGCAGTAACAGCACGCTTTTGAAAACGTGTTTTTCAGCCCGAAATAAACGCGTTTTTTCAGACAACTGAATCCCTAAGTAACTGCAAGGCTCAAAAGGGCCCACACACTCAGCTCTTAACCCCAGTGTGCAGAAAGTGTCAAAACGTGTTTTTCAGCAGAAATAAACATGTTTCTGCAAGTTTGGTCACCCCCATGTAAGTTATGGGGCAGTAACAGCACACTTTTGAAAACGTGTTTTTCAGCCCGAAATAAACGCGTTTTTCAGGCAACTGAATCCCTATGTAACTGCAAGGCTCAGAAGAGCCCACACACTCAGCTCTTAACCCCAGTGTGCAGAAAGTGTCAAAACGTGTTTTTCAGCAGAAATAAACATGTTTCTGCAAGTTTGGTCACCCCCATGTAAGGTATGGGACAGTAACAGCACACTTTTGAAAACGTGTTTTTCAGCCCGAAATAAACGCGTTTTTTCAGACAACTGAATCCCTATGTAACTGCAAGACTCAGAAGAGCCCACACACTCAGCTCTTAACCCCAGTGTGCAGAAAGTGTCAAAACGTGATTTTCAGCAGAAATAAACATGTTTCTGCAAGTTTGGTCACCTCCATGTAAGTTATGGGGCAGTAACAGCACACTTTTGAAAACGTGTTTTTCAGCCCGAAATAAACGCGTTTTTTCAGGCAACTGAATCCCTATGTAACTGCAAGGCTCAGAAGAGCCCACACACTCAGCTCTTAACCCCAGTGTGCAGAAAGTGTCAAAACGTGATTTTCAGCAGAAATAAACGTTTCTGCAAGTTTGGTCAACCCCATGTAAGTTATGGGGCAGTAACAGCACAATTTTGAAAACGTGTTTTTCAGCCCGAAATAAACGCGTTTTTTCAGACAACTGAATCCCTAAGTAACTGCAAGGCTCAAAAGGGCCCACACACTCAGCTCTTAACCCCAGTGTGCAGAAAGTGTCAAAACGTGTTTTTCAGCAGAAATAAACATGTTTCTGCAAGTTTGGTCACCCCCATGTAAGTTATGGGGCAGTAACAGCACACTTTTGAAAACGTGTTTTTCAGCAAAATAAACGCGTTTTTTCAGACAACTGAATCCCTATGTAACTGCAAGACTCAGAAGAGCCCACACACTCAGCTCTTAACCCCAGTGTGCAGAAAGTGTCAAAACGTGATTTTCAGCAGAAATAAACATGTTTCTGCAAGTTTGGTCACCCCCATGTAAGTTATGGGGCAGTAACAGCACACTTTTGAAAACGTGTTTTTCAGCCCGAAATAAACGCGTTTTATCAGGCAACTGAATCCCTATGTAACTGCAAGGCTCAGAAGAGCCCACACACTCAGCTCTTAACCCCAGTGTGCAGAAAGTGTCAAAACGTGTTTTTCAGCAGAAATAAACATGTTTCTGCAAGTTTGGTCACCCCCATGTAAGTTATGGGGCAGTAACAGCACACTTTTGAAAACGTGTTTTTCAGCCCGAAATAAACGCGTTTTTTCAGACAACTGAATCCCTATGTAACTGCAAGACTCAGAAGAGCCCACACACTCAGCTCTTAACCCCAGTGTGCAGAAAGTGTCAAAACGTGATTTTCAGCAGAAATAAACATGTTTCTGCAAGTTTGGTCACCCCCATGTAAGTTATGGGGCAGTAACAGCACACTTTTGAAAACGTGTTTTTCAGCCCGAAATAAACGCGTTTTTTTCAGACAACTGAATCCCTATGTAACTGCAAGGCTCAAAAGAGCCCACACACTCAGCTCTTAACCCCAGTGTGCAGAAAGTGTCAAAACGTGTTTTTCAGCAGAAATAAACATGTTTCTGCAAGTTTGGTCACCCCCATGTAAGTTATGGGGCAGTAACAGCACACTTTTGAAAACGTGTTTTTCAGCCCGAAATAAACGCGTTTTTTCAGTCAACTGAATCCCTATGTAGCTGCAAGGCTCAAAAGAGCCCACACACTCAGCTTTTAACCCAAGTGTGCAGAAAGTGTCAAAACGTGGTTTTCAGCAGAAATAAACATGTTTCTGCAAGTTTGGTCACCCCCATGTAAGTTATGGGGCAGTAACAGCACACTTTTGAAAACGTGTTTTTCAGCCCGAAATAAACGCGTTTTTTCAGACAACTGAATCCCTATGTAACTGCAAGACTCAGAAGAGCCCACACACTCAGCTCTTAACCCCAGTGTGCAGAAAGTGTCAAAACGTGATTTTCAGCAGAAATAAACGTTTCTGCAAGTTTGGTCAACCCCATGTAAGTTATGGGGCAGTAACAGCACACTTTTGAAAACGTGTTTTTCAGCCCGAAATAAACGCGTTTTTTCAGACAACTGAATCCCTATGTAACTGCAATGCTCAAAAGGGCCCACACACTCAGCTCTTAACCCAAGTGTGCAGAAAGTGTCAAAACGTGTTTTTCAGCAGAAATAAACATGTTTCTGCAAGTTTGGTCACCCCCATGTAAGTTATGGGGCAGTAACAGCACACTTTTGAAAACGTTTTTTTCAGCCCGAAATAAACGCGTTTTTCAGGCAACTGAATCCCTATGTAACTGCAAGGCTCAGAAGAGCCCACACACTCAGCTCTTAACCCCAGTGTGCAGAAAGTGTCAAAACGTGTTTTTCAGCAGAAATAAACATGTTTCTGCAAGTTTGGTCACCCCCATGTAAGGTATGGGGCAGTAACAGCACACTTTAGAAAACGTGTTTTTCAGCCCGAAATAAACGCGTTTTTTCAGACAACTGAATCCCTATGTAACTGCAAGACTCAGAAGAGCCCACACACTCAGCTCTTAACCCCACTGTGCAGAAAGTGTCAAAACGTGATTTTCAGCAGAAATAAACATGTTTCTGCAAGTTTGGTCACCCCCATGTAAGTTATGGGGCAGTAACAGCACACTTTTGAAAACGTGTTTTTCAGCCCGAAATAAACGCGATTTTTCAGGCAACTGAATCCCTATGTAACTGCAAGGCTCAGAAGAGCCCACACACTCAGCTCTTAACCCCAGGGTGCAGAAAGTGTCAAAACGTGATTTTCAGCAGAAATAAACATGTTTCTGCAAGTTTGGTCAACCCCATGTAAGTTATGGGGCAGTAACAGCACACTTTTGAAAACGTGTTTTTCAGCCCGAAATAAACGCGTTTTTTCAGACAACTGAATCCCTATGTAACTGCAAGACTCAGAAGAGCCCACACACTCAGCTCTTAACCCCAGTGTGCAGAAAGTGTCAAAACGTGATTTTCAGCAGAAATAAACGTTTCTGCAAGTTTGGTCAACCCCATGTAAGTTATGGGGCAGTAACAGCACACTTTTGAAAACGTGTTTTTCAGCCCGAAATAAACGCGTTTTTTCAGACAACTGAATCCATATGTAACTGCAAGACTCAGAAGAGCCCACACACTCAGCTCTTAACCCCAGTGTGCAGAAAGTGTCAAAACGTGATTTTCAGCAGAAATAAACATGTTTCTGCAAGTTTGGTCACCCCCATGTAAGTTATGGGGCAGTAACAGCACACTTTTGAAAACGTGTTTTTCAGCCCGAAATAAACGCGTTTTTTCAGACAACTGAATCCCTATGTAACTGAAAGGCTCAAAAGAGCCCACACACTCAGCTCTTAACCCCAGTGTGCAGAAAGTGTCAAAACGTGTTTTTCAGCAGAAATTAACATGTTTCTGCAAGTTTGGTCACCCCCATGTAAGTTATGGGGCAGTAACAGCACACTTTTGAAAACGTGTTTTTCAGCCCGAAATAAACGCGTTTTATCAGGCAACTGAATCCCTATGTAACTGCAAGGCTCAGAAGAGCCCACACACTCAGCTCTTAACACCAGTGTGCAGAAAGTGTCAAAACGTGTTTTTCAGCAGAAATAAACATGTTTCTGCAAGTTTGGTCACCCCCATGTAAGTTATGGGGCAGTAACAGCACACTTTTGAAAACGTGTTTTTCAGCCCGAAATAAACGCGTTTTTTCAGACAACTGAATCCCTATGTAACTGCAAGGCTCAAAAGGGCCCACACACTCAGCTCTTAACCCCAGTGTGCAGAAAGTGTCAAAACGTGTTTTTCAGCAGAAATAAACATGTTTCTGCAAGTTTGGTCACCCCCATGTAAGTTATGGGGCAGTAATAGCACACTTTTGAAAACGTGTTTTTCAGCCCGAAATAAACGCGTTTTTTCAGACAACTGAATCCCTATGTAACTGCAAGACTCAGAAGAGCCCACACACTCAGCTCTTAACCCCAGTGTGCAGAAAGTGTCAAAACGTGTTTTTCAGCAGAAATAAACATGTTTCTGCAAGTTTGGTCACCCCCATGTAAGTTATGGGGCAGTAACAGCACACTTTTGAAAACGTGTTTTTCAGCCCGAAATAAACGCGTTTTTTTCAGACAACTGAATCCCTATGTAACTGCAAAGCTCAAAAGAGCCCACACACTCAGCTCTTAACCCCAGTGTGCAGAAAGTGTCAAAACGTGTTTTTCAGCAGAAATAAACATGTTTCTGCAAGTTTGGTCACCCCCATGTAAGTTATGGGGCAGTAACAGCACACTTTTGAATACGTGTTTTTCAGCCCGAAATAAACGCGTTTTTTCAGACAACTGAATCCCTATGTAACTGCAAGGCTCAAAAGAGCCCACACACTCAGCTCTTAACCCAAGTGTGCAGAAAGTGTCAAAACGTGTTTTTCAGCAGAAATAAACATGTTTCTGCAAATTTGGTCACCCCCATGTAAGTTATGGGGCAGTAACAGCACACTTTTGAAAACGTGTTTTTCAGCCCGAAATAAACGCGTTTTTTCAGACAACTGAATCCCTCTGTAACTGCAAGGCTCAAAAGAGCCCACACACTCAGCTCTTAACCCAAGTGTGCAGAAAGTGTCAAAACGTGTTTTTCAGCAGAAATAAACATGTTTCTGCAAGTTTGGTCACCCCCATGTAAGTTATGGGGCAGTAACAGCACACTTTTGAAAACGTGTTTTTCAGCCCGAAATAAAAGCGTTTTTTCAGACAACTGAATCCCTATGTAACTGCAAGGCTCAGAAGAGCCCACACACTCAGCTCTTAACCCCAGTGTGCAGAAAGTGTCAAAACGTGTTTTTCAGCAGAAATAAACATGTTTCTGCAAGTTTGGTCACCCCCATGTAAGTTATGGGGCAGTAACAGCACACTTTTGAAAACGTGTTTTTCAGCCCGAAATAAACGCGTTTTTTCAGACAACTGAATCCCTATGTAACTGCAAGGCTCAAAAGAGCCCACACACTCAGCTCTTAACCCCAGTGTGCAGAAAGTGTCAAAACGTGTTTTTCAGCAGAAATAAACATGTTTCTGCAAGTTTGGTCACCCCCATGTAAGTTATGGGGCAGTAACAGCACACTTTTGAAAACGTGTTTTTCAGACCGAAATAAACGCGTTTTTTCAGGCAACTGAATCCCTATGTAACTGCAAGACTCAGAAGAGCCCACACACTCAGCTCTTAACCCCAGTGTGCAGAAAGTGTCAAAACGTGTTTTTCAGCAGAAATAAACATGTTTCTGCAAGTTTGGTCACCCCCATCTAAGTTATGGGGCAGTAACAGCACACTTTTGAAAACGTGTTTTTCAGCCCGAAATAAACGCGTTTTTTCAGACAACTGAATCCCTATGTAACTGCAAGGCTCAAAAGAGCCCACACACTCAGCTCTTAACCCCAGTGTGCAGAAAGTGTCAAAACGTGTTTTTCAGCAGAAATAAACATGTTTCTGCAAGTTTGGTCACCCCCATGTAAGTTATGGGGCAGTAACAGCACACTTTTGAAAACGTGTTTTTCAGCCCGAAATAAACGCGTTTTTTCAGACAACTGAATCCCTATGTAACTGCAAGGCTCAAGAGAGCCCACACACTCAGCTCTTAACCCAAGTGTGCAGAAAGTGTCAAAACGTGTTTTTCAGCAGAAATAAACATGTTTCTGCAAATTTGGTCACCCCCATGTAAGTTATGGGGCAGTAACAGCACACTTTTGAAAACGTGTTTTTCAGCCCGAAATAAACGCGTTTTTTCAGACAACTGAATCCCTATGTAACTGCAAGACTCAGAAGAGCCCACACACTCAGCTCTTAACCCCAGTGTGCAGAAAGTGTCAAAACGTGATTTTCAGCAGAAATAAACATGTTTCTGCAAGTTTGGTCACCCCCATGTAAGTTATGGGGCAGTAACAGCACACTTTTGAAAACGTGTTTTTCAGCCCGAAATAAACGCGTTTTTTCAGGCAACTGAATCCCTATGTAACTGCAAGACTCAGAAGAGCCCACACACTCAGCTCTTAACCCCAGTGTGCAGAAAGTGTCAAAACGTGTTTTTCAGCAGAAATAAACATGTTTCTGCAAGTTTGGTCACCCCCATCTAAGTTATGGGGCAGTAACAGCACACTTTTGAATTGTGTTTTTCAGCCCGAAATAAACGCGTTTTTCAGGCAACTGAATCCCTATGTACCTGCAAGGCTCAGAAGAGCCCACACACTCAGCTCTTAACCCCAGTGTGCAGAAAGTGTCAAAACGTGTTTTTCAGCAGAAATAAACATGTTTCTGCAAGTTTGGTCACCCCCATGTAAGGTATGGGGCAGTAACAGCACACTTTTGAAAACGTGTTTTTCAGCCCGAAATAAACGCGTTTTTTCAGACAACTGAATCCCTATGTAACTGCAAGACTCAGAAGAGCCCACACACTCAGCTCTTAACCCCAGTGTGCAGAAAGTGTCAAAACGTGATTTTCAGCAGAAATAAACATGTTTCTGCAAGTTTGGTCACCCCCATGTAAGTTATGGGGCAGTAACAGCACACTTTTGAAAACGTGTTTTTCAGCCCGAAATAAACGCGTTTTTTCAGACAACTGAATCCCTATGTAACTGCAAGGCTCAAAAGAGCCCACACACTCAGCTCTTAACCCCAGTGTGCAGAAAGTGTCAAAACGTGTTTTTCAGCAGAAATAAACATGTTTCTGCAAGTTTGGTCACCCCCATGTAAGTTATGGGGCAGTAACAGCACACTTTTGAAAACGTGTTTTTCAGCCCGAAATAAACGCGTTTTTTCAGACAACTGAATCCCTATGTAACTGCAAGACTCAGAAGAGCCCACACACTCAGCTCTTAACCCCAGTGTGCAGAAAGTGTCAAAACGTGTTTTTCAGCAGAAATAAACATGTTTCTGCAAGTTTGGTCACCCCCATGTAAGTTATGGGGCAGTAACAGCACACTTTTGAAAACGTGTTTTTCAGCCCGAAATAAACGCGTTTTTTCAGACAACTGAATCCCTATGTAACTGCAAGGCTCAAAAGAGCCCACACACTCAGCTCTTAACCCCAGTGTGCAGAAAGTGTTAAAACGTGATTTTCAGCAGAAATAAAAATGTTTCGTCAAGTTTGGTCAACCCCATGTAAGTTATGGGGCAGTAACAGCACAATTTTGAAAACGTGTTTTTCAGCCCGAAATAAACGCGTTTTTTCAGACAACTGAATCCCTATGTAACTGCAAGGCTCAAAAGAGCCCACACACTCAGCTCTTAACCCCAGTGTGCAGAAAGTGTCAAAACGTGTTTTTCAGCAGAAATAAACATGTTTCTGCAAGTTCGGTCACCCCCATGTAAGTTATGGGGCAGTAACAGCACACTTTTGAAAACGTGTTTTTCAGCCCGAAATAAACGCGATTTTTCAGGCAACTGAATCCCTATGTAACTGCAAGGCTCAGAAGAACCCACACACTCAGCTCTTAACCCCAGGGTGCAGAAAGTGTCAAAACGTGATTTTCAGCAGAAATAAACATGTTTCTGCAAGTTTGGTCAACCCCATGTAAGTTATGGGGCAGTAACAGCACACTTTTGAAAACGTGTTTTTCAGCCCGAAATAAACGCGTTTTTTCAGACAACTGAATCCCTATGTAACTGCAAGACTCAGAAGAGCCCACACACTCAGCTCTTAACCCCAGTGTGCAGAAAGTGTCAAAACGTGATTTTCAGCAGAAATAAACGTTTCTGCAAGTTTGGTCACCCCCATGTAAGTTATGGGGCAGTAACAGCACACTTTTGAAAACGTGTTTTTCAGCCCGAAATAAACGCGTTTTTTCAGACAACTGAATCCCTATGTAACTGCAAGGCTCAAAAGAGCCCACACACTCAGCTCTTAACCCCAGTGTGCAGAAAGTGTCAAAACGTGTTTTTCAGCAGAAATTTACATGTTTCTGCAAGTTTGGTCACCCCCATGTAAGTTATGGGGCAGTAACAGCACACTTTTGAAAACGTGTTTTTCAGCCCGAAATAAACGCGTTTTATCAGGCAACTGAATCCCTATGTAACTGCAAGGCTCAGAAGAGCCCACACACTCAGCTCTTAACACCAGTGTGCAGAAAGTGTCAAAACGTGTTTTTCAGCAGAAATAAACATGTTTCTGCAAGTTTGGTCACCCCCATGAAAGTTATGGGGCAGTAACAGCACACTTTTGAAAACGTGTTTTTCAGCCCGAAATAAACGCGTTTTTTCAGACAACTGAATCCCTATGTAACTGCAAGACTCAGAAGAGCCCACACACTCAGCTCTTAACCCCAGTGTGCAGAAAGTGTCAAAACGTGTTTTTCAGCAGAAATAAACATGTTTTTGCAAGTTTGGTCACCCCCATGAAAGTTATGGGGCAGTAACAGCACACTTTTGAAAACGTGTTTTTCAGCCCGAAATAAACGCGTTTTTTCAGACAACTGAATCCCTATGTAACTGCAAGGCTCAAAAGAGCCCACACACTCAGCTCTTAACCCCAGTGTGCAGAAAGTGTCAAAACGTGTTTTTCTGCAGAAATAAAAATGTTTCGTCAAGTTTGGTCACCCCCATGTAAGTTATGGGGCAGTAACAGCACACTTTTGAAAACGTGTTTTTCAGCCCGAAATAAACGCGTTTTTTCAGACAACTGAATCCCTATGTAACTGCAAGACTCAGAAGAGCTCACACACTCAGCTCTTAACCCCAGTGTGCAGAAAGTGTCAAAACGTGTTTTTCAGCAGAAATAAACATGTTTCTGCAAGTTTGGTCACCCCCATGTAAGTTATGGGGCAGTAACAGCACACTTTTGAAAACGTGTTTTTCAGCCCGAAATAAACGCGTTTTTTTCAGACAACTGAATCCCTATGTAACTGCAAAGCTCAAAAGAGCCCACACACTCAGCTCTTAACCCCAGTGTGCAGAAAGTGTCAAAACGTGTTTTTCAGCAGAAATAAACATGTTTCTGCAAGTTTGGTCACCCCCATGTAAGTTATGGGGCAGTAACAGCACACTTTTGAAAACGTGTTTTTCAGCCCAAAATAAACGCGTTTTTTCAGACAACTGAATCCCTATGTAACTGCAAGGCTCAAAAGAGCCCACACACTCAGCTCTTAACCCAAGTGTGCAGAAAGTGTCAAAACGTGTTTTTCAGCAGAAATAAACATGTTTCTGCAAATTTGGTCACCCCCATGTAAGTTATGGGGCAGTAACAGCACACTTTTGAAAACGTGTTTTTCAGCCCGAAATAAACGCGTTTTTTCAGACAACTGAATCCCTATGTAACTGCAAGGCTCAAAAGAGCCCACACACTCAGCTCTTAACCCAAGTGTGCAGAAAGTGTCAAAACGTGTTTTTCAGCAGAAATAAACATGTTTCTGCAAGTTTGGTCACCCCCATGTAAGTTATGGGGCAGTAACAGCACACTTTTGAAAACGTGTTTTTCAGCCCGAAATAAAAGCGTTTTTTCAGACAACTGAATCCCTATGTAACTGCAAGGCTCAGAAGAGCCCACACACTCAGCTCTTAACCCCAGTGTGCAGAAAGTGTCAAAACGTGTTTTTCAGCAGAAATAAACATGTTTCTGCAAGTTTGGTCACCCCCATGTAAGTTATGGGGCAGTAACAGCACACTTTTGAAAACGTGTTTTTCAGCCCGAAATAAACGCGTTTTTTCAGACAACTGAATCCCTATGTAACTGCAAGGCTCAAAAGAGCCCACACACTCAGCTCTTAACCCCAGTGTGCAGAAAGTGTCAAAACGTGTTTTTCAGCAGAAATAAACATGTTTCTGCAAGTTTGGTCACCCCCATGTAAGTTATGGGGCAGTAACAGCACACTTTTGAAAACGTGTTTTTCAGCCCGAAATAAACGCGTTTTTTCAGACAACTGAATCCCTATGTAACTGCAAGGCTCAAAAGAGCCCACACACTCAGCTCTTAACCCCAGTGTGCAGAAAGTGTCAAAACGTGTTTTTCAGCAGAAATAAACATGTTTCTGCAAGTTTGGTCACCCCCATGTAAGTTATGGGGCAGTAACAGCACACTTTTGAAAACGTGTTTTTCAGCCCGAAATAAACGCGTTTTTTCAGACAACTGAATCCCTATGTAACTGCAAGGCTCAAAAGAGCCCACACACTCAGCTCTTAACCCAAGTGTGCAGAAAGTGTCAAAACGTGTTTTTCAGCAGAAATAAACATGTTTCTGCAAATTTGGTCACCCCCATGTAAGTTATGGGGCAGTAACAGCACACTTTTGAAAACGTGTTTTTCAGCCCGAAATAAACGCGTTTTTTCAGACAACTGAATCCCTATGTAACTGCAAGACTCAGAAGAGCCCACACACTCAGCTCTTAACCCCAGTGTGCAGAAAGTGTCAAAACGTGATTTTCAGCAGAAATAAACATGTTTCTGCAAGTTTGGTCACCCCCATGTAAGTTATGGGGCAGTAACAGCACACTTTTGAAAACGTGTTTTTCAGCCCGAAATAAACGCGTTTTTTCAGGCAACTGAATCCCTATGTAACTGCAAGACTCAGAAGAGCCCACACACTCAGCTCTTAACCCCAGTGTGCAGAAAGTGTCAAAACGTGTTTTTCAGCAGAAATAAACATGTTTCTGCAAGTTTGGTCACCCCCATCTAAGTTATGGGGCAGTAACAGCACACTTTTGAAAACGTGTTTTTCAGCCCGAAATAAACGCGTTTTTCAGGCAACTGAATCCCTATGTACCTGCAAGGCTCAGAAGAGCCCACACACTCAGCTCTTAACCCCAGTGTGCAGAAAGTGTCAAAACGTGTTTTTCAGCAGAAATAAACATGTTTCTGCAAGTTTGGTCACCCCCATGTAAGGTATGGGGCAGTAACAGCACACTTTTGAAAACGTGTTTTTCAGCCCGAAATAAACGCGTTTTTTCAGACAACTGAATCCCTATGTAACTGCAAGACTCAGAAGAGCCCACACACTCAGCTCTTAACCCCAGTGTGCAGAAAGCGTCAAAACGTGATTTTCAGCAGAAATAAACATGTTTCTGCAAGTTTGGTCACCCCCATGTAAGTTATGGGGCAGTAACAGCACACTTTTGAAAACGTGTTTTTCAGCCCGAAATAAACGCGATTTTTCAGGCAACTGAATCCCTATGTAACTGCAAGTCTCAAAAGAGCCCACACACTCAGCTCTTAACCCCAGTGTGCAGAAAGTGTCAAAACGTGTTTTTCAGCAGAAATAAACATGTTTCTGCAAGTTTGGTCACCCCCATGTAAGTTATGGGGCAGTAACAGCACACTTTTGAAAACGTGTTTTTCAGCCCGAAATAAACGCGTTTTTTCAGACAACTGAATCCCTATGTAACTGCAAGGCTCAAAAGAGCCCACACACTCAGCTCTTAACCCCAGTGTGCAGAAAGTGTCAAAACGTGTTTTTCAGCAGAAATAAACATGTTTCTGCAAGTTTGGTCACCCCCATGTAAGTTATGGGGCAGTAACAGCACACTTTTGAAAACGTGTTTTTCAGCCCGAAATAAACGCGTTTTTTCAGACAACTGAATCCCTATGTAACTGCAAGGCTCAAAAGAGCCCACACACTCAGCTCTTAACCCCAGTGTGCAGAAAGTGTCAAAACGTGTTTTTCAGCAGAAATAAACATGTTTCTGCAAGTTTGGTCACCCCCATGTAAGTTATGGGGCAGTAACAGCACACTTTTGAAAACGTGTTTTTCAGCCCGAAATAAACGCGTTTTTTCAGACAACTGAATCCCTATGTAACTGCAAGACTCAGAAGAGCCCACACACTCAGCTCTTAACCCCAGTGTGCAGAAAGTGTCAAAACGTGTTTTTCAGCAGAAATAAACATGTTTCTGCAAGTTTGGTCACCCCCATGTAAGTTATGGGGCAGTAACAGCACACTTTTGAAAACTTGTTTTTCAGCCCGAAATAAACGCGTTTTTTCAGACAACTGAATCCCTATGTAACTGCAAGGCTCAAAAGAGCCCACACACTCAGCTCTTAACCCCAGTGTGCAGAAAGTGTTAAAACGTGATTTTCAGCAGAAATAAAAATGTTTCGTCAAGTTTGGTCAACCCCATGTAAGTTATGGGGCAGTAACAGCACAATTTTGAAAACGTGTTTTTCAGCCCGAAATAAACGCGTTTTTTCAGACAACTGAATCCCTATGTAACTGCAAGGCTCAAAAGAGCCCACACACTCAGCTCTTAACCCCAGTGTGCAGAAAGTGTCAAAACGTGTTTTTCAGCAGAAATAAACATGTTTCTGCAAGTTTGGTCACCCCCATGTAAGTTATGGGGCAGTAACAGCACGCTTTTGAAAACGTGTTTTTCAGCCCGAAATAAACGCGTTTTTTCAGACAACTGAATCCCTAAGTAACTGCAAGGCTCAAAAGGGCCCACACACTCAGCTCTTAACCCCAGTGTGCAGAAAGTGTCAAAACGTGTTTTTCAGCAGAAATAAACATGTTTCTGCAAGTTTGGTCACCCCCATGTAAGTTATGGGGCAGTAACAGCACACTTTTGAAAACGTGTTTTTCAGCCCGAAATAAACGCGTTTTTCAGGCAACTGAATCCCTATGTAACTGCAAGGCTCAGAAGAGCCCACACACTCAGCTCTTAACCCCAGTGTGCAGAAAGTGTCAAAACGTGTTTTTCAGCAGAAATAAACATGTTTCTGCAAGTTTGGTCACCCCCATGTAAGGTATGGGACAGTAACAGCACACTTTTGAAAACGTGTTTTTCAGCCCGAAATAAACGCGTTTTTTCAGACAACTGAATCCCTATGTAACTGCAAGACTCAGAAGAGCCCACACACTCAGCTCTTAACCCCAGTGTGCAGAAAGTGTCAAAACGTGATTTTCAGCAGAAATAAACATATTTCTGCAAGTTTGGTCACCTCCATGTAAGTTATGGGGCAGTAACAGCACACTTTTGAAAACGTGTTTTTCAGCCCGAAATAAACGCGTTTTTTCAGGCAACTGAATCCCTATGTAACTGCAAGGCTCAGAAGAGCCCACACACTCAGCTCTTAACCCCAGTGTGCAGAAAGTGTCAAAACGTGATTTTCAGCAGAAATAAACGTTTCTGCAAGTTTGGTCAACCCCATGTAAGTTATGGGGCAGTAACAGCACAATTTTGAAAACGTGTTTTTCAGCCCGAAATAAACGCGTTTTTTCAGACAACTGAATCCCTAAGTAACTGCAAGGCTCAAAAGGGCCCACACACTCAGCTCTTAACCCCAGTGTGCAGAAAGTGTCAAAACGTGTTTTTTAGCAGAAATAAACATGTTTCTGCAAGTTTGGTCACCCCCATGTAAGTTATGGGGCAGTAACAGCACACTTTTGAAAACGTGTTTTTCAGCAAAATAAACGCGTTTTTTCAGACAACTGAATCCATATGTAACTGCAAGACTCAGAAGAGCCCACACACTCAGCTCTTAACCCCAGTGTGCAGAAAGTGTCAAAACGTGATTTTCAGCAGAAATAAACATGTATCTGCAAGTTTGGTCACCCCCATGTAAGTTATGGGGCAGTAACAGCACACTTTTGAAAACGTGTTTTTCAGCCCGAAATAAACGCGTTTTATCAGGCAACTGAATCCCTATGTAACTGCAAGGCTCAGAAGAGCCCACACACTCAGCTCTTAACCCCAGTGTGCAGAAAGTGTCAAAACGTGTTTTTCAGCAGAAATAAACATGTTTCTGCAAGTTTGGTCACCCCCATGTAAGTTATGGGGCAGTAACAGCACACTTTTGAAAACGTGTTTTTCAGCCCGAAATAAACGCGTTTTTTCAGACAACTGAATCCATATGTAACTGCAAGGCTCAAAAGGGCCCACACACTCAGCTCTTAACCCCAGTGTGCAGAAAGTGTCAAAACGTGTTTTTCAGCAGAAATAAACATGTTTCTGCAAGTTTGGTCACCCCCATGTAAGTTATGGGGCAGTAACAGCACACTTTTGAAAACGTGTTTTTCAGCCCGAAATAAACGCGTTTTTTCAGACAACTGAATCCCTATGTAACTGCAAGACTCAGAAGAGCCCACACACTCAGCTCTTAACCCCAGTGTGCAGAAAGTGTCAAAACGTGATTTTCAGCAGAAATAAACATGTTTCTGCAAGTTTGGTCACCCCCATGTAAGTTATGGGGCAGTAACAGCACACTTTTGAAAACGTGTTTTTCAGCCCGAAATAAACGCGTTTTTTTCAGACAACTGAATCCCTATGTAACTGCAAGGCTCAAAAGAGCCCACACACTCAGCTCTTAACCCCAGTGTGCAGAAAGTGTCAAAACGTGTTTTTCAGCAGAAATAAACATGTTTCTGCAAGTTTGGTCACCCCCATGTAAGTTATGGGGCAGTAACAGCACACTTTTGAAAACGTGTTTTTCAGCCCGAAATAAACGCGTTTTTTCAGACAACTGAATCCCTATGTAGCTGCAAGGCTCAAAAGAGCCCACACACTCAGCTTTTAACCCAAGTGTGCAGAAAGTGTCAAAACGTGGTTTTCAGCAGAAATAAACATGTTTCTGCAAATTTGGTCACCCCCATGTAAGTTATGGGGCAGTAACAGCACACTTTTGAAAACGTGTTTTTCAGCCCGAAATAAAAGCGTTTTTTCAGACAACTGAATCCCTATGTAACTGCAAGGCTCAGAAGAGCCCACACACTCAGCTCTTAACCCCAGTGTGCAGAAAGTGTCAAAACGTGTTTTTCAGCAGAAATAAACATGTTTCTGCAAGTTTGGTCACCCCCATGTAAGTTATGGGGCAGTAACAGCACACTTTTGAAAACGTGTTTTTCAGCCCGAAATAAACGCGTTTTTTCAGACAACTGAATCCCTATGTAACTGCAAGGCTCAAAAGAGCCCACACACTCAGCTCTTAACCCCAGTGTGCAGAAAGTGTCAAAACGTGTTTTACAGCAGAAATAAACATGTTTCTGCAAGTTTGGTCACCCCCATGTAAGGTATGGGGCAGTAACAGCACACTTTTGAAAACGTGTTTTTCGGCCCGAAATAAACGCGTTTTTTCAGACAACTGAATCCCTATGTAACTGCAATGCTCAAAAGGGCCCACACACTCAGCTCTTAACCCCAGTGTGCAGAAAGTGTCAAAACGTGTTTTTCAGCAGAAATAAACATGTTTCTGCAAGTTTGGTCACCCCCATGTAAGTTATGGGGCAGTAACAGCACACTTTTGAAAACGTGTTTTTCAGCCCGAAATAAACGCGTTTTTTCAGACAACTGAATCCCTATGTAACTGCAAGACTCAGAAGAGCCCACACACTCAGCTCTTAACCCCAGGGTGCAGAAAGTGTCAAAACGTGATTTTCAGCAGAAATAAACATGTTTCTGCAAGTTTGGTCAACCCCATGTAAGTTATGGGGCAGTAACAGCACAATTTTGAAAACGTGTTTTCAGCCCGAAATAAACGCGTTTTTTCAGACAACTGAATCCCTATGTAACTGCAAGGCTCAAAAGAGCCCACACACTCAGCTCTTAACCCCAGTGTGCAGAAAGTGTCAAAACGTGTTTTTCAGCAGAAATAAACATGTTTCTGCAAGTTTGGTCACCCCCATGTAAGTTATGGGGCAGTAACAGCACACTTTTGAAAACGTGTTTTTCAGCCCGAAATAAACGCGTTTTTTCAGACAACTGAATCCATATGTAACTGCAAGACTCAGAAGAGCCCACACACTCAGCTCTTAACCCCAGTGTGCAGAAAGTGTCAAAATGTGATTTTCAGCAGAAATAAACATGTTTCTGCAAGTTTGGTCACCCCCATGTAAGTTATGGGGCAGTAACAGCACACTTTTGAAAACGTGTTTTTCAGCCCGAAATAAACGCGTTTTTTCAGACAACTGAATCCCTATGTAACTGCAAGGCTCAAAAGAGCCCACACACTCAGCTCTTAACCCCAGTGTGCAGAAAGTGTCAAAACGTGTTTTTCAGCAGAAATTAACATGTTTCTGCAAGTTTGGTCACCCCCATGTAAGTTATGGGGCAGTAACAGCACACTTTTGAAAACGTGTTTTTCAGCCCGAAATAAACGCGTTTTATCAGGCAACTGAATCCCTATGTAACTGCAAGGCTCAAAAGGGCCCACACACTCAGCTCTTAACCCCAGTGTGCAGAAAGTGTCAAAACGTGTTTTTCAGCAGAAATAAACATGTTTCTGCAAGTTTGGTCACCCCCATGTAAGTTATGGGGCAGTAGCAGCACACTTTTGAAAACGTGTTTTTCAGCCCGAAATAAACGCGTTTTTTCAGACAACTGAATCCCTATGTAACTGCAAGACTCAGAAGAGCCCACACACTCAGCTCTTAACCCCAGTGTGCAGAAAGTGTCAAAACGTGATTTTCAGCAGAAATAAACATGTTTCTGCAAGTTTGGTCACCCCCATGTAAGTTATGGGGCAGTAACAGCACACTTTTGAAAACGTGTTTTTCAGCCCGAAATAAACGCGTTTTTTTCAGACAACTAAATCCATATGTAACTGCAAAGCTCAAAAGAGCCCACACACTCAGCTCTTAACCCCAGTGTGCAGAAAGTGTCAAAACGTGTTTTTCAGCAGAAATAAACATGTTTCTGCAAGTTTGGTCACCCCCATGTAAGTTATGGGGCAGTAACAGCACACTTTTGAAAACGTGTTTTTCAGCCCGAAATAAACGCGTTTTTTCAGACAACTGAATCCCTATGTAACTGCAAGGCTCAAAAGAGCCCACACACTCAGCTCTTAACCCCAGTGTGCAGAAAGTGTCAAAACGTGTTTTTCAGCAGAAATAAACATGTTTCTGCAAGTTTGGTCACCCCCATGTAAGTTATGGGGCAGTAACAGCACACTTTTGAAAACGTGTTTTTCAGCCCGAAATAAACGCGTTTTTTCAGACAACTGAATCCCTATGTAACTGCAAGACTCAGAAGAGCCCACACACTCAGCTCTTAACCCCAGTGTGCAGAAAGTGTCAAAACGTGATTTTCAGCAGAAATAAACATGTTTCTGCAAGTTTGGTCACCCCCATGTAAGTTATGGGGCAGTAACAGCACACTTTTGAAAACGTGTTTTTCAGCCCGAAATAAACGCGTTTTTTCAGGCAACTGAATCCCTATGTAACTGCAAGACTCAGAAGAGCCCACACACTCAGCTCTTAACCCCAGTGTGCAGAAAGTGTCAAAACGTGTTTTTCAGCAGAAATAAACATGTTTCTGCAAGTTTGGTCACCCCCATCTAAGTTATGGGGCAGCAACAGCACACTTTTGAAAACGTGTTTTTCAGCCCGAAATAAACGCGTTTTTTCAGACAACTGAATCCCTATGTAACTGCAAGGCTCAAAAGAGCCCACACACTCAGCTCTTAACCCAAGTGTGCAGAAAGTGTCAAAACGTGTTTTTCAGCAGAAATAAACATGTTTCTGCAAGTTTGGTCACCCCCATGTAAGTTATGGGGCAGTAACAGCACACTTTTGAAAACGTTTTTTTCAGCCCGAAATAAACGCGTTTTTCAGGCAACTGAATCCCTATGTAACTGCAAGACTCAGAAGAGCCCACACACTCAGCTCTTAACCCCACTGTGCAGAAAGTGTCAAAACGTGATTTTCAGCAGAAATAAACATGTTTCTGCAAGTTTGGTCACCCCCATGTAAGTTATGGGGCAGTAACAGCACACTTTTGAAAACGTGTTTTTCAGCCCTAAATAAACGCGATTTTTCAGGCAACTGAATCCCTATGTAACTGCAAGGCTCAGAAGAGCCCACACACTCAGCTCTTAACCCCAGGGTGCAGAAAGTGTCAAAACGTGATTTTCAGCAGAAATAAACATGTTTCTGCAAGTTTGGTCAACCCCATGTAAGTTATGGGGCAGTAACAGCACACTTTTGAAAACGTGTTTTTCAGCCCGAAATAAACGCGTTTTTTCAGACAACTGAATCCCTATGTAACTGCAAGACTCAGAAGAGCCCACACACTCAGCTCTTAACCCCAGTGTGCAGAAAGTGTCAAAACGTGATTTTCAGCAGAAATAAACGTTTCTGCAAGTTTGGTCAACCCCATGTAAGTTATGGGGCAGTAACAGCACACTTTTGAAAACGTGTTTTTCAGCCCGAAATAAACGCGTTTTTTCAGACAACTGAATCCATATGTAACTGCAAGACTCAGAAGAGCCCACACACTCAGCTCTTAACCCCAATGTGCAGAAAGTGTCAAAACGTGATTTTCAGCAGAAATAAACATGTTTCTGCAAGTTTGGTCACCCCCATGTAAGTTATGGGGCAGTAACAGCACACTTTTGAAAACGTGTTTTTCAGCCCGAAATAAACGCGTTTTTTCAGACAACTGAATCCCTATGTAACTGCAAGGCTCAAAAGAGCCCACACACTCAGCTCTTAACCCCAGTGTGCAGAAAGTGTCAAAACGTGTTTTTCAGCAGAAATTAACATGTTTCTGCAAGTTTGGTCACCCCCATGTAAGTTATGGGGCAGTAACAGCACACTTTTGAAAACGTGTTTTTCAGCCCGAAATAAACGCGTTTTTTCAGACAACTGAATCCCTATGTAACTGCAAGGCTCAAAAGGGCCCACACACTCAGCTCTTAACCCCAGTGTGCAGAAAGTGTCAAAACGTGTTTTTCAGCAGAAATAAACATGTTTCTGCAAGTTTGGTCACCCCCATGTAAGTTATGGGGCAGTAACAGCACACTTTTGAAAACGTGTTTTTCAGCCCGAAATAAACGCGTTTTTTCAGACAACTGAATCCCTATGTAACTGCAAGACTCAGAAGAGCCCACACACTCAGCTCTTAACCCCAGTGTGCAGAAAGTGTCAAAACGTGATTTTCAGCAGAAATAAACATGTTTCTGCAAGTTTGGTCACCCCCATGTAAGTTATGGGGCAGTAACAGCACACTTTTGAAAACGTGTTTTTCAGCCCGAAATAAACGCGTTTTATCAGGCAACTGAATCCCTATGTAACTGCAAGGCTCAGAAGAGCCCACACACTCAGCTCTTAACCCCAGGGTGCAGAAAGTGTCAAAACGTGATTTTCAGCAGAAATAAACATGTTTCTGCAAGTTTGGTCAACCCCATGTAAGTTATGGGGCAGTAACAGCACACTTTTGAAAACGTGTTTTTCAGCCCGAAATAAACGCGTTTTTTCAGACAACTGAATCCCTATGTAACTGCAAGACTCAGAAGAGCCCACACACTCAGCTCTTAACCCCAGTGTGCAGAAAGTGTCAAAACGTGATTTTCAGCAGAAATAAACGTTTCTGCAAGTTTGGTCAACCCCATGTAAGTAATGGGGCAGTAACAGCACACTTTTGAAAACGTGTTTTTCAGCCCGAAATAAACGCGTTTTTTCAGACAACTGAATCCATATGTAACTGCAAGACTCAGAAGAGCCCACACACTCAGCTCTTAACCCCAGTGTGCAGAAAGTGTCAAAACGTGATTTTCAGCAGAAATAAACATGTTTCTGCAAGTTTGGTCACCCCCATGTAAGTTATGGGGCAGTAACAGCACACTTTTGAAAACGTGTTTTTCAGCCCGAAATAAACGCGTTTTTTTCAGACAACTAAATCCCTATGTAACTGCAAAGCTCAAAAGAGCCCACACACTCAGCTCTTAACCCCAGTGTGCAGAAAGTGTCAAAACGTGTTTTTCAGCAGAAATAAACATGTTTCTGCAAGTTTGGTCACCCCCATGTAAGTTATGGGGCAGTAACAGCACACTTTTGAAAACGTGTTTTTCAGCCCGAAATAAACGCGTTTTTTCAGACAACTGAATCCCTATGTAACTGCAAGGCTCAAAAGAGCCCACACACTCAGCTCTTAACCCCAGTGTGCAGAAAGTGTCAAAACGTGTTTTTCAGCAGAAATAAACATGTTTCTGCAAGTTTGGTCACCCCCATGTAAGTTATGGGGCAGTAACAGCACACTTTTGAAAACGTGTTTTTCAGCCCGAAATAAACGCGTTTTTTCAGACAACTGAATCCCTATGTAACTGCAAGACTCAGAAGAGCCCACACACTCAGCTCTTAACCCCAGTGTGCAGAAAGTGTCAAAACGTGATTTTCAGCAGAAATAAACATGTTTCTGCAAGTTTGGTCACCCCCATGTAAGTTATGGGGCAGTAACAGCACACTTTTGAAAACGTGTTTTTCAGCCCGAAATAAACGCGTTTTTTCAGGCAACTCAATCCCTATGTAACTGCAAGACTCAGAAGAGCCCACACACTCAGCTCTTAACCCCAGTGTGCAGAAAGTGTCAAAACGTGTTTTTCAGCAGAAATAAACATGTTTCTGCAAGTTTGGTCACCCCCATCTAAGTTATGGGGCAGCAACAGCACACTTTTGAAAACGTGTTTTTCAGCCCGAAATAAACGCGTTTTTTCAGACAACTGAATCCCTATGTAACTGCAAGGCTCAAAAGAGCCCACACACTCAGCTCTTAACCCAAGTGTGCAGAAAGTGTCAAAACGTGTTTTTCAGCAGAAATAAACATGTTTCTGCAAGTTTGGTCACCCCCATGTAAGTTATGGGGCAGTAACAGCACACTTTTGAAAACGTTTTTTTCAGCCCGAAATAAACGCGTTTTTCAGGCAACTGAATCCCTATGTAACTGCAAGACTCAGAAGAGCCCACACACTCAGCTCTTAACCCCACTGTGCAGAAAGTGTCAAAACGTGATTTTCAGCAGAAATAAACATGTTTCTGCAAGTTTGGTCACCCCCATGTAAGTTATGGGGCAGTAACAGCACACTTTTGAAAACGTGTTTTTCAGCCCGAAATAAACGCGATTTTTCAGGCAACTGAATCCCTATGTAACTGCAAGGCTCAGAAGAGCCCACACACTCAGCTCTTAACCCCAGGGTGCAGAAAGTGTCAAAACGTGATTTTCAGCAGAAATAAACATGTTTCTGCAAGTTTGGTCAACCCCATGTAAGTTATGGGGCAGTAACAGCACACTTTTGAAAACGTGTTTTTCAGCCCGAAATAAACGCGTTTTTTCAGACAACTGAATCCCTATGTAACTGCAAGACTCAGAAGAGCCCACACACTCAGCTCTTAACCCCAGTGTGCAGAAAGTGTCAAAACGTGATTTTCAGCAGAAATAAATGTTTCTGCAAGTTTGGTCAACCCCATGTAAGTTATGGGGCAGTAACAGCACACTTTTGAAAACGTGTTTTTCAGCCCGAAATAAACGCGTTTTTTCAGACAACTGAATCCATATGTAACTGCAAGACTCAGAAGAGCCCACACACTCAGCTCTTAACCCCAGTGTGCAGAAAGTGTCAAAACGTGATTTTCAGCAGAAATAAACATGTTTCTGCAAGTTTGGTCACCCCCATGTAAGTTATGGGGCAGTAACAGCACACTTTTGAAAACGTGTTTTTCAGCCCGAAATAAACGCGTTTTTTCAGACAACTGAATCCCTATGTAACTGCAAGGCTCAAAAGAGCCCACACACTCAGCTCTTAACCCCAGTGTGCAGAAAGTGTCAAAACGTGTTTTTCAGCAGAAATTAACATGTTTCTGCAAGTTTGGTCACCCCCATGTAAGTTATGGGGCAGTAACAGCACACTTTTGAAAACGTGTTTTTCAGCCCGAAATAAACGCGTTTTTTCAGACAACTGAATCCCTATGTAACTGCAAGGCTCAAAAGGGCCCACACACTCAGCTCTTAACCCCAGTGTGCAGAAAGTGTCAAAACGTGTTTTTCAGCAGAAATAAACATGTTTCTGCAAGTTTGGTCACCCCCATGTAAGTTATGGGGCAGTAACAGCACACTTTTGAAAACGTGTTTTTCAGCCCGAAATAAACGCGTTTTTTCAGACAACTGAATCCCTATGTAACTGCAAGACTCAGAAGAGCCCACACACTCAGCTCTTAACCCCAGTGTGCAGAAAGTGTCAAAACGTGATTTTCAGCAGAAATAAACATGTTTCTGCAAGTTTGGTCACCCCCATGTAAGTTATGGGGCAGTAACAGCACACTTTTGAAAACGTGTTTTTCAGCCCGAAATAAACGCGTTTTATCAGGCAACTGAATCCCTATGTAACTGCAAGGCTCAGAAGAGCCCACACACTCAGCTCTTAACCCCAGGGTGCAGAAAGTGTCAAAACGTGATTTTCAGCAGAAATAAACATGTTTCTGCAAGTTTGGTCAACCCCATGTAAGTTATGGGGCAGTAACAGCACACTTTTGAAAACGTGTTTTTCAGCCCGAAATAAACGCGTTTTTTCAGACAACTGAATCCCTATGTAACTGCAAGACTCAGAAGAGCCCACACACTCAGCTCTTAACCCCAGTGTGCAGAAAGTGTCAAAACGTGATTTTCAGCAGAAATAAACGTTTCTGCAAGTTTGGTCAACCCCATGTAAGTTATGGGGCAGTAACAGCACACTTTTGAAAACGTGTTTTTCAGCCCGAAATAAACGCGTTTTTTCAGACAACTGAATCCATATGTAACTGCAAGACTCAGAAGAGCCCACACACTCAGCTCTTAACCCCAGTGTGCAGAAAGTGTCAAAACGTGATTTTCAGCAGAAATAAACATGTTTCTGCAAGTTTGGTCACCCCCATGTAAGTTATGGGGCAGTAACAGCACACTTTTGAAAACGTGTTTTTCAGCCCGAAATAAACGCGTTTTTTCAGACAACTGAATCCCTATGTAACTGCAAGGCTCAAAAGAGCCCACACACTCAGCTCTTAACCCCAGTGTGCAGAAAGTGTCAAAACGTGTTTTTCAGCAGAAATTAACATGTTTCTGCAAGTTTGGTCACCCCCATGTAAGTTATGGGGCAGTAACAGCACACTTTTGAAAACGTGTTTTTCAGCCCGAAATAAACGCGTTTTTTCAGACAACTGAATCCCTATGTAACTGCAAGGCTCAAAAGGGCCCACACACTCAGCTCTTAACCCCAGTGTGCAGAAAGTGTCAAAACGTGTTTTTCAGCAGAAATAAACATGTTTCTGCAAGTTTGCTCACCCCCATGTAAGTTATGGGGCAGTAACAGCACACTTTTGAAAACGTGTTTTTCAGCCCGAAATAAACGCGTTTTTTCAGACAACTGAATCCCTATGTAACTGCAAGACTCAGAAGAGCCCACACACTCAGCTCTTAACCCCAGTGTGCAGAAAGTGTCAAAACGTGATTTTCAGCAGAAATAAACATGTTTCTGCAAGTTTGGTCACCCCCATGTAAGTTATGGGGCAGTAACAGCACACTTTTGAAAACGTGTTTTTCAGCCCGAAATAAACGCGTTTTATCAGGCAACTGAATCCCTATGTAACTGCAAGGCTCAGAAGAGCCCACACACTCAGCTCTTAACACCAGTGTGCAGAAAGTGTCAAAACGTGTTTTTCAGCAGAAATAAACATGTTTCTGCAAGTTTGGTCACCCCCATGTAAGTTATGGGGCAGTAACAGCACACTTTTGAAAACGTGTTTTTCAGCCCGAAATAAACGCGTTTTTTCAGACAACTGAATCCCTATGTAACTGCAAGGCTCAAAAGGGCCCACACACTCAGCTCTTAACCCCAGTGTGCAGAAAGTGTCAAAACGTGTTTTTCAGCAGAAATAAACATGTTTCTGCAAGTTTGGTCACCCCCATGTAAGTTATGGGGCAGTAACAGCACACTTTTGAAAACGTGTTTTTCAGCCCGAAATAAACGCGTTTTTTCAGACAACTGAATCCCTATGTAACTGCAAGACTCAGAAGAGCCCACACACTCAGCTCTTAACCCCAGTGTGCAGAAAGTGTCAAAACGTGATTTTCAGCAGAAATAAACATGTTTCTGCAAGTTTGGTCACCCCCATGTAAGTTATGGGGCAGTAACAGCACACTTTTGAAAACGTGTTTTTCAGCCCGAAATAAACGCGTTTTATCAGGCAACTGAATCCCTATGTAACTGCAAGGCTCAGAAGAGCCCACACACTCAGCTCTTAACCCCAGGGTGCAGAAAGTGTCAAAACGTGATTTTCAGCAGAAATAAACATGTTTCTGCAAGTTTGGTCAACCCCATGTAAGTTATGGGGCAGTAACAGCACACTTTTGAAAACGTGTTTTTCAGCCCGAAATAAACGCGTTTTTTCAGACAACTGAATCCCTATGTAACTGCAAGACTCAGAAGAGCCCACACACTCAGCTCTTAACCCCAGTGTGCAGAAAGTGTCAAAACGTGATTTTCAGCAGAAATAAACGTTTCTGCAAGTTTGGTCAACCCCATGTAAGTTATGGGGCAGTAACAGCACACTTTTGAAAACGTGTTTTTCAGCCCGAAATAAACGCGTTTTTTCAGACAACTGAATCCATATGTAACTGCAAGACTCAGAAGAGCCCACACACTCAGCTCTTAACCCCAGTGTGCAGAAAGTGTCAAAACGTGATTTTCAGCAGAAATAAACATGTTTCTGCAAGTTTGGTCACCCCCATGTAAGTTATGGGGCAGTAACAGCACACTTTTGAAAACGTGTTTTTCAGCCCGAAATAAACGCGTTTTTTCAGACAACTGAATCCCTATGTAACTGCAAGGCTCAAAAGAGCCCACACACTCAGCTCTTAACCCCAGTGTGCAGAAAGTGTCAAAACGTGTTTTTCAGCAGAAATTAACATGTTTCTGCAAGTTTGGTCACCCCCATGTAAGTTATGGGGCAGTAACAGCACACTTTTGAAAACGTGTTTTTCAGCCCGAAATAAACGCGTTTTTTCAGACAACTGAATCCCTATGTAACTGCAAGGCTCAAAAGGGCCCACACACTCAGCTCTTAACCCCAGTGTGCAGAAAGTGTCAAAACGTGTTTTTCAGCAGAAATAAACATGTTTCTGCAAGTTTGCTCACCCCCATGTAAGTTATGGGGCAGTAACAGCACACTTTTGAAAACGTGTTTTTCAGCCCGAAATAAACGCGTTTTTTCAGACAACTGAATCCCTATGTAACTGCAAGACTCAGAAGAGCCCACACACTCAGCTCTTAACCCCAGTGTGCAGAAAGTGTCAAAACGTGATTTTCAGCAGAAATAAACATGTTTCTGCAAGTTTGGTCAACCCCATGTAAGTTATGGGGCAGTAACAGCACACTTTTGAAAACGTGTTTTTCAGCCCGAAATAAACGCGTTTTTTCAGACAACTGAATCCATATGTAACTGCAAGACTCAGAAGAGCCCACACACTCAGCTCTTAACCCCAGTGTGCAGAAAGTGTCAAAACGTGATTTTCAGCAGAAATAAACATGTTTCTGCAAGTTTGGTCACCCCCATGTAAGTTATGGGGCAGTAACAGCACACTTTTGAAAACGTGTTTTTCAGCCCGAAATAAACGCGTTTTTTCAGACAACTGAATCCCTATGTAACTGCAAGGCTCAAAAGAGCCCACACACTCAGCTCTTAACCCCAGTGTGCAGAAAGTGTCAAAACGTGTTTTTCAGCAGAAATTAACATGTTTCTGCAAGTTTGGTCACCCCCATGTAAGTTATGGGGCAGTAACAGCACACTTTTGAAAACGTGTTTTTCAGCCCGAAATAAACGCGTTTTTTCAGACAACTGAATCCCTATGTAACTGCAAGGCTCAAAAGGGCCCACACACTCAGCTCTTAACCCCAGTGTGCAGAAAGTGTCAAAACGTGTTTTTCAGCAGAAATAAACATGTTTCTGCAAGTTTGCTCACCCCCATGTAAGTTATGGGGCAGTAACAGCACACTTTTGAAAACGTGTTTTTCAGCCCGAAATAAACGCGTTTTTTCAGACAACTGAATCCCTATGTAACTGCAAGACTCAGAAGAGCCCACACACTCAGCTCTTAACCCCAGTGTGCAGAAAGTGTCAAAACGTGATTTTCAGCAGAAATAAACATGTTTCTGCAAGTTTGGTCACCCCCATGTAAGTTATGGGGCAGTAACAGCACACTTTTGAAAACGTGTTTTTCAGCCCGAAATAAACGCGTTTTATCAGGCAACTGAATCCCTATGTAACTGCAAGGCTCAGAAGAGCCCACACACTCAGCTCTTAACACCAGTGTGCAGAAAGTGTCAAAACGTGTTTTTCAGCAGAAATAAACATGTTTCTGCAAGTTTGGTCACCCCCATGTAAGTTATGGGGCAGTAACAGCACACTTTTGAAAACGTGTTTTTCAGCCCGAAATAAACGCGTTTTTTCAGACAACTGAATCCCTATGTAACTGCAAGGCTCAAAAGGGCCCACACACTCAGCTCTTAACCCCAGTGTGCAGAAAGTGTCAAAACGTGTTTTTCAGCAGAAATAAACATGTTTCTGCAAGTTTGGTCACCCCCATGTAAGTTATGGGGCAGTAACAGCACACTTTTGAAAACGTGTTTTTCAGCCCGAAATAAACGCGTTTTTTCAGACAACTGAATCCCTATGTAACTGCAAGACTCAGAAGAGCCCACACACTCAGCTCTTAACCCCAGTGTGCAGAAAGTGTCAAAACGTGATTTTCAGCAGAAATAAACATGTTTCTGCAAGTTTGGTCACCCCCATGTAAGTTATGGGGCAGTAACAGCACACTTTTGAAAACGTGTTTTTCAGCCCGAAATAAACGCGATTTTTCAGGCAACTGAATCCCTATGTAACTGCAAGGCTCAGAAGAGCCCACACACTCAGCTCTTAACCCCAGGGTGCAGAAAGTGTCAAAACGTGATTTTCAGCAGAAATAAACATGTTTCTGCAAGTTTGGTCAACCCCATGTAAGTTATGGGGCAGTAACAGCACACTTTTGAAAACGTGTTTTTCAGCCCGAAATAAACGCGTTTTTTCAGACAACTGAATCCATATGTAACTGCAAGACTCAGAAGAGCCCACACACTCAGCTCTTAACCCCAGTGTGCAGAAAGTGTCAAAACGTGATTTTCAGCAGAAATAAACATGTTTCTGCAAGTTTGGTCACCCCCATGTAAGTTATGGGGCAGTAACAGCACACTTTTGAAAACGTGTTTTTCAGCCCGAAATAAACGCGTTTTTTCAGAGAACTGAATCCCTATGTAACTGCAAGGCTCAAAAGAGCCCACACACTCAGCTCTTAACCCCAGTGTGCAGAAAGTGTCAAAACGTGTTTTTCAGCAGAAATTAACATGTTTCTGCAAGTTTGGTCACCCCCATGTAAGTTATGGGGCAGTAACAGCACACTTTTGAAAACGTGTTTTTCAGCCCGAAATAAACGCGTTTTATCAGGCAACTGAATCCCTATGTAACTGCAAGGCTCAGAAGAGCCCACACACTCAGCTCTTAACACCAGTGTGCAGAAAGTGTCAAAACGTGTTTTTCAGCAGAAATAAACATGTTTCTGCAAGTTTGGTCACCCCCATGTAAGTTATGGGGCAGTAACAGCACACTTTTGAAAACGTGTTTTTCAGCCCGAAATAAACGCGTTTTTTCAGACAACTGAATCCCTATGTAACTGCAAGGCTCAAAAGGGCCCACACACTCAGCTCTTAACCCCAGTGTGCAGAAAGTGTCAAAACGTGTTTTTCAGCAGAAATAAACATGTTTCTGCAAGTTTGGTCACCCCCATGTAAGTTATGGGGCAGTAACAGCACACTTTTGAAAACGTGTTTTTCAGCCCGAAATAAACGCGTTTTTTCAGACAACTGAATCCCTATGTAACTGCAAGACTCAGAAGAGCCCACACACTCAGCTCTTAACCCCAGTGTGCAGAAAGTGTCAAAACGTGATTTTCAGCAGAAATAAACATGTTTCTGCAAGTTTGGTCACCCCCATGTAAGTTATGGGGCAGTAACAGCACACTTTTGAAAACGTGTTTTTCAGCCCGAAATAAACGCGTTTTTTTCAGACAACTGAATCCCTATGTAACTGCAAAGCTCAAAAGAGCCCACACACTCAGCTCTTAACCCAAGTGTGCAGAAAGTGTCAAAACGTGTTTTTCAGCAGAAATAAACATGTTTCTGCAAATTTGGTCACCCCCATGTAAGTTATGGGGCAGTAACAGCACACTTTTGAAAACGTGTTTTTCAGCCCGAAATAAATGCGTTTTTTCAGACAACTGAATCCCTATGCAACTGCAAGACTCAGAAGAGCCCACACACTCAGCTCTTAACCCCAGTGTGCAGAAAGTGTCAAAACGTGATTTTCAGCAGAAATAAACATGTTTCTGCAAGTTTGGTCACCCCCATGTAAGTTATGGGGCAGTAACAGCACACTTTTGAAAACGTGTTTTTCAGCCCGAAATAAACGCGTTTTTTCAGGCAACTGAATCCCTATGTAACTGCAAGACTCAGAAGAGCCCACACACTCAGCTCTTAACCCCAGTGTGCAGAAAGTGTCAAAACGTGTTTTTCAGCAGAAATAAACATGTTTCTGCAAGTTTGGTCACCCCCATCTAAGTTATGGGGCAGTAACAGCACACTTTTGAAAACGTGTTTTTCAGCCCGAAATAAACGCGTTTTTTCAGACAACTGAATCCCTATGTAACTGCAAGGCTCAAAAGAGCCCACACACTCAGCTCTTAACCCAAGTGTGCAGAAAGTGTCAAAACGTGTTTTTCAGCAGAAATAAACATGTTTCTGCAAGTTTGGTCACCCCCATGTAAGGTATGGGGCAGTAACAGCACACTTTTGAAAACGTGTTTTTCAGCCCGAAATAAACGCGTTTTTTCAGACAACTGAATCCCTATGTAACTGCAAGACTCAGAAGAGCCCACACACTCAGCTCTTAACCCCAGTGTGCAGAAAGTGTCAAAACGTGATTTTCAGCAGAAATAAACATGTTTCTGCAAGTTTGGTCACCCCCATGTAAGTTATGGGGCAGTAACAGCACACTTTTGAAAACGTGTTTTTCAGCCCGAAATAAACGCGATTTTTCAGGCAACTGAATCCCTATGTAACTGCAAGGCTCAGAAGAGCCCACACACTCAGCTCTTAACCCCAGGGTGCAGAAAGTGTCAAAACGTGATTTTCAGCAGAAATAAACATGTTTCTGCAAGTTTGGTCAACCCCATGTAAGTTATGGGGCAGTAACAGCACAATTTTGAAAACGTGTTTTTCAGCCCGAAATAAACGCGTTTTTTCAGACAACTGAATCCCTATGTAACTGCAAGTCTCAAAAGAGCCCACACACTCAGCTCTTAACCCCAGTGTGCAGAAAGTGTCAAAACGTGTTTTTCAGCAGAAATAAACATGTTTCTGCAAGTTTGGTCACCCCCATGTAAGTTATGGGGCAGTAACAGCACACTTTTGAAAACGTGTTTTTCAGCCCGAAATAAACGCGTTTTTTCAGACAACTGAATCCCTATGTAACTGCAAGACTCAGAAGAGCCCACACACTCAGCTCTTAACCCCAGTGTGCAGAAAGTGTCAAAACGTGATTTTCAGCAGAAATAAACATGTTTCTGCAAGTTTGGTCACCCCGATGTAAGTTATGGGGCAGTAACAGCACACTTTTGAAAACGTGTTTTTCAGCCCGAAATAATCGCGTTTTTTCAGACAACTGAATCCCTATGTAACTGCAAGGCTCAAAAGGGCCCACACACTCAGCTCTTAACCCCAGTGTGCAGAAAGTGTCAAAACGTGTTTTTCAGCAGAAATAAACATGTTTCTGCAAGTTTGGTCACCCCCATATAAGTTATGGGGCAGTAACAGCACACTTTTGAAAACGTGTTTTTCAGCCCGAAATAAACGCGTTTTTTCAGACAACTGAATCCCTATGTAACTGCAAGACTCAGAAGAGCCCACACACTCAGCTCTTAACCCCAGTGTGCAGAAAGTGTCAAAACGTGATTTTCAGCAGAAATAAACATGTTTCTGCAAGTTTGGTCACCCCGATGTAAGTTATGGGGCAGTAACAGCACACTTTTGAAAACGTGTTTTTCAGCCCGAAATAAACGCGTTTTTTCAGACAACTGAATCCCTATGTAACTGCAAGGCTCAGAAGGGCCCACACACTCAGCTCTTAACCCCAGTGTGCAGAAAGTGTCAAAACGTGTTTTTCAGCATAAATAAACATGTTTCTGCAAGTTTGGTCACCCCCATGTAAGTTATGGGGCAGTAACAGCACACTTTTGAAAACGTGTTTTTCAGCCCGAAATAAACGCGTTTTTTCAGACAACTGAATCCCTATGTAACTGCAAGACTCAGAAGAGCCCACACACTCAGCTCTTAACCCCAGTGTGCAGAAAGTGTCAAAACGTGATTTTCAGCAGAAATAAACATGTTTCTGCAAGTTTGGTCACCCCCATGTAAGTTATGGGGCAGTAACAGCACACTTTTGAAAACGTGTTTTTCAGCCGAAATAAACGCGTTTTTTTCAGACAACTGAATCCCTATGTAACTGCAAAGCTCAAAAGAGCCCACACACTCAGCTCTTAACCCCAGTGTGCAGAAAGTGTCAAAACGTGTTTTTCAGCAGAAATAAACATGTTTCTGCAAGTTTGGTCACCCCCATGTAAGTTATGGGGCAGTAACAGCACACTTTTGAAAACGTGTTTTTCAGCCCGAAATAAACGCGTTTTTTCAGACAACTGAATCCCTATGTAACTGCAAGGCTCAAAAGAGCCCACACACTCAGCTCTTAACCCAAGTGTGCAGAAAGTGTCAAAACGTGTTTTTCAGCAGAAATAAACATGTTTCTGCAAATTTGGTCACCCCCATGTAAGTTATGGGGCAGTAACAGCACACTTTTGAAAACGTGTTTTTCAGCCCGAAATAAACGCGTTTTTTCAGACAACTGAATCCCTATGTAACTGCAAGGCTCAAAAGAGCCCACACACTCAGCTCTTAACCCAAGTGTGCAGAAAGTGTCAAAACGTGTTTTTCAGCAGAAATAAACATGTTTCTGCAAATTTGGTCACCCCCATGTAAGTTATGGGGCAGTAACAGCACACTTTTGAAAACGTGTTTTTCAGCCCGAAATAAAAGCGTTTTTTCAGACAACTGAATCCCTATGTAACTGCAAGGCTCAGAAGAGCCCACACACTCAGCTCTTAACCCCAGTGTGCAGAAAGTGTCAAAACGTGTTTTTCAGCAGAAATAAACATGTTTCTGCAAGTTTGGTCACCCCCATGTAAGTTATGGGGCAGTAACAGCACACTTTTGAAAACGTGTTTTTCAGCCCGAAATAAACGCGTTTTTTCAGACAACTGAATCCCTATGTAACTGCAAGGCTCAAAAGAGCCCACACACTCAGCTCTTAACCCCAGTGTGCAGAAAGTGTCAAAACGTGTTTTTCAGCAGAAATAAACATGTTTCTGCAAGTTTGGTAACCCCCATGTAAGTTATGGGGCAGTAACAGCACACTTTTGAAAACGTGTTTTTCAGACCGAAATAAACGCGTTTTTTCAGGCAACTGAATCCCTATGTAACTGCAAGACTCAGAAGAGCCCACACACTCAGCTCTTAACCCCAGTGTGCAGAAAGTGTCAAAACGTGTTTTTCAGCAGAAATAAACATGTTTCTGCAAGTTTGGTCACCCCCATCTAAGTTATGGGGCAGTAACAGCACACTTTTGAAAACGTGTTTTTCAGCCCGAAATAAACGCGTTTTTTCAGACAACTGAATCCCTATGTAACTGCAAGGCTCAAAAGAGCCCACACACTCAGCTCTTAACCCCAGTGTGCAGAAAGTGTCAAAACGTGTTTTTCAGCAGAAATAAACATGTTTCTGCAAATTTGGTCACCCCCATGTAAGTTATGGGGCAGTAACAGCACACTTTTGAAAACGTGTTTTTCAGCCCGAAATAAACGCGTTTTTTCAGACAACTGAATCCCTATGCAACTGCAAGACTCAGAAGAGCCCACACACTCAGCTCTTAACCCCAGTGTGCAGAAAGTGTCAAAACGTGTTTTTCAGCAGAAATAAACATGTTTCTGCAAGTTTGGTCACCCCCATCTAAGTTATGGGGCAGTAACAGCACACTTTTGAAAACGTGTTTTTCAGCCCGAAATAAACGGGTTTTTTCAGACAACTGAATCCCTATGTAACTGCAAGGCTCAAAAGAGCCCACACACTCAGCTCTTAACCCAAGTGTGCAGAAAGTGTCAAAACGTGTTTTTCAGCAGAAATAAACATGTTTCTGCAAGTTTGGTCACCCCCATGTAAGTTATGGGGCAGTAACAGCACACTTTTGAAAACGTGTTTTTCAGCCCGAAATAAACGCGTTTTTTCAGACAACTGAATCCCTATGTAACTGCAAGACTCAGAAGAGTCCACACACTCAGCTCTTAACCCCAGTGTGCAGAAAGTGTCAAAACGTGATTTTCAGCAGAAATAAACATGTTTCTGCAAGTTTGGTCACCCCCATGTAAGTTATGGGGCAGTAACAGCACACTTTTGAAAACGTGTTTTTCAGCCCGAAATAAACGCGATTTTTCAGGCAACTGAATCCCTATGTAACTGCAAGGCTCAGAAGAGCCCACACACTCAGCTCTTAACCCCAGGGTGCAGAAAGTGTCAAAACGTGATTTTCAGCAGAAATAAACATGTTTCTGCAAGTTTGGTCAACTCCATGTAAGTTATGGGGCAGTAACAGCACAATTTTGAAAACGTGTTTTTCAGCCCATAATAAACGCGTTTTTTCAGACAACTGAATCCCTATGTAACTGCAAGTCTCAAAAGAGCCCACACACTCAGCTCTTAACCCCAGTGTGCAGAAAGTGTCAAAACGTGTTTTTCAGCAGAAATAAACATGTTTCTGCAAGTTTGGTCACCCCCATGTAAGTTATGGGGCAGTAACAGCACACTTTTGAAAACGTGTTTTTCAGCCCGAAATAAACGCGTTTTTTCAGACAACTGAATCCCTATGTAACTGCAAGACTCAGAAGAGCCCACACACTCAGCTCTTAACCCCAGTGTGCAGAAAGTGTCAAAACGTGATTTTCAGCAGAAATAAACATGTTTCTGCAAGTTTGGTCACCCCCATGTAAGTTATGGGGCAGTAACAGCACACTTTTGAAAACGTGTTTTTCAGCCCGAAATAAACGCGTTTTTTCAGGCAACTGAATCCCTATGTAACTGCAAGACTCAGAAGAGCCCACACACTCAGCTCTTAACCCCAGTGTGCAGAAAGTGTCAAAACGTGTTTTTCAGCAGAAATAAACATGTTTCTGCAAGTTTGGTCACCCCCATCTAAGTTATGGGGCAGTAACAGCACACTTTTGAAAACGTGTTTTTCAGCCCGAAATAAACGCGTTTTTTCAGACAACTGAATCCCTATGTAACTGCAAGGCTCAAAAGAGCCCACACACTCAGCTCTTAACCCAAGTGTGCAGAAAGTGTCAAAACGTGTTTTTCAGCAGAAATAAACATGTTTCTGAAAGTTTGGTCACCCCCATGTAAGTTATGGGGCAGTAACAGCACACTTTTGAAAACGTGTTTTTCAGCCCGAAATAAACGCGTTTTTCAGGCAACTGAATCCCTATGTAACTGCAAGGCTCAGAAGAGCCCACACACTCAGCTCTTAACCCCAGTGTGCAGAAAGTGTCAAAACGTGTTTTTCAGCAGAAATAAACATGTTTCTGCAAGTTTGGTCACCCCCATGTAAGGTATGGGGCAGTAACAGCACACTTTTGAAAACGTGTTTTTCAGCCCGAAATTAACGCGTTTTTTCAGACAACTGAATCCCTATGTAACTGCAAGACTCAGAAGAGCCCACACACTCAGCTCTTAACCCCAGTGTGCAGAAAGTGTCAAAACGTGATTTTCAGCAGAAATAAACATGTTTCTGCATGTTTGGTCACCCCCATGTAAGTTATGGGGCAGTAACAGCACACTTTTGAAAACGTGTTTTTCAGCCCGAAATAAACGCGATTTTTCAGGCAACTGAATCCCTATGTAACTGCAAGGCTCAGAAGAGCCCACACACTCAGCTCTTAACCCCAGGGTGCAGAAAGTGTCAAAACGTGATTTTCAGCAGAAATAAACATGTTTCTGCAAGTTTGGTCAACCCCATGTAAGTTATGGGGCAGTAACAGCACAATTTTGAAAACGTGTTTTTCAGCCCGAAATAAACGCGTTTTTTCAGACAACTGAATCCCTATGTAACTGCAAGTCTCAAAAGAGCCCACACACTCAGCTCTTAACCCCAGTGTGCAGAAAGTGTCAAAACGTGTTTTTCAACAGAAATAAACATGTTTCTGCAAGTTTGGTCACCCCCATGTAAGTTATGGGGCAGTAACAGCACACTTTTGAAAACGTGTTTTTCAGCCCGAAATAAACGCGTTTTTTCAGACAACTGAATCCCTATGTAACTGCAAGGCTCAAAAGAGCCCACACACTCAGCTCTTAACCCCAGTGTGCAGAAAGTGTCAAAACGTGTTTTTCAGCAGAAATAAACATGTTTCTGCAAGTTTGGTCACCCCCATGTAAGTTATGGGGCAGTAACAGCACACTTTTGAAAACGTGTTTTTCAGCCCGAAATAAACGCGTTTTTTCAGACAACTGAATCCCTATGTAACTGCAAGACTCAGAAGAGCCCACACACTCAGCTCTTAACCCCAGTGTGCAGAAAGTGTCAAAACGTGTTTTTCAGCAGAAATAAACATGTTTCTGCAAGTTTGGTCACCCCCATGTAAGTTATGGGGCAGTAACAGCACACTTTTGAAAACGTGTTTTTCAGCCCGAAATAAACGCGTTTTTTCAGGCAACTGAATCCCTATGTAACTGCAAGACTCAGAAGAGCCCACACACTCAGCTCTTAACCCCAGTGTGCAGAAAGTGTCAAAACGTGTTTTTCAGCAGAAATAAACATGTTTCTGCAAGTTTGGTCACCCCCATCTAAGTTATGGGGCAGTAACAGCACACTTTTGAAAACGTGTTTTTCAGCCCGAAATAAACGCGTTTTTTCAGACAACTGAATCCCTATGTAACTGCAAGACTCAGAAGAGCCCACACACTCAGCTCTTAACCCCAGTGTGCAGAAAGTGTCAAAACGTGATTTTCAGCAGAAATAAACATGTTTCTGCAAGTTTGGTCACCCCGATGTAAGTTATGGGGCAGTAACAGCACACTTTTGAAAACGTGTTTTTCAGCCCGAAATAATCGCGTTTTTTCAGACAACTGAATCCCTATGTAACTGCAAGGCTCAAAAGGGCCCACACACTCAGCTCTTAACCCCAGTGTGCAGAAAGTGTCAAAACGTGTTTTTCAGCAGAAATAAACATGTTTCTGCAAGTTTGGTCACCCCCATATAAGTTATGGGGCAGTAACAGCACACTTTTGAAAACGTGTTTTTCAGCCCGAAATAAACGCGTTTTTTCAGACAACTGAATCCCTATGTAACTGCAAGACTCAGAAGAGCCCACACACTCAGCTCTTAACCCCAGTGTGCAGAAAGTGTCAAAACGTGATTTTCAGCAGAAATAAACATGTTTCTGCAAGTTTGGTCACCCCGATGTAAGTTATGGGGCAGTAACAGCACACTTTTGAAAACGTGTTTTTCAGCCCGAAATAAACGCGTTTTTTCAGACAACTGAATCCCTATGTAACTGCAAGGCTCAGAAGAGCCCACACACTCAGCTCTTAACCCCAGTGTGCAGAAAGTGTTAAAACGTGATTTTCAGCAGAAATAAAAATGTTTCGTCAAGTTTGGTCAACCCCATGTAAGTTATGGGGCAGTAACAGCACAATTTTGAAAACGTGTTTTTCAGCCCGAAATAAACGCGTTTTTTCAGACAACTGAATCCCTATCTAACTGCAAGGCTCAAAAGAGCCCACACACTCAGCTCTTAACCCCAGTGTGCAGAAAGAGTCAAAACGTGGTTTTCAGCAGAAATAAACATGTTTCTGCAAGTTTGGTCACCCCCATGTAAGTTATGGGGCAGTAACAGCACGCTTTTGAAAACGTGTTTTTCAGCCCAAAATAAACGCGTTTTTTCAGACAACTGAATCCCTAAGTAACTGCAAGGCTCAAAAGAGCCCACACACTCAGCTCTTAACCCAAGTGTGCAGAAAGTGTCAAAACGTGTTTTTCAGCAGAAATAAACATGTTTCTGCAAGTTTGGTCACCCCCATGTAAGTTATGGGGCAGTAACAGCACAATTTTGAAAACGTGTTTTTCAGCCCGAAATAAACGCGTTTTTTCAGACAACTGAATCCCTATGTAACTGCAAGTCTAAAAAGAGCCCACACACTCAGCTCTTAACCCCAGTGTGCAGAAAGTGTCAAAACGTGTTTTTCAGCAGAAATAAACATGTTTCTGCAAGTTTGGTCACCCCCATGTAAGTTATGGGGCAGTAACAGCACACTTTTGAAAACGTGTTTTTCAGCCCGAAATAAACGCGTTTTTTCAGACAACTGAATCCCTATGTAACTGCAAGGCTCAAAAGAGCCCACACACTCAGCTCTTAACCCCAGTGTGCAGAAAGTGTCAAAACGTGTTTTTCAGCAGAAATAAACATGTTTCTGCAAGTTTGGTCACCCCCATGTAAGTTATGGGGCAGTAACAGCACACTTTTGAAAACGTGTTTTTCAGCCCGAAATAAACGCGTTTTTTCAGACAACTGAATCCCTATGTAACTGCAAGACTCAGAAGAGCCCACACACTCAGCTCTTAACCCCAGTGTGCAGAAAGTGTCAAAACGTGTTTTTCAGCAGAAATAAACATGTTTCTGCAAGTTTGGTCACCCCCATGTAAGTTATGGGGCAGTAACAGCACACTTTTGAAAACGTGTTTTTCAGCCCGAAATAAACGCGTTTTTTCAGACAACTGAATCCCTATGTAACTGCAAGGCTCAAAAGAGCCCACACACTCAGCTCTTAACCCCAGTGTGCAGAAAGTGTCAAAACGTGTTTTTCAGCAGAAATAAACATGTTTCTGCAAGTTTGGTCACCCCCATGTAAGTTATGGGGCAGTAACAGCACACTTTTGAAAACGTGTTTTTCAGCCCGAAATAAACGCGTTTTTTCAGGCAACTGAATCCCTATGTAACTGCAAGACTCAGAAGAGCCCACACACTCAGCTCTTAACCCCAGTGTGCAGAAAGTGTCAAAACGTGTTTTTCAGCAGAAATAAACATGTTTCTGCAAGTTTGGTCACCCCCATCTAAGTTATGGGGCAGTAACAGCACACTTTTGAAAACGTGTTTTTCAGCCCGAAATAAACGCGTTTTTTCAGACAACTGAATCCCTATGTAACTGCAAGACTCAGAAGAGCCCACACACTCAGCTCTTAACCCCAGTGTGCAGAAAGTGTCAAAACGTGATTTTCAGCAGAAATAAACATGTTTCTGCAAGTTTGGTCACCCCGATGTAAGTTATGGGGCAGTAACAGCACACTTTTGAAAACGTGTTTTTCAGCCCGAAATAATCGCGTTTTTTCAGACAACTGAATCCCTATGTAACTGCAAGGCTCAGAAGAGCCCACACACTCAGCTCTTAACCCCAGTGTGCAGAAAGTGTTAAAACGTGATTTTCAGCAGAAATAAAAATGTTTCGTCAAGTTGGGTCAACCCCATGTAAGTTATGGGGCAGTAACAGCACAATTTTGAAAACGTGTTTTTCAGCCCGAAATAAACGCGTTTTTTCAGACAACTGAATCCCTATCTAACTGCAAGGCTCAAAAGAGCCCACACACTCAGCTCTTAACCCCAGTGTGCAGAAAGTGTCAAAACGTGGTTTTCAGCAGAAATAAACATGTTTCTGCAAGTTTGGTCACCCCCATGTAAGTTATGGGGCAGTAACAGCACGCTTTTGAAAACGTGTTTTTCAGCCTGAAATAAACGCGTTTTTTCAGACAACTGAATCCCTAAGTAACTGCAAGGCTCAAAAGAGCCCACACACTCAGCTCTTAACCCAAGTGTGCAGAAAGTGTCAAAACGTGTTTTTCAGCAGAAATAAACATGTTTCTGCAAGTTTGGTCACCCCCATGTAAGTTATGGGGCAGTAACAGCACACTTTTGAAAACGTGTTTTTCAGCAAAATAAACGCGTTTTTTCAGGCAACTGAATCCCTATGTAACTGCAAGACTCAGAAGAGCCCACACACTCAGCTCTTAACCCCAGTGTGCAGAAAGTGTCAAAACGTGTTTTTCAGCAGAAATAAACATGTTTCTGCAAGTTTGGTCACCCCCATCTAAGTTATGGGGCAGTAACAGCACACTTTTGAAAACGTGTTTTTCAGCCCGAAATAAACGCGTTTTTCAGGCAACTGAATCCCTATGTAACTGCAAGGCTCAGAAGAGCCCACACACTCAGCTCTTAACCCCAGTGTGCAGAAAGTGTCAAAACGTGTTTTTCAGCAGAAATAAACATGTTTCTGCAAGTTTGGTCACCCCCATGTAAGGTATGGGGCAGTAACAGCACACTTTTGAAAACGTGTTTTTCAGCCCGAAATTAACGCGTTTTTTCAGACAACTGAATCCCTATGTAACTGCAAGACTCAGAAGAGCCCACACACTCAGCTCTTAACCCCAGTGTGCAGAAAGTGTCAAAACGTGATTTTCAGCAGAAATAAACATGTTTCTGCATGTTTGGTCACCCCCATGTAAGTTATGGGGCAGTAACAGCACACTTTTGAAAACGTGTTTTTCAGCCCGAAATAAACGCGATTTTTCAGGCAACTGAATCCCTATGTAACTGCAAGGCTCAGAAGAGCCCACACACTCAGCTCTTAACCCCAGGGTGCAGAAAGTGTCAAAACGTGATTTTCAGCAGAAATAAACATGTTTCTGCAAGTTTGGTCAACCCCATGTAAGTTATGGGGCAGTAACAGCACAATTTTGAAAACGTGTTTTTCAGCCCGAAATAAACGCGTTTTTTCAGACAACTGAATCCCTATGTAACTGCAAGTCTCAAAAGAGCCCACACACTCAGCTCTTAACCCCAGTGTGCAGAAAGTGTCAAAACGTGTTTTTCAGCAGAAATAAACATGTTTCTGCAAGTTTGGTCACCCCCATGTAAGTTATGGGGCAGTAACAGCACACTTTTGAAAACGTGTTTTTCAGCCCGAAATAAACGCGTTTTTTCAGACAACTGAATCCCTATGTAACTGCAAGGCTCAAAAGAGCCCACACACTCAGCTCTTAACCCCAGTGTGCAGAAAGTGTCAAAACGTGTTTTTCAGCAGAAATAAACATGTTTCTGCAAGTTTGGTCACCCCCATGTAAGTTATGGGGCAGTAACAGCACACTTTTGAAAACGTGTTTTTCAGCCCGAAATAAACGCGTTTTTTCAGACAACTGAATCCCTATGTAACTGCAAGACTCAGAAGAGCCCACACACTCAGCTCTTAACCCCAGTGTGCAGAAAGTGTCAAAACGTGTTTTTCAGCAGAAATAAACATGTTTCTGCAAGTTTGGTCACCCCCATCTAAGTTATGGGGCAGTAACAGCACACTTTTGAAAACGTGTTTTTCAGCCCGAAATAAACGCGTTTTTTCAGGCAACTGAATCCCTATGTAACTGCAAGACTCAAAAGAGCCCACACACTCAGCTCTTAACCCCAGTGTGCAGAAAGTGTCAAAACGTGGTTTTCAGCAGAAATAAACATGTTTCTGCAAGTTTGGTCACCCCCATGTAAGTTATGGGGCAGTAACAGCACACTTTTGAAAACGTGTTTTTCAGCCCGAAATAAACGCGTTTTTTCAGGCAACTGAATCCCTATGTAACTGCAAGACTCAGAAGAGCCCACACACTCAGCTCTTAACCCCAGTGTGCAGAAAGTGTCAAAACGTGTTTTTCAGCAGAAATAAACATGTTTCTGCAAGTTTGGTCACCCCCATCTAAGTTATGGGGCAGTAACAGCACACTTTTGAAAACGTGTTTTTCAGCCCGAAATAAACGCGTTTTTTCAGACAACTGAATCCCTATGTAACTGCAAGACTCAGAAGAGCCCACACACTCAGCTCTTAACCCCAGTGTGCAGAAAGTGTCAAAACGTGATTTTCAGCAGAAATAAACATGTTTCTGCAAGTTTGGTCACCCCGATGTAAGTTATGGGGCAGTAACAGCACACTTTTGAAAACGTGTTTTTCAGCCCGAAATAATCGCGTTTTTTCAGACAACTGAATCCCTATGTAACTGCAAGGCTCAGAAGAGCCCACACACTCAGCTCTTAACCCCAGTGTGCAGAAAGTGTTAAAACGTGATTTTCAGCAGAAATAAAAATGTTTCGTCAAGTTGGGTCAACCCCATGTAAGTTATGGGGCAGTAACAGCACAATTTTGAAAACGTGTTTTTCAGCCCGAAATAAACGCGTTTTTTCAGACAACTGAATCCCTATCTAACTGCAAGGCTCAAAAGAGCCCACACACTCAGCTCTTAACCCAAGTGTGCAGAAAGTGTCAAAACGTGTTTTTCAGCAGAAATAAACATGTTTCTGCAAGTTTGGTCACCCCCATGTAAGTTATGGGGCAGTAACAGCACACTTTTGAAAACGTGTTTTTCAGCCCGAAATAAACGCGTTTTTTCAGGCAACTGAATCCCTATGTAACTGCAAGACTCAGAAGAGCCCACACACTCAGCTCTTAACCCCAGTGTGCAGAAAGTGTCAAAACGTGTTTTTCAGCAGAAATAAACATGTTTCTGCAAGTTTGGTCACCCCCATCTAAGTTATGGGGCAGTAACAGCACACTTTTGAAAACGTGTTTTTCAGCCCGAAATAAACGCGTTTTTTCAGACAACTGAATCCCTATGTAACTGCAAGACTCAGAAGAGCCCACACACTCAGCTCTTAACCCCAGTGTGCAGAAAGTGTCAAAACGTGATTTTCAGCAGAAATAAACATGTTTCTGCAAGTTTGGTCACCCCGATGTAAGTTATGGGGCAGTAACAGCACACTTTTGAAAACGTGTTTTTCAGCCCGAAATAATCGCGTTTTTTCAGACAACTGAATCCCTATGTAACTGCAAGGCTCAAAAGGGCCCACACACTCAGCTCTTAACCCCAGTGTGCAGAAAGTGTCAAAACGTGTTTTTCAGCAGAAATAAACATGTTTCTGCAAGTTTGGTCACCCCCATATAAGTTATGGGGCAGTAACAGCACACTTTTGAAAACGTGTTTTTCAGCCCGAAATAAACGCGTTTTTTCAGACAACTGAATCCCTATGTAACTGCAAGACTCAGAAGAGCCCACACACTCAGCTCTTAACCCCAGTGTGCAGAAAGTGTCAAAACGTGATTTTCAGCAGAAATAAACATGTTTCTGCAAGTTTGGTCACCCCGATGTAAGTTATGGGGCAGTAACAGCACACTTTTGAAAACGTGTTTTTCAGCCCGAAATAAACGCGTTTTTTCAGACAACTGAATCCCTATGTAACTGCAAGACTCAGAAGAGCCCACACACTCAGCTCTTAACCCCAGTGTGCAGAAAGTGTTAAAACGTGATTTTCAGCAGAAATAAAAATGTTTCGTCAAGTTTGGTCAACCCCATGTAAGTTATGGGGCAGTAACAGCACAATTTTGAAAACGTGTTTTTCAGCCCGAAATAAACGCGTTTTTTCAGACAACTGAATCCCTATGTAACTGCAAGGCTCAAAAGAGCCCACACACTCAGCTCTTAACCCCAGTGTGCAGAAAGTGTCAAAACGTGTTTTTCAGCAGAAATAAACATGTTTCTGCAAGTTTGGTCACCCCCATGTAAGTTATGGGGCAGTAACAGCACGCTTTTGAAAACGTGTTTTTCAGCCCGAAATAAACGCGTTTTTTCAGACAACTGAATCCCTAAGTAACTGCAAGGCTCAAAAGGGCCCACACACTCAGCTCTTAACCCCAGTGTGCAGAAAGTGTCAAAACGTGTTTTTCAGCAGAAATAAACATGTTTCTGCAAGTTTGGTCACCCCCATGTAAGTTATGGGGCAGTAACAGCACACTTTTGAAAACGTGTTTTTCAGCCCGAAATAAACGCGTTTTTCAGGCAACTGAATCCCTATGTAACTGCAAGGCTCAGAAGAGCCCACACACTCAGCTCTTAACCCCAGTGTGCAGAAAGTGTCAAAACGTGTTTTTCAGCAGAAATAAACATGTTTCTGCAAGTTTGGTCACCCCCATGTAAGGTATGGGGCAGTAACAGCACACTTTTGAAAACGTGTTTTTCAGCCCGAAATAAACGCGTTTTTTCAGACAACTGAATCCCTATGTAACTGCAAGACTCAGAAGAGCCCACACACTCAGCTCTTAACCCCAGTGTGCAGAAAGTGTCAAAACGTGATTTTCAGCAGAAATAAACATGTTTCTGCAAGTTTGGTCACCCCCATGTAAGTTATGGGGCAGTAACAGCACACTTTTGAAAACGTGTTTTTCAGCCCGAAATAAACGCGTTTTTTCAGACAACTGAATCCCTATGTAACTGCAAGACTCAGAAGAGCCCACACACTCAGCTCTTAACCCCAGTGTGCAGAAAGTGTCAAAACGTGATTTTCAGCAGAAATAAACGTTTCTGCAAGTTTGGTCAACCCCATGTAAGTTATGGGGCAGTAACAGCACAATTTTGAAAACGTGTTTTTCAGCCCGAAATAAACGCGTTTTTTCAGACAACTGAATCCCTATGTAACTGCAAGGCTCAAAAGGGCCCACACACTCAGCTCTTAACCCCAGTGTGCAGAAAGTGTCAAAACGTGTTTTTCAGCAGAAATAAACATGTTTCTGCAAGTTTGGTCACCCCCATGTAAGTTATGGGGCAGTAACAGCACACTTTTGAAAACGTGTTTTTCAGCAAAATAAACGCGTTTTTTCAGACAACTGAATCCATATGTAACTGCAAGACTCAGAAGAGCCCACACACTCAGCTCTTAACCCCAGTGTGCAGAAAGTGTCAAAACGTGATTTTCAACAGAAATAAACATGTTTCTGCAAGTTTGGTCACCCCCATGTAAGTTATGGGGCAGTAACAGCACACTTTTGAAAACGTGTTTTTCAGCCCGAAATAAACGCGTTTTATCAGGCAACTGAATCCCTATGTAACTGCAAGGCTCAGAAGAGCCCACACACTCAGCTCTTAACCCCAGTGTGCAGAAAGTGTCAAAACGTGTTTTTCAGCAGAAATAAACATGTTTCTGCAAGTTTGGTCACCCCCATGTAAGTTATGGGGCAGTAACAGCACACTTTTGAAAACGTGTTTTTCAGCCCGAAATAAACGCGTTTTTTCAGACAACTGAATCCCTATGTAACTGCAAGGCTCAAAAGGGCCCACACACTCAGCTCTTAACCCCAGTGTGCAGAAAGTGTCAAAACGTGTTTTTCAGCAGAAATAAACATGTTTCTGCAAGTTTGGTCACCCCCATGTAAGTTATGGGGCAGTAACAGCACACTTTTGAAAACGTGTTTTTCAGCCCGAAATAAACGCGTTTTTTCAGACAACTGAATCCCTATGTAACTGCAAGACTCAGAAGAGCCCACACACTCAGCTCTTAACCCCAGTGTGCAGAAAGTGTCAAAACGTGATTTTCAGCAGAAATAAACATGTTTCTGCAAGTTTGGTCACCCCCATGTAAGTTATGGGGCAGTAACAGCACACTTTTGAAAACGTGTTTTTCAGCCCGAAATAAACGCGTTTTTTTCAGACAACTGAATCCCTATGTAACTGCAAGGCTCAAAAGAGCCCACACACTCAGCTCTTAACCCCAGTGTGCAGAAAGTGTCAAAACGTGTTTTTCAGCAGAAATAAACATGTTTCTGCAAGTTTGGTCACCCCCATGTAAGTTATGGGGCAGTAACAGCACACTTTTGAAAACGTGTTTTTCAGCCCGGAATAAACGCGTTTTTTCAGACAACTGAATCCCTATGTAGCTGCAAGGCTCAAAAGAGCCCACACACTCAGCTTTTAACCCAAGTGTGCAGAAAGTGTCAAAACGTGTTTTTCAGCAGAAATAAACATGTTTCTGCAAGTTTGGTCACCCCCATGTAAGTTATGGGGCAGTAACAGCACACTTTTGAAAACGTGTTTTTCAGCCCGAAATAAACGCGTTTTTTCAGACAACTGAATCCCTATGTAACTGCAAGGCTCAAAAGAGCCCACACACTCAGCTCTTAACCCCAGTGTGCAGAAAGTGTCAAAACGTGTTTTTCAGCAGAAATAAAATGTTTCTGCAAGTTTGGTCACCCCCATGTAAGTTATGGGGCAGTAACAGCACACTTTTGAAAACGTGTTTTTCAGCCCGAAATAAACGCGTTTTTTCAGACAACTGAATCCCTATGTAACTGCAAGACTCAGAAGAGCCCACACACTCAGCTCTTAACCCCAGTGTGCAGAAAGTGTCAAAACGTGTTTTTCAGCAGAAATAAACATGTTTCTGCAAGTTTGGTCACCCCCATGTAAGTTATGGGGCAGTAACAGCACACTTTTGAAAACGTGTTTTTCAGCCCGAAATAAACGCGTTTTTTCAGGCAACTGAATCCCTATGTAACTGCAAGACTCAGAAGAGCCCACACACTCAGCTCTTAACCCCAGTGTGCAGAAAGTGTCAAAACGTGTTTTTCAGCAGAAATAAACATGTTTCTGCAAGTTTGGTCACCCCCATCCAAGTTATGGGGCAGTAACAGCACACTTTTGAAAACGTGTTTTTCAGCCCGAAATAAACGCGTTTTTTCAGACAACTGAATCCCTATGTAACTGCAAGGCTCAAAAGAGCCCACACACTCAGCTCTTAACCCCAGTGTGCAGAAAGTGTCAAAACGTGATTTTCAGCAGAAATAAACATGTTTCTGCAAGTTTGGTCACCCCGATGTAAGTTATGGGGCAGTAACAGCACACTTTTGAAAACGTGTTTTTCAGCCCGAAATAATCGCGTTTTTTCAGACAACTGAATCCCTATGTAACTGCAAGGCTCAAAAGGGCCCACACACTCAGCTCTTAACCCCAGTGTGCAGAAAGTGTCAAAACGTGTTTTTCAGCAGAAATAAACATGTTTCTGCAAGTTTGGTCACCCCCATATAAGTTATGGGGCAGTAACAGCACACTTTTGAAAACGTGTTTTTCAGCCCGAAATAAACCCGTTTTTTCAGACAACTGAATCCCTATGTAACTGCAAGACTCAGAAGAGCCCACACACTCAGCTCTTAACCCCAGTGTGCAGAAAGTGTCAAAACGTGATTTTCAGCAGAAATAAACATGTTTCTGCAAGTTTGGTCACCCCGATGTAAGTTATGGGGCAGTAACAGCACACTTTTGAAAACGTGTTTTTCAGCCCGAAATAAACGCGTTTTTTCAGACAACTGAATCCCTATGTAACTGCAAGGCTCAGAAGAGCCCACACACTCAGCTCTTAACCCCAGTGTGCAGAAAGTGTTAAAACGTGATTTTCAGCAGAAATAAAAATGTTTCGTCAAGTTTGGTCAACCCCATGTAAGTTATGGGGCAGTAACAGCACAATTTTGAAAACGTGTTTTTCAGCCCGAAATAAACGCGTTTTTTCAGACAACTGAATCCCTATCTAACTGCAAGGCTCAAAAGAGCCCACACACTCAGCTCTTAACCCCAGTGTGCAGAAAGTGTCAAAACGTGGTTTTCAGCAGAAATAAAACATGTTTCTGCAAGTTTGGTCACCCCCATGTAAGTTATGGGGCAGTAACAGCACGCTTTTGAAAACGTGTTTTTCAGCCCGAAATAAACGCGTTTTTTCAGACAACTGAATCCCTATGTAACTGCAAGTCTCAAAAGAGCCCACACACTCAGCTCTTAACCCCAGTGTGCAGAAAGTGTCAAAACGTGTTTTTCAGCAGAAATAAACATGTTTCTGCAAGTTTGGTCACCCCCATGTAAGTTATGGGGCAGTAACAGCACACTTTTGAAAACGTGTTTTTCAGCCCGAAATAAACGCGTTTTTTCAGACAACTGAATCCCTATGTAACTGCAAGGCTCAAAAGAGCCCACACACTCAGCTCTTAACCCCAGTGTGCAGAAAGTGTCAAAACGTGTTTTTCAGCAGAAATAAACATGTTTCTGCAAGTTTGGTCACCCCCATGTAAGTTATGGGGCAGTAACAGCACACTTTTGAAAACGTGTTTTTCAGCCCGAAATAAACGCGTTTTTTCAGACAACTGAATCCCTATGTAACTGCAAGACTCAGAAGAGCCCACACACTCAGCTCTTAACCCCAGTGTGCAGAAAGTGTCAAAACGTGTTTTTCAGCAGAAATAAACATGTTTCTGCAAGTTTGGTCACCCCCATGTAAGTTATGGGGCAGTAACAGCACACTTTTGAAAACGTGTTTTTCAGCCCGAAATAAACGCGTTTTTTCAGACAACTGAATCCCTATGTAACTGCAAGGCTCAAAAGAGCCCACACACTCAGCTCTTAACCCCAGTGTGCAGAAAGTGTCAAAACGTGTTTTTCAGCAGAAATAAACATGTTTCTGCAAGTTTGGTCACCCCCATGTAAGTTATGGGGCAGTAACAGCACACTTTTGAAAACGTGTTTTTCAGCCCGAAATAAACGCGTTTTTTCAGGCAACTGAATCCCTATGTAACTGCAAGACTCAGAAGAGCCCACACACTCAGCTCTTAACCCCAGTGTGCAGAAAGTGTCAAAACGTGTTTTTCAGCAGAAATAAACATGTTTCTGCAAGTTTGGTCACCCCCATCTAAGTTATGGGGCAGTAACAGCACACTTTTGAAAACGTGTTTTTTAACCCGAAATAAACGCGTTTTTTCAGACAACTGAATCCCTATGTAACTGCAAGACTCAGAAGAGCCCACACACTCAGCTCTTAACCCCAGTGTGCAGAAAGTGTCAAAACGTGATTTTCAGCAGAAATAAACATGTTTCTGCAAGTTTGGTCACCCCGATGTAAGTTATGGGGCAGTAACAGCACACTTTTGAAAACGTGTTTTTCAGCCCGAAATAATCGCGTTTTTTCAGACAACTGAATCCCTATGTAACTGCAAGGCTCAAAAAGGCCCACACACTCAGCTCTTAACCCCAGTGTGCAGAAAGTGTCAAAACGTGTTTTTCAGCAGAAATAAACATGTTTCTGCAAGTTTGGTCACCCCCATATAAGTTATGGGGCAGTAACAGCACACTTTTGAAAACGTGTTTTTCAGCCCGAAATAAACGCGTTTTTTCAGACAACTGAATTCCTATGTAACTGCAAGACTCAGAAGAGCCCACACACTCAGCTCTTAACCCCAGTGTGCAGAAAGTGTCAAAACGTGATTTTCAGCAGAAATAAACATGTTTCTGCAAGTTTGGTCACCCCGATGTAAGTTATGGGGCAGTAACAGCACACTTTTGAAAACGTGTTTTTCAGCCCGAAATAAACGCGTTTTTCAGGCAACTGAATCCCTATGTAACTGCAAGGCTCAGAAGAGCCCACACACTCAGCTCTTAACCCCAGTGTGCAGAAAGTGTCAAAACGTGTTTTTCAGCAGAAATAAACATGTTTCTGCAAGTTTGGTCACCCCCATGTAAGGTATGGGGCAGTAACAGCACACTTTTGAAAACGTGTTTTTCAGCCCGAAATAAACGCGTTTTTTCAGACAACTGAATCCCTATGTAACTGCAAGACTCAGAAGAGCCCACACACTCAGCTCTTAACCCCAGTGTGCAGAAAGTGTCAAAACGTGATTTTCAGCAGAAATAAACATGTTTCTGCAAGTTTGGTCACCCCCATGTAAGTTATGGGGCAGTAACAGCACACTTTTGAAAACGTGTTTTTCAGCAAAATAAACGCGTTTTTTCAGACAACTGAATCCCTATGTAACTGCAAGGCTCAAAAGGGCCCACACACTCAGCTCTTAACCCCAGTGTGCAGAAAGTGTCAAAACGTGTTTTTCAGCAGAAATAAACATGTTTCTGCAAGTTTGGTCACCCCCATATAAGTTATGGGGCAGTAACAGCACACTTTTGAAAACGTGTTTTTCAGCCCGAAATAAACGCGTTTTTTCAGACAACTGAATCCCTATGTAACTGCAAGACTCAGAAGAGCCCACACACTCAGCTCTTAACCCCAGTGTGCAGAAAGAGTCAAAACGTGATTTTCAGCAGAAATAAACATGTTTCTGCAAGTTTGGTCACCCCGATGTAAGTTATGGGGCAGTAACAGCACACTTTTGAAAACGTGTTTTTCAGCCCGAAATAAACGCGTTTTTCAGGCAACTGAATCCCTATGTAACTGCAAGGCTCAGAAGAGCCCACACACTCAGCTCTTAACCCCAGTGTGCAGAAAGTGTCAAAACGTGTTTTTCAGCAGAAATAAACATGTTTCTGCAAGTTTGGTCACCCCCATGTAAGGTATGGGGCAGTAACAGCACACTTTTGAAAACGTGTTTTTCAGCCCGAAATAAACGCGTTTTTTCAGACAACTGAATCCCTATGTAACTGCAAGACTCAGAAGAGCCCACACACTCAGCTCTTAACCCCAGTGTGCAGAAAGTGTCAAAACGTGATTTTCAGCAGAAATAAACATGTTTCTGCAAGTTTGGTCACCCCCATGTAAGTTATGGGGCAGTAACAGCACACTTTTGAAAACGTGTTTTTCAGCAAAATAAACGCGTTTTTTCAGACAACTGAATCCATATGTAACTGCAAGACTCAGAAGAGCCCACACACTCAGCTCTTAACCCCAGTGTGCAGAAAGTGTCAAAACGTGATTTTCAACAGAAATAAACATGTTTCTGCAAGTTTGGTCACCCCCATGTAAGTTATGGGGCAGTAACAGCACACTTTTGAAAACGTGTTTTTCAGCCCGAAATAAACGCGTTTTATCAGGCAACTGAATCCCTATGTAACTGCAAGGCTCAGAAGAGCCCACACACTCAGCTCTTAACCCCAGTGTGCAGAAAGTGTCAAAACATGTTTTTCAGCAGAAATAAACATGTTTCTGCAAGTTTGGTCACCCCCATGTAAGTTATGGGGCAGTAACAGCACACTTTTGAAAACGTGTTTTTCAGCCCGAAATAAACGCGTTTTTTCAGACAACTGAATCCCTATGTAACTGCAAGGCTCAAAAGGGCCCACACACTCAGCTCTTAACCCCAGTGTGCAGAAAGTGTCAAAACGTGTTTTTCAGCAGAAATAAACATGTTTCTGCAAGTTTGGTCACCCCCATGTAAGTTATGGGGCAGTAACAGCACACTTTTGAAAACGTGTTTTTCAGCCCGAAATAAACGCGTTTTTTCAGACAACTGAATCCCTATGTAACTGCAAGACTCAGAAGAGCCCACACACTCAGCTCTTAACCCCAGTGTGCAGAAAGTGTCAAAACGTGATTTTCAGCAGAAATAAACATGTTTCTGCAAGTTTGGTCACCCCCATGTAAGTTATGGGGCAGTAACAGCACACTTTTGAAAACGTGTTTTTCAGCCCGAAATAAACGCGTTTTTTTCAGACAACTGAATCCCTATGTAACTGCAAGGCTCAAAAGAGCCCACACACTCAGCTCTTAACCCCAGTGTGCAGAAAGTGTCAAAACGTGTTTTTCAGCAGAAATAAACATGTTTCTGCAAGTTTGGTCACCCCCATGTAAGTTATGGGGCAGTAACAGCACACTTTTGAAAACGTGTTTTTCAGCCCGGAATAAACGCGTTTTTTCAGACAACTGAATCCCTATGTAGCTGCAAGGCTCAAAAGAGCCCACACACTCAGCTTTTAACCCAAGTGTGCAGAAAGTGTCAAAACGTGTTTTTCAGCAGAAATAAACATGTTTCTGCAAGTTTGGTCACCCCCATGTAAGTTATGGGGCAGTAACAGCACACTTTTGAAAACGTGTTTTTCAGCCCGAAATAAACGCGTTTTTTCAGACAACTGAATCCCTATGTAACTGCAAGGCTCAAAAGAGCCCACACACTCAGCTCTTAACCCCAGTGTGCAGAAAGTGTCAAAACGTGTTTTTCAGCAGAAATAAACATGTTTCTGCAAGTTTGGTCACCCCCATGTAAGTTATGGGGCAGTAACAGCACACTTTTGAAAACGTGTTTTTCAGCCCGAAATAAACGCGTTTTTTCAGACAACTGAATCCCTATGTAACTGCAAGACTCAGAAGAGCCCACACACTCAGCTCTTAACCCCAGTGTGCAGAAAGTGTCAAAACGTGTTTTTCAGCAGAAATAAACATGTTTCTGCAAGTTTGGTCACCCCCATGTAAGTTATGGGGCAGTAACAGCACACTTTTGAAAACGTGTTTTTCAGCCCGAAATAAACGCGTTTTTTCAGGCAACTGAATCCCTATGTAACTGCAAGACTCAGAAGAGCCCACACACTCAGCTCTTAACCCCAGTGTGCAGAAAGTGTCAAAACGTGTTTTTCAGCAGAAATAAACATGTTTCTGCAAGTTTGGTCACCCCCATCTAAGTTATGGGGCAGTAACAGCACACTTTTGAAAACGTGTTTTTCAGCCCGAAATAAACGCGTTTTTTCAGACAACTGAATCCCTATGTAACTGCAAGGCTCAAAAGAGCCCACACACTCAGCTCTTAACCCCAGTGTGCAGAAAGTGTCAAAACGTGATTTTCAGCAGAAATAAACATGTTTCTGCAAGTTTGGTCACCCCGATGTAAGTTATGGGGCAGTAACAGCACACTTTTGAAAACGTGTTTTTCAGCCCGAAATAATCGCGTTTTTTCAGACAACTGAATCCCTATGTAACTGCAAGGCTCAAAAGGGCCCACACACTCAGCTCTTAACCCCAGTGTGCAGAAAGTGTCAAAACGTGTTTTTCAGCAGAAATAAACATGTTTCTGCAAGTTTGGTCACCCCCATATAAGTTATGGGGCAGTAACAGCACACTTTTGAAAACGTGTTTTTCAGCCCGAAATAAACCCGTTTTTTCAGACAACTGAATCCCTATGTAACTGCAAGACTCAGAAGAGCCCACACACTCAGCTCTTAACCCCAGTGTGCAGAAAGTGTCAAAACGTGATTTTCAGCAGAAATAAACATGTTTCTGCAAGTTTGGTCACCCCGATGTAAGTTATGGGGCAGTAACAGCACACTTTTGAAAACGTGTTTTTCAGCCCGAAATAAACGCGTTTTTTCAGACAACTGAATCCCTATGTAACTGCAAGGCTCAGAAGAGCCCACACACTCAGCTCTTAACCCCAGTGTGCAGAAAGTGTTAAAACGTGATTTTCAGCAGAAATAAAAATGTTTCGTCAAGTTTGGTCAACCCCATGTAAGTTATGGGGCAGTAACAGCACAATTTTGAAAACGTGTTTTTCAGCCCGAAATAAACGCGTTTTTTCAGACAACTGAATCCCTATCTAACTGCAAGGCTCAAAAGAGCCCACACACTCAGCTCTTAACCCCAGTGTGCAGAAAGTGTCAAAACGTGGTTTTCAGCAGAAATAAAACATGTTTCTGCAAGTTTGGTCACCCCCATGTAAGTTATGGGGCAGTAACAGCACGCTTTTGAAAACGTGTTTTTCAGCCCGAAATAAACGCGTTTTTTCAGACAACTGAATCCCTATGTAACTGCAAGGCTCAAAAGAGCCCACACACTCAGCTCTTAACCCCAGTGTGCAGAAAGTGTCAAAACGTGTTTTTCAGCAGAAATAAACATGTTTCTGCAAGTTTGGTCACCCCCATGTAAGTTATGGGGCAGTAACAGCACACTTTTGAAAACGTGTTTTTCAGCCCGAAATAAACGCGTTTTTTTCAGACAACTGAATCCCTATGTAACTGCAAGGCTCAAAAGAGCCCACACACTCAGCTCTTAACCCCAGTGTGCAGAAAGTGTCAAAACGTGTTTTTCAGCAGAAATAAACATGTTTCTGCAAGTTTGGTCACCCCCATGTAAGTTATGGGGCAGTAACAGCACACTTTTGAAAACGTGTTTTTCAGCCCGGAATAAACGCGTTTTTTCAGACAACTGAATCCCTATGTAGCTGCAAGGCTCAAAAGAGCCCACACACTCAGCTTTTAACCCAAGTGTGCAGAAAGTGTCAAAACGTGTTTTTCAGCAGAAATAAACATGTTTCTGCAAGTTTGGTCACCCCCATGTAAGTTATGGGGCAGTAACAGCACACTTTTGAAAACGTGTTTTTCAGCCCGAAATAAACGCGTTTTTTCAGACAACTGAATCCCTATGTAACTGCAAGGCTCAAAAGAGCCCACACACTCAGCTCTTAACCCCAGTGTGCAGAAAGTGTCAAAACGTGTTTTTCAGCAGAAATAAACATGTTTCTGCAAGTTTGGTCACCCCCATGTAAGTTATGGGGCAGTAACAGCACACTTTTGAAAACGTGTTTTTCAGCCCGAAATAAACGCGTTTTTTCAGACAACTGAATCCCTATGTAACTGCAAGACTCAGAAGAGCCCACACACTCAGCTCTTAACCCCAGTGTGCAGAAAGTGTCAAAACGTGTTTTTCAGCAGAAATAAACATGTTTCTGCAAGTTTGGTCACCCCCATGTAAGTTATGGGGCAGTAACAGCACACTTTTGAAAACGTGTTTTTCAGCCCGAAATAAACGCGTTTTTTCAGGCAACTGAATCCCTATGTAACTGCAAGACTCAGAAGAGCCCACACACTCAGCTCTTAACCCCAGTGTGCAGAAAGTGTCAAAACGTGTTTTTCAGCAGAAATAAACATGTTTCTGCAAGTTTGGTCACCCCCATCTAAGTTATGGGGCAGTAACAGCACACTTTTGAAAACGTGTTTTTCAGCCCGAAATAAACGCGTTTTTTCAGACAACTGAATCCCTATGTAACTGCAAGGCTCAAAAGAGCCCACACACTCAGCTCTTAACCCCAGTGTGCAGAAAGTGTCAAAACGTGATTTTCAGCAGAAATAAACATGTTTCTGCAAGTTTGGTCACCCCGATGTAAGTTATGGGGCAGTAACAGCACACTTTTGAAAACGTGTTTTTCAGCCCGAAATAATCGCGTTTTTTCAGACAACTGAATCCCTATGTAACTGCAAGGCTCAAAAGGGCCCACACACTCAGCTCTTAACCCCAGTGTGCAGAAAGTGTCAAAACGTGTTTTTCAGCAGAAATAAACATGTTTCTGCAAGTTTGGTCACCCCCATATAAGTTATGGGGCAGTAACAGCACACTTTTGAAAACGTGTTTTTCAGCCCGAAATAAACCCGTTTTTTCAGACAACTGAATCCCTATGTAACTGCAAGACTCAGAAGAGCCCACACACTCAGCTCTTAACCCCAGTGTGCAGAAAGTGTCAAAACGTGATTTTCAGCAGAAATAAACATGTTTCTGCAAGTTTGGTCACCCCGATGTAAGTTATGGGGCAGTAACAGCACACTTTTGAAAACGTGTTTTTCAGCCCGAAATAAACGCGTTTTTTCAGACAACTGAATCCCTATGTAACTGCAAGGCTCAGAAGAGCCCACACACTCAGCTCTTAACCCCAGTGTGCAGAAAGTGTTAAAACGTGATTTTCAGCAGAAATAAAAATGTTTCGTCAAGTTTGGTCAACCCCATGTAAGTTATGGGGCAGTAACAGCACAATTTTGAAAACGTGTTTTTCAGCCCGAAATAAACGCGTTTTTTCAGACAACTGAATCCCTATCTAACTGCAAGGCTCAAAAGAGCCCACACACTCAGCTCTTAACCCCAGTGTGCAGAAAGTGTCAAAACGTGTTTTTCAGCAGAAATAAACATGTTTCTGCAAGTTTGGTCACCCCCATGTAAGGTATGGGGCAGTAACAGCACACTTTTGAAAACGTGTTTTTCAGCCCGAAATAAACGCGTTTTTTCAGACAACTGAATCCCTATGTAACTGCAAGACTCAGAAGAGCCCACACACTCAGCTCTTAACCCCAGTGTGCAGAAAGTGTCAAAACGTGATTTTCAGCAGAAATAAACATGTTTCTGCAAGTTTGGTCACCCCCATGTAAGTTATGGGGCAGTAACAGCACACTTTTGAAAACGTGTTTTTCAGCAAAATAAACGCGTTTTTTCAGACAACTGAATCCCTATGTAACTGCAAGGCTCAAAAGGGCCCACACACTCAGCTCTTAACCCCAGTGTGCAGAAAGTGTCAAAACGTGTTTTTCAGCAGAAATAAACATGTTTCTGCAAGTTTGGTCACCCCCATATAAGTTATGGGGCAGTAACAGCACACTTTTGAAAACGTGTTTTTCAGCCCGAAATAAACGCGTTTTTTCAGACAACTGAATCCCTATGTAACTGCAAGACTCAGAAGAGCCCACACACTCAGCTCTTAACCCCAGTGTGCAGAAAGAGTCAAAACGTGATTTTCAGCAGAAATAAACATGTTTCTGCAAGTTTGGTCACCCCGATGTAAGTTATGGGGCAGTAACAGCACACTTTTGAAAACGTGTTTTTCAGCCCGAAATAAACGCGTTTTTCAGGCAACTGAATCCCTATGTAACTGCAAGGCTCAGAAGAGCCCACACACTCAGCTCTTAACCCCAGTGTGCAGAAAGTGTCAAAACGTGTTTTTCAGCAGAAATAAACATGTTTCTGCAAGTTTGGTCACCCCCATGTAAGGTATGGGGCAGTAACAGCACACTTTTGAAAACGTGTTTTTCAGCCCGAAATAAACGCGTTTTTTCAGACAACTGAATCCCTATGTAACTGCAAGACTCAGAAGAGCCCACACACTCAGCTCTTAACCCCAGTGTGCAGAAAGTGTCAAAACGTGATTTTCAGCAGAAATAAACATGTTTCTGCAAGTTTGGTCACCCCCATGTAAGTTATGGGGCAGTAACAGCACACTTTTGAAAACGTGTTTTTCAGCAAAATAAACGCGTTTTTTCAGACAACTGAATCCATATGTAACTGCAAGACTCAGAAGAGCCCACACACTCAGCTCTTAACCCCAGTGTGCAGAAAGTGTCAAAACGTGATTTTCAACAGAAATAAACATGTTTCTGCAAGTTTGGTCACCCCCATGTAAGTTATGGGGCAGTAACAGCACACTTTTGAAAACGTGTTTTTCAGCCCGAAATAAACGCGTTTTATCAGGCAACTGAATCCCTATGTAACTGCAAGGCTCAGAAGAGCCCACACACTCAGCTCTTAACCCCAGTGTGCAGAAAGTGTCAAAACATGTTTTTCAGCAGAAATAAACATGTTTCTGCAAGTTTGGTCACCCCCATGTAAGTTATGGGGCAGTAACAGCACACTTTTGAAAACGTGTTTTTCAGCCCGAAATAAACGCGTTTTTTCAGACAACTGAATCCCTATGTAACTGCAAGGCTCAAAAGGGCCCACACACTCAGCTCTTAACCCCAGTGTGCAGAAAGTGTCAAAACGTGTTTTTCAGCAGAAATAAACATGTTTCTGCAAGTTTGGTCACCCCCATGTAAGTTATGGGGCAGTAACAGCACACTTTTGAAAACGTGTTTTTCAGCCCGAAATAAACGCGTTTTTTCAGACAACTGAATCCCTATGTAACTGCAAGACTCAGAAGAGCCCACACACTCAGCTCTTAACCCCAGTGTGCAGAAAGTGTCAAAACGTGATTTTCAGCAGAAATAAACATGTTTCTGCAAGTTTGGTCACCCCCATGTAAGTTATGGGGCAGTAACAGCACACTTTTGAAAACGTGTTTTTCAGCCCGAAATAAACGCGTTTTTTTCAGACAACTGAATCCCTATGTAACTGCAAGGCTCAAAAGAGCCCACACACTCAGCTCTTAACCCCAGTGTGCAGAAAGTGTCAAAACGTGTTTTTCAGCAGAAATAAACATGTTTCTGCAAGTTTGGTCACCCCCATGTAAGTTATGGGGCAGTAACAGCACACTTTTGAAAACGTGTTTTTCAGCCCGGAATAAACGCGTTTTTTCAGACAACTGAATCCCTATGTAGCTGCAAGGCTCAAAAGAGCCCACACACTCAGCTTTTAACCCAAGTGTGCAGAAAGTGTCAAAACGTGTTTTTCAGCAGAAATAAACATGTTTCTGCAAGTTTGGTCACCCCCATGTAAGTTATGGGGCAGTAACAGCACACTTTTGAAAACGTGTTTTTCAGCCCGAAATAAACGCGTTTTTTCAGACAACTGAATCCCTATGTAACTGCAAGGCTCAAAAGAGCCCACACACTCAGCTCTTAACCCCAGTGTGCAGAAAGTGTCAAAACGTGTTTTTCAGCAGAAATAAACATGTTTCTGCAAGTTTGGTCACCCCCATGTAAGTTATGGGGCAGTAACAGCACACTTTTGAAAACGTGTTTTTCAGCCCGAAATAAACGCGTTTTTTCAGACAACTGAATCCCTATGTAACTGCAAGACTCAGAAGAGCCCACACACTCAGCTCTTAACCCCAGTGTGCAGAAAGTGTCAAAACGTGTTTTTCAGCAGAAATAAACATGTTTCTGCAAGTTTGGTCACCCCCATGTAAGTTATGGGGCAGTAACAGCACACTTTTGAAAACGTGTTTTTCAGCCCGAAATAAACGCGTTTTTTCAGGCAACTGAATCCCTATGTAACTGCAAGACTCAGAAGAGCCCACACACTCAGCTCTTAACCCCAGTGTGCAGAAAGTGTCAAAACGTGTTTTTCAGCAGAAATAAACATGTTTCTGCAAGTTTGGTCACCCCCATCTAAGTTATGGGGCAGTAACAGCACACTTTTGAAAACGTGTTTTTCAGCCCGAAATAAACGCGTTTTTTCAGACAACTGAATCCCTATGTAACTGCAAGGCTCAAAAGAGCCCACACACTCAGCTCTTAACCCCAGTGTGCAGAAAGTGTCAAAACGTGATTTTCAGCAGAAATAAACATGTTTCTGCAAGTTTGGTCACCCCGATGTAAGTTATGGGGCAGTAACAGCACACTTTTGAAAACGTGTTTTTCAGCCCGAAATAATCGCGTTTTTTCAGACAACTGAATCCCTATGTAACTGCAAGGCTCAAAAGGGCCCACACACTCAGCTCTTAACCCCAGTGTGCAGAAAGTGTCAAAACGTGTTTTTCAGCAGAAATAAACATGTTTCTGCAAGTTTGGTCACCCCCATATAAGTTATGGGGCAGTAACAGCACACTTTTGAAAACGTGTTTTTCAGCCCGAAATAAACCCGTTTTTTCAGACAACTGAATCCCTATGTAACTGCAAGACTCAGAAGAGCCCACACACTCAGCTCTTAACCCCAGTGTGCAGAAAGTGTCAAAACGTGATTTTCAGCAGAAATAAACATGTTTCTGCAAGTTTGGTCACCCCGATGTAAGTTATGGGGCAGTAACAGCACACTTTTGAAAACGTGTTTTTCAGCCCGAAATAAACGCGTTTTTTCAGACAACTGAATCCCTATGTAACTGCAAGGCTCAGAAGAGCCCACACACTCAGCTCTTAACCCCAGTGTGCAGAAAGTGTTAAAACGTGATTTTCAGCAGAAATAAAAATGTTTCGTCAAGTTTGGTCAACCCCATGTAAGTTATGGGGCAGTAACAGCACAATTTTGAAAACGTGTTTTTCAGCCCGAAATAAACGCGTTTTTTCAGACAACTGAATCCCTATCTAACTGCAAGGCTCAAAAGAGCCCACACACTCAGCTCTTAACCCCAGTGTGCAGAAAGTGTCAAAACGTGGTTTTCAGCAGAAATAAAACATGTTTCTGCAAGTTTGGTCACCCCCATGTAAGTTATGGGGCAGTAACAGCACGCTTTTGAAAACGTGTTTTTCAGCCCGAAATAAACGCGTTTTTTCAGACAACTGAATCCCTATGTAACTGCAAGGCTCAAAAGAGCCCACACACTCAGCTCTTAACCCCAGTGTGCAGAAAGTGTCAAAACGTGTTTTTCAGCAGAAATAAACATGTTTCTGCAAGTTTGGTCACCCCCATGTAAGTTATGGGGCAGTAACAGCACACTTTTGAAAACGTGTTTTTCAGCCCGAAATAAACGCGTTTTTTTCAGACAACTGAATCCCTATGTAACTGCAAGGCTCAAAAGAGCCCACACACTCAGCTCTTAACCCCAGTGTGCAGAAAGTGTCAAAACGTGTTTTTCAGCAGAAATAAACATGTTTCTGCAAGTTTGGTCACCCCCATGTAAGTTATGGGGCAGTAACAGCACACTTTTGAAAACGTGTTTTTCAGCCCGGAATAAACGCGTTTTTTCAGACAACTGAATCCCTATGTAGCTGCAAGGCTCAAAAGAGCCCACACACTCAGCTTTTAACCCAAGTGTGCAGAAAGTGTCAAAACGTGTTTTTCAGCAGAAATAAACATGTTTCTGCAAGTTTGGTCACCCCCATGTAAGTTATGGGGCAGTAACAGCACACTTTTGAAAACGTGTTTTTCAGCCCGAAATAAACGCGTTTTTTCAGACAACTGAATCCCTATGTAACTGCAAGGCTCAAAAGAGCCCACACACTCAGCTCTTAACCCCAGTGTGCAGAAAGTGTCAAAACGTGTTTTTCAGCAGAAATAAACATGTTTCTGCAAGTTTGGTCACCCCCATGTAAGTTATGGGGCAGTAACAGCACACTTTTGAAAACGTGTTTTTCAGCCCGAAATAAACGCGTTTTTTCAGACAACTGAATCCCTATGTAACTGCAAGACTCAGAAGAGCCCACACACTCAGCTCTTAACCCCAGTGTGCAGAAAGTGTCAAAACGTGTTTTTCAGCAGAAATAAACATGTTTCTGCAAGTTTGGTCACCCCCATGTAAGTTATGGGGCAGTAACAGCACACTTTTGAAAACGTGTTTTTCAGCCCGAAATAAACGCGTTTTTTCAGGCAACTGAATCCCTATGTAACTGCAAGACTCAGAAGAGCCCACACACTCAGCTCTTAACCCCAGTGTGCAGAAAGTGTCAAAACGTGTTTTTCAGCAGAAATAAACATGTTTCTGCAAGTTTGGTCACCCCCATCTAAGTTATGGGGCAGTAACAGCACACTTTTGAAAACGTGTTTTTCAGCCCGAAATAAACGCGTTTTTTCAGACAACTGAATCCCTATGTAACTGCAAGGCTCAAAAGAGCCCACACACTCAGCTCTTAACCCCAGTGTGCAGAAAGTGTCAAAACGTGATTTTCAGCAGAAATAAACATGTTTCTGCAAGTTTGGTCACCCCGATGTAAGTTATGGGGCAGTAACAGCACACTTTTGAAAACGTGTTTTTCAGCCCGAAATAATCGCGTTTTTTCAGACAACTGAATCCCTATGTAACTGCAAGGCTCAAAAGGGCCCACACACTCAGCTCTTAACCCCAGTGTGCAGAAAGTGTCAAAACGTGTTTTTCAGCAGAAATAAACATGTTTCTGCAAGTTTGGTCACCCCCATATAAGTTATGGGGCAGTAACAGCACACTTTTGAAAACGTGTTTTTCAGCCCGAAATAAACCCGTTTTTTCAGACAACTGAATCCCTATGTAACTGCAAGACTCAGAAGAGCCCACACACTCAGCTCTTAACCCCAGTGTGCAGAAAGTGTCAAAACGTGATTTTCAGCAGAAATAAACATGTTTCTGCAAGTTTGGTCACCCCGATGTAAGTTATGGGGCAGTAACAGCACACTTTTGAAAACGTGTTTTTCAGCCCGAAATAAACGCGTTTTTTCAGACAACTGAATCCCTATGTAACTGCAAGGCTCAGAAGAGCCCACACACTCAGCTCTTAACCCCAGTGTGCAGAAAGTGTTAAAACGTGATTTTCAGCAGAAATAAAAATGTTTCGTCAAGTTTGGTCAACCCCATGTAAGTTATGGGGCAGTAACAGCACAATTTTGAAAACGTGTTTTTCAGCCCGAAATAAACGCGTTTTTTCAGACAACTGAATCCCTATCTAACTGCAAGGCTCAAAAGAGCCCACACACTCAGCTCTTAACCCCAGTGTGCAGAAAGTGTCAAAACGTGGTTTTCAGCAGAAATAAAACATGTTTCTGCAAGTTTGGTCACCCCCATGTAAGTTATGGGGCAGTAACAGCACGCTTTTGAAAACGTGTTTTTCAGCCCGAAATAAACGCGTTTTTTCAGACAACTGAATCCCTATGTAACTGCAAGGCTCAAAAGAGCCCACACACTCAGCTCTTAACCCCAGTGTGCAGAAAGTGTCAAAACGTGTTTTTCAGCAGAAATAAACATGTTTCTGCAAGTTTGGTCACCCCCATGTAAGTTATGGGGCAGTAACAGCACACTTTTGAAAACGTGTTTTTCAGCCCGAAATAAACGCGTTTTTTTCAGACAACTGAATCCCTATGTAACTGCAAGGCTCAAAAGAGCCCACACACTCAGCTCTTAACCCCAGTGTGCAGAAAGTGTCAAAACGTGTTTTTCAGCAGAAATAAACATGTTTCTGCAAGTTTGGTCACCCCCATGTAAGTTATGGGGCAGTAACAGCACACTTTTGAAAACGTGTTTTTCAGCCCGGAATAAACGCGTTTTTTCAGACAACTGAATCCCTATGTAGCTGCAAGGCTCAAAAGAGCCCACACACTCAGCTTTTAACCCAAGTGTGCAGAAAGTGTCAAAACGTGTTTTTCAGCAGAAATAAACATGTTTCTGCAAGTTTGGTCACCCCCATGTAAGTTATGGGGCAGTAACAGCACACTTTTGAAAACGTGTTTTTCAGCCCGAAATAAACGCGTTTTTTCAGACAACTGAATCCCTATGTAACTGCAAGGCTCAAAAGAGCCCACACACTCAGCTCTTAACCCCAGTGTGCAGAAAGTGTCAAAACGTGTTTTTCAGCAGAAATAAACATGTTTCTGCAAGTTTGGTCACCCCCATGTAAGTTATGGGGCAGTAACAGCACACTTTTGAAAACGTGTTTTTCAGCCCGAAATAAACGCGTTTTTTCAGACAACTGAATCCCTATGTAACTGCAAGACTCAGAAGAGCCCACACATTCAGCTCTTAACCCCAGTGTGCAGAAAGTGTCAAAACGTGTTTTTCAGCAGAAATAAACATGTTTCTGCAAGTTTGGTCACCCCCATGTAAGTTATGGGGCAGTAACAGCACACTTTTGAAAACGTGTTTTTCAGCCCGAAATAAACGCGTTTTTTCAGGCAACTGAATCCCTATGTAACTGCAAGACTCAGAAGAGCCCACACACTCAGCTCTTAACCCCAGTGTGCAGAAAGTGTCAAAACGTGTTTTTCAGCAGAAATAAACATGTTTCTGCAAGTTTGGTCACCCCCATCTAAGTTATGGGGCAGTAACAGCACACTTTTGAAAACGTGTTTTTCAGCCCGAAATAAACGCGTTTTTTCAGACAACTGAATCCCTATGTAACTGCAAGGCTCAAAAGAGCCCACACACTCAGCTCTTAACCCCAGTGTGCAGAAAGTGTCAAAACGTGATTTTCAGCAGAAATAAACATGTTTCTGCAAGTTTGGTCACCCCGATGTAAGTTATGGGGCAGTAACAGCACACTTTTGAAAACGTGTTTTTCAGCCCGAATTAATCGCGTTTTTTCAGACAACTGAATCCCTATGTAACTGCAAGGCTCAAAAGGGCCCACACACTCAGCTCTTAACCCCAGTGTGCAGAAAGTGTCAAAACGTGTTTTTCAGCAGAAATAAACATGTTTCTGCAAGTTTGGTCACCCCCATATAAGTTATGGGGCAGTAACAGCACACTTTTGAAAACGTGTTTTTCAGCCCGAAATAAACCCGTTTTTTCAGACAACTGAATCCCTATGTAACTGCAAGACTCAGAAGAGCCCACACACTCAGCTCTTAACCCCAGTGTGCAGAAAGTGTCAAAACGTGATTTTCAGCAGAAATAAACATGTTTCTGCAAGTTTGGTCACCCCGATGTAAGTTATGGGGCAGTAACAGCACACTTTTGAAAACGTGTTTTTCAGCCCGAAATAAACGCGTTTTTTCAGACAACTGAATCCCTATGTAACTGCAAGGCTCAGAAGAGCCCACACACTCAGCTCTTAACCCCAGTGTGCAGAAAGTGTTAAAACGTGATTTTCAGCAGAAATAAAAATGTTTCGTCAAGTTTGGTCAACCCCATGTAAGTTATGGGGCAGTAACAGCACAATTTTGAAAACGTGTTTTTCAGCCCGAAATAAACGCGTTTTTTCAGACAACTGAATCCCTATCTAACTGCAAGGCTCAAAAGAGCCCACACACTCAGCTCTTAACCCCAGTGTGCAGAAAGTGTCAAAACGTGGTTTTCAGCAGAAATAAAACATGTTTCTGCAAGTTTGGTCACCCCCATGTAAGTTATGGGGCAGTAACAGCACGCTTTTGAAAACGTGTTTTTCAGCCCGAAATAAACGCGTTTTTTCAGACAACTGAATCCCTATGTAACTGCAAGGCTCAAAAGAGCCCACACACTCAGCTCTTAACCCCAGTGTGCAGAAAGTGTCAAAACGTGTTTTTCAGCAGAAATAAACATGTTTCTGCAAGTTTGGTCACCCCCATGTAAGTTATGGGGCAGTAACAGCACACTTTTGAAAACGTGTTTTTCAGCCCGAAATAAACGCGTTTTTTTCAGACAACTGAATCCCTATGTAACTGCAAGGCTCAAAAGAGCCCACACACTCAGCTCTTAACCCCAGTGTGCAGAAAGTGTCAAAACGTGTTTTTCAGCAGAAATAAACATGTTTCTGCAAGTTTGGTCACCCCCATGTAAGTTATGGGGCAGTAACAGCACACTTTTGAAAACGTGTTTTTCAGCCCGGAATAAACGCGTTTTTTCAGACAACTGAATCCCTATGTAACTGCAAGACTCAGAAGAGCCCACACACTCAGCTCTTAACCCCAGTGTGCAGAAAGTGTCAAAACGTGATTTTCAGCAGAAATAAACATGTTTCTGCAAGTTTGGTCACCCCGATGTAAGTTATGGGGCAGTAACAGCACACTTTTGAAAACGTGTTTTTCAGCCCGAAATAAACGCGTTTTTTCAGACAACTGAATCCCTATGTAACTGCAAGGCTCAGAAGAGCCCACACACTCAGCTCTTAACCCCAGTGTGCAGAAAGTGTTAAAACGTGATTTTCAGCAGAAATAAAAATGTTTCGTCAAGTTTGGTCAACCCCATGTAAGTTATGGGGCAGTAACAGCACAATTTTGAAAACGTGTTTTTCAGCCCGAAATAAACGCGTTTTTTCAGACAACTGAATCCCTATCTAACTGCAAGGCTCAAAAGAGCCCACACACTCAGCTCTTAACCCCAGTGTGCAGAAAGTGTCAAAACGTGGTTTTCAGCAGAAATAAAACATGTTTCTGCAAGTTTGGTCACCCCCATGTAAGTTATGGGGCAGTAACAGCACGCTTTTGAAAACGTGTTTTTCAGCCCGAAATAAACGCGTTTTTTCAGACAACTGAATCCCTATGTAACTGCAAGGCTCAAAAGAGCCCACACACTCAGCTCTTAACCCCAGTGTGCAGAAAGTGTCAAAACGTGTTTTTCAGCAGAAATAAACATGTTTCTGCAAGTTTGGTCACCCCCATGTAAGTTATGGGGCAGTAACAGCACACTTTTGAAAACGTGTTTTTCAGCCCGAAATAAACGCGTTTTTTTCAGACAACTGAATCCCTATGTAACTGCAAGGCTCAAAAGAGCCCACACACTCAGCTCTTAACCCCAGTGTGCAGAAAGTGTCAAAACGTGTTTTTCAGCAGAAATAAACATGTTTCTGCAAGTTTGGTCACCCCCATGTAAGTTATGGGGCAGTAACAGCACACTTTTGAAAACGTGTTTTTCAGCCCGGAATAAACGCGTTTTTTCAGACAACTGAATCCCTATGTAGCTGCAAGGCTCAAAAGAGCCCACACACTCAGCTTTTAACCCAAGTGTGCAGAAAGTGTCAAAACGTGTTTTTCAGCAGAAATAAACATGTTTCTGCAAGTTTGGTCACCCCCATGTAAGTTATGGGGCAGTAACAGCACACTTTTGAAAACGTGTTTTTCAGCCCGAAATAAACGCGTTTTTTCAGACAACTGAATCCCTATGTAACTGCAAGGCTCAAAAGAGCCCACACACTCAGCTCTTAACCCCAGTGTGCAGAAAGTGTCAAAACGTGTTTTTCAGCAGAAATAAACATGTTTCTGCAAGTTTGGTCACCCCCATGTAAGTTATGGGGCAGTAACAGCACACTTTTGAAAACGTGTTTTTCAGCCCGAAATAAACGCGTTTTTTCAGACAACTGAATCCCTATGTAACTGCAAGACTCAGAAGAGCCCACACACTCAGCTCTTAACCCCAGTGTGCAGAAAGTGTCAAAACGTGTTTTTCAGCAGAAATAAACATGTTTCTGCAAGTTTGGTCACCCCCATGTAAGTTATGGGGCAGTAACAGCACACTTTTGAAAACGTGTTTTTCAGCCCGAAATAAACGCGTTTTTTCAGGCAACTGAATCCCTATGTAACTGCAAGACTCAGAAGAGCCCACACACTCAGCTCTTAACCCCAGTGTGCAGAAAGTGTCAAAACGTGTTTTTCAGCAGAAATAAACATGTTTCTGCAAGTTTGGTCACCCCCATCTAAGTTATGGGGCAGTAACAGCACACTTTTGAAAACGTGTTTTTCAGCCCGAAATAAACGCGTTTTTTCAGACAACTGAATCCCTATGTAACTGCAAGACTCAGAAGAGCCCACACACTCAGCTCTTAACCCCAGTGTGCAGAAAGTGTCAAAACGTGATTTTCAGCAGAAATAAACATGTTTCTGCAAGTTTGGTCACCCCGATGTAAGTTATGGGGCAGTAACAGCACACTTTTGAAAACGTGTTTTTCAGCCCGAAATAAACGCGTTTTTCAGGCAACTGAATCCCTATGTAACTGCAAGGCTCAGAAGAGCCCACACACTCAGCTCTTAACCCCAGTGTGCAGAAAGTGTCAAAACGTGTTTTTCAGCAGAAATAAACATGTTTCTGCAAGTTTGGTCACCCCCATGTAAGGTATGGGGCAGTAACAGCACACTTTTGAAAACGTGTTTTTCAGCCCGAAATAAACGCGTTTTTTCAGACAACTGAATCCCTATGTAACTGCAAGACTCAGAAGAGCCCACACACTCAGCTCTTAACCCCAGTGTGCAGAAAGTGTCAAAACGTGATTTTCAGCAGAAATAAACATGTTTCTGCAAGTTTGGTCACCCCCATGTAAGTTATGGGGCAGTAACAGCACACTTTTGAAAACGTGTTTTTCAGCAAAATAAACGCGTTTTTTCAGACAACTGAATCCCTATGTAACTGCAAGGCTCAAAAGGGCCCACACACTCAGCTCTTAACCCCAGTGTGCAGAAAGTGTCAAAACGTGTTTTTCAGCAGAAATAAACATGTTTCTGCAAGTTTGGTCACCCCCATATAAGTTATGGGGCAGTAACAGCACACTTTTGAAAACGTGTTTTTCAGCCCGAAATAAACGCGTTTTTTCAGACAACTGAATCCCTATGTAACTGCAAGACTCAGAAGAGCCCACACACTCAGCTCTTAACCCCAGTGTGCAGAAAGAGTCAAAACGTGATTTTCAGCAGAAATAAACATGTTTCTGCAAGTTTGGTCACCCCGATGTAAGTTATGGGGCAGTAACAGCACACTTTTGAAAACGTGTTTTTCAGCCCGAAATAAACGCGTTTTTCAGGCAACTGAATCCCTATGTAACTGCAAGGCTCAGAAGAGCCCACACACTCAGCTCTTAACCCCAGTGTGCAGAAAGTGTCAAAACGTGTTTTTCAGCAGAAATAAACATGTTTCTGCAAGTTTGGTCACCCCCATGTAAGGTATGGGGCAGTAACAGCACACTTTTGAAAACGTGTTTTTCAGCCCGAAATAAACGCGTTTTTTCAGACAACTGAATCCCTATGTAACTGCAAGACTCAGAAGAGCCCACACACTCAGCTCTTAACCCCAGTGTGCAGAAAGTGTCAAAACGTGATTTTCAGCAGAAATAAACATGTTTCTGCAAGTTTGGTCACCCCCATGTAAGTTATGGGGCAGTAACAGCACACTTTTGAAAACGTGTTTTTCAGCAAAATAAACGCGTTTTTTCAGACAACTGAATCCATATGTAACTGCAAGACTCAGAAGAGCCCACACACTCAGCTCTTAACCCCAGTGTGCAGAAAGTGTCAAAACGTGATTTTCAACAGAAATAAACATGTTTCTGCAAGTTTGGTCACCCCCATGTAAGTTATGGGGCAGTAACAGCACACTTTTGAAAACGTGTTTTTCAGCCCGAAATAAACGCGTTTTATCAGGCAACTGAATCCCTATGTAACTGCAAGGCTCAGAAGAGCCCACACACTCAGCTCTTAACCCCAGTGTGCAGAAAGTGTCAAAACGTGTTTTTCAGCAGAAATAAACATGTTTCTGCAAGTTTGGTCACCCCCATGTAAGTTATGGGGCAGTAACAGCACACTTTTGAAAACGTGTTTTTCAGCCCGAAATAAACGCGTTTTTTCAGACAACTGAATCCCTATGTAACTGCAAGGCTCAAAAGGGCCCACACACTCAGCTCTTAACCCCAGTGTGCAGAAAGTGTCAAAACGTGTTTTTCAGCAGAAATAAACATGTTTCTGCAAGTTTGGTCACCCCCATGTAAGTTATGGGGCAGTAACAGCACACTTTTGAAAACGTGTTTTTCAGCCCGAAATAAACGCGTTTTTTCAGACAACTGAATCCCTATGTAACTGCAAGACTCAGAAGAGCCCACACACTCAGCTCTTAACCCCAGTGTGCAGAAAGTGTCAAAACGTGATTTTCAGCAGAAATAAACATGTTTCTGCAAGTTTGGTCACCCCCATGTAAGTTATGGGGCAGTAACAGCACACTTTTGAAAACGTGTTTTTCAGCCCGAAATAAACGCGTTTTTTTCAGACAACTGAATCCCTATGTAACTGCAAGGCTCAAAAGAGCCCACACACTCAGCTCTTAACCCCAGTGTGCAGAAAGTGTCAAAACGTGTTTTTCAGCAGAAATAAACATGTTTCTGCAAGTTTGGTCACCCCCATGTAAGTTATGGGGCAGTAACAGCACACTTTTGAAAACGTGTTTTTCAGCCCGGAATAAACGCGTTTTTTCAGACAACTGAATCCCTATGTAGCTGCAAGGCTCAAAAGAGCCCACACACTCAGCTTTTAACCCAAGTGTGCAGAAAGTGTCAAAACGTGTTTTTCAGCAGAAATAAACATGTTTCTGCAAGTTTGGTCACCCCCATGTAAGTTATGGGGCAGTAACAGCACACTTTTGAAAACGTGTTTTTCAGCCCGAAATAAACGCGTTTTTTCAGACAACTGAATCCCTATGTAACTGCAAGGCTCAAAAGAGCCCACACACTCAGCTCTTAACCCCAGTGTGCAGAAAGTGTCAAAACGTGTTTTTCAGCAGAAATAAACATGTTTCTGCAAGTTTGGTCACCCCCATGTAAGTTATGGGGCAGTAACAGCACACTTTTGAAAACGTGTTTTTCAGCCCGAAATAAACGCGTTTTTTCAGACAACTGAATCCCTATGTAACTGCAAGACTCAGAAGAGCCCACACACTCAGCTCTTAACCCCAGTGTGCAGAAAGTGTCAAAACGTGTTTTTCAGCAGAAATAAACATGTTTCTGCAAGTTTGGTCACCCCCATGTAAGTTATGGGGCAGTAACAGCACACTTTTGAAAACGTGTTTTTCAGCCCGAAATAAACGCGTTTTTTCAGGCAACTGAATCCCTATGTAACTGCAAGACTCAGAAGAGCCCACACACTCAGCTCTTAACCCCAGTGTGCAGAAAGTGTCAAAACGTGTTTTTCAGCAGAAATAAACATGTTTCTGCAAGTTTGGTCACCCCCATCTAAGTTATGGGGCAGTAACAGCACACTTTTGAAAACGTGTTTTTCAGCCCGAAATAAACGCGTTTTTTCAGACAACTGAATCCCTATGTAACTGCAAGGCTCAAAAGAGCCCACACACTCAGCTCTTAACCCCAGTGTGCAGAAAGTGTCAAAACGTGATTTTCAGCAGAAATAAACATGTTTCTGCAAGTTTGGTCACCCCGATGTAAGTTATGGGGCAGTAACAGCACACTTTTGAAAACGTGTTTTTCAGCCCGAAATAATCGCGTTTTTTCAGACAACTGAATCCCTATGTAACTGCAAGGCTCAAAAGGGCCCACACACTCAGCTCTTAACCCCAGTGTGCAGAAAGTGTCAAAACGTGTTTTTCAGCAGAAATAAACATGTTTCTGCAAGTTTGGTCACCCCCATATAAGTTATGGGGCAGTAACAGCACACTTTTGAAAACGTGTTTTTCAGCCCGAAATAAACCCGTTTTTTCAGACAACTGAATCCCTATGTAACTGCAAGACTCAGAAGAGCCCACACACTCAGCTCTTAACCCCAGTGTGCAGAAAGTGTCAAAACGTGATTTTCAGCAGAAATAAACATGTTTCTGCAAGTTTGGTCACCCCGATGTAAGTTATGGGGCAGTAACAGCACACTTTTGAAAACGTGTTTTTCAGCCCGAAATAAACGCGTTTTTTCAGACAACTGAATCCCTATGTAACTGCAAGGCTCAGAAGAGCCCACACACTCAGCTCTTAACCCCAGTGTGCAGAAAGTGTTAAAACGTGATTTTCAGCAGAAATAAAAATGTTTCGTCAAGTTTGGTCAACCCCATGTAAGTTATGGGGCAGTAACAGCACAATTTTGAAAACGTGTTTTTCAGCCCGAAATAAACGCGTTTTTTCAGACAACTGAATCCCTATCTAACTGCAAGGCTCAAAAGAGCCCACACACTCAGCTCTTAACCCCAGTGTGCAGAAAGTGTCAAAACGTGGTTTTCAGCAGAAATAAAACATGTTTCTGCAAGTTTGGTCACCCCCATGTAAGTTATGGGGCAGTAACAGCACGCTTTTGAAAACGTGTTTTTCAGCCCGAAATAAACGCGTTTTTTCAGACAACTGAATCCCTATGTAACTGCAAGGCTCAAAAGAGCCCACACACTCAGCTCTTAACCCCAGTGTGCAGAAAGTGTCAAAACGTGTTTTTCAGCAGAAATAAACATGTTTCTGCAAGTTTGGTCACCCCCATGTAAGTTATGGGGCAGTAACAGCACACTTTTGAAAACGTGTTTTTCAGCCCGAAATAAACGCGTTTTTTCAGACAACTGAATCCCTATGTAACTGCAAGACTCAGAAGAGCCCACACACTCAGCTCTTAACCCCAGTGTGCAGAAAGTGTCAAAACGTGTTTTTCAGCAGAAATAAACATGTTTCTGCAAGTTTGGTCACCCCCATGTAAGTTATGGGGCAGTAACAGCACACTTTTGAAAACGTGTTTTTCAGCCCGAAATAAACGCGTTTTTTCAGACAACTGAATCCCTATGTAACTGCAAGGCTCAAAAGAGCCCACACACTCAGCTCTTAACCCCAGTGTGCAGAAAGTGTCAAAACGTGTTTTTCAGCAGAAATAAACATGTTTCTGCAAGTTTGGTCACCCCCATGTAAGTTATGGGGCAGTAACAGCACACTTTTGAAAACGTGTTTTTCAGCCCGAAATAAACGCGTTTTTTCAGGCAACTGAATCCCTATGTAACTGCAAGACTCAGAAGAGCCCACACACTCAGCTCTTAACCCCAGTGTGCAGAAAGTGTCAAAACGTGTTTTTCAGCAGAAATAAACATGTTTCTGCAAGTTTGGTCACCCCCATCTAAGTTATGGGGCAGTAACAGCACACTTTTGAAAACGTGTTTTTCAGCCCGAAATAAACGCGTTTTTTCAGACAACTGAATCCCTATGTAACTGCAAGACTCAGAAGAGCCCACACACTCAGCTCTTAACCCCAGTGTGCAGAAAGTGTCAAAACGTGATTTTCAGCAGAAATAAACATGTTTCTGCAAGTTTGGTCACCCCGATGTAAGTTATGGGGCAGTAACAGCACACTTTTGAAAACGTGTTTTTCAGCCCGAAATAATCGCGTTTTTTCAGACAACTGAATCCCTATGTAACTGCAAGGCTCAAAAGGGCCCACACACTCAGCTCTTAACCCCAGTGTGCAGAAAGTGTCAAAACGTGTTTTTCAGCAGAAATAAACATGTTTCTGCAAGTTTGGTCACCCCCATATAAGTTATGGGGCAGTAACAGCACACTTTTGAAAACGTGTTTTTCAGCCCGAAATAAACGCGTTTTTTCAGACAACTGAATCCCTATGTAACTGCAAGACTCAGAAGAGCCCACACACTCAGCTCTTAACCCCAGTGTGCAGAAAGTGTCAAAACGTGTTTTTCAGCAGAAATAAACATGTTTCTGCAAGTTTGGTCACCCCCATCTAAGTTATGGGGCAGTAACAGCACACTTTTGAAAACGTGTTTTTCAGCCCGAAATAAACGCGTTTTTTCAGACAGCTGAATCCCTATGTAACTGCAAGACTCAGAAGAGCCCACACACTCAGCTCTTAACCCCAGTGTGCAGAAAGTGTCAAAACGTGATTTTCAGCAGAAATAAACATGTTTCTGCAAGTTTGGTCACCCCGATGTAAGTTATGGGGCAGTAACAGCACACTTTTGAAAACGTGTTTTTCAGCCCGAAATAATCGCGTTTTTTCAGACAACTGAATCCCTATGTAACTGCAAGGCTCAAAAGGGCCCACACACTCAGCTCTTAACCCCAGTGTGCAGAAAGTGTCAAAACGTGTTTTTCAGCAGAAATAAACATGTTTCTGCAAGTTTGGTCACCCCCATATAAGTTATGGGGCAGTAACAGCACACTTTTGAAAACGTGTTTTTCAGCCCGAAATAAACGCGTTTTTTCAGACAACTGAATCCCTATGTAACTGCAAGACTCAGAAGAGCCCACACACTCAGCTCTTAACCCCAGTGTGCAGAAAGTGTCAAAACGTGATTTTCAGCAGAAATAAACATGTTTCTGCAAGTTTGGTCACCCCGATGTAAGTTATGGAGCAGTAACAGCACACTTTTGAAAACGTGTTTTTCAGCCCGAAATAAACGCGTTTTTTCAGACAACTGAATCCCTATGCAACTGCAAGACTCAGAAGAGCCCACACACTCAGCTCTTAACCCCAGTGTGCAGAAAGTGTCAAAACGTGTTTTTCAGCAGAAATAAACATGTTTCTGCAAGTTTGGTCACCCCCATCTAAGTTATGGGGCAGTAACAGCACACTTTTGAAAACGTGTTTTTCAGCCCGAAATAAACGGGTTTTTTCAGACAACTGAATCCCTATGTAACTGCAAGGCTCAAAAGAGCCCACACACTCAGCTCTTAACCCAAGTGTGCAGAAAGTGTCAAAACGTGTTTTTCAGCAGAAATAAACATGTTTCTGCAAGTTTGGTCACCCCCATGTAAGTTATGGGGCAGTAACAGCACACTTTTGAAAACGTGTTTTTCAGCCCGAAATAAACGCGTTTTTTCAGACAACTGAATCCCTATGTAACTGCAAGACTCAGAAGAGTCCACACACTCAGCTCTTAACCCCAGTGTGCAGAAAGTGTCAAAACGTGATTTTCAGCAGAAATAAACATGTTTCTGCAAGTTTGGTCACCCCCATGTAAGTTATGGGGCAGTAACAGCACACTTTTGAAAACGTGTTTTTCAGCCCGAAATAAACGCGATTTTTCAGGCAACTGAATCCCTATGTAACTGCAAGGCTCAGAAGAGCCCACACACTCAGCTCTTAACCCCAGGGTGCAGAAAGTGTCAAAACGTGATTTTCAGCAGAAATAAACATGTTTCTGCAAGTTTGGTCAACCCCATGTAAGTTATGGGGCAGTAACAGCACAATTTTGAAAACGTGTTTTTCAGCCCATAATAAACGCGTTTTTTCAGACAACTGAATCCCTATGTAACTGCAAGTCTCAAAAGAGCCCACACACTCAGCTCTTAACCCCAGTGTGCAGAAAGTGTCAAAACGTGTTTTTCAGCAGAAATAAACATGTTTCTGCAAGTTTGGTCACCCCCATGTAAGTTATGGGGCAGTAACAGCACACTTTTGAAAACGTGTTTTTCAGCCCGAAATAAACGCGTTTTTTCAGACAACTGAATCCCTATGTAACTGCAAGACTCAGAAGAGCCCACACACTCAGCTCTTAACCCCAGTGTGCAGAAAGTGTCAAAACGTGATTTTCAGCAGAAATAAACATGTTTCTGCAAGTTTGGTCACCCCCATGTAAGTTATGGGGCAGTAACAGCACACTTTTGAAAACGTGTTTTTCAGCCCGAAATAAACGCGTTTTTTCAGGCAACTGAATCCCTATGTAACTGCAAGACTCAGAAGAGCCCACACACTCAGCTCTTAACCCCAGTGTGCAGAAAGTGTCAAAACGTGTTTTTCAGCAGAAATAAACATGTTTCTGCAAGTTTGGTCACCCCCATCTAAGTTATGGGGCAGTAACAGCACACTTTTGAAAACGTGTTTTTCAGCCCGAAATAAACGCGTTTTTTCAGACAACTGAATCCCTATGTAACTGCAAGGCTCAAAAGAGCCCACACACTCAGCTCTTAACCCAAGTGTGCAGAAAGTGTCAAAACGTGTTTTTCAGCAGAAATAAACATGTTTCTGAAAGTTTGGTCACCCCCATGTAAGTTATGGGGCAGTAACAGCACACTTTTGAAAACGTGTTTTTCAGCCCGAAATAAACGCGTTTTTCAGGCAACTGAATCCCTATGTAACTGCAAGGCTCAGAAGAGCCCACACACTCAGCTCTTAACCCCAGTGTGCAGAAAGTGTCAAAACGTGTTTTTCAGCAGAAATAAACATGTTTCTGCAAGTTTGGTCACCCCCATGTAAGGTATGGGGCAGTAACAGCACACTTTTGAAAACGTGTTTTTCAGCCCGAAATTAACGCGTTTTTTCAGACAACTGAATCCCTATGTAACTGCAAGACTCAGAAGAGCCCACACACTCAGCTCTTAACCCCAGTGTGCAGAAAGTGTCAAAACGTGATTTTCAGCAGAAATAAACATGTTTCTGCATGTTTGGTCACCCCCATGTAAGTTATGGGGCAGTAACAGCACACTTTTGAAAACGTGTTTTTCAGCCCGAAATAAACGCGATTTTTCAGGCAACTGAATCCCTATGTAACTGCAAGGCTCAGAAGAGCCCACACACTCAGCTCTTAACCAAAGGGTGCAGAAAGTGTCAAAACGTGATTTTCAGCAGAAATAAACATGTTTCTGCAAGTTTGGTCAACCCCATGTAAGTTATGGGGCAGTAACAGCACAATTTTGAAAACGTGTTTTTCAGCCCGAAATAAACGCGTTTTTTCAGACAACTGAATCCCTATGTAACTGCAAGTCTCAAAAGAGCCCACACACTCAGCTCTTAACCCCAGTGTGCAGAAAGTGTCAAAACGTGTTTTTCAGCAGAAATAAACATGTTTCTGCAAGTTTGGTCACCCCCATGTAAGTTATGGGGCAGTAACAGCACACTTTTGAAAACGTGTTTTTCAGCCCGAAATAAACGCGTTTTTTCAGACAACTGAATCCCTATGTAACTGCAAGGCTCAAAAGAGCCCACACACTCAGCTCTTAACCCCAGTGTGCAGAAAGTGTCAAAACGTGTTTTTCAGCAGAAATAAACATGTTTCTGCAAGTTTGGTCACCCCCATGTAAGTTATGGGGCAGTAACAGCACACTTTTGAAAACGTGTTTTTCAGCCCGAAATAAACGCGTTTTTTCAGACAACTGAATCCCTATGTAACTGCAAGACTCAGAAGAGCCCACACACTCAGCTCTTAACCCCAGTGTGCAGAAAGTGTCAAAACGTGTTTTTCAGCAGAAATAAACATGTTTCTGCAAGTTTGGTCACCCCCATGTAAGTTATGGGGCAGTAACAGCACACTTTTGAAAACGTGTTTTTCAGCCCGAAATAAACGCGTTTTTTCAGGCAACTGAATCCCTATGTAACTGCAAGACTCAGAAGAGCCCACACACTCAGCTCTTAACCCCAGTGTGCAGAAAGTGTCAAAACGTGTTTTTCAGCAGAAATAAACATGTTTCTGCAAGTTTGGTCACCCCCATCTAAGTTATGGGGCAGTAACAGCACACTTTTGAAAACGTGTTTTTCAGCCCGAAATAAACGCGTTTTTTCAGACAACTGAATCCCTATGTAACTGCAAGACTCAGAAGAGCCCACACACTCAGCTCTTAACCCCAGTGTGCAGAAAGTGTCAAAACGTGATTTTCAGCAGAAATAAACATGTTTCTGCAAGTTTGGTCACCCCGATGTAAGTTATGGGGCAGTAACAGCACACTTTTGAAAACGTGTTTTTCAGCCCGAAATAATCGCGTTTTTTCAGACAACTGAATCCCTATGTAACTGCAAGGCTCAAAAGGGCCCACACACTCAGCTCTTAACCCCAGTGTGCAGAAAGTGTCAAAACGTGTTTTTCAGCAGAAATAAACATGTTTCTGCAAGTTTGGTCACCCCCATATAAGTTATGGGGCAGTAACAGCACACTTTTGAAAACGTGTTTTTCAGCCCGAAATAAACGCGTTTTTTCAGACAACTGAATCCCTATGTAACTGCAAGACTCAGAAGAGCCCACACACTCAGCTCTTAACCCCAGTGTGCAGAAAGTGTCAAAACGTGATTTTCAGCAGAAATAAACATGTTTCTGCAAGTTTGGTCACCCCGATGTAAGTTATGGGGCAGTAACAGCACACTTTTGAAAACGTGTTTTTCAGCCCGAAATAAACGCGTTTTTTCAGACAACTGAATCCCTATGTAACTGCAAGGCTCAGAAGAGCCCACACACTCAGCTCTTAACCCCAGTGTGCAGAAAGTGTTAAAACGTGATTTTCAGCAGAAATAAAAATGTTTCGTCAAGTTTGGTCAACCCCATGTAAGTTATGGGGCAGTAACAGCACAATTTTGAAAACGTGTTTTTCAGCCCGAAATAAACGCGTTTTTTCAGACAACTGAATCCCTATCTAACTGCAAGGCTCAAAAGAGCCCACACACTCAGCTCTTAACCCCAGTGTGCAGAAAGTGTCAAAACGTGGTTTTCAGCAGAAATAAACATGTTTCTGCAAGTTTGGTCACCCCCATGTAAGTTATGGGGCAGTAACAGCACGCTTTTGAAAACGTGTTTTTCAGCCCGAAATAAACGCGTTTTTTCAGACAACTGAATCCCTAAGTAACTGCAAGGCTCAAAAGAGCCCACACACTCAGCTCTTAACCCAAGTGTGCAGAAAGTGTCAAAACGTGTTTTTCAGCAGAAATAAACATGTTTCTGCAAGTTTGGTCACCCCCATGTAAGTTATGGGGCAGTAACAGCACAATTTTGAAAACGTGTTTTTCAGCCCGAAATAAACGCGTTTTTTCAGAAAACTGAATCCCTATGTAACTGCAAGTCTCAAAAGAGCCCACACACTCAGCTCTTAACCCCAGTGTGCAGAAAGTGTCAAAACGTGTTTTTCAGCAGAAATAAACATGTTTCTGCAAGTTTGGTCACCCCCATGTAAGTTATGGGGCAGTAACAGCACACTTTTGAAAACGTGTTTTTCAGCCCGAAATAAACGCGTTTTTTCAGACAACTGAATCCCTATGTAACTGCAAGGCTCAAAAGAGCCCACACACTCAGCTCTTAACCCCAGTGTGCAGAAAGTGTCAAAACGTGTTTTTCAGCAGAAATAAACATGTTTCTGCAAGTTTGGTCACCCCCATGTAAGTTATGGGGCAGTAACAGCACACTTTTGAAAACGTGTTTTTCAGCCCGAAATAAACGCGTTTTTTCAGACAACTGAATCCCTATGTAACTGCAAGACTCAGAAGAGCCCACACACTCAGCTCTTAACCCCAGTGTGCAGAAAGTGTCAAAACGTGTTTTTCAGCAGAAATAAACATGTTTCTGCAAGTTTGGTCACCCCCATGTAAGTTATGGGGCAGTAACAGCACACTTTTGAAAACGTGTTTTTCAGCCCGAAATAAACGCATTTTTTCAGACAACTGAATCCCTATGTAACTGCAAGGCTCAAAAGAGCCCACACACTCAGCTCTTAACCCCAGTGTGCAGAAAGTGTCAAAACGTGTTTTTCAGCAGAAATAAACATGTTTCTGCAAGTTTGGTCACCCCCATGTAAGTTATGGGGCAGTAACAGCACACTTTTGAAAACGTGTTTTTCAGCCCGAAATAAACGCGTTTTTTCAGACAACTGAATCCCTATGTAACTGCAAGACTCAGAAGAGCCCACACACTCAGCTCTTAACCCCAGTGTGCAGAAAGTGTCAAAACGTGTTTTTCAGCAGAAATAAACATGTTTCTGCAAGTTTGGTCACCCCCATGTAAGTTATGGGGCAGTAACAGCACACTTTTGAAAACGTGTTTTTCAGCCCGAAATAAACGCGTTTTTTCAGACAACTGAATCCCTATGTAACTGCAAGGCTCAAAAGAGCCCACACACTCAGCTCTTAACCCCAGTGTGCAGAAAGTGTCAAAACGTGTTTTTCAGCAGAAATAAACATGTTTCTGCAAGTTTGGTCACCCCCATGTAAGTTATGGGGCAGTAACAGCACACTTTTGAAAACGTGTTTTTCAGCCCGAAATAAACGCGTTTTTTCAGACAACTGAATCCCTATGTAACTGCAAGACTCAGAAGAGCCCACACACTCAGCTCTTAACCCCAGTGTGCAGAAAGTGTCAAAACGTGTTTTTCAGCAGAAATAAACATGTTTCTGCAAGTTTGGTCACCCCCATGTAAGTTATGGGGCAGTAACAGCACACTTTTGAAAACGTGTTTTTCAGCCCGAAATAAACGCGTTTTTTCAGACAACTGAATCCCTATGTAACTGCAAGGCTCAAAAGAGCCCACACACTCAGCTCTTAACCCCAGTGTGCAGAAAGTGTCAAAACGTGTTTTTCAGCAGAAATAAACATGTTTCTGCAAGTTTGGTCACCCCCATGTAAGTTATGGGGCAGTAACAGCACACTTTTGAAAACGTGTTTTTCAGCCCGAAATAAACGCGTTTTTTCAGACAACTGAATCCCTATGTAACTGCAAGACTCAGAAGAGCCCACACACTCAGCTCTTAACCCCAGTGTGCAGAAAGTGTCAAAACGTGTTTTTCAGCAGAAATAAACATGTTTCTGCAAGTTTGGTCACCCCCATGTAAGTTATGGGGCAGTAACAGCACACTTTTGAAAACGTGTTTTTCAGCCCGAAATAAACGCGTTTTTTCAGGCAACTGAATCCCTATGTAACTGCAAGACTCAGAAGAGCCCACACACTCAGCTCTTAACCCCAGTGTGCAGAAAGTGTCAAAACGTGTTTTTCAGCAGAAATAAACATGTTTCTGCAAGTTTGGTCACCCCCATCTAAGTTATGGGGCAGTAACAGCACACTTTTGAAAACGTGTTTTTCAGCCCGAAATAAACGCGTTTTTTCAGACAACTGAATCCCTATGTAACTGCAAGACTCAGAAGAGCCCACACACTCAGCTCTTAACCCCAGTGTGCAGAAAGTGTCAAAACGTGATTTTCAGCAGAAATAAACATGTTTCTGCAAGTTTGGTCACCCCGATGTAAGTTATGGGGCAGTAACAGCACACTTTTGAAAACGTGTTTTTCAGCCCGAAATAATCGCGTTTTTTCAGACAACTGAATCCCTATGTAACTGCAAGGCTCAAAAGGGCCCACACACTCAGCTCTTAACCCCAGTGTGCAGAAAGTGTCAAAACGTGTTTTTCAGCAGAAATAAACATGTTTCTGCAAGTTTGGTCACCCCCATATAAGTTATGGGGCAGTAACAGCACACTTTTGAAAACGTGTTTTTCAGCCCGAAATAAACGCGTTTTTTCAGACAACTGAATCCCTATGTAACTGCAAGACTCAGAAGAGCCCACACACTCAGCTCTTAACCCCAGTGTGCAGAAAGTGTCAAAACGTGATTTTCAGCAGAAATAAACATGTTTCTGCAAGTTTGGTCACCCCGATGTAAGTTATGGGGCAGTAACAGCACACTTTTGAAAACGTGTTTTTCAGCCCGAAATAAACGCGTTTTTTCAGACAACTGAATCCCTATGTAACTGCAAGGCTCAGAAGAGCCCACACACTCAGCTCTTAACCCCAGTGTGCAGAAAGTGTTAAAACGTGATTTTCAGCAGAAATAAAAATGTTTCGTCAAGTTTGGTCAACCCCATGTAAGTTATGGGGCAGTAACAGCACAATTTTGAAAACGTGTTTTTCAGCCCGAAATAAACGCGTTTTTTCAGACAACTGAATCCCTATCTAACTGCAAGGCTCAAAAGAGCCCACACACTCAGCTCTTAACCCCAGTGTGCAGAAAGTGTCAAAACGTGGTTTTCAGCAGAAATAAACATGTTTCTGCAAGTTTGGTCACCCCCATGTAAGTTATGGGGCAGTAACAGCACGCTTTTGAAAACGTGTTTTTCAGCCCGAAATAAACGCGTTTTTTCAGACAACTGAATCCCTAAGTAACTGCAAGGCTCAAAAGAGCCCACACACTCAGCTCTTAACCCAAGTGTGCAGAAAGTGTCAAAACGTGTTTTTCAGCAGAAATAAACATGTTTCTGCAAGTTTGGTCACCCCCATGTAAGTTATGGGGCAGTAACAGCACAATTTTGAAAACGTGTTTTTCAGCCCGAAATAAACGCGTTTTTTCAGAAAACTGAATCCCTATGTAACTGCAAGTCTCAAAAGAGCCCACACACTCAGCTCTTAACCCCAGTGTGCAGAAAGTGTCAAAACGTGTTTTTCAGCAGAAATAAACATGTTTCTGCAAGTTTGGTCACCCCCATGTAAGTTATGGGGCAGTAACAGCACACTTTTGAAAACGTGTTTTTCAGCCCGAAATAAACGCGTTTTTTCAGACAACTGAATCCCTATGTAACTGCAAGGCTCAAAAGAGCCCACACACTCAGCTCTTAACCCCAGTGTGCAGAAAGTGTCAAAACGTGTTTTTCAGCAGAAATAAACATGTTTCTGCAAGTTTGGTCACCCCCATGTAAGTTATGGGGCAGTAACAGCACACTTTTGAAAACGTGTTTTTCAGCCCGAAATAAACGCGTTTTTTCAGACAACTGAATCCCTATGTAACTGCAAGACTCAGAAGAGCCCACACACTCAGCTCTTAACCCCAGTGTGCAGAAAGTGTCAAAACGTGTTTTTCAGCAGAAATAAACATGTTTCTGCAAGTTTGGTCACCCCCATGTAAGTTATGGGGCAGTAACAGCACACTTTTGAAAACGTGTTTTTCAGCCCGAAATAAACGCGTTTTTTCAGACAACTGAATCCCTATCTAACTGCAAGGCTCAAAAGAGCCCACACACTCAGCTCTTAACCCCAGTGTGCAGAAAGTGTCAAAACGTGGTTTTCAGCAGAAATAAACATGTTTCTGCAAGTTTGGTCACCCCCATGTAAGTTATGGGGCAGTAACAGCACGCTTTTGAAAACGTGTTTTTCAGCCCGAAATAAACGCGTTTTTTCAGACAACTGAATCCCTAAGTAACTGCAAGGCTCAAAAGAGCCCACACACTCAGCTCTTAACCCAAGTGTGCAGAAAGTGTCAAAACGTGTTTTTCAGCAGAAATAAACATGTTTCTGCAAGTTTGGTCACCCCCATGTAAGTTATGGGGCAGTAACAGCACAATTTTGAAAACGTGTTTTTCAGCCCGAAATAAACGCGTTTTTTCAGAAAACTGAATCCCTATGTAACTGCAAGTCTCAAAAGAGCCCACACACTCAGCTCTTAACCCCAGTGTGCAGAAAGTGTCAAAACGTGTTTTTCAGCAGAAATAAACATGTTTCTGCAAGTTTGGTCACCCCCATGTAAGTTATGGGGCAGTAACAGCACACTTTTGAAAACGTGTTTTTCAGCCCGAAATAAACGCGTTTTTTCAGACAACTGAATCCCTATGTAACTGCAAGGCTCAAAAGAGCCCACACACTCAGCTCTTAACCCCAGTGTGCAGAAAGTGTCAAAACGTGTTTTTCAGCAGAAATAAACATGTTTCTGCAAGTTTGGTCACCCCCATGTAAGTTATGGGGCAGTAACAGCACACTTTTGAAAACGTGTTTTTCAGCCCGAAATAAACGCGTTTTTTCAGACAACTGAATCCCTATGTAACTGCAAGACTCAGAAGAGCCCACACACTCAGCTCTTAACCCCAGTGTGCAGAAAGTGTCAAAACGTGTTTTTCAGCAGAAATAAACATGTTTCTGCAAGTTTGGTCACCCCCATGTAAGTTATGGGGCAGTAACAGCACACTTTTGAAAACGTGTTTTTCAGCCCGAAATAAACGCGTTTTTTCAGACAACTGAATCCCTATCTAACTGCAAGGCTCAAAAGAGCCCACACACTCAGCTCTTAACCCCAGTGTGCAGAAAGTGTCAAAACGTGGTTTTCAGCAGAAATAAACATGTTTCTGCAAGTTTGGTCACCCCCATGTAAGTTATGGGGCAGTAACAGCACGCTTTTGAAAACGTGTTTTTCAGCCCGAAATAAACGCGTTTTTTCAGACAACTGAATCCCTAAGTAACTGCAAGGCTCAAAAGAGCCCACACACTCAGCTCTTAACCCAAGTGTGCAGAAAGTGTCAAAACGTGTTTTTCAGCAGAAATAAACATGTTTCTGCAAGTTTGGTCACCCCCATGTAAGTTATGGGGCAGTAACAGCACAATTTTGAAAACGTGTTTTTCAGCCCGAAATAAACGCGTTTTTTCAGAAAACTGAATCCCTATGTAACTGCAAGTCTCAAAAGAGCCCACACACTCAGCTCTTAACCCCAGTGTGCAGAAAGTGTCAAAACGTGTTTTTCAGCAGAAATAAACATGTTTCTGCAAGTTTGGTCACCCCCATGTAAGTTATGGGGCAGTAACAGCACACTTTTGAAAACGTGTTTTTCAGCCCGAAATAAACGCGTTTTTTCAGACAACTGAATCCCTATGTAACTGCAAGGCTCAAAAGAGCCCACACACTCAGCTCTTAACCCCAGTGTGCAGAAAGTGTCAAAACGTGTTTTTCAGCAGAAATAAACATGTTTCTGCAAGTTTGGTCACCCCCATGTAAGTTATGGGGCAGTAACAGCACACTTTTGAAAACGTGTTTTTCAGCCCGAAATAAACGCGTTTTTTCAGACAACTGAATCCCTATGTAACTGCAAGACTCAGAAGAGCCCACACACTCAGCTCTTAACCCCAGTGTGCAGAAAGTGTCAAAACGTGTTTTTCAGCAGAAATAAACATGTTTCTGCAAGTTTGGTCACCCCCATGTAAGTTATGGGGCAGTAACAGCACACTTTTGAAAACGTGTTTTTCAGCCCGAAATAAACGCGTTTTTTCAGACAACTGAATCCCTATGTAACTGCAAGGCTCAAAAGAGCCCACACACTCAGCTCTTAACCCCAGTGTGCAGAAAGTGTCAAAACGTGTTTTTCAGCAGAAATAAACATGTTTCTGCAAGTTTGGTCACCCCCATGTAAGTTATGGGGCAGTAACAGCACACTTTTGAAAACGTGTTTTTCAGCCCGAAATAAACGCGTTTTTTCAGGCAACTGAATCCCTATGTAACTGCAAGACTCAGAAGAGCCCACACACTCAGCTCTTAACCCCAGTGTGCAGAAAGTGTCAAAACGTGTTTTTCAGCAGAAATAAACATGTTTCTGCAAGTTTGGTCACCCCCATCTAAGTTATGGGGCAGTAACAGCACACTTTTGAAAACGTGTTTTTCAGCCCGAAATAAACGCGTTTTTTCAGACAACTGAATCCCTATGTAACTGCAAGACTCAGAAGAGCCCACACACTCAGCTCTTAACCCCAGTGTGCAGAAAGTGTCAAAACGTGATTTTCAGCAGAAATAAACATGTTTCTGCAAGTTTGGTCACCCCGATGTAAGTTATGGGGCAGTAACAGCACACTTTTGAAAACGTGTTTTTCAGCCCGAAATAATCGCGTTTTTTCAGACAACTGAATCCCTATGTAACTGCAAGGCTCAAAAGGGCCCACACACTCAGCTCTTAACCCCAGTGTGCAGAAAGTGTCAAAACGTGTTTTTCAGCAGAAATAAACATGTTTCTGCAAGTTTGGTCACCCCCATATAAGTTATGGGGCAGTAACAGCACACTTTTGAAAACGTGTTTTTCAGCCCGAAATAAACGCGTTTTTTCAGACAACTGAATCCCTATGTAACTGCAAGACTCAGAAGAGCCCACACACTCAGCTCTTAACCCCAGTGTGCAGAAAGTGTCAAAACGTGATTTTCAGCAGAAATAAACATGTTTCTGCAAGTTTGGTCACCCCGATGTAAGTTATGGGGCAGTAACAGCACACTTTTGAAAACGTGTTTTTCAGCCCGAAATAAACGCGTTTTTTCAGACAACTGAATCCCTATGTAACTGCAAGGCTCAGAAGAGCCCACACACTCAGCTCTTAACCCCAGTGTGCAGAAAGTGTTAAAACGTGGTTTTCAGCAGAAATAAACATGTTTCTGCAAGTTTGGTCACCCCCATGTAAGTTATGGGGCAGTAACAGCACGCTTTTGAAAACGTGTTTTTCAGCCCGAAATAAACGCGTTTTTTCAGACAACTGAATCCCTAAGTAACTGCAAGGCTCAAAAGAGCCCACACACTCAGCTCTTAACCCAAGTGTGCAGAAAGTGTCAAAACGTGTTTTTCAGCAGAAATAAACATGTTTCTGCAAGTTTGGTCACCCCCATGTAAGTTATGGGGCAGTAACAGCACACTTTTGAAAACGTGTTTTTCAGCCCGAAATAAACGCGTTTTTTCAGGCAACTGAATCCCTATGTAACTGCAAGACTCAGAAGAGCCCACACACTCAGCTCTTAACCCCAGTGTGCAGAAAGTGTCAAAACGTGTTTTTCAGCAGAAATAAACATGTTTCTGCAAGTTTGGTCACCCCCATCTAAGTTATGGGGCAGTAACAGCACACTTTTGAAAACGTGTTTTTCAGCCCGAAATAAACGCGTTTTTTCAGACAACTGAATCCCTATGTAACTGCAAGACTCAGAAGAGCCCACACACTCAGCTCTTAACCCCAGTGTGCAGAAAGTGTCAAAACGTGATTTTCAGCAGAAATAAACATGTTTCTGCAAGTTTGGTCACCCCGATGTAAGTTATGGGGCAGTAACAGCACACTTTTGAAAACGTGTTTTTCAGCCCGAAATAATCGCGTTTTTTCAGACAACTGAATCCCTATGTAACTGCAAGGCTCAAAAGGGCCCACACACTCAGCTCTTAACCCCAGTGTGCAGAAAGTGTCAAAACGTGTTTTTCAGCAGAAATAAACATGTTTCTGCAAGTTTGGTCACCCCCATATAAGTTATGGGGCAGTAACAGCACACTTTTGAAAACGTGTTTTTCAGCCCGAAATAAACGCGTTTTTTCAGACAACTGAATCCCTATGTAACTGCAAGACTCAGAAGAGCCCACACACTCAGCTCTTAACCCCAGTGTGCAGAAAGTGTCAAAACGTGATTTTCAGCAGAAATAAACATGTTTCTGCAAGTTTGGTCACCCCGATGTAAGTTATGGGGCAGTAACAGCACACTTTTGAAAACGTGTTTTTCAGCCCGAAATAAACGCGTTTTTTCAGACAACTGAATCCCTATGTAACTGCAAGACTCAGAAGAGCCCACACACTCAGCTCTTAACCCCAGTGTCCAGAAAGTGTTAAAACGTGATTTTCAGCAGAAATAAAAATGTTTCGTCAAGTTTGGTCAACCCCATGTAAGTTATGGGGCAGTAACAGCACAATTTTGAAAACGTGTTTTTCAGCCCGAAATAAACGCGTTTTTTCAGACAACTGAATCCCTATGTAACTGCAAGTCTCAAAAGAGCCCACACACTCAGCTCTTAACCCCAGTGTGCAGAAAGTGTCAAAACGTGTTTTTCAGCAGAAATAAACATGTTTCTGCAAGTTTGGTCACCCCCATGTTAGTTATGGGGCAGTAACAGCACACTTTTGAAAACGTGTTTTTCAGCCCGAAATAAACGCGTTTTTTCAGACAACTGAATCCCTATGTAACTGCAAGACTCAGAAGAGCCCACACACTCAGCTCTTAACCCCAGTGTGCAGAAAGTGTCAAAACGTGATTTTCAGCAGAAATAAACATGTTTCTGCAAGTTTGGTCACCCCCATGTAAGTTATGGGGCAGTAACAGCACACTTTTGAAAACGTGTTTTTCAGCCCGAAATAAACGCGTTTTTTCAGGCAACTGAATCCCTATGTAACTGCAAGACTCAGAAGAGCCCACACACTCAGCTCTTAACCCCAGTGTGCAGAAAGTGTCAAAACGTGTTTTTCAGCAGAAATAAACATGTTTCTGCAAGTTTGGTCACCCCCATCTAAGTTATGGGGCAGTAACAGCACACTTTTGAAAACGTGTTTTTCAGCCCGAAATAAACGCGTTTTTTCAGACAACTGAATCCCTATGTAACTGCAAGGCTCAAAAGAGCCCACACACTCAGCTCTTAACCCAAGTGTGCAGAAAGTGTCAAAACGTGTTTTTCAGCAGAAATAAACATGTTTCTGAAAGTTTGGTCACCCCCATGTAAGTTATGGGGCAGTAACAGCACACTTTTGAAAACGTGTTTTTCAGCCCGAAATAAACGCGTTTTTCAGGCAACTGAATCCCTATGTAACTTCAAGGCTCAGAAGAGCCCACACACTCAGCTCTTAACCCCAGTGTGCAGAAAGTGTCAAAACGTGTTTTTCAGCAGAAATAAACATGTTTCTGCAAGTTTGGTCACCCCCATGTAAGGTATGGGGCAGTAACAGCACACTTTTGAAAACGTGTTTTTCAGCCCGAAATTAACGCGTTTTTTCAGACAACTGAATCCCTATGTAACTGCAAGACTCAGAAGAGCCCACACACTCAGCTCTTAACCCCAGTGTGCAGAAAGTGTCAAAACGTGATTTTCAGCAGAAATAAACATGTTTCTGCATGTTTGGTCACCCCCATGTAAGTTATGGGGCAGTAACAGCACACTTTTGAAAACGTGTTTTTCAGCCCGAAATAAACGCGATTTTTCAGGCAACTGAATCCCTATGTAACTGCAAGGCTCAGAAGAGCCCACACACTCAGCTCTTAACCCCAGGGTGCAGAAAGTGTCAAAACGTGATTTTCAGCAGAAATAAACATGTTTCTGCAAGTTTGGTCAACCCCATGTAAGTTATGGGGCAGTAACAGCACAATTTTGAAAACGTGTTTTTCAGCCCGAAATAAACGCGTTTTTTCAGACAACTGAATCCCTATGTAACTGCAAGTCTCAAAAGAGCCCACACACTCAGCTCTTAACCCCAGTGTGCAGAAAGTGTCAAAACGTGTTTTTCAGCAGAAATAAACATGTTTCTGCAAGTTTGGTCACCCCCATGTAAGTTATGGGGCAGTAACAGCACACTTTTGAAAACGTGTTTTTCAGCCCGAAATAAACGCGTTTTTTCAGACAACTGAATCCCTATGTAACTGCAAGGCTCAAAAGAGCCCACACACTCAGCTCTTAACCCCAGTGTGCAGAAAGTGTCAAAACGTGTTTTTCAGCAGAAATAAACATGTTTCTGCAAGTTTGGTCACCCCCATGTAAGTTATGGGGCAGTAACAGCACACTTTTGAAAACGTGTTTTTCAGCCCGAAATAAACGCGTTTTTTCAGACAACTGAATCCCTATGTAACTGCAAGACTCAGAAGAGCCCACACACTCAGCTCTTAACCCCAGTGTGCAGAAAGTGTCAAAACGTGTTTTTCAGCAGAAATAAACATGTTTCTGCAAGTTTGGTCACCCCCATGTAAGTTATGGGGCAGTAACAGCACACTTTTGAAAACGTGTTTTTCAGCCCGAAATAAACGCGTTTTTTCAGGCAACTGAATCCCTATGTAACTGCAAGACTCAGAAGAGCCCACACACTCAGCTCTTAACCCCAGTGTGCAGAAAGTGTCAAAACGTGTTTTTCAGCAGAAATAAACATGTTTCTGCAAGTTTGGTCACCCCCATCTAAGTTATGGGGCAGTAACAGCACACTTTTGAAAACGTGTTTTTCAGCCCGAAATAAACGCGTTTTTTCAGACAACTGAATCCCTATGTAACTGCAAGACTCAGAAGAGCCCACACACTCAGCTCTTAACCCCAGTGTGCAGAAAGTGTCAAAACGTGATTTTCAGCAGAAATAAACATGTTTCTGCAAGTTTGGTCACCCCGATGTAAGTTATGGGGCAGTAACAGCACACTTTTGAAAACGTGTTTTTCAGCCCGAAATAATCGCGTTTTTTCAGACAACTGAATCCCTATGTAACTGCAAGGCTCAAAAGGGCCCACACACTCAGCTCTTAACCCCAGTGTGCAGAAAGTGTCAAAACGTGTTTTTCAGCAGAAATAAACATGTTTCTGCAAGTTTGGTCACCCCCATATAAGTTATGGGGCAGTAACAGCACACTTTTGAAAACGTGTTTTTCAGCCCGAAATAAACGCGTTTTTTCAGACAACTGAATCCCTATGTAACTGCAAGACTCAGAAGAGCCCACACACTCAGCTCTTAACCCCAGTGTGCAGAAAGTGTCAAAACGTGATTTTCAGCAGAAATAAACATGTTTCTGCAAGTTTGGTCACCCCGATGTAAGTTATGGGGCAGTAACAGCACACTTTTGAAAACGTGTTTTTCAGCCCGAAATAAACGCGTTTTTTCAGACAACTGAATCCCTATGTAACTGCAAGGCTCAGAAGAGCCCACACACTCAGCTCTTAACCCCAGTGTGCAGAAAGTGTTAAAACGTGATTTTCAGCAGAAATAAAAATGTTTCGTCAAGTTTGGTCAACCCCATGTAAGTTATGGGGCAGTAACAGCACAATTTTGAAAACGTGTTTTTCAGCCCGAAATAAACGCGTTTTTTCAGACAACTGAATCCCTATCTAACTGCAAGGCTCAAAAGAGCCCACACACTCAGCTCTTAACCCCAGTGTGCAGAAAGTGTCAAAACGTGGTTTTCAGCAGAAATAAACATGTTTCTGCAAGTTTGGTCACCCCCATGTAAGTTATGGGGCAGTAACAGCACGCTTTTGAAAACGTGTTTTTCAGCCCGAAATAAACGCGTTTTTTCAGACAACTGAATCCCTAAGTAACTGCAAGGCTCAAAAGAGCCCACACACTCAGCTCTTAACCCAAGTGTGCAGAAAGTGTCAAAACGTGTTTTTCAGCAGAAATAAACATGTTTCTGCAAGTTTGGTCACCCCCATGTAAGTTATGGGGCAGTAACAGCACAATTTTGAAAACGTGTTTTTCAGCCCGAAATAAACGCGTTTTTTCAGACAACTGAATCCCTATGTAACTGCAAGTCTCAAAAGAGCCCACACACTCAGCTCTTAACCCCAGTGTGCAGAAAGTGTCAAAACGTGTTTTTCAGCAGAAATAAACATGTTTCTGCAAGTTTGGTCACCCCCATGTAAGTTATGGGGCAGTAACAGCACACTTTTGAAAACGTGTTTTTCAGCCCGAAATAAACGCGTTTTTTCAGACAACTGAATCCCTATGTAACTGCAAGGCTCAAAAGAGCCCACACACTCAGCTCTTAACCCAAGTGTGCAGAAAGTGTCAAAACGTGTTTTTCAGCAGAAATAAACATGTTTCTGAAAGTTTGGTCACCCCCATGTAAGTTATGGGGCAGTAACAGCACACTTTTGAAAACGTGTTTTTCAGCCCGAAATAAACGCGTTTTTCAGGCAACTGAATCCCTATGTAACTGCAAGGCTCAGAAGAGCCCACACACTCAGCTCTTAACCCCAGTGTGCAGAAAGTGTCAAAACGTGTTTTTCAGCAGAAATAAACATGTTTCTGCAAGTTTGGTCACCCCCATGTAAGGTATGGGGCAGTAACAGCACACTTTTGAAAACGTGTTTTTCAGCCCGAAATTAACGCGTTTTTTCAGACAACTGAATCCCTATGTAACTGCAAGACTCAGAAGAGCCCACACACTCAGCTCTTAACCCCAGTGTGCAGAAAGTGTCAAAACGTGATTTTCAGCAGAAATAAACATGTTTCTGCATGTTTGGTCACCCCCATGTAAGTTATGGGGCAGTAACAGCACACTTTTGAAAACGTGTTTTTCAGCCCGAAATAAACGCGATTTTTCAGGCAACTGAATCCCTATGTAACTGCAAGGCTCAGAAGAGCCCACACACTCAGCTCTTAACCCCAGGGTGCAGAAAGTGTCAAAACGTGATTTTCAGCAGAAATAAACATGTTTCTGCAAGTTTGGTCAACCCCATGTAAGTTATGGGGCAGTAACAGCACAATTTTGAAAACGTGTTTTTCAGCCCGAAATAAACGCGTTTTTTCAGACAACTGAATCCCTATGTAACTGCAAGTCTCAAAAGAGCCCACACACTCAGCTCTTAACCCCAGTGTGCAGAAAGTGTCAAAACGTGTTTTTCAGCAGAAATAAACATGTTTCTGCAAGTTTGGTCACCCCCATGTAAGTTATGGGGCAGTAACAGCACACTTTTGAAAACGTGTTTTTCAGCCCGAAATAAACGCGTTTTTTCAGACAACTGAATCCCTATGTAACTGCAAGGCTCAAAAGAGCCCACACACTCAGCTCTTAACCCCAGTGTGCAGAAAGTGTCAAAACGTGTTTTTCAGCAGAAATAAACATGTTTCTGCAAGTTTGGTCACCCCCATGTAAGTTATGGGGCAGTAACAGCACACTTTTGAAAACGTGTTTTTCAGCCCGAAATAAACGCGTTTTTTCAGACAACTGAATCCCTATGTAACTGCAAGACTCAGAAGAGCCCACACACTCAGCTCTTAACCCCAGTGTGCAGAAAGTGTCAAAACGTGTTTTTCAGCAGAAATAAACATGTTTCTGCAAGTTTGGTCACCCCCATGTAAGTTATGGGGCAGTAACAGCACACTTTTGAAAACGTGTTTTTCAGCCCGAAATAAACGCGTTTTTTCAGGCAACTGAATCCCTATGTAACTGCAAGACTCAGAAGAGCCCACACACTCAGCTCTTAACCCCAGTGTGCAGAAAGTGTCAAAACGTGTTTTTCAGCAGAAATAAACATGTTTCTGCAAGTTTGGTCACCCCCATCTAAGTTATGGGGCAGTAACAGCACACTTTTGAAAACGTGTTTTTCAGCCCGAAATAAACGCGTTTTTTCAGACAACTGAATCCCTATGTAACTGCAAGACTCAGAAGAGCCCACACACTCAGCTCTTAACCCCAGTGTGCAGAAAGTGTCAAAACGTGATTTTCAGCAGAAATAAACATGTTTCTGCAAGTTTGGTCACCCCGATGTAAGTTATGGGGCAGTAACAGCACACTTTTGAAAACGTGTTTTTCAGCCCGAAATAATCGCGTTTTTTCAGACAACTGAATCCCTATGTAACTGCAAGGCTCAAAAGGGCCCACACACTCAGCTCTTAACCCCAGTGTGCAGAAAGTGTCAAAACGTGTTTTTCAGCAGAAATAAACATGTTTCTGCAAGTTTGGTCACCCCCATATAAGTTATGGGGCAGTAACAGCACACTTTTGAAAACGTGTTTTTCAGCCCGAAATAAACGCGTTTTTTCAGACAACTGAATCCCTATGTAACTGCAAGACTCAGAAGAGCCCACACACTCAGCTCTTAACCCCAGTGTGCAGAAAGTGTCAAAACGTGATTTTCAGCAGAAATAAACATGTTTCTGCAAGTTTGGTCACCCCGATGTAAGTTATGGGGCAGTAACAGCACACTTTTGAAAACGTGTTTTTCAGCCCGAAATAAACGCGTTTTTTCAGACAACTGAATCCCTATGTAACTGCAAGGCTCAGAAGAGCCCACACACTCAGCTCTTAACCCCAGTGTGCAGAAAGTGTTAAAACGTGATTTTCAGCAGAAATAAAAATGTTTCGTCAAGTTTGGTCAACCCCATGTAAGTTATGGGGCAGTAACAGCACAATTTTGAAAACGTGTTTTTCAGCCCGAAATAAACGCGTTTTTTCAGACAACTGAATCCCTATCTAACTGCAAGGCTCAAAAGAGCCCACACACTCAGCTCTTAACCCCAGTGTGCAGAAAGTGTCAAAACGTGGTTTTCAGCAGAAATAAACATGTTTCTGCAAGTTTGGTCACCCCCATGTAAGTTATGGGGCAGTAACAGCACGCTTTTGAAAACGTGTTTTTCAGCCCGAAATAAACGCGTTTTTTCAGACAACTGAATCCCTAAGTAACTGCAAGGCTCAAAAGAGCCCACACACTCAGCTCTTAACCCAAGTGTGCAGAAAGTGTCAAAACGTGTTTTTCAGTAGAAATAAACATGTTTCTGCAAGTTTGGTCACCCCCATGTAAGTTATGGGGCAGTAACAGCACAATTTTGAAAACGTGTTTTTCAGCCCGAAATAAACGCGTTTTTTCAGACAACTGAATCCCTATGTAACTGCAAGTCTCAAAAGAGCCCACACACTCAGCTCTTAACCCCAGTGTGCAGAAAGTGTCAAAACGTGTTTTTCAGCAGAAATAAACATGTTTCTGCAAGTTTGGTCACCCCCATGTAAGTTATGGGGCAGTAACAGCACACTTTTGAAAACGTGTTTTTCAGCCCGAAATAAACGCGTTTTTTCAGACAACTGAATCCCTATGTAACTGCAAGGCTCAAAAGAGCCCACACACTCAGCTCTTAACCCCAGTGTGCAGAAAGTGTCAAAACGTGTTTTTCAGCAGAAATAAACATGTTTCTGCAAGTTTGGTCACCCCCATGTAAGTTATGGGGCAGTAACAGCACACTTTTGAAAACGTGTTTTTCAGCCCGAAATAAACGCGTTTTTTCAGACAACTGAATCCCTATGTAACTGCAAGACTCAGAAGAGCCCACACACTCAGCTCTTAACCCCAGTGTGCAGAAAGTGTCAAAACGTGTTTTTCAGCAGAAATAAACATGTTTCTGCAAGTTTGGTCACCCCCATGTAAGTTATGGGGCAGTAACAGCACACTTTTGAAAACGTGTTTTTCAGCCCGAAATAAACGCGTTTTTTCAGACAACTGAATCCCTATGTAACTGCAAGGCTCAAAAGAGCCCACACACTCAGCTCTTAACCCCAGTGTGCAGAAAGTGTCAAAACGTGTTTTTCAGCAGAAATAAACATGTTTCTGCAAGTTTGGTCACCCCCATCTAAGTTATGGGGCAGTAACAGCACACTTTTGAAAACGTGTTTTTCAGCCCGAAATAAACGCGTTTTTTCAGACAACTGAATCCCTATGTAACTGCAAGACTCAGAAGAGCCCACACACTCAGCTCTTAACCCCAGTGTGCAGAAAGTGTCAAAACGTGATTTTCAGCAGAAATAAACATGTTTCTGCAAGTTTGGTCACCCCGATGTAAGTTATGGGGCAGTAACAGCACACTTTTGAAAACGTGTTTTTCAGCCCGAAATAATCGCGTTTTTTCAGACAACTGAATCCCTATGTAACTGCAAGGCTCAAAAGAGCCCACACACTCAGCTCTTAACCCCAGTGTGCAGAAAGTGTCAAAACGTGTTTTTCAGCAGAAATAAACATGTTTCTGCAAGTTTGGTCACCCCCATGTAAGTTATGGGGCAGTAACAGCACACTTTTGAAAACGTGTTTTTCAGCCCGAAATAAACGCGTTTTTTCAGGCAACTGAATCCCTATGTAACTGCAAGACTCAGAAGAGCCCACACACTCAGCTCTTAACCCCAGTGTGCAGAAAGTGTCAAAACGTGTTTTTCAGCAGAAATAAACATGTTTCTGCAAGTTTGGTCACCCCCATCTAAGTTATGGGGCAGTAACAGCACACTTTTGAAAACGTGTTTTTCAGCCCGAAATAAACGCGTTTTTTCAGACAACTGAATCCCTATGTAACTGCAAGACTCAGAAGAGCCCACACACTCAGCTCTTAACCCCAGTGTGCAGAAAGTGTCAAAACGTGATTTTCAGCAGAAATAAACATGTTTCTGCAAGTTTGGTCACCCCGATGTAAGTTATGGGGCAGTAACAGCACACTTTTGAAAACGTGTTTTTCAGCCCGAAATAATCGCGTTTTTTCAGACAACTGAATCCCTATGTAACTGCAAGGCTCAAAAGGGCCCACACACTCAGCTCTTAACCCCAGTGTGCAGAAAGTGTCAAAACGTGTTTTTCAGCAGAAATAAACATGTTTCTGCAAGTTTGGTCACCCCCATATAAGTTATGGGGCAGTAACAGCACACTTTTGAAAACGTGTTTTTCAGCCCGAAATAAACGCGTTTTTTCAGACAACTGAATCCCTATGTAACTGCAAGACTCAGAAGAGCCCACACACTCAGCTCTTAACCCCAGTGTGCAGAAAGTGTCAAAACGTGATTTTCAGCAGAAATAAACATGTTTCTGCAAGTTTGGTCACCCCGATGTAAGTTATGGGGCAGTAACAGCACACTTTTGAAAACGTGTTTTTCAGCCCGAAATAAACGCGTTTTTTCAGACAACTGAATCCCTATGTAACTGCAAGACTCAGAAGAGCCCACACACTCAGCTCTTAACCCCAGTGTGCAGAAAGTGTTAAAACGTGATTTTCAGCAGAAATAAAAATGTTTCGTCAAGTTTGGTCAACCCCATGTAAGTTATGGGGCAGTAACAGCACAATTTTGAAAACGTGTTTTTCAGCCCGAAATAAACGCGTTTTTTCAGACAACTGAATCCCTATGTAACTGCAAGGCTCAAAAGAGCCCACACACTCAGCTCTTAACCCCAGTGTGCAGAAAGTGTCAAAACGTGTTTTTCAGCAGAAATAAACATGTTTCTGCAAGTTTGGTCACCCCCATGTAAGTTATGGGGCAGTAACAGCACACTTTTGAAAACGTGTTTTTCAGCCCGAAATAAACGCGTTTTTTCAGACAACTGAATCCCTATGTAACTGCAAGACTCAGAAGAGCCCACACACTCAGCTCTTAACCCCAGTGTGCAGAAAGTGTCAAAACTTGATTTTCAGCAGAAATAAACATGTTTCTGCAAGTTTGGTCACCCCCATGTAAGTTATGGGGCAGTAACAGCACACTTTTGAAAACGTGTTTTTCAGCCCGAAATAAACGCGTTTTTTCAGGCAACTGAATCCCTATGTAACTGCAAGACTCAGAAGAGCCCACACACTCAGCTCTTAACCCCAGTGTGCAGAAAGTGTCAAAACGTGTTTTTCAGCAGAAATAAACATGTTTCTGCAAGTTTGGTCACCCCCATCTAAGTTATGGGGCAGTAACAGCACACTTTTGAAAACGTGTTTTTCAGCCCGAAATAAACGCGTTTTTTCAGACAACTGAATCCCTATGTAACTGCAAGGCTCAAAAGAGCCCACACACTCAGCTCTTAACCCAAGTGTGCAGAAAGTGTCAAAACGTGTTTTTCAGCAGAAATAAACATGTTTCTGAAAGTTTGGTCACCCCCATGTAAGTTATGGGGCAGTAACAGCACACTTTTGAAAACGTGTTTTTCAGCCCGAAATAAACGCGTTTTTCAGGCAACTGAATCCCTATGTAACTGCAAGGCTCAGAAGAGCCCACACACTCAGCTCTTAACCCCAGTGTGCAGAAAGTGTCAAAACGTGTTTTTCAGCAGAAATAAACATGTTTCTGCAAGTTTGGTCACCCCCATGTAAGGTATGGGGCAGTAACAGCACACTTTTGAAAACGTGTTTTTCAGCCCGAAATTAACGCGTTTTTTCAGACAACTGAATCCCTATGTAACTGCAAGACTCAGAAGAGCCCACACACTCAGCTCTTAACCCCAGTGTGCAGAAAGTGTCAAAACGTGATTTTCAGCAGAAATAAACATGTTTCTGCATGTTTGGTCACCCCCATGTAAGTTATGGGGCAGTAACAGCACACTTTTGAAAACGTGTTTTTCAGCCCGAAATAAACGCGATTTTTCAGGCAACTGAATCCCTATGTAACTGCAAGGCTCAGAAGAGCCCACACACTCAGCTCTTAACCCCAGGGTGCAGAAAGTGTCAAAACGTGATTTTCAGCAGAAATAAACATGTTTCTGCAAGTTTGGTCAACCCCATGTAAGTTATGGGGCAGTAACAGCACAATTTTGAAAACGTGTTTTTCAGCCCGAAATAAACGCGTTTTTTCAGACAACTGAATCCCTATGTAACTGCAAGTCTCAAAAGAGCCCACACACTCAGCTCTTAACCCCAGTGTGCAGAAAGTGTCAAAACGTGTTTTTCAGCAGAAATAAACATGTTTCTGCAAGTTTGGTCACCCCCATGTAAGTTATGGGGCAGTAACAGCACACTTTTGAAAACGTGTTTTTCAGCCCGAAATAAACGCGTTTTTTCAGACAACTGAATCCCTATGTAACTGCAAGGCTCAAAAGAGCCCACACACTCAGCTCTTAACCCCAGTGTGCAGAAAGTGTCAAAACGTGATTTTCAGCAGAAATAAACATGTTTCTGCAAGTTTGGTCACCCCGATGTAAGTTATGGGGCAGTAACAGCACACTTTTGAAAACGTGTTTTTCAGCCCGAAATAATCGCGTTTTTTCAGACAACTGAATCCCTATGTAACTGCAAGGCTCAAAAGGGCCCACACACTCAGCTCTTAACCCCAGTGTGCAGAAAGTGTCAAAACGTGTTTTTCAGCAGAAATAAACATGTTTCTGCAAGTTTGGTCACCCCCATATAAGTTATGGGGCAGTAACAGCACACTTTTGAAAACGTGTTTTTCAGCCCGAAATAAACGCGTTTTTTCAGACAACTGAATCCCTATGTAACTGCAAGACTCAGAAGAGCCCACACACTCAGCTCTTAACCCCAGTGTGCAGAAAGTGTCAAAACGTGATTTTCAGCAGAAATAAACATGTTTCTGCAAGTTTGGTCACCCCGATGTAAGTTATGGGGCAGTAACAGCACACTTTTGAAAACGTGTTTTTCAGCCCGAAATAAACGCGTTTTTTCAGACAACTGAATCCCTATGTAACTGCAAGGCTCAGAAGAGCCCACACACTCAGCTCTTAACCCCAGTGTGCAGAAAGTGTTAAAACGTGATTTTCAGCAGAAATAAAAATGTTTCGTCAAGTTTGGTCAACCCCATGTAAGTTATGGGGCAGTAACAGCACAATTTTGAAAACGTGTTTTTCAGCCCGAAATAAACGCGTTTTTTCAGACAACTGAATCCCTATCTAACTGCAAGGCTCAAAAGAGCCCACACACTCAGCTCTTAACCCCAGTGTGCAGAAAGTGTCAAAACGTGGTTTTCAGCAGAAATAAACATGTTTCTGCAAGTTTGGTCACCCCCATGTAAGTTATGGGGCAGTAACAGCACGCTTTTGAAAACGTGTTTTTCAGCCCGAAATAAACGCGTTTTTTCAGACAACTGAATCCCTAAGTAACTGCAAGGCTCAAAAGAGCCCACACACTCAGCTCTTAACCCAAGTGTGCAGAAAGTGTCAAAACGTGTTTTTCAGCAGAAATAAACATGTTTCTGCAAGTTTGGTCACCCCCATGTAAGTTATGGGGCAGTAACAGCACACTTTTGAAAACGTGTTTTTCAGCCCGAAATAAACGCGTTTTTTCAGACAACTGAATCCCTATGTAACTGCAAGGCTCAAAAGAGCCCACACACTCAGCTCTTAACCCCAGTGTGCAGAAAGTGTCAAAACGTGTTTTTCAGCAGAAATAAACATGTTTCTGCAAGTTTGGTCACCCCCATGTAAGTTATGGGGCAGTAACAGCACACTTTTGAAAACGTGTTTTTCAGCCCGAAATAAACGCGTTTTTTCAGGCAACTGAATCCCTATGTAACTGCAAGACTCAGAAGAGCCCACACACTCAGCTCTTAACCCCAGTGTGCAGAAAGTGTCAAAACGTGTTTTTCAGCAGAAATAAACATGTTTCTGCAAGTTTGGTCACCCCCATCTAAGTTATGGGGCAGTAACAGCACACTTTTGAAAACGTGTTTTTCAGCCCGAAATAAACGCGTTTTTTCAGACAACTGAATCCCTATGTAACTGCAAGACTCAGAAGAGCCCACACACTCAGCTCTTAACCCCAGTGTGCAGAAAGTGTCAAAACGTGATTTTCAGCAGAAATAAACATGTTTCTGCAAGTTTGGTCACCCCGATGTAAGTTATGGGGCAGTAACAGCACACTTTTGAAAACGTGTTTTTCAGCCCGAAATAATCGCGTTTTTTCAGACAACTGAATCCCTATGTAACTGCAAGGCTCAAAAGGGCCCACACACTCAGCTCTTAACCCCAGTGTGCAGAAAGTGTCAAAACGTGTTTTTCAGCAGAAATAAACATGTTTCTGCAAGTTTGGTCACCCCCATATAAGTTATGGGGCAGTAACAGCACACTTTTGAAAACGTGTTTTTCAGCCCGAAATAAACGCGTTTTTTCAGACAACTGAATCCCTATGTAACTGCAAGACTCAGAAGAGCCCACACACTCAGCTCTTAACCCCAGTGTGCAGAAAGTGTCAAAACGTGATTTTCAGCAGAAATAAACATGTTTCTGCAAGTTTGGTCACCCCGATGTAAGTTATGGGGCAGTAACAGCACACTTTTGAAAACGTGTTTTTCAGCCCGAAATAAACGCGTTTTTTCAGACAACTGAATCCCTATGTAACTGCAAGGCTCAGAAGAGCCCACACACTCAGCTCTTAACCCCAGTGTGCAGAAAGTGTTAAAACGTGGTTTTCAGCAGAAATAAACATGTTTCTGCAAGTTTGGTCACCCCCATGTAAGTTATGGGGCAGTAACAGCACGCTTTTGAAAACGTGTTTTTCAGCCCGAAATAAACGCGTTTTTTCAGACAACTGAATCCCTATGTAACTGCAAGACTCAGAAGAGCCCACACACTCAGCTCTTAACCCCAGTGTGCAGAAAGTGTCAAAACGTGTTTTTCAGCAGAAATAAACATGTTTCTGCAAGTTTGGTCACCCCCATCTAAGTTATGGGGCAGTAACAGCACACTTTTGAAAACGTGTTTTTCAGCCCGAAATAAACGCGTTTTTTCAGACAACTGAATCCCTATGTAACTGCAAGACTCAGAAGAGCCCACACACTCAGCTCTTAACCCCAGTGTGCAGAAAGTGTCAAAACGTGATTTTCAGCAGAAATAAACATGTTTCTGCAAGTTTGGTCACCCCGATGTAAGTTATGGGGCAGTAACAGCACACTTTTGAAAACGTGTTTTTCAGCCCGAAATAATCGCGTTTTTTCAGACAACTGAATCCCTATGTAACTGCAAGGCTCAAAAGGGCCCACACACTCAGCTCTTAACCCCAGTGTGCAGAAAGTGTCAAAACGTGATTTTCAGCAGAAATAAACATGTTTCTGCAAGTTTGGTCACCCCGATGTAAGTTATGGGGCAGTAACAGCACACTTTTGAAAACGTGTTTTTCAGCCCGAAATAAACGCGTTTTTTCAGACAACTGAATCCCTATGTAACTGCAAGACTCAGAAGAGCCCACACACTCAGCTCTTAACCCCAGTGTGCAGAAAGTGTTAAAACGTGATTTTCAGCAGAAATAAACATGTTTCTGCAAGTTTGGTCACCCCCATGTAAGTTATGGGGCAGTAACAGCACACTTTTGAAAACGTGTTTTTCAGCCCGAAATAAACGCGTTTTTTCAGGCAACTGAATCCCTATGTAACTGCAAGACTCAGAAGAGCCCACACACTCAGCTCTTAACCCCAGTGTGCAGAAAGTGTCAAAACGTGTTTTTCAGCAGAAATAAACATGTTTCTGCAAGTTTGGTCACCCCCATCTAAGTTATGGGGCAGTAACAGCACACTTTTGAAAACGTGTTTTTCAGCCCGAAATAAACGCGTTTTTTCAGACAACTGAATCCCTATGTAACTGCAAGGCTCAAAAGAGCCCACACACTCAGCTCTTAACCCAAGTGTGCAGAAAGTGTCAAAACGTGTTTTTCAGCAGAAATAAACATGTTTCTGAAAGTTTGGTCACCCCCATGTAAGTTATGGGGCAGTAACAGCACACTTTTGAAAACGTGTTTTTCAGCTCGAAATAAACGCGTTTTTCAGGCAACTGAATCCCTATGTAACTGCAAGGCTCAGAAGAGCCCACACACTCAGCTCTTAACCCCAGTGTGCAGAAAGTGTCAAAACGTGTTTTTCAGCAGAAATAAACATGTTTCTGCAAGTTTGGTCACCCCCATGTAAGGTATGGGGCAGTAACAGCACACTTTTGAAAACGTGTTTTTCAGCCCGAAATTAACGCGTTTTTTCAGACAACTGAATCCCTATGTAACTGCAAGACTCAGAAGAGCCCACACACTCAGCTCTTAACCCCAGTGTGCAGAAAGTGTCAAAACGTGATTTTCAGCAGAAATAAACATGTTTCTGCATGTTTGGTCACCCCCATGTAAGTTATGGGGCAGTAACAGCACACTTTTGAAAACGTGTTTTTCAGCCCGAAATAAACGCGATTTTTCAGGCAACTGAATCCCTATGTAACTGCAAGGCTCAGAAGAGCCCACACACTCAGCTCTTAACCCCAGGGTGCAGAAAGTGTCAAAACGTGATTTTCAGCAGAAATAAACATGTTTCTGCAAGTTTGGTCAACCCCATGTAAGTTATGGGGAAGTAACAGCACAATTTTGAAAACGTGTTTTTCAGCCCGAAATAAACGCGTTTTTTCAGACAACTGAATCCCTATGTAACTGCAAGTCTCAAAAGAGCCCACACACTCAGCTCTTAACCCCAGTGTGCAGAAAGTGTCAAAACGTGTTTTTCAGCAGAAATAAACATGTTTCTGCAAGTTTGGTCACCCCCATGTAAGTTATGGGGCAGTAACAGCACACTTTTGAAAACGTGTTTTTCAGCCCGAAATAAACGCGTTTTTTCAGACAACTGAATCCCTATGTAACTGCAAGGCTCAAAAGAGCCCACACACTCAGCTCTTAACCCCAGTGTGCAGAAAGTGTCAAAACGTGTTTTTCAGCAGAAATAAACATGTTTCTGCAAGTTTGGTCACCCCCATGTAAGTTATGGGGCAGTAACAGCACACTTTTGAAAACGTGTTTTTCAGCCCGAAATAAACGCGTTTTTTCAGACAACTGAATCCCTATGTAACTGCAAGACTCAGAAGAGCCCACACACTCAGCTCTTAACCCCAGTGTGCAGAAAGTGTCAAAACGTGTTTTTCAGCAGAAATAAACATGTTTCTGCAAGTTTGGTCACCCCCATGTAAGTTATGGGGCAGTAACAGCACACTTTTGAAAACGTGTTTTTCAGCCCGAAATAAACGCGTTTTTTCAGGCAACTGAATCCCTATGTAACTGCAAGACTCAGAAGAGCCCACACACTCAGCTCTTAACCCCAGTGTGCAGAAAGTGTCAAAACGTGTTTTTCAGCAGAAATAAACATGTTTCTGCAAGTTTGGTCACCCCCATCTAAGTTATGGGGCAGTAACAGCACACTTTTGAAAACGTGTTTTTCAGCCCGAAATAAACGCGTTTTTTCAGACAACTGAATCCCTATGTAACTGCAAGACTCAGAAGAGCCCACACACTCAGCTCTTAACCCCAGTGTGCAGAAAGTGTCAAAACGTGATTTTCAGCAGAAATAAACATGTTTCTGCAAGTTTGGTCACCCCGATGTAAGTTATGGGGCAGTAACAGCACACTTTTGAAAACGTGTTTTTCAGCCCGAAATAATCGCGTTTTTTCAGACAACTGAATCCCTATGTAACTGCAAGGCTCAAAAGGGCCCACACACTCAGCTCTTAACCCCAGTGTGCAGAAAGTGTCAAAACGTGTTTTTCAGCAGAAATAAACATGTTTCTGCAAGTTTGGTCACCCCCATATAAGTTATGGGGCAGTAACAGCACACTTTTGAAAACGTGTTTTTCAGCCCGAAATAAACGCGTTTTTTCAGACAACTGAATCCCTATGTAACTGCAAGACTCAGAAGAGCCCACACACTCAGCTCTTAACCCCAGTGTGCAGAAAGTGTCAAAACGTGATTTTCAGCAGAAATAAACATGTTTCTGCAAGTTTGGTCACCCCGATGTAAGTTATGGGGCAGTAACAGCACACTTTTGAAAACGTGTTTTTCAGCCCGAAATAAACGCGTTTTTTCAGACAACTGAATCCCTATGTAACTGCAAGGCTCAGAAGAGCCCACACACTCAGTTCTTAACCCCAGTGTGCAGAAAGTGTTAAAACGTGATTTTCAGCAGAAATAAAAATGTTTCGTCAAGTTTGGTCAACCCCATGTAAGTTATGGGGCAGTAACAGCACAATTTTGAAAACGTGTTTTTCAGCCCGAAATAAACGCGTTTTTTCAGACAACTGAATCCCTATCTAACTGCAAGGCTCAATAGAGCCCACACACTCAGCTCTTAACCCCAGTGTGCAGAAAGTGTCAAAACGTGGTTTTCAGCAGAAATAAACATGTTTCTGCAAGTTTGGTCACCCCCATGTAAGTTATGGGGCAGTAACAGCACGCTTTTGAAAACGTGTTTTTCAGCCCGAAATAAACGCGTTTTTTCAGACAACTGAATCCCTAAGTAACTGCAAGGCTCAAAAGAGCCCACACACTCAGCTCTTAACCCAAGTGTGCAGAAAGTGTCAAAACGTGTTTTTCAGCAGAAATAAACATGTTTCTGCAAGTTTGGTCACCCCCATGTAAGTTATGGGGCAGTAACAGCACACTTTTGAAAACGTGTTTTTCAGCCCGAAATAAACGCGTTTTTTCAGACAACTGAATCCCTATGTAACTGCAAGGCTCAAAAGAGCCCACACACTCAGCTCTTAACCCCAGTGTGCAGAAAGTGTCAAAACGTGTTTTTCAGCAGAAATAAACATGTTTCTGCAAGTTTGGTCACCCCCATGTAAGTTATGGGGCAGTAACAGCACACTTTTGAAAACGTGTTTTTCAGCCCGAAATAAACGCGTTTTTTCAGACAACTGAATCCCTATGTAACTGCAAGGCTCAAAAGAGCCCACACACTCAGCTCTTAACCCCAGTGTGCAGAAAGTGTCAAAACGTGTTTTTCAGCAGAAATAAACATGTTTCTGCAAGTTTGGTCACCCCCATCTAAGTTATGGGGCAGTAACAGCACACTTTTGAAAACGTGTTTTTCAGCCCGAAATAAACGCGTTTTTTCAGACAACTGAATCCCTATGTAACTGCAAGACTCAGAAGAGCCCACACACTCAGCTCTTAACCCCAGTGTGCAGAAAGTGTCAAAACGTGATTTTCAGCAGAAATAAACATGTTTCTGCAAGTTTGGTCACCCCGATGTAAGTTATGGGGCAGTAACAGCACACTTTTGAAAACGTGTTTTTCAGCCCGAAATAAACGCGTTTTTTCAGACAACTGAATCCCTATGTAACTGCAAGACTCAGAAGAGCCCACACACTCAGCTCTTAACCCCAGTGTGCAGAAAGTGTCAAAACGTGATTTTCAGCAGAAATAAACATGTTTCTGCAAGTTTGGTCACCCCGATGTAAGTTATGGGGCAGTAACAGCACACTTTTGAAAACGTGTTTTTCAGCCCGAAATAAACGCGTTTTTTCAGACAACTGAATCCCTATGTAACTGCAAGGCTCAGAAGAGCCCACACACTCAGCTCTTAACCCCAGTGTGCAGAAAGTGTTAAAACGTGATTTTCAGCAGAAATAAAAATGTTTCGTCAAGTTGGGTCAACCCCATGTAAGTTATGGGGCAGTAACAGCACAATTTTGAAAACGTGTTTTTCAGCCCGAAATAAACGCGTTTTTTCAGACAACTGAATCCCTATCTAACTGCAAGGCTCAAAAGAGCCCACACACTCAGCTCTTAACCCCAGTGTGCAGAAAGTGTCAAAACGTGGTTTTCAGCAGAAATAAACATGTTTCTGCAAGTTTGGTCACCCCCATGTAAGTTATGGGGCAGTAACAGCACGCTTTTGAAAACGTGTTTTTCAGCCCGAAATAAACGCGTTTTTTCAGACAACTGAATCCCTAAGTAACTGCAAGGCTCAAAAGAGCCCACACACTCAGCTCTTAACCCAAGTGTGCAGAAAGTGTCAAAACGTGTTTTTCAGCAGAAATAAACATGTTTCTGCAAGTTTGGTCACCCCCATGTAAGTTATGGGGCAGTAACAGCACACTTTTGAAAACGTGTTTTTCAGCCCGAAATAAACGCGTTTTATCAGGCAACTGAATCCCTATGTAACTGCAAGGCTCAGAAGAGCCCACACACTCAGCTCTTAACCCCAGTGTGCAGAAAGTGTCAAAACGTGTTTTTCAGCAGAAATAAACATGTTTCTGCAAGTTTGGTCACCCCCATGTAAGTTATGGGGCAGTAACAGCACACTTTTGAAAACGTGTTTTTCAGCCCGAAATAAACGCGTTTTTTCAGACAACTGAATCCCTATGTAACTGCAAGGCTCAAAAGAGCCCACACACTCAGCTCTTAACCCCAGTGTGCAGAAAGTGTCAAAACGTGTTTTTCAGCAGAAATAAACATGTTTCTGCAAGTTTGGTCACCCCCATCTAAGTTATGGGGCAGTAACAGCACACTTTTGAAAACGTGTTTTTCAGCCCGAAATAAACGCGTTTTTTCAGACAACTGAATCCCTATGTAACTGCAAGACTCAGAAGAGCCCACACACTCAGCTCTTAACCCCAGTGTGCAGAAAGTGTCAAAACGTGATTTTCAGCAGAAATAAACATGTTTCTGCAAGTTTGGTCACCCCGATGTAAGTTATGGGGCAGTAACAGCACACTTTTGAAAACGTGTTTTTCAGCCCGAAATAAACGCGTTTTTTCAGACAACTGAATCCCTATGTAACTGCAAGACTCAGAAGAGCCCACACACTCAGCTCTTAACCCCAGTGTGCAGAAAGTGTCAAAACGTGATTTTCAGCAGAAATAAACATGTTTCTGCAAGTTTGGTCACCCCGATGTAAGTTATGGGGCAGTAACAGCACACTTTTGAAAACGTGTTTTTCAGCCCGAAATAAACGCGTTTTTTCAGACAACTGAATCCCTATGTAACTGCAAGGCTCAGAAGAGCCCACACACTCAGCTCTTAACCCCAGTGTGCAGAAAGTGTTAAAACGTGATTTTCAGCAGAAATAAAAATGTTTCGTCAAGTTGGGTCAACCCCATGTAAGTTATGGGGCAGTAACAGCACAATTTTGAAAACGTGTTTTTCAGCCCGAAATAAACGCGTTTTTTCAGACAACTGAATCCCTATCTAACTGCAAGGCTCAAAAGAGCCCACACACTCAGCTCTTAACCCCAGTGTGCAGAAAGTGTCAAAACGTGGTTTTCAGCAGAAATAAACATGTTTCTGCAAGTTTGGTCACCCCCATGTAAGTTATGGGGCAGTAACAGCACGCTTTTGAAAACGTGTTTTTCAGCCCGAAATAAACGCGTTTTTTCAGACAACTGAATCCCTAAGTAACTGCAAGGCTCAAAAGAGCCCACACACTCAGCTCTTAACCCAAGTGTGCAGAAAGTGTCAAAACGTGTTTTTCAGCAGAAATAAACATGTTTCTGCAAGTTTGGTCACCCCCATGTAAGTTATGGGGCAGTAACAGCACACTTTTGAAAACGTGTTTTTCAGCCCGAAATAAACGCGTTTTATCAGGCAACTGAATCCCTATGTAACTGCAAGGCTCAGAAGAGCCCACACACTCAGCTCTTAACCCCAGTGTGCAGAAAGTGTCAAAACGTGTTTTTCAGCAGAAATAAACATGTTTCTGCAAGTTTGGTCACCCCCATGTAAGTTATGGGGCAGTAACAGCACGCTTTTGAAAACGTGTTTTTCAGCCCGAAATAAACGCGTTTTTTCAGACAACTGAATCCCTAAGTAACTGCAAGGCTCAAAAGAGCCCACACACTCAGCTCTTAACCCAAGTGTGCAGAAAGTGTCAAAATGTGTTTTTCAGCAGAAATAAACATGTTTCTGCAAGTTTGGTCACCCCCATGTAAGTTATGGGGCAGTAACAGCACACTTTTGAAAACGTGTTTTTCAGCCCGAAATAAACGCGTTTTTTCAGGCAACTGAATCCCTATGTAACTGCAAGACTCAGAAGAGCCCACACACTCAGCTCTTAACCCCAGTGTGCAGAAAGTGTCAAAACGTGTTTTTCAGCAGAAATAAACATGTTTCTGCAAGTTTGGTCACCCCCATCTAAGTTATGGGGCAGTAACAGCACACTTTTGAAAACGTGTTTTTCAGCCCGAAATAAACGCGTTTTTTCAGACAACTGAATCCCTATGTAACTGCAAGACTCAGAAGAGCCCACACACTCAGCTCTTAACCCCAGTGTGCAGAAAGTGTCAAAACGTGATTTTCAGCAGAAATAAACATGTTTCTGCAAGTTTGGTCACCCCGATGTAAGTTATGGGGCAGTAACAGCACACTTTTGAAAACGTGTTTTTCAGCCCGAAATAATCGCGTTTTTTCAGACAACTGAATCCCTATGTAACTGCAAGGCTCAAAAGGGCCCACACACTCAGCTCTTAACCCCAGTGTGCAGAAAGTGTCAAAACGTGTTTTTCAGCAGAAATAAACATGTTTCTGCAAGTTTGGTCACCCCCATATAAGTTATGGGGCAGTAACAGCACACTTTTGAAAACGTGTTTTTCAGCCCGAAATAAACGCGTTTTTTCAGACAACTGAATCCCTATGTAACTGCAAGACTCAGAAGAGCCCACACACTCAGCTCTTAACCCCAGTGTGCAGAAAGTGTCAAAACGTGATTTTCAGCAGAAATAAACATGTTTCTGCAAGTTTGGTCACCCCGATGTAAGTTATGGGGCAGTAACAGCACACTTTTGAAAACGTGTTTTTCAGCCCGAAATAAACGCGTTTTTTCAGACAACTGAATCCCTATGTAACTGCAAGGCTCAGAAGAGCCCACACACTCAGTTCTTAACCCCAGTGTGCAGAAAGTGTTAAAACGTGATTTTCAGCAGAAATAAAAATGTTTCGTCAAGTTTGGTCAACCCCATGTAAGTTATGGGGCAGTAACAGCACAATTTTGAAAACGTGTTTTTCAGCCCGAAATAAACGCGTTTTTTCAGACAACTGAATCCCTATCTAACTGCAAGGCTCAATAGAGCCCACACACTCAGCTCTTAACCCCAGTGTGCAGAAAGTGTCAAAACGTGGTTTTCAGCAGAAATAAACATGTTTCTGCAAGTTTGGTCACCCCCATGTAAGTTATGGGGCAGTAACAGCACGCTTTTGAAAACGTGTTTTTCAGCCCGAAATAAACGCGTTTTTTCAGACAACTGAATCCCTAAGTAACTGCAAGGCTCAAAAGAGCCCACACACTCAGCTCTTAACCCAAGTGTGCAGAAAGTGTCAAAACGTGTTTTTCAGCAGAAATAAACATGTTTCTGCAAGTTTGGTCACCCCCATGTAAGTTATGGGGCAGTAACAGCACACTTTTGAAAACGTGTTTTTCAGCCCGAAATAAACGCGTTTTTTCAGACAACTGAATCCCTATGTAACTGCAAGGCTCAAAAGAGCCCACACACTCAGCTCTTAACCCCAGTGTGCAGAAAGTGTCAAAACGTGTTTTTCAGCAGAAATAAACATGTTTCTGCAAGTTTGGTCACCCCCATGTAAGTTATGGGGCAGTAACAGCACACTTTTGAAAACGTGTTTTTCAGCCCGAAATAAACGCGTTTTTTCAGACAACTGAATCCCTATGTAACTGCAAGGCTCAAAAGAGCCCACACACTCAGCTCTTAACCCCAGTGTGCAGAAAGTGTCAAAACGTGTTTTTCAGCAGAAATAAACATGTTTCTGCAAGTTTGGTCACCCCCATCTAAGTTATGGGGCAGTAACAGCACACTTTTGAAAACGTGTTTTTCAGCCCGAAATAAACGCGTTTTTTCAGACAACTGAATCCCTATGTAACTGCAAGACTCAGAAGAGCCCACACACTCAGCTCTTAACCCCAGTGTGCAGAAAGTGTCAAAACGTGATTTTCAGCAGAAATAAACATGTTTCTGCAAGTTTGGTCACCCCGATGTAAGTTATGGGGCAGTAACAGCACACTTTTGAAAACGTGTTTTTCAGCCCGAAATAAACGCGTTTTTTCAGACAACTGAATCCCTATGTAACTGCAAGACTCAGAAGAGCCCACACACTCAGCTCTTAACCCCAGTGTGCAGAAAGTGTCAAAACGTGATTTTCAGCAGAAATAAACATGTTTCTGCAAGTTTGGTCACCCCGATGTAAGTTATGGGGCAGTAACAGCACACTTTTGAAAACGTGTTTTTCAGCCCGAAATAAACGCGTTTTTTCAGACAACTGAATCCCTATGTAACTGCAAGGCTCAGAAGAGCCCACACACTCAGCTCTTAACCCCAGTGTGCAGAAAGTGTTAAAACGTGATTTTCAGCAGAAATAAAAATGTTTCGTCAAGTTGGGTCAACCCCATGTAAGTTATGGGGCAGTAACAGCACAATTTTGAAAACGTGTTTTTCAGCCCGAAATAAACGCGTTTTTTCAGACAACTGAATCCCTATCTAACTGCAAGGCTCAAAAGAGCCCACACACTCAGCTCTTAACCCCAGTGTGCAGAAAGTGTCAAAACGTGGTTTTCAGCAGAAATAAACATGTTTCTGCAAGTTTGGTCACCCCCATGTAAGTTATGGGGCAGTAACAGCACGCTTTTGAAAACGTGTTTTTCAGCCCGAAATAAACGCGTTTTTTCAGACAACTGAATCCCTAAGTAACTGCAAGGCTCAAAAGAGCCCACACACTCAGCTCTTAACCCAAGTGTGCAGAAAGTGTCAAAACGTGTTTTTCAGCAGAAATAAACATGTTTCTGCAAGTTTGGTCACCCCCATGTAAGTTATGGGGCAGTAACAGCACACTTTTGAAAACGTGTTTTTCAGCCCGAAATAAACGCGTTTTATCAGGCAACTGAATCCCTATGTAACTGCAAGGCTCAGAAGAGCCCACACACTCAGCTCTTAACCCCAGTGTGCAGAAAGTGTCAAAACGTGTTTTTCAGCAGAAATAAACATGTTTCTGCAAGTTTGGTCACCCCCATGTAAGTTATGGGGCAGTAACAGCACACTTTTGAAAACGTGTTTTTCAGCCCGAAATAAACGCGTTTTTTCAGACAACTGAATCCCTATGTAACTGCAAGGCTCAAAAGAGCCCACACACTCAGCTCTTAACCCCAGTGTGCAGAAAGTGTCAAAACGTGTTTTTCAGCAGAAATAAACATGTTTCTGCAAGTTTGGTCACCCCCATCTAAGTTATGGGGCAGTAACAGCACACTTTTGAAAACGTGTTTTTCAGCCCGAAATAAACGCGTTTTTTCAGACAACTGAATCCCTATGTAACTGCAAGACTCAGAAGAGCCCACACACTCAGCTCTTAACCCCAGTGTGCAGAAAGTGTCAAAACGTGATTTTCAGCAGAAATAAACATGTTTCTGCAAGTTTGGTCACCCCGATGTAAGTTATGGGGCAGTAACAGCACACTTTTGAAAACGTGTTTTTCAGCCCGAAATAAACGCGTTTTTTCAGACAACTGAATCCCTATGTAACTGCAAGACTCAGAAGAGCCCACACACTCAGCTCTTAACCCCAGTGTGCAGAAAGTGTCAAAACGTGATTTTCAGCAGAAATAAACATGTTTCTGCAAGTTTGGTCACCCCGATGTAAGTTATGGGGCAGTAACAGCACACTTTTGAAAACGTGTTTTTCAGCCCGAAATAAACGCGTTTTTTCAGACAACTGAATCCCTATGTAACTGCAAGGCTCAGAAGAGCCCACACACTCAGCTCTTAACCCCAGTGTGCAGAAAGTGTTAAAACGTGATTTTCAGCAGAAATAAAAATGTTTCGTCAAGTTGGGTCAACCCCATGTAAGTTATGGGGCAGTAACAGCACAATTTTGAAAACGTGTTTTTCAGCCCGAAATAAACGCGTTTTTTCAGACAACTGAATCCCTATCTAACTGCAAGGCTCAAAAGAGCCCACACACTCAGCTCTTAACCCCAGTGTGCAGAAAGTGTCAAAACGTGGTTTTCAGCAGAAATAAACATGTTTCTGCAAGTTTGGTCACCCCCATGTAAGTTATGGGGCAGTAACAGCACGCTTTTGAAAACGTGTTTTTCAGCCCGAAATAAACGCGTTTTTTCAGACAACTGAATCCCTAAGTAACTGCAAGGCTCAAAAGAGCCCACACACTCAGCTCTTAACCCAAGTGTGCAGAAAGTGTCAAAACGTGTTTTTCAGCAGAAATAAACATGTTTCTGCAAGTTTGGTCACCCCCATGTAAGTTATGGGGCAGTAACAGCACACTTTTGAAAACGTGTTTTTCAGCCCGAAATAAACGCGTTTTATCAGGCAACTGAATCCCTATGTAACTGCAAGGCTCAGAAGAGCCCACACACTCAGCTCTTAACCCCAGTGTGCAGAAAGTGTCAAAACGTGTTTTTCAGCAGAAATAAACATGTTTCTGCAAGTTTGGTCACCCCCATGTAAGTTATGGGGCAGTAACAGCACGCTTTTGAAAACGTGTTTTTCAGCCCGAAATAAACGCGTTTTTTCAGACAACTGAATCCCTAAGTAACTGCAAGGCTCAAAAGAGCCCACACACTCAGCTCTTAACCCAAGTGTGCAGAAAGTGTCAAAACGTGTTTTTCAGCAGAAATAAACATGTTTCTGCAAGTTTGGTCACCCCCATGTAAGTTATGGGGCAGTAACAGCACACTTTTGAAAACGTGTTTTTCAGCCCGAAATAAACGCGTTTTTTCAGGCAACTGAATCCCTATGTAACTGCAAGACTCAGAAGAGCCCACACACTCAGCTCTTAACCCCAGTGTGCAGAAAGTGTCAAAACGTGTTTTTCAGCAGAAATAAACATGTTTCTGCAAGTTTGGTCACCCCCATCTAAGTTATGGGGCAGTAACAGCACACTTTTGAAAACGTGTTTTTCAGCCCGAAATAAACGCGTTTTTTCAGACAACTGAATCCCTATGTAACTGCAAGACTCAGAAGAGCCCACACACTCAGCTCTTAACCCCAGTGTGCAGAAAGTGTCAAAACGTGATTTTCAGCAGAAATAAACATGTTTCTGCAAGTTTGGTCACCCCGATGTAAGTTATGGGGCAGTAACAGCACACTTTTGAAAACGTGTTTTTCAGCCCGAAATAATCGCGTTTTTTCAGACAACTGAATCCCTATGTAACTGCAAGGCTCAAAAGGGCCCACACACTCAGCTCTTAACCCCAGTGTGCAGAAAGTGTCAAAACGTGTTTTTCAGCAGAAATAAACATGTTTCTGCAAGTTTGGTCACCCCCATATAAGTTATGGGGCAGTAACAGCACACTTTTGAAAACGTGTTTTTCAGCCCGAAATAAACGCGTTTTTTCAGACAACTGAATCCCTAAGTAACTGCAAGGCTCAAAAGAGCCCACACACTCAGCTCTTAACCCAAGTGTGCAGAAAGTGTCAAAACGTGTTTTTCAGCAGAAATAAACATGTTTCTGCAAGTTTGGTCACCCCCATCTAAGTTATGGGGCAGTAACAGCACACTTTTGAAAACGTGTTTTTCAGCCCGAAATAAACGCGTTTTTTCAGACAACTGAATCCCTATGTAACTGCAAGACTCAGAAGAGCCCACACACTCAGCTCTTAACCCCAGTGTGCAGAAAGTGTCAAAACGTGATTTTCAGCAGAAATAAACATGTTTCTGCAAGTTTGGTCACCCCGATGTAAGTTATGGGGCAGTAACAGCACACTTTTGAAAACGTGTTTTTCAGCCCGAAATAATCGCGTTTTTTCAGACAACTGAATCCCTATGTAACTGCAAGGCTCAAAAGGGCCCACACACTCAGCTCTTAACCCCAGTGTGCAGAAAGTGTCAAAACGTGTTTTTCAGCAGAAATAAACATGTTTCTGCAAGTTTGGTCACCCCCATATAAGTTATGGGGCAGTAACAGCACACTTTTGAAAACGTGTTTTTCAGCCCGAAATAAACGCGTTTTTTCAGACAACTGAATCCCTATGTAACTGCAAGACTCAGAAGAGCCCACACACTCAGCTCTTAACCCCAGTGTGCAGAAAGTGTCAAAACGTGATTTTCAGCAGAAATAAACATGTTTCTGCAAGTTTGGTCACCCCGATGTAAGTTATGGGGCAGTAACAGCACACTTTTGAAAACGTGTTTTTCAGCCCGAAATAAACGCGTTTTTTCAGACAACTGAATCCCTATGTAACTGCAAGGCTCAGAAGAGCCCACACACTCAGCTCTTAACCCCAGTGTGCAGAAAGTGTTAAAACGTGATTTTCAGCAGAAATAAAAATGTTTCGTCAAGTTTGGTCAACCCCATGTAAGTTATGGGGCAGTAACAGCACAATTTTGAAAACGTGTTTTTCAGCCCGAAATAAACGCGTTTTTTCAGACAACTGAATCCCTATGTAACTGCAAGGCTCAAAAGAGCCCACACACTCAGCTCTTAACCCCAGTGTGCAGAAAGTGTCAAAACGTGGTTTTCAGCAGAAATAAACATGTTTCTGCAAGTTTGGTCACCCCCATGTAAGTTATGGGGCAGTAACAGCACGCTTTTGAAAACGTGTTTTTCAGCCCGAAATAAACGCGTTTTTTCAGACAACTGAATCCCTAAGTAACTGCAAGGCTCAAAAGGGCCCACACACTCAGCTCTTAACCCCAGTGTGCAGAAAGTGTCAAAACGTGTTTTTCAGCAGAAATAAACATGTTTCTGCAAGTTTGGTCACCCCCATGTAAGTTATGGGGCAGTAACAGCACGCTTTTGAAAACGTGTTTTTCAGCCCGAAATAAACGCGTTTTTTCAGACAACTGAATCCCTAAGTAACTGCAAGGCTCAAAAGGGCCCACACACTCAGCTCTTAACCCCAGTGTGCAGAAAGTGTCAAAACGTGTTTTTCAGCAGAAATAAACATGTTTCTGCAAGTTTGGTCACCCCCATGTAAGTTATGGGGCAGTAACAGCACACTTTTGAAAACGTGTTTTTCAGCCCGAAATAAACGCGTTTTTCAGGCAACTGAATCCCTATGTAACTGCAAGACTCAGAAGAGCCCACACACTCAGCTCTTAACCCCAGTGTGCAGAAAGTGTCAAAACGTGATTTTCAGCAGAAATAAACATGTTTCTGCAAGTTTGGTCACCCCCATGTAAGTTATGGGGCAGTAACAGCACACTTTTGAAAACGTGTTTTTCAGCCCGAAATAAACGCGTTTTTTCAGACAACTGAATCCCTAAGTAACTGCAAGGCTCAAAAGAGCCCACACACTCAGCTCTTAACCCAAGTGTGCAGAAAGTGTCAAAACGTGTTTTTCAGCAGAAATAAACATGTTTCTGCAAGTTTGGTCACCCCCATGTAAGTTATGGGGCAGTAACAGCACACTTTTGAAAACGTGTTTTTCAGCCCGAAATAAACGCGTTTTTTCAGGCAACTGAATCCCTATGTAACTGCAAGGCTCAGAAGAGCCCACACACTCAGCTCTTAACCCCAGGGTGCAGAAAGTGTCAAAACGTGATTTTCAGCAGAAATAAACATGTTTCTGCAAGTTTGGTCACCCCCATGTAAGTTATGGGGCAGTAACAGCACACTTTTGAAAACGTGTTTTTCAGCCCGAAATAAACGCGTTTTTTCAGGCAACTGAATCCCTATGTAACTGCAAGGCTCAGAAGAGCCCACACACTCAGCTCTTAACCCCAGGGTGCAGAAAGTGTCAAAACGTGATTTTCAGCAGAAATAAACATGTTTCTGCAAGTTTGGTCAACCCCATGTAAGTTATGGGGCAGTAACAGCACAATTTTGAAAACGTGTTTTTCAGCCCGAAATAAACGCGTTTTTTCAGACAACTGAATCCCTATGTAACTGCAAGACTCAGAAGAGCCCACACACTCAGCTCTTAACCCCAGTGTGCAGAAAGTGTCAAAACGTGATTTTCAGCAGAAATAAACGTTTCTGCAAGTTTGGTCAACCCCATGTAAGTTATGGGGCAGTAACAGCACAATTTTGAAAACGTGTTTTTCAGCCCGAAATAAACGCGTTTTTTCAGACAACTGAATCCCTAAGTAACTGCAAGGCTCAAAAGGGCCCACACACTCAGCTCTTAACCCCAGTGTGCAGAAAGTGTCAAAACGTGTTTTTCAGCAGAAATAAACATGTTTCTGCAAGTTTGGTCACCCCCATGTAAGTTATGGGGCAGTAACAGCACACTTTTGAAAACGTGTTTTTCAGCAAAATAAACGCGTTTTTTCAGACAACTGAATCCATATGTAACTGCAAGACTCAGAAGAGCCCACACACTCAGCTCTTAACCCCAGTGTGCAGAAAGTGTCAAAACGTGATTTTCAACAGAAATAAACATGTTTCTGCAAGTTTGGTCACCCCCATGTAAGTTATGGGGCAGTAACAGCACACTTTTGAAAACGTGTTTTTCAGCCCGAAATAAACGCGTTTTATCAGGCAACTGAATCCCTATGTAACTGCAAGGCTCAGAAGAGCCCACACACTCAGCTCTTAACCCCAGTGTGCAGAAAGTGTCAAAACGTGTTTTTCAGCAGAAATAAACATGTTTCTGCAAGTTTGGTCACCCCCATGTAAGTTATGGGGCAGTAACAGCACACTTTTGAAAACGTGTTTTTCAGCCCGAAATAAACGCGTTTTTTCAGACAACTGAATCCCTATGTAACTGCAAGGCTCAAAAGGGCCCACACACTCAGCTCTTAACCCCAGTGTGCAGAAAGTGTCAAAACGTGTTTTTCAGCAGAAATAAACATGTTTCTGCAAGTTTGGTCACCCCCATGTAAGTTATGGGGCAGTAACAGCACACTTTTGAAAACGTGTTTTTCAGCCCGAAATAAACGCGTTTTTTCAGACAACTGAATCCCTATGTAACTGCAAGACTCAGAAGAGCCCACACACTCAGCTCTTAACCCCAGTGTGCAGAAAGTGTCAAAACGTGATTTTCAGCAGAAATAAACATGTTTCTGCAAGTTTGGTCACCCCCATGTAAGTTATGGGGCAGTAACAGCACACTTTTGAAAACGTGTTTTTCAGCCCGAAATAAACGCGTTTTTTTCAGACAACTGAATCCCTATGTAACTGCAAGGCTCAAAAGAGCCCACACACTCAGCTCTTAACCCCAGTGTGCAGAAAGTGTCAAAACGTGTTTTTCAGCAGAAATAAACATGTTTCTGCAAGTTTGGTCACCCCCATGTAAGTTATGGGGCAGTAACAGCACACTTTTGAAAACGTGTTTTTCAGCCCGGAATAAACGCGTTTTTTCAGACAACTGAATCCCTATGTAGCTGCAAGGCTCAAAAGAGCCCACACACTCAGCTTTTAACCCAAGTGTGCAGAAAGTGTCAAAACGTGTTTTTCAGCAGAAATAAACATGTTTCTGCAAGTTTGGTCACCCCCATGTAAGTTATGGGGCAGTAACAGCACACTTTTGAAAACGTGTTTTTCAGCCCGAAATAAACGCGTTTTTTCAGACAACTGAATCCCTATGTAACTGCAAGGCTCAAAAGAGCCCACACACTCAGCTCTTAACCCCAGTGTGCAGAAAGTGTCAAAACGTGTTTTTCAGCAGAAATAAACATGTTTCTGCAAGTTTGGTCACCCCCATGTAAGTTATGGGGCAGTAACAGCACACTTTTGAAAACGTGTTTTTCAGCCCGAAATAAACGCGTTTTTTCAGACAACTGAATCCCTATGTAACTGCAAGACTCAGAAGAGCCCACACACTCAGCTCTTAACCCCAGTGTGCAGAAAGTGTCAAAACGTGTTTTTCAGCAGAAATAAACATGTTTCTGCAAGTTTGGTCACCCCCATGTAAGTTATGGGGCAGTAACAGCACACTTTTGAAAACGTGTTTTTCAGCCCGAAATAAACGCGCTTTTTCAGGCAACTGAATCCCTATGTAACTGCAAGACTCAGAAGAGCCCACACACTCAGCTCTTAACCCCAGTGTGCAGAAAGTGTCAAAACGTGTTTTTCAGCAGAAATAAACATGTTTCTGCAAGTTTGGTCACCCCCATCTAAGTTATGGGGCAGTAACAGCACACTTTTGAAAACGTGTTTTTCAGCCCGAAATAAACGCGTTTTTTCAGACAACTGAATCCCTATGTAACTGCAAGACTCAGAAGAGCCCACACACTCAGCTCTTAACCCCAGTGTGCAGAAAGTGTCAAAACGTGATTTTCAGCAGAAATAAACATGTTTCTGCAAGTTTGGTCACCCCGATGTAAGTTATGGGGCAGTAACAGCACACTTTTGAAAACGTGTTTTTCAGCCCGAAATAATCGCGTTTTTTCAGACAACTGAATCCCTATGTAACTGCAAGGCTCAAAAGGGCCCACACACTCAGCTCTTAACCCCAGTGTGCAGAAAGTGTCAAAACGTGTTTTTCAGCAGAAATAAACATGTTTCTGCAAGTTTGGTCACCCCCATATAAGTTATGGGGCAGTAACAGCACACTTTTGAAAACGTGTTTTTCAGCCCGAAATAAACGCGTTTTTTCAGACAACTGAATCCCTATGTAACTGCAAGACTCAGAAGAGCCCACACACTCAGCTCTTAACCCCAGTGTGCAGAAAGTGTCAAAACGTGATTTTCAGCAGAAATAAACATGTTTCTGCAAGTTTGGTCACCCCGATGTAAGTTATGGGGCAGTAACAGCACACTTTTGAAAACGTGTTTTTCAGCCCGAAATAAACGCGTTTTTTCAGACAACTGAATCCCTATGTAACTGCAAGGCTCAGAAGAGCCCACACACTCAGCTCTTAACCCCAGTGTGCAGAAAGTGTTAAAACGTGATTTTCAGCAGAAATAAAAATGTTTCGTCAAGTTTCGTCAACCCCATGTAAGTTATGGGGCAGTAACAGCACAATTTTGAAAACGTGTTTTTCAGCCCGAAATAAACGCGTTTTTTCAGACAACTGAATCCCTATCTAACTGCAAGGCTCAAAAGAGCCCACACACTCAGCTCTTAACCCCAGTGTGCAGAAAGTGTCAAAACGTGGTTTTCAGCAGAAATAAACATGTTTCTGCAAGTTTGGTCACCCCCATGTAAGTTATGGGGCAGTAACAGCACGCTTTTGAAAACGTGTTTTTCAGCCCGAAATAAACGCGTTTTTTCAGACAACTGAATCCCTAAGTAACTGCAAGGCTCAAAAGAGCCCACACACTCAGCTCTTAACCCAAGTGTGCAGAAAGTGTCAAAACGTGTTTTTCAGCAGAAATAAACATGTTTCTGCAAGTTTGGTCACCCCCATGTAAGTTATGGGGCAGTAACAGCACAATTTTGAAAACGTGTTTTTCAGCCCGAAATAAACGCGTTTTTTCAGACAACTGAATCCCTATGTAACTGCAAGTCTCAAAAGAGCCCACACACTCAGCTCTTAACCCCAGTGTGCAGAAAGTGTCAAAACGTGTTTTTCAGCAGAAATAAACATGTTTCTGCAAGTTTGGTCACCCCCATGTAAGTTATGGGGCAGTAACAGCACACTTTTGAAAACGTGTTTTTCAGCCCGAAATAAACGCGTTTTTTCAGACAACTGAATCCCTATGTAACTGCAAGGCTCAAAAGAGCCCACACACTCAGCTCTTAACCCCAGTGTGCAGAAAGTGTCAAAACGTGTTTTTCAGCAGAAATAAACATGTTTCTGCAAGTTTGGTCACCCCCATCTAAGTTATGGGGCAGTAACAGCACACTTTTGAAAACGTGTTTTTCAGCCCGAAATAAACGCGTTTTTTCAGACAACTGAATCCCTATGTAACTGCAAGACTCAGAAGAGCCCACACACTCAGCTCTTAACCCCAGTGTGCAGAAAGTGTCAAAACGTGATTTTCAGCAGAAATAAACATGTTTCTGCAAGTTTGGTCACCCCGATGTAAGTTATGGGGCAGTAACAGCACACTTTTGAAAACGTGTTTTTCAGCCCGAAATAAACGCGTTTTTTCAGACAACTGAATCCCTATGTAACTGCAAGACTCAGAAGAGCCCACACACTCAGCTCTTAACCCCAGTGTGCAGAAAGTGTCAAAACGTGATTTTCAGCAGAAATAAACATGTTTCTGCAAGTTTGGTCACCCCGATGTAAGTTATGGGGCAGTAACAGCACACTTTTGAAAACGTGTTTTTCAGCCCGAAATAAACGCGTTTTTTCAGACAACTGAATCCCTATGTAACTGCAAGGCTCAGAAGAGCCCACACACTCAGCTCTTAACCCCAGTGTGCAGAAAGTGTTAAAACGTGATTTTCAGCAGAAATAAAAATGTTTCGTCAAGTTGGGTCAACCCCATGTAAGTTATGGGGCAGTAACAGCACAATTTTGAAAACGTGTTTTTCAGCCCGAAATAAACGCGTTTTTTCAGACAACTGAATCCCTATCTAACTGCAAGGCTCAAAAGAGCCCACACACTCAGCTCTTAACCCCAGTGTGCAGAAAGTGTCAAAACGTGGTTTTCAGCAGAAATAAACATGTTTCTGCAAGTTTGGTCACCCCCATGTAAGTTATGGGGCAGTAACAGCACGCTTTTGAAAACGTGTTTTTCAGCCCGAAATAAACGCGTTTTTTCAGACAACTGAATCCCTAAGTAACTGCAAGGCTCAAAAGAGCCCACACACTCAGCTCTTAACCCAAGTGTGCAGAAAGTGTCAAAACGTGTTTTTCAGCAGAAATAAACATGTTTCTGCAAGTTTGGTCACCCCCATGTAAGTTATGGGGCAGTAACAGCACACTTTTGAAAACGTGTTTTTCAGCCCGAAATAAACGCGTTTTATCAGGCAACTGAATCCCTATGTAACTGCAAGGCTCAGAAGAGCCCACACACTCAGCTCTTAACCCCAGTGTGCAGAAAGTGTCAAAACGTGTTTTTCAGCAGAAATAAACATGTTTCTGCAAGTTTGGTCACCCCCATGTAAGTTATGGGGCAGTAACAGCACGCTTTTGAAAACGTGTTTTTCAGCCCGAAATAAACGCGTTTTTTCAGACAACTGAATCCCTAAGTAACTGCAAGGCTCAAAAGAGCCCACACACTCAGCTCTTAACCCAAGTGTGCAGAAAGTGTCAAAACGTGTTTTTCAGCAGAAATAAACATGTTTCTGCAAGTTTGGTCACCCCCATGTAAGTTATGGGGCAGTAACAGCACACTTTTGAAAACGTGTTTTTCAGCCCGAAATAAACGCGTTTTTTCAGGCAACTGAATCCCTATGTAACTGCAAGACTCAGAAGAGCCCACACACTCAGCTCTTAACCCCAGTGTGCAGAAAGTGTCAAAACGTGTTTTTCAGCAGAAATAAACATGTTTCTGCAAGTTTGGTCACCCCCATCTAAGTTATGGGGCAGTAACAGCACACTTTTGAAAACGTGTTTTTCAGCCCGAAATAAACGCGTTTTTTCAGACAACTGAATCCCTATGTAACTGCAAGACTCAGAAGAGCCCACACACTCAGCTCTTAACCCCAGTGTGCAGAAAGTGTCAAAACGTGATTTTCAGCAGAAATAAACATGTTTCTGCAAGTTTGGTCACCCCGATGTAAGTTATGGGGCAGTAACAGCACACTTTTGAAAACGTGTTTTTCAGCCCGAAATAATCGCGTTTTTTCAGACAACTGAATCCCTATGTAACTGCAAGGCTCAAAAGGGCCCACACACTCAGCTCTTAACCCCAGTGTGCAGAAAGTGTCAAAACGTGTTTTTCAGCAGAAATAAACATGTTTCTGCAAGTTTGGTCACCCCCATATAAGTTATGGGGCAGTAACAGCACACTTTTGAAAACGTGTTTTTCAGCCCGAAATAAACGCGTTTTTTCAGACAACTGAATCCCTATGTAACTGCAAGACTCAGAAGAGCCCACACACTCAGCTCTTAACCCCAGTGTGCAGAAAGTGTCAAAACGTGATTTTCAGCAGAAATAAACATGTTTCTGCAAGTTTGGTCACCCCGATGTAAGTTATGGGGCAGTAACAGCACACTTTTGAAAACGTGTTTTTCAGCCCGAAATAAACGCGTTTTTTCAGACAACTGAATCCCTATGTAACTGCAAGACTCAGAAGAGCCCACACACTCAGCTCTTAACCCCAGTGTGCAGAAAGTGTTAAAACGTGATTTTCAGCAGAAATAAAAATGTTTCGTCAAGTTTGGTCAACCCCATGTAAGTTATGGGGCAGTAACAGCACAATTTTGAAAACGTGTTTTTCAGCCCGAAATAAACGCGTTTTTTCAGACAACTGAATCCCTATGTAACTGCAAGGCTCAAAAGAGCCCACACACTCAGCTCTTAACCCCAGTGTGCAGAAAGTGTCAAAACGTGTTTTTCAGCAGAAATAAACATGTTTCTGCAAGTTTGGTCACCCCCATGTAAGTTATGGGGCAGTAACAGCACGCTTTTGAAAACGTGTTTTTCAGCCCGAAATAAACGCGTTTTTTCAGACAACTGAATCCCTAAGTAACTGCAAGGCTCAAAAGGGCCCACACACTCAGCTCTTAACCCCAGTGTGCAGAAAGTGTCAAAACGTGTTTTTCAGCAGAAATAAACATGTTTCTGCAAGTTTGGTCACCCCCATGTAAGTTATGGGGCAGTAACAGCACGCTTTTGAAAACGTGTTTTTCAGCCCGAAATAAACGCGTTTTTTCAGACAACTGAATCCCTAAGTAACTGCAAGGCTCAAAAGGGCCCACACACTCAGCTCTTAACCCCAGTGTGCAGAAAGTGTCAAAACGTGTTTTTCAGCAGAAATAAACATGTTTCTGCAAGTTTGGTCACCCCCATGTAAGTTATGGGGCAGTAACAGCACACTTTTGAAAACGTGTTTTTCAGCCCGAAATAAACGCGTTTTTCAGGCAACTGAATCCCTATGTAACTGCAAGACTCAGAAGAGCCCACACACTCAGCTCTTAACCCCAGTGTGCAGAAAGTGTCAAAACGTGATTTTCAGCAGAAATAAACATGTTTCTGCAAGTTTGGTCACCCCCATGTAAGTTATGGGGCAGTAACAGCACACTTTTGAAAACGTGTTTTTCAGCCCGAAATAAACGCGTTTTTTCAGACAACTGAATCCCTAAGTAACTGCAAGGCTCAAAAGAGCCCACACACTCAGCTCTTAACCCAAGTGTGCAGAAAGTGTCAAAACGTGTTTTTCAGCAGAAATAAACATGTTTCTGCAAGTTTGGTCACCCCCATGTAAGTTATGGGGCAGTAACAGCACACTTTTGAAAACGTGTTTTTCAGCCCGAAATAAACGCGTTTTTTCAGGCAACTGAATCCCTATGTAACTGCAAGGCTCAGAAGAGCCCACACACTCAGCTCTTAACCCCAGGGTGCAGAAAGTGTCAAAACGTGATTTTCAGCAGAAATAAACATGTTTCTGCAAGTTTGGTCACCCCCATGTAAGTTATGGGGCAGTAACAGCACACTTTTGAAAACGTGTTTTTCAGCCCGAAATAAACGCGTTTTTTCAGGCAACTGAATCCCTATGTAACTGCAAGGCTCAGAAGAGCCCACACACTCAGCTCTTAACCCCAGGGTGCAGAAAGTGTCAAAACGTGATTTTCAGCAGAAATAAACATGTTTCTGCAAGTTTGGTCAACCCCATGTAAGTTATGGGGCAGTAACAGCACAATTTTGAAAACGTGTTTTTCAGCCCGAAATAAACGCGTTTTTTCAGACAACTGAATCCCTATGTAACTGCAAGACTCAGAAGAGCCCACACACTCAGCTCTTAACCCCAGTGTGCAGAAAGTGTCAAAACGTGATTTTCAGCAGAAATAAACGTTTCTGCAAGTTTGGTCAACCCCATGTAAGTTATGGGGCAGTAACAGCACAATTTTGAAAACGTGTTTTTCAGCCCGAAATAAACGCGTTTTTTCAGACAACTGAATCCCTAAGTAACTGCAAGGCTCAAAAGGGCCCACACACTCAGCTCTTAACCCCAGTGTGCAGAAAGTGTCAAAACGTGTTTTTCAGCAGAAATAAACATGTTTCTGCAAGTTTGGTCACCCCCATGTAAGTTATGGGGCAGTAACAGCACACTTTTGAAAACGTGTTTTTCAGCAAAATAAACGCGTTTTTTCAGACAACTGAATCCATATGTAACTGCAAGACTCAGAAGAGCCCACACACTCAGCTCTTAACCCCAGTGTGCAGAAAGTGTCAAAACGTGATTTTCAACAGAAATAAACATGTTTCTGCAAGTTTGGTCACCCCCATGTAAGTTATGGGGCAGTAACAGCACACTTTTGAAAACGTGTTTTTCAGCCCGAAATAAACGCGTTTTATCAGGCAACTGAATCCCTATGTAACTGCAAGGCTCAGAAGAGCCCACACACTCAGCTCTTAACCCCAGTGTGCAGAAAGTGTCAAAACGTGTTTTTCAGCAGAAATAAACATGTTTCTGCAAGTTTGGTCACCCCCATGTAAGTTATGGGGCAGTAACAGCACACTTTTGAAAACGTGTTTTTCAGCCCGAAATAAACGCGTTTTTTCAGACAACTGAATCCCTATGTAACTGCAAGGCTCAAAAGGGCCCACACACTCAGCTCTTAACCCCAGTGTGCAGAAAGTGTCAAAACGTGTTTTTCAGCAGAAATAAACATGTTTCTGCAAGTTTGGTCACCCCCATGTAAGTTATGGGGCAGTAACAGCACACTTTTGAAAACGTGTTTTTCAGCCCGAAATAAACGCGTTTTTTCAGACAACTGAATCCCTATGTAACTGCAAGACTCAGAAGAGCCCACACACTCAGCTCTTAACCCCAGTGTGCAGAAAGTGTCAAAACGTGATTTTCAGCAGAAATAAACATGTTTCTGCAAGTTTGGTCACCCCCATGTAAGTTATGGGGCAGTAACAGCACACTTTTGAAAACGTGTTTTTCAGCCCGAAATAAACGCGTTTTTTTCAGACAACTGAATCCCTATGTAACTGCAAGGCTCAAAAGAGCCCACACACTCAGCTCTTAACCCCAGTGTGCAGAAAGTGTCAAAACGTGTTTTTCAGCAGAAATAAACATGTTTCTGCAAGTTTGGTCACCCCCATGTAAGTTATGGGGCAGTAACAGCACACTTTTGAAAACGTGTTTTTCAGCCCGGAATAAACGCGTTTTTTCAGACAACTGAATCCCTATGTAGCTGCAAGGCTCAAAAGAGCCCACACACTCAGCTTTTAACCCAAGTGTGCAGAAAGTGTCAAAACGTGTTTTTCAGCAGAAATAAACATGTTTCTGCAAGTTTGGTCACCCCCATGTAAGTTATGGGGCAGTAACAGCACACTTTTGAAAACGTGTTTTTCAGCCCGAAATAAACGCGTTTTTTCAGACAACTGAATCCCTATGTAACTGCAAGGCTCAAAAGAGCCCACACACTCAGCTCTTAACCCCAGTGTGCAGAAAGTGTCAAAACGTGTTTTTCAGCAGAAATAAACATGTTTCTGCAAGTTTGGTCACCCCCATGTAAGTTATGGGGCAGTAACAGCACACTTTTGAAAACGTGTTTTTCAGCCCGAAATAAACGCGTTTTTTCAGGCAACTGAATCCCTATGTAACTGCAAGGCTCAGAAGAGCCCACACACTCAGCTCTTAACCCCAGGGTGCAGAAAGTGTCAAAACGTGATTTTCAGCAGAAATAAACATGTTTCTGCAAGTTTGGTCACCCCCATGTAAGTTATGGGGCAGTAACAGCACACTTTTGAAAACGTGTTTTTCAGCCCGAAATAAACGCGTTTTTTCAGGCAACTGAATCCCTATGTAACTGCAAGGCTCAGAAGAGCCCACACACTCAGCTCTTAACCCCAGGGTGCAGAAAGTGTCAAAACGTGATTTTCAGCAGAAATAAACATGTTTCTGCAAGTTTGGTCAACCCCATGTAAGTTATGGGGCAGTAACAGCACAATTTTGAAAACGTGTTTTTCAGCCCGAAATAAACGCGTTTTTTCAGACAACTGAATCCCTATGTAACTGCAAGACTCAGAAGAGCCCACACACTCAGCTCTTAACCCCAGTGTGCAGAAAGTGTCAAAACGTGATTTTCAGCAGAAATAAACGTTTCTGCAAGTTTGGTCAACCCCATGTAAGTTATGGGGCAGTAACAGCACAATTTTGAAAACGTGTTTTTCAGCCCGAAATAAACGCGTTTTTTCAGACAACTGAATCCCTAAGTAACTGCAAGGCTCAAAAGGGCCCACACACTCAGCTCTTAACCCCAGTGTGCAGAAAGTGTCAAAACGTGTTTTTCAGCAGAAATAAACATGTTTCTGCAAGTTTGGTCACCCCCATGTAAGTTATGGGGCAGTAACAGCACACTTTTGAAAACGTGTTTTTCAGCAAAATAAACGCGTTTTTTCAGACAACTGAATCCATATGTAACTGCAAGACTCAGAAGAGCCCACACACTCAGCTCTTAACCCCAGTGTGCAGAAAGTGTCAAAACGTGATTTTCAACAGAAATAAACATGTTTCTGCAAGTTTGGTCACCCCCATGTAAGTTATGGGGCAGTAACAGCACACTTTTGAAAACGTGTTTTTCAGCCCGAAATAAACGCGTTTTATCAGGCAACTGAATCCCTATGTAACTGCAAGGCTCAGAAGAGCCCACACACTCAGCTCTTAACCCCAGTGTGCAGAAAGTGTCAAAACGTGTTTTTCAGCAGAAATAAACATGTTTCTGCAAGTTTGGTCACCCCCATGTAAGTTATGGGGCAGTAACAGCACACTTTTGAAAACGTGTTTTTCAGCCCGAAATAAACGCGTTTTTTCAGACAACTGAATCCCTATGTAACTGCAAGGCTCAAAAGGGCCCACACACTCAGCTCTTAACCCCAGTGTGCAGAAAGTGTCAAAACGTGTTTTTCAGCAGAAATAAACATGTTTCTGCAAGTTTGGTCACCCCCATGTAAGTTATGGGGCAGTAACAGCACACTTTTGAAAACGTGTTTTTCAGCCCGAAATAAACGCGTTTTTTCAGACAACTGAATCCCTATGTAACTGCAAGACTCAGAAGAGCCCACACACTCAGCTCTTAACCCCAGTGTGCAGAAAGTGTCAAAACGTGATTTTCAGCAGAAATAAACATGTTTCTGCAAGTTTGGTCACCCCCATGTAAGTTATGGGGCAGTAACAGCACACTTTTGAAAACGTGTTTTTCAGCCCGAAATAAACGCGTTTTTTTCAGACAACTGAATCCCTATGTAACTGCAAGGCTCAAAAGAGCCCACACACTCAGCTCTTAACCCCAGTGTGCAGAAAGTGTCAAAACGTGTTTTTCAGCAGAAATAAACATGTTTCTGCAAGTTTGGTCACCCCCATGTAAGTTATGGGGCAGTAACAGCACACTTTTGAAAACGTGTTTTTCAGCCCGGAATAAACGCGTTTTTTCAGACAACTGAATCCCTATGTAGCTGCAAGGCTCAAAAGAGCCCACACACTCAGCTTTTAACCCAAGTGTGCAGAAAGTGTCAAAACGTGTTTTTCAGCAGAAATAAACATGTTTCTGCAAGTTTGGTCACCCCCATGTAAGTTATGGGGCAGTAACAGCACACTTTTGAAAACGTGTTTTTCAGCCCGAAATAAACGCGTTTTTTCAGACAACTGAATCCCTATGTAACTGCAAGGCTCAAAAGAGCCCACACACTCAGCTCTTAACCCCAGTGTGCAGAAAGTGTCAAAACGTGTTTTTCAGCAGAAATAAACATGTTTCTGCAAGTTTGGTCACCCCCATGTAAGTTATGGGGCAGTAACAGCACACTTTTGAAAACGTGTTTTTCAGCCCGAAATAAACGCGTTTTTTCAGACAACTGAATCCCTATGTAACTGCAAGACTCAGAAGAGCCCACACACTCAGCTCTTAACCCCAGTGTGCAGAAAGTGTCAAAACGTGTTTTTCAGCAGAAATAAACATGTTTCTGCAAGTTTGGTCACCCCCATGTAAGTTATGGGGCAGTAACAGCACACTTTTGAAAACGTGTTTTTCAGCCCGAAATAAACGCGTTTTTTCAGGCAACTGAATCCCTATGTAACTGCAAGACTCAGAAGAGCCCACACACTCAGCTCTTAACCCCAGTGTGCAGAAAGTGTCAAAACGTGTTTTTCAGCAGAAATAAACATGTTTCTGCAAGTTTGGTCACCCCCATCTAAGTTATGGGGCAGTAACAGCACACTTTTGAAAACGTGTTTTTCAGCCCGAAATAAACGCGTTTTTTCAGACAACTGAATCCCTATGTAACTGCAAGACTCAGAAGAGCCCACACACTCAGCTCTTAACCCCAGTGTGCAGAAAGTGTCAAAACGTGATTTTCAGCAGAAATAAACATGTTTCTGCAAGTTTGGTCACCCCGATGTAAGTTATGGGGCAGTAACAGCACACTTTTGAAAACGTGTTTTTCAGCCCGAAATAATCGCGTTTTTTCAGACAACTGAATCCCTATGTAACTGCAAGGCTCAAAAGGGCCCACACACTCAGCTCTTAACCCCAGTGTGCAGAAAGTGTCAAAACGTGTTTTTCAGCAGAAATAAACATGTTTCTGCAAGTTTGGTCACCCCCATATAAGTTATGGGGCAGTAACAGCACACTTTTGAAAACGTGTTTTTCAGCCCGAAATAAACGCGTTTTTTCAGACAACTGAATCCCTATGTAACTGCAAGACTCAGAAGAGCCCACACACTCAGCTCTTAACCCCAGTGTGCAGAAAGTGTCAAAACGTGATTTTCAGCAGAAATAAACATGTTTCTGCAAGTTTGGTCACCCCGATGTAAGTTATGGGGCAGTAACAGCACACTTTTGAAAACGTGTTTTTCAGCCCGAAATAAACGCGTTTTTTCAGACAACTGAATCCCTATGTAACTGCAAGGCTCAGAAGAGCCCACACACTCAGCTCTTAACCCCAGTGTGCAGAAAGTGTTAAAACGTGATTTTCAGCAGAAATAAAAATGTTTCGTCAAGTTTGGTCAACCCCATGTAAGTTATGGGGCAGTAACAGCACAATTTTGAAAACGTGTTTTTCAGCCCGAAATAAACGCGTTTTTTCAGACAACTGAATCCCTATCTAACTGCAAGGCTCAAAAGAGCCCACACACTCAGCTCTTAACCCCAGTGTGCAGAAAGTGTCAAAACGTGGTTTTCAGCAGAAATAAACATGTTTCTGCAAGTTTGGTCACCCCCATGTAAGTTATGGGGCAGTAACAGCACGCTTTTGAAAACGTGTTTTTCAGCCCGAAATAAACGCGTTTTTTCAGACAACTGAATCCCTAAGTAACTGCAAGGCTCAAAAGAGCCCACACACTCAGCTCTTAACCCAAGTGTGCAGAAAGTGTCAAAACGTGTTTTTCAGCAGAAATAAACATGTTTCTGCAAGTTTGGTCACCCCCATGTAAGTTATGGGGCAGTAACAGCACAATTTTGAAAACGTGTTTTTCAGCCCGAAATAAACGCGTTTTTTCAGACAACTGAATCCCTATGTAACTGCAAGTCTCAAAAGAGCCCACACACTCAGCTCTTAACCCCAGTGTGCAGAAAGTGTCAAAACGTGTTTTTCAGCAGAAATAAACATGTTTCTGCAAGTTTGGTCACCCCCATGTAAGTTATGGGGCAGTAACAGCACACTTTTGAAAACGTGTTTTTCAGCCCGAAATAAACGCGTTTTTTCAGACAACTGAATCCCTATGTAACTGCAAGGCTCAAAAGAGCCCACACACTCAGCTCTTAACCCCAGTGTGCAGAAAGTGTCAAAACGTGTTTTTCAGCAGAAATAAACATGTTTCTGCAAGTTTGGTCACCCCCATCTAAGTTATGGGGCAGTAACAGCACACTTTTGAAAACGTGTTTTTCAGCCCGAAATAAACGCGTTTTTTCAGACAACTGAATCCCTATGTAACTGCAAGACTCAGAAGAGCCCACACACTCAGCTCTTAACCCCAGTGTGCAGAAAGTGTCAAAACGTGATTTTCAGCAGAAATAAACATGTTTCTGCAAGTTTGGTCACCCCGATGTAAGTTATGGGGCAGTAACAGCACACTTTTGAAAACGTGTTTTTCAGCCCGAAATAAACGCGTTTTTTCAGACAACTGAATCCCTATGTAACTGCAAGACTCAGAAGAGCCCACACACTCAGCTCTTAACCCCAGTGTGCAGAAAGTGTCAAAACGTGATTTTCAGCAGAAATAAACATGTTTCTGCAAGTTTGGTCACCCCGATGTAAGTTATGGGGCAGTAACAGCACACTTTTGAAAACGTGTTTTTCAGCCCGAAATAAACGCGTTTTTTCAGACAACTGAATCCCTATGTAACTGCAAGGCTCAGAAGAGCCCACACACTCAGCTCTTAACCCCAGTGTGCAGAAAGTGTTAAAACGTGATTTTCAGCAGAAATAAAAATGTTTCGTCAAGTTGGGTCAACCCCATGTAAGTTATGGGGCAGTAACAGCACAATTTTGAAAACGTGTTTTTCAGCCCGAAATAAACGCGTTTTTTCAGGCAACTGAATCCCTATGTAACTGCAAGGCTCAGAAGAGCCCACACACTCAGCTCTTAACCCCAGTGTGCAGAAAGTGTCAAAACGTGTTTTTCAGCAGAAATAAACATGTTTCTGCAAGTTTGGTCACCCCCATGTAAGTTATGGGGCAGTAACAGCACGCTTTTGAAAACGTGTTTTTCAGCCCGAAATAAACGCGTTTTTTCAGACAACTGAATCCCTAAGTAACTGCAAGGCTCAAAAGAGCCCACACACTCAGCTCTTAACCCCAGTGTGCAGAAAGTGTCAAAACGTGTTTTTCAGCAGAAATAAACATGTTTCTGCAAGTTTGGTCACCCCCATGTAAGTTATGGGGCAGTAACAGCACACTTTTGAAAACGTGTTTTTCAGCCCGAAATAAACGCGTTTTTTCAGGCAACTGAATCCCTATGTAACTGCAAGACTCAGAAGAGCCCACACACTCAGCTCTTAACCCCAGTGTGCAGAAAGTGTCAAAACGTGTTTTTCAGCAGAAATAAACATGTTTCTGCAAGTTTGGTCACCCCCATCTAAGTTATGGGGCAGTAACAGCACACTTTTGAAAACGTGTTTTTCAGCCCGAAATAAACGCGTTTTTTCAGACAACTGAATCCCTATGTAACTGCAAGACTCAGAAGAGCCCACACACTCAGCTCTTAACCCCAGTGTGCAGAAAGTGTCAAAACGTGATTTTCAGCAGAAATAAACATGTTTCTGCAAGTTTGGTCACCCCCATGTAAGTTATGGGGCAGTAACAGCACACTTTTGAAAACGTGTTTTTCAGCCCGAAATAATCGCGTTTTTTCAGACAACTGAATCCCTATGTAACTGCAAGGCTCAAAAGGGCCCACACACTCAGCTCTTAACCCCAGTGTGCAGAAAGTGTCAAAACGTGTTTTTCAGCAGAAATAAACATGTTTCTGCAAGTTTGGTCACCCCCATATAAGTTATGGGGCAGTAACAGCACACTTTTGAAAACGTGTTTTTCAGCCCGAAATAAACGCGTTTTTTCAGACAACTGAATCCCTATGTAACTGCAAGACTCAGAAGAGCCCACACACTCAGCTCTTAACCCCAGTGTGCAGAAAGTGTCAAAACGTGATTTTCAGCAGAAATAAACATGTTTCTGCAAGTTTGGTCACCCCGATGTAAGTTATGGGGCAGTAACAGCACACTTTTGAAAACGTGTTTTTCAGCCCGAAATAAACGCGTTTTTTCAGACAACTGAATCCCTATGTAACTGCAAGACTCAGAAGAGCCCACACACTCAGCTCTTAACCCCAGTGTGCAGAAAGTGTTAAAACGTGATTTTCAGCAGAAATAAAAATGTTTCGTCAAGTTTGGTCAACCCCATGTAAGTTATGGGGCAGTAACAGCACAATTTTGAAAACGTGTTTTTCAGCCCGAAATAAACGCGTTTTTTCAGACAACTGAATCCCTATGTAACTGCAAGGCTCAAAAGAGCCCACACACTCAGCTCTTAACCCCAGTGTGCAGAAAGTGTCAAAACGTGTTTTTCAGCAGAAATAAACATGTTTCTGCAAGTTTGGTCACCCCCATGTAAGTTATGGGGCAGTAACAGCACGCTTTTGAAAACGTGTTTTTCAGCCCGAAATAAACGCGTTTTTTCAGACAACTGAATCCCTAAGTAACTGCAAGGCTCAAAAGGGCCCACACACTCAGCTCTTAACCCCAGTGTGCAGAAAGTGTCAAAACGTGTTTTTCAGCAGAAATAAACATGTTTCTGCAAGTTTGGTCACCCCCATGTAAGTTATGGGGCAGTAACAGCACGCTTTTGAAAACGTGTTTTTCAGCCCGAAATAAACGCGTTTTTTCAGACAACTGAATCCCTAAGTAACTGCAAGGCTCAAAAGGGCCCACACACTCAGCTCTTAACCCCAGTGTGCAGAAAGTGTCAAAACGTGTTTTTCAGCAGAAATAAACATGTTTCTGCAAGTTTGGTCACCCCCATGTAAGTTATGGGGCAGTAACAGCACACTTTTGAAAACGTGTTTTTCAGCCCGAAATAAACGCGTTTTTCAGGCAACTGAATCCCTATGTAACTGCAAGACTCAGAAGAGCCCACACACTCAGCTCTTAACCCCAGTGTGCAGAAAGTGTCAAAACGTGATTTTCAGCAGAAATAAACATGTTTCTGCAAGTTTGGTCACCCCCATGTAAGTTATGGGGCAGTAACAGCACACTTTTGAAAACGTGTTTTTCAGCCCGAAATAAACGCGTTTTTTCAGGCAACTGAATCCCTATGTAACTGCAAGGCTCAGAAGAGCCCACACACTCAGCTCTTAACCCCAGGGTGCAGAAAGTGTCAAAACGTGATTTTCAGCAGAAATAAACATGTTTCTGCAAGTTTGGTCACCCCCATGTAAGTTATGGGGCAGTAACAGCACACTTTTGAAAACGTGTTTTTCAGCCCGAAATAAACGCGTTTTTTCAGGCAACTGAATCCCTATGTAACTGCAAGGCTCAGAAGAGCCCACACACTCAGCTCTTAACCCCAGGGTGCAGAAAGTGTCAAAACGTGATTTTCAGCAGAAATAAACATGTTTCTGCAAGTTTGGTCAACCCCATGTAAGTTATGGGGCAGTAACAGCACAATTTTGAAAACGTGTTTTTCAGCCCGAAATAAACGCGTTTTTTCAGTCAACTGAATCCCTATGTAACTGCAAGACTCAGAAGAGCCCACACACTCAGCTCTTAACCCCAGTGTGCAGAAAGTGTCAAAACGTGATTTTCAGCAGAAATAAACGTTTCTGCAAGTTTGGTCAACCCCATGTAAGTTATGGGGCAGTAACAGCACAATTTTGAAAACGTGTTTTTCAGCCCGAAATAAACGCGTTTTTTCAGACAACTGAATCCCTAAGTAACTGCAAGGCTCAAAAGGGCCCACACACTCAGCTCTTAACCCCAGTGTGCAGAAAGTGTCAAAACGTGTTTTTCAGCAGAAATAAACATGTTTCTGCAAGTTTGGTCACCCCCATGTAAGTTATGGGGCAGTAACAGCACACTTTTGAAAACGTGTTTTTCAGCAAAATAAACGCGTTTTTTCAGACAACTGAATCCATATGTAACTGCAAGACTCAGAAGAGCCCACACACTCAGCTCTTAACCCCAGTGTGCAGAAAGTGTCAAAACGTGATTTTCAACAGAAATAAACATGTTTCTGCAAGTTTGGTCACCCCCATGTAAGTTATGGGGCAGTAACAGCACACTTTTGAAAACGTGTTTTTCAGCCCGAAATAAACGCGTTTTATCAGGCAACTGAATCCCTATGTAACTGCAAGGCTCAGAAGAGCCCACACACTCAGCTCTTAACCCCAGTGTGCAGAAAGTGTCAAAACGTGTTTTTCAGCAGAAATAAACATGTTTCTGCAAGTTTGGTCACCCCCATGTAAGTTATGGGGCAGTAACAGCACACTTTTGAAAACGTGTTTTTCAGCCCGAAATAAACGCGTTTTTTCAGACAACTGAATCCCTATGTAACTGCAAGGCTCAAAAGGGCCCACACACTCAGCTCTTAACCCCAGTGTGCAGAAAGTGTCAAAACGTGTTTTTCAGCAGAAATAAACATGTTTCTGCAAGTTTGGTCACCCCCATGTAAGTTATGGGGCAGTAACAGCACACTTTTGAAAACGTGTTTTTCAGCCCGAAATAAACGCGTTTTTTCAGACAACTGAATCCCTATGTAACTGCAAGACTCAGAAGAGCCCACACACTCAGCTCTTAACCCCAGTGTGCAGAAAGTGTCAAAACGTGATTTTCAGCAGAAATAAACATGTTTCTGCAAGTTTGGTCACCCCCATGTAAGTTATGGGGCAGTAACAGCACACTTTTGAAAACGTGTTTTTCAGCCCGAAATAAACGCGTTTTTTTCAGACAACTGAATCCCTATGTAACTGCAAGGCTCAAAAGAGCCCACACACTCAGCTCTTAACCCCAGTGTGCAGAAAGTGTCAAAACGTGTTTTTCAGCAGAAATAAACATGTTTCTGCAAGTTTGGTCACCCCCATGTAAGTTATGGGGCAGTAACAGCACACTTTTGAAAACGTGTTTTTCAGCCCGGAATAAACGCGTTTTTTCAGACAACTGAATCCCTATGTAGCTGCAAGGCTCAAAAGAGCCCACACACTCAGCTTTTAACCCAAGTGTGCAGAAAGTGTCAAAACGTGTTTTTCAGCAGAAATAAACATGTTTCTGCAAGTTTGGTCACCCCCATGTAAGTTATGGGGCAGTAACAGCACACTTTTGAAAACGTGTTTTTCAGCCCGAAATAAACGCGTTTTTTCAGACAACTGAATCCCTATGTAACTGCAAGGCTCAAAAGAGCCCACACACTCAGCTCTTAACCCCAGTGTGCAGAAAGTGTCAAAACGTGTTTTTCAGCAGAAATAAACATGTTTCTGCAAGTTTGGTCACCCCCATGTAAGTTATGGGGCAGTAACAGCACACTTTTGAAAACGTGTTTTTCAGCCCGAAATAAACGCGTTTTTTCAGACAACTGAATCCCTATGTAACTGCAAGACTCAGAAGAGCCCACACACTCAGCTCTTAACCCCAGTGTGCAGAAAGTGTCAAAACGTGTTTTTCAGCAGAAATAAACATGTTTCTGCAAGTTTGGTCACCCCCATGTAAGTTATGGGGCAGTAACAGCACACTTTTGAAAACGTGTTTTTCAGCCCGAAATAAACGCGTTTTTTCAGGCAACTGAATCCCTATGTAACTGCAAGACTCAGAAGAGCCCACACACTCAGCTCTTAACCCCAGTGTGCAGAAAGTGTCAAAACGTGTTTTTCAGCAGAAATAAACATGTTTCTGCAAGTTTGGTCACCCCCATCTAAGTTATGGGGCAGTAACAGCACACTTTTGAAAACGTGTTTTTCAGCCCGAAATAAACGCGTTTTTTCAGACAACTGAATCCCTATGTAACTGCAAGACTCAGAAGAGCCCACACACTCAGCTCTTAACCCCAGTGTGCAGAAAGTGTCAAAACGTGATTTTCAGCAGAAATAAACATGTTTCTGCAAGTTTGGTCACCCCGATGTAAGTTATGGGGCAGTAACAGCACACTTTTGAAAACGTGTTTTTCAGCCCGAAATAATCGCGTTTTTTCAGACAACTGAATCCCTATGTAACTGCAAGGCTCAAAAGGGCCCACACACTCAGCTCTTAACCCCAGTGTGCAGAAAGTGTCAAAACGTGTTTTTCAGCAGAAATAAACATGTTTCTGCAAGTTTGGTCACCCCCATATAAGTTATGGGGCAGTAACAGCACACTTTTGAAAACGTGTTTTTCAGCCCGAAATAAACGCGTTTTTTCAGACAACTGAATCCCTATGTAACTGCAAGACTCAGAAGAGCCCACACACTCAGCTCTTAACCCCAGTGTGCAGAAAGTGTCAAAACGTGATTTTCAGCAGAAATAAACATGTTTCTGCAAGTTTGGTCACCCCGATGTAAGTTATGGGGCAGTAACAGCACACTTTTGAAAACGTGTTTTTCAGCCCGAAATAAACGCGTTTTTTCAGACAACTGAATCCCTATGTAACTGCAAGGCTCAGAAGAGCCCACACACTCAGCTCTTAACCCCAGTGTGCAGAAAGTGTTAAAACGTGATTTTCAGCAGAAATAAAAATGTTTCGTCAAGTTTGGTCAACCCCATGTAAGTTATGGGGCAGTAACAGCACAATTTTGAAAACGTGTTTTTCAGCCCGAAATAAACGCGTTTTTTCAGACAACTGAATCCCTATCTAACTGCAAGGCTCAAAAGAGCCCACACACTCAGCTCTTAACCCCAGTGTGCAGAAAGTGTCAAAACGTGGTTTTCAGCAGAAATAAACATGTTTCTGCAAGTTTGGTCACCCCCATGTAAGTTATGGGGCAGTAACAGCACGCTTTTGAAAACGTGTTTTTCAGCCCGAAATAAACGCGTTTTTTCAGACAACTGAATCCCTATGTAACTGCAAGGCTCAAAAGAGCCCACACACTCAGCTCTTAACCCCAGTGTGCAGAAAGTGTCAAAACGTGTTTTTCAGCAGAAATAAACATGTTTCTGCAAGTTTGGTCACCCCCATGTAAGTTATGGGGCAGTAACAGCACAATTTTGAAAACGTGTTTTTCAGCCCGAAATAAACGCGTTTTTTCAGACAACTGAATCCCTATGTAACTGCAAGTCTCAAAAGAGCCCACACACTCAGCTCTTAACCCCAGTGTGCAGAAAGTGTCAAAACGTGTTTTTCAGCAGAAATAAACATGTTTCTGCAAGTTTGGTCACCCCCATGTAAGTTATGGGGCAGTAACAGCACACTTTTGAAAACGTGTTTTTCAGCCCGAAATAAACGCGTTTTTTCAGACAACTGAATCCCTATGTAACTGCAAGGCTCAAAAGAGCCCACACACTCAGCTCTTAACCCCAGTGTGCAGAAAGTGTCAAAACGTGTTTTTCAGCAGAAATAAACATGTTTCTGCAAGTTTGGTCACCCCCATGTAAGTTATGGGGCAGTAACAGCACACTTTTGAAAACGTGTTTTTCAGCCCGAAATAAACGCGTTTTTTCAGACAACTGAATCCCTATGTAACTGCAAGACTCAGAAGAGCCCACACACTCAGCTCTTAACCCCAGTGTGCAGAAAGTGTCAAAACGTGTTTTTCAGCAGAAATAAACATGTTTCTGCAAGTTTGGTCACCCCCATGTAAGTTATGGGGCAGTAACAGCACACTTTTGAAAACGTGTTTTTCAGCCCGAAATAAACGCGTTTTTTCAGACAACTGAATCCCTATGTAACTGCAAGGCTCAAAAGAGCCCACACACTCAGCTCTTAACCCCAGTGTGCAGAAAGTGTCAAAACGTGTTTTTCAGCAGAAATAAACATGTTTCTGCAAGTTTGGTCACCCCCATGTAAGTTATGGGGCAGTAACAGCACACTTTTGAAAACGTGTTTTTCAGCCCGAAATAAACGCGTTTTTTCAGGCAACTGAATCCCTATGTAACTGCAAGACTCAGAAGAGCCCACACACTCAGCTCTTAACCCCAGTGTGCAGAAAGTGTCAAAACGTGTTTTTCAGCAGAAATAAACATGTTTCTGCAAGTTTGGTCACCCCCATCTAAGTTATGGGGCAGTAACAGCACACTTTTGAAAACGTGTTTTTCAGCCCGAAATAAACGCGTTTTTTCAGACAACTGAATCCCTATGTAACTGCAAGACTCAGAAGAGCCCACACACTCAGCTCTTAACCCCAGTGTGCAGAAAGTGTCAAAACGTGATTTTCAGCAGAAATAAACATGTTTCTGCAAGTTTGGTCACCCCGATGTAAGTTATGGGGCAGTAACAGCACACTTTTGAAAACGTGTTTTTCAGCCCGAAATAAACGCGTTTTTTCAGACAACTGAATCCCTATGTAACTGCAAGACTCAGAAGAGCCCACACACTCAGCTCTTAACCCCAGTGTGCAGAAAGTGTCAAAACGTGATTTTCAGCAGAAATAAACATGTTTCTGCAAGTTTGGTCACCCCGATGTAAGTTATGGGGCAGTAACAGCACACTTTTGAAAACGTGTTTTTCAGCCCGAAATAAACGCGTTTTTTCAGACAACTGAATCCCTATGTAACTGCAAGGCTCAGAAGAGCCCACACACTCAGCTCTTAACCCCAGTGTGCAGAAAGTGTTAAAACGTGATTTTCAGCAGAAATAAAAATGTTTCGTCAAGTTGGGTCAACCCCATGTAAGTTATGGGGCAGTAACAGCACAATTTTGAAAACGTGTTTTTCAGCCCGAAATAAACGCGTTTTTTCAGACAACTGAATCCCTATCTAACTGCAAGGCTCAAAAGAGCCCACACACTCAGCTCTTAACCCCAGTGTGCAGAAAGTGTCAAAACGTGGTTTTCAGCAGAAATAAACATGTTTCTGCAAGTTTGGTCACCCCCATGTAAGTTATGGGGCAGTAACAGCACGCTTTTGAAAACGTGTTTTTCAGCCCGAAATAAACGCGTTTTTTCAGACAACTGAATCCCTAAGTAACTGCAAGGCTCAAAAGAGCCCACACACTCAGCTCTTAACCCAAGTGTGCAGAAAGTGTCAAAACGTGTTTTTCAGCAGAAATAAACATGTTTCTGCAAGTTTGGTCACCCCCATGTAAGTTATGGGGCAGTAACAGCACACTTTTGAAAACTTGTTTTTCAGCCCGAAATAAACGCGTTTTTTCAGGCAACTGAATCCCTATGTAACTGCAAGACTCAGAAGAGCCCACACACTCAGCTCTTAACCCCAGTGTGCAGAAAGTGTCAAAACGTGTTTTTCAGCAGAAATAAACATGTTTCTGCAAGTTTGGTCACCCCCATCTAAGTTATGGGGCAGTAACAGCACACTTTTGAAAACGTGTTTTTCAGCCCGAAATAAACGCGTTTTTTCAGACAACTGAATCCCTATGTAACTGCAAGACTCAGAAGAGCCCACACACTCAGCTCTTAACCCCAGTGTGCAGAAAGTGTCAAAACGTGATTTTCAGCAGAAATAAACATGTTTCTGCAAGTTTGGTCACCCCGATGTAAGTTATGGGGCAGTAACAGCACACTTTTGAAAACGTGTTTTTCAGCCCGAAATAATCGCGTTTTTTCAGACAACTGAATCCCTATGTAACTGCAAGGCTCAAAAGGGCCCACACACTCAGCTCTTAACCCCAGTGTGCAGAAAGTGTCAAAACGTGTTTTTCAGCAGAAATAAACATGTTTCTGCAAGTTTGGTCACCCCCATATAAGTTATGGGGCAGTAACAGCACACTTTTGAAAACGTGTTTTTCAGCCCGAAATAAACGCGTTTTTTCAGACAACTGAATCCCTATGTAACTGCAAGACTCAGAAGAGCCCACACACTCAGCTCTTAACCCCAGTGTGCAGAAAGTGTCAAAACGTGATTTTCAGCAGAAATAAACATGTTTCTGCAAGTTTGGTCACCCCGATGTAAGTTATGGGGCAGTAACAGCACACTTTTGAAAACGTGTTTTTCAGCCCGAAATAAACGCGTTTTTTCAGACAACTGAATCCCTATGTAACTGCAAGGCTCAGAAGAGCCCACACACTCAGCTCTTAACCCCAGTGTGCAGAAAGTGTTAAAACGTGATTTTCAGCAGAAATAAAAATGTTTCGTCAAGTTTGGTCAACCCCATGTAAGTTATGGGGCAGTAACAGCACAATTTTGAAAACGTGTTTTTCAGCCCGGAATAAACGCGTTTTTTCAGACAACTGAATCCCTATGTAGCTGCAAGGCTCAAAAGAGCCCACACACTCAGCTTTTAACCCAAGTGTGCAGAAAGTGTCAAAACGTGTTTTTCAGCAGAAATAAACATGTTTCTGCAAGTTTGGTCACCCCCATGTAAGTTATGGGGCAGTAACAGCACACTTTTGAAAACGTGTTTTTCAGCCCGAAATAAACGCGTTTTTTCAGACAACTGAATCCCTATCTAACTGCAAGGCTCAAAAGAGCCCACACACTCAGCTCTTAACCCCAGTGTGCAGAAAGTGTCAAAACGTGTTTTTCAGCAGAAATAAACATGTTTCTGCAAGTTTGGTCACCCCCATGTAAGTTATGGGGCAGTAACAGCACACTTTTGAAAACGTGTTTTTCAGCCCGAAATAAACGCGTTTTTTCAGACAACTGAATCCCTATGTAACTGCAAGACTCAGAAGAGCCCACACACTCAGCTCTTAACCCCAGTGTGCAGAAAGTGTCAAAACGTGTTTTTCAGCAGAAATAAACATGTTTCTGCAAGTTTGGTCACCCCCATGTAAGTTATGGGGCAGTAACAGCACACTTTTGAAAACGTGTTTTTCAGCCCGAAATAAACGCGTTTTTTCAGGCAACTGAATCCCTATGTAACTGCAAGACTCAGAAGAGCCCACACACTCAGCTCTTAACCCCAGTGTGCAGAAAGTGTCAAAACGTGTTTTTCAGCAGAAATAAACATGTTTCTGCAAGTTTGGTCACCCCCATCTAAGTTATGGGGCAGTAACAGCACACTTTTGAAAACGTGTTTTTCAGCCCGAAATAAACGCGTTTTTTCAGACAACTGAATCCCTATGTAACTGCAAGACTCAGAAGAGCCCACACACTCAGCTCTTAACCCCAGTGTGCAGAAAGTGTCAAAACGTGATTTTCAGCAGAAATAAACATGTTTCTGCAAGTTTGGTCACCCCGATGTAAGTTATGGGGCAGTAACAGCACACTTTTGAAAACGTGTTTTTCAGCCCGAAATAATCGCGTTTTTTCAGACAACTGAATCCCTATGTAACTGCAAGGCTCAAAAGGGCCCACACACTCAGCTCTTAACCCCAGTGTGCAGAAAGTGTCAAAACGTGTTTTTCAGCAGAAATAAACATGTTTCTGCAAGTTTGGTCACCCCCATATAAGTTATGGGGCAGTAACAGCACACTTTTGAAAACGTGTTTTTCAGCCCGAAATAAACGCGTTTTTTCAGACAACTGAATCCCTATGTAACTGCAAGACTCAGAAGAGCCCACACACTCAGCTCTTAACCCCAGTGTGCAGAAAGTGTCAAAACGTGATTTTCAGCAGAAATAAACATGTTTCTGCAAGTTTGGTCACCCCGATGTAAGTTATGGGGCAGTAACAGCACACTTTTGAAAACGTGTTTTTCAGCCCGAAATAAACGCGTTTTTTCAGACAACTGAATCCCTATGTAACTGCAAGACTCAGAAGAGCCCACACACTCAGCTCTTAACCCCAGTGTGCAGAAAGTGTTAAAACGTGATTTTCAGCAGAAATAAAAATGTTTCGTCAAGTTTGGTCAACCCCATGTAAGTTATGGGGCAGTAACAGCACAATTTTGAAAACGTGTTTTTCAGCCCGAAATAAACGCGTTTTTTCAGACAACTGAATCCCTATGTAACTGCAAGGCTCAAAAGAGCCCACACACTCAGCTCTTAACCCCAGTGTGCAGAAAGTGTCAAAACGTGTTTTTCAGCAGAAATAAACATGTTTCTGCAAGTTTGGTCACCCCCATGTAAGTTATGGGGCAGTAACAGCACGCTTTTGAAAACGTGTTTTTCAGCCCGAAATAAACGCGTTTTTTCAGACAACTGAATCCCTAAGTAACTGCAAGGCTCAAAAGGGCCCACACACTCAGCTCTTAACCCCAGTGTGCAGAAAGTGTCAAAACGTGTTTTTCAGCAGAAATAAACATGTTTCTGCAAGTTTGGTCACCCCCATGTAAGTTATGGGGCAGTAACAGCACGCTTTTGAAAACGTGTTTTTCAGCCCGAAATAAACGCGTTTTTTCAGACAACTGAATCCCTAAGTAACTGCAAGGCTCAAAAGGGCCCACACACTCAGCTCTTAACCCCAGTGTGCAGAAAGTGTCAAAACGTGTTTTTCAGCAGAAATAAACATGTTTCTGCAAGTTTGGTCACCCCCATGTAAGTTATGGGGCAGTAACAGCACACTTTTGAAAACGTGTTTTTCAGCCCGAAATAAACGCGTTTTTCAGGCAACTGAATCCCTATGTAACTGCAAGACTCAGAAGAGCCCACACACTCAGCTCTTAACCCCAGTGTGCAGAAAGTGTCAAAACGTGATTTTCAGCAGAAATAAACATGTTTCTGCAAGTTTGGTCACCCCCATGTAAGTTATGGGGCAGTAACAGCACACTTTTGAAAACGTGTTTTTCAGCCCGAAATAAACGCGTTTTTTCAGACAACTGAATCCCTAAGTAACTGCAAGGCTCAAAAGAGCCCACACACTCAGCTCTTAACCCAAGTGTGCAGAAAGTGTCAAAACGTGTTTTTCAGCAGAAATAAACATGTTTCTGCAAGTTTGGTCACCCCCATGTAAGTTATGGGGCAGTAACAGCACACTTTTGAAAACGTGTTTTTCAGCCCGAAATAAACGCGTTTTTTCAGGCAACTGAATCCCTATGTAACTGCAAGGCTCAGAAGAGCCCACACACTCAGCTCTTAACCCCAGGGTGCAGAAAGTGTCAAAACGTGATTTTCAGCAGAAATAAACATGTTTCTGCAAGTTTGGTCACCCCCATGTAAGTTATGGGGCAGTAACAGCACACTTTTGAAAACGTGTTTTTCAGCCCGAAATAAACGCGTTTTTTCAGGCAACTGAATCCCTATGTAACTGCAAGGCTCAGAAGAGCCCACACACTCAGCTCTTAACCCCAGGGTGCAGAAAGTGTCAAAACGTGATTTTCAGCAGAAATAAACATGTTTCTGCAAGTTTGGTCAACCCCATGTAAGTTATGGGGCAGTAACAGCACAATTTTGAAAACGTGTTTTTCAGCCCGAAATAAACGCGTTTTTTCAGACAACTGAATCCCTATGTAACTGCAAGACTCAGAAGAGCCCACACACTCAGCTCTTAACCCCAGTGTGCAGAAAGTGTCAAAACGTGATTTTCAGCAGAAATAAACGTTTCTGCAAGTTTGGTCAACCCCATGTAAGTTATGGGGCAGTAACAGCACAATTTTGAAAACGTGTTTTTCAGCCCGAAATAAACGCGTTTTTTCAGACAACTGAATCCCTAAGTAACTGCAAGGCTCAAAAGGGCCCACACACTCAGCTCTTAACCCCAGTGTGCAGAAAGTGTCAAAACGTGTTTTTCAGCAGAAATAAACATGTTTCTGCAAGTTTGGTCACCCCCATGTAAGTTATGGGGCAGTAACAGCACACTTTTGAAAACGTGTTTTTCAGCAAAATAAACGCGTTTTTTCAGACAACTGAATCCATATGTAACTGCAAGACTCAGAAGAGCCCACACACTCAGCTCTTAACCCCAGTGTGCAGAAAGTGTCAAAACGTGATTTTCAACAGAAATAAACATGTTTCTGCAAGTTTGGTCACCCCCATGTAAGTTATGGGGCAGTAACAGCACACTTTTGAAAACGTGTTTTTCAGCCCGAAATAAACGCGTTTTATCAGGCAACTGAATCCCTATGTAACTGCAAGGCTCAGAAGAGCCCACACACTCAGCTCTTAACCCCAGTGTGCAGAAAGTGTCAAAACGTGTTTTTCAGCAGAAATAAACATGTTTCTGCAAGTTTGGTCACCCCCATGTAAGTTATGGGGCAGTAACAGCACACTTTTGAAAACGTGTTTTTCAGCCCGAAATAAACGCGTTTTTTCAGACAACTGAATCCCTATGTAACTGCAAGGCTCAAAAGGGCCCACACACTCAGCTCTTAACCCCAGTGTGCAGAAAGTGTCAAAACGTGTTTTTCAGCAGAAATAAACATGTTTCTGCAAGTTTGGTCACCCCCATGTAAGTTATGGGGCAGTAACAGCACACTTTTGAAAACGTGTTTTTCAGCCCGAAATAAACGCGTTTTTTCAGACAACTGAATCCCTATGTAACTGCAAGACTCAGAAGAGCCCACACACTCAGCTCTTAACCCCAGTGTGCAGAAAGTGTCAAAACGTGATTTTCAGCAGAAATAAACATGTTTCTGCAAGTTTGGTCACCCCCATGTAAGTTATGGGGCAGTAACAGCACACTTTTGAAAACGTGTTTTTCAGCCCGAAATAAACGCGTTTTTTTCAGACAACTGAATCCCTATGTAACTGCAAGGCTCAAAAGAGCCCACACACTCAGCTCTTAACCCCAGTGTGCAGAAAGTGTCAAAACGTGTTTTTCAGCAGAAATAAACATGTTTCTGCAAGTTTGGTCACCCCCATGTAAGTTATGGGGCAGTAACAGCACACTTTTGAAAACGTGTTTTTCAGCCCGGAATAAACGCGTTTTTTCAGACAACTGAATCCCTATGTAGCTGCAAGGCTCAAAAGAGCCCACACACTCAGCTTTTAACCCAAGTGTGCAGAAAGTGTCAAAACGTGTTTTTCAGCAGAAATAAACATGTTTCTGCAAGTTTGGTCACCCCCATGTAAGTTATGGGGCAGTAACAGCACACTTTTGAAAACGTGTTTTTCAGCCCGAAATAAACGCGTTTTTTCAGACAACTGAATCCCTATGTAACTGCAAGGCTCAAAAGAGCCCACACACTCAGCTCTTAACCCCAGTGTGCAGAAAGTGTCAAAACGTGTTTTTCAGCAGAAATAAACATGTTTCTGCAAGTTTGGTCACCCCCATGTAAGTTATGGGGCAGTAACAGCACACTTTTGAAAACGTGTTTTTCAGCCCGAAATAAACGCGTTTTTTCAGACAACTGAATCCCTATGTAACTGCAAGACTCAGAAGAGCCCACACACTCAGCTCTTAACCCCAGTGTGCAGAAAGTGTCAAAACGTGTTTTTCAGCAGAAATAAACATGTTTCTGCAAGTTTGGTCACCCCCATGTAAGTTATGGGGCAGTAACAGCACACTTTTGAAAACGTGTTTTTCAGCCCGAAATAAACGCGTTTTTTCAGGCAACTGAATCCCTATGTAACTGCAAGACTCAGAAGAGCCCACACACTCAGCTCTTAACCCCAGTGTGCAGAAAGTGTCAAAACGTGTTTTTCAGCAGAAATAAACATGTTTCTGCAAGTTTGGTCACCCCCATCTAAGTTATGGGGCAGTAACAGCACACTTTTGAAAACGTGTTTTTCAGCCCGAAATAAACGCGTTTTTTCAGACAACTGAATCCCTATGTAACTGCAAGACTCAGAAGAGCCCACACACTCAGCTCTTAACCCCAGTGTGCAGAAAGTGTCAAAACGTGATTTTCAGCAGAAATAAACATGTTTCTGCAAGTTTGGTCACCCCGATGTAAGTTATGGGGCAGTAACAGCACACTTTTGAAAACGTGTTTTTCAGCCCGAAATAATCGCGTTTTTTCAGACAACTGAATCCCTATGTAACTGCAAGGCTCAAAAGGGCCCACACACTCAGCTCTTAACCCCAGTGTGCAGAAAGTGTCAAAACGTGTTTTTCAGCAGAAATAAACATGTTTCTGCAAGTTTGGTCACCCCCATATAAGTTATGGGGCAGTAACAGCACACTTTTGAAAACGTGTTTTTCAGCCCGAAATAAACGCGTTTTTTCAGACAACTGAATCCCTATGTAACTGCAAGACTCAGAAGAGCCCACACACTCAGCTCTTAACCCCAGTGTGCAGAAAGTGTCAAAACGTGATTTTCAGCAGAAATAAACATGTTTCTGCAAGTTTGGTCACCCCGATGTAAGTTATGGGGCAGTAACAGCACACTTTTGAAAACGTGTTTTTCAGCCCGAAATAAACGCGTTTTTTCAGACAACTGAATCCCTATGTAACTGCAAGGCTCAGAAGAGCCCACACACTCAGCTCTTAACCCCAGTGTGCAGAAAGTGTTAAAACGTGATTTTCAGCAGAAATAAAAATGTTTCGTCAAGTTTGGTCAACCCCATGTAAGTTATGGGGCAGTAACAGCACAATTTTGAAAACGTGTTTTTCAGCCCGAAATAAACGCGTTTTTTCAGACAACTGAATCCCTATCTAACTGCAAGGCTCAAAAGAGCCCACACACTCAGCTCTTAACCCCAGTGTGCAGAAAGTGTCAAAACGTGGTTTTCAGCAGAAATAAACATGTTTCTGCAAGTTTGGTCACCCCCATGTAAGTTATGGGGCAGTAACAGCACGCTTTTGAAAACGTGTTTTTCAGCCCGAAATAAACGCGTTTTTTCAGACAACTGAATCCCTAAGTAACTGCAAGGCTCAAAAGAGCCCACACACTCAGCTCTTAACCCAAGTGTGCAGAAAGTGTCAAAACGTGTTTTTCAGCAGAAATAAACATGTTTCTGCAAGTTTGGTCACCCCCATGTAAGTTATGGGGCAGTAACAGCACAATTTTGAAAACGTGTTTTTCAGCCCGAAATAAACGCGTTTTTTCAGACAACTGAATCCCTATGTAACTGCAGGTCTCAAAAGAGCCCACACACTCAGCTCTTAACCCCAGTGTGCAGAAAGTGTCAAAACGTGTTTTTCAGCAGAAATAAACATGTTTCTGCAAGTTTGGTCACCCCCATGTAAGTTATGGGGCAGTAACAGCACACTTTTGAAAACGTGTTTTTCAGCCCGAAATAAACGCGTTTTTTCAGACAACTGAATCCCTATGTAACTGCAAGGCTCAAAAGAGCCCACACACTCAGCTCTTAACCCCAGTGTGCAGAAAGTGTCAAAACGTGTTTTTCAGCAGAAATAAACATGTTTCTGCAAGTTTGGTCACCCCCATCTAAGTTATGGGGCAGTAACAGCACACTTTTGAAAACGTGTTTTTCAGCCCGAAATAAACGCGTTTTTTCAGACAACTGAATCCCTATGTAACTGCAAGACTCAGAAGAGCCCACACACTCAGCTCTTAACCCCAGTGTGCAGAAAGTGTCAAAACGTGATTTTCAGCAGAAATAAACATGTTTCTGCAAGTTTGGTCACCCCGATGTAAGTTATGGGGCAGTAACAGCACACTTTTGAAAACGTGTTTTTCAGCCCGAAATAAACGCGTTTTTTCAGACAACTGAATCCCTATGTAACTGCAAGACTCAGAAGAGCCCACACACTCAGCTCTTAACCCCAGTGTGCAGAAAGTGTCAAAACGTGATTTTCAGCAGAAATAAACATGTTTCTGCAAGTTTGGTCACCCCGATGTAAGTTATGGGGCAGTAACAGCACACTTTTGAAAACGTGTTTTTCAGCCCGAAATAAACGCGTTTTTTCAGACAACTGAATCCCTATGTAACTGCAAGGCTCAGAAGAGCCCACACACTCAGCTCTTAACCCCAGTGTGCAGAAAGTGTTAAAACGTGATTTTCAGCAGAAATAAAAATGTTTCGTCAAGTTGGGTCAACCCCATGTAAGTTATGGGGCAGTAACAGCACAATTTTGAAAACGTGTTTTTCAGCCCGAAATAAACGCGTTTTTTCAGGCAACTGAATCCCTATGTAACTGCAAGGCTCAGAAGAGCCCACACACTCAGCTCTTAACCCCAGTGTGCAGAAAGTGTCAAAACGTGTTTTTCAGCAGAAATAAACATGTTTCTGCAAGTTTGGTCACCCCCATGTAAGTTATGGGGCAGTAACAGCACGCTTTTGAAAACGTGTTTTTCAGCCCGAAATAAACGCGTTTTTTCAGACAACTGAATCCCTAAGTAACTGCAAGGCTCAAAAGAGCCCACACACTCAGCTCTTAACCCCAGTGTGCAGAAAGTGTCAAAACGTGTTTTTCAGCAGAAATAAACATGTTTCTGCAAGTTTGGTCACCCCCATGTAAGTTATGGGGCAGTAACAGCACACTTTTGAAAACGTGTTTTTCAGCCCGAAATAAACGCGTTTTTTCAGGCAACTGAATCCCTATGTAACTGCAAGACTCAGAAGAGCCCACACACTCAGCTCTTAACCCCAGTGTGCAGAAAGTGTCAAAACGTGTTTTTCAGCAGAAATAAACATGTTTCTGCAAGTTTGGTCACCCCCATCTAAGTTATGGGGCAGTAACAGCACACTTTTGAAAACGTGTTTTTCAGCCCGAAATAAACGCGTTTTTTCAGACAACTGAATCCCTATGTAACTGCAAGACTCAGAAGAGCCCACACACTCAGCTCTTAACCCCAGTGTGCAGAAAGTGTCAAAACGTGATTTTCAGCAGAAATAAACATGTTTCTGCAAGTTTGGTCACCCCGATGTAAGTTATGGGGCAGTAACAGCACACTTTTGAAAACGTGTTTTTCAGCCCGAAATAATCGCGTTTTTTCAGACAACTGAATCCCTATGTAACTGCAAGGCTCAAAAGGGCCCACACACTCAGCTCTTAACCCCAGTGTGCAGAAAGTGTCAAAACGTGTTTTTCAGCAGAAATAAACATGTTTCTGCAAGTTTGGTCACCCCCATATAAGTTATGGGGCAGTAACAGCACACTTTTGAAAACGTGTTTTTCAGCCCGAAATAAACGCGTTTTTTCAGACAACTGAATCCCTATGTAACTGCAAGACTCAGAAGAGCCCACACACTCAGCTCTTAACCCCAGTGTGCAGAAAGTGTCAAAACGTGATTTTCAGCAGAAATAAACATGTTTCTGCAAGTTTGGTCACCCCGATGTAAGTTATGGGGCAGTAACAGCACACTTTTGAAAACGTGTTTTTCAGCCCGAAATAAACGCGTTTTTTCAGACAACTGAATCCCTATGTAACTGCAAGACTCAGAAGAGCCCACACACTCAGCTCTTAACCCCAGTGTGCAGAAAGTGTTAAAACGTGATTTTCAGCAGAAATAAAAATGTTTCGTCAAGTTTGGTCAACCCCATGTAAGTTATGGGGCAGTAACAGCACAATTTTGAAAACGTGTTTTTCAGCCCGAAATAAACGCGTTTTTTCAGACAACTGAATCCCTATGTAACTGCAAGGCTCAAAAGAGCCCACACACTCAGCTCTTAACCCCAGTGTGCAGAAAGTGTCAAAACGTGTTTTTCAGCAGAAATAAACATGTTTCTGCAAGTTTGGTCACCCCCATGTAAGTTATGGGGCAGTAACAGCACGCTTTTGAAAACGTGTTTTTCAGCCCGAAATAAACGCGTTTTTTCAGACAACTGAATCCCTAAGTAACTGCAAGGCTCAAAAGGGCCCACACACTCAGCTCTTAACCCCAGTGTGCAGAAAGTGTCAAAACGTGTTTTTCAGCAGAAATAAACATGTTTCTGCAAGTTTGGTCACCCCCATGTAAGTTATGGGGCAGTAACAGCACGCTTTTGAAAACGTGTTTTTCAGCCCGAAATAAACGCGTTTTTTCAGACAACTGAATCCCTAAGTAACTGCAAGGCTCAAAAGGGCCCACACACTCAGCTCTTAACCCCAGTGTGCAGAAAGTGTCAAAACGTGTTTTTCAGCAGAAATAAACATGTTTCTGCAAGTTTGGTCACCCCCATGTAAGTTATGGGGCAGTAACAGCACACTTTTGAAAACGTGTTTTTCAGCCCGAAATAAACGCGTTTTTTCAGGCAACTGAATCCCTATGTAACTGCAAGGCTCAGAAGAGCCCACACACTCAGCTCTTAACCCCAGGGTGCAGAAAGTGTCAAAACGTGATTTTCAGCAGAAATAAACATGTTTCTGCAAGTTTGGTCACCCCCATGTAAGTTATGGGGCAGTAACAGCACACTTTTGAAAACGTGTTTTTCAGCCCGAAATAAACACGTTTTTTCAGGCAACTGAATCCCTATGTAACTGCAAGGCTCAGAAGAGCCCACACACTCAGCTCTTAACCCCAGGGTGCAGAAAGTGTCAAAACGTGATTTTCAGCAGAAATAAACATGTTTCTGCAAGTTTGGTCAACCCCATGTAAGTTATGGGGCAGTAACAGCACAATTTTGAAAACGTGTTTTTCAGCCCGAAATAAACGCGTTTTTTCAGTCAACTGAATCCCTATGTAACTGCAAGACTCAGAAGAGCCCACACACTCAGCTCTTAACCCCAGTGTGCAGAAAGTGTCAAAACGTGATTTTCAGCAGAAATAAACGTTTCTGCAAGTTTGGTCAACCCCATGTAAGTTATGGGGCAGTAACAGCACAATTTTGAAAACGTGTTTTTCAGCCCGAAATAAACGCGTTTTTTCAGACAACTGAATCCCTAAGTAACTGCAAGGCTCAAAAGGGCCCACACACTCAGCTCTTAACCCCAGTGTGCAGAAAGTGTCAAAACGTGTTTTTCAGCAGAAATAAACATGTTTCTGCAAGTTTGGTCACCCCCATGTAAGTTATGGGGCAGTAACAGCACACTTTTGAAAACGTGTTTTTCAGCAAAATAAACGCGTTTTTTCAGACAACTGAATCCATATGTAACTGCAAGACTCAGAAGAGCCCACACACTCAGCTCTTAACCCCAGTGTGCAGAAAGTGTCAAAACGTGATTTTCAACAGAAATAAACATGTTTCTGCAAGTTTGGTCACCCCCATGTAAGTTATGGGGCAGTAACAGCACACTTTTGAAAACGTGTTTTTCAGCCCGAAATAAACGCGTTTTATCAGGCAACTGAATCCCTATGTAACTGCAAGGCTCAGAAGAGCCCACACACTCAGCTCTTAACCCCAGTGTGCAGAAAGTGTCAAAACGTGTTTTTCAGCAGAAATAAACATGTTTCTGCAAGTTTGGTCACCCCCATGTAAGTTATGGGGCAGTAACAGCACACTTTTGAAAATGTGTTTTTCAGCCCGAAATAAACGCGTTTTTTCAGACAACTGAATCCCTATGTAACTGCAAGGCTCAAAAGGGCCCACACACTCAGCTCTTAACCCCAGTGTGCAGAAAGTGTCAAAACGTGTTTTTCAGCAGAAATAAACATGTTTCTGCAAGTTTGGTCACCCCCATGTAAGTTATGGGGCAGTAACAGCACACTTTTGAAAACGTGTTTTTCAGCCCGAAATAAACGCGTTTTTTCAGACAACTGAATCCCTATGTAACTGCAAGACTCAGAAGAGCCCACACACTCAGCTCTTAACCCCAGTGTGCAGAAAGTGTCAAAACGTGATTTTCAGCAGAAATAAACATGTTTCTGCAAGTTTGGTCACCCCCATGTAAGTTATGGGGCAGTAACAGCACACTTTTGAAAACGTGTTTTTCAGCCCGAAATAAACGCGTTTTTTTCAGACAACTGAATCCCTATGTAACTGCAAGGCTCAAAAGAGCCCACACACTCAGCTCTTAACCCCAGTGTGCAGAAAGTGTCAAAACGTGTTTTTCAGCAGAAATAAACATGTTTCTGCAAGTTTGGTCACCCCCATGTAAGTTATGGGGCAGTAACAGCACACTTTTGAAAACGTGTTTTTCAGCCCGGAATAAACGCGTTTTTTCAGACAACTGAATCCCTATGTAGCTGCAAGGCTCAAAAGAGCCCACACACTCAGCTTTTAACCCAAGTGTGCAGAAAGTGTCAAAACGTGTTTTTCAGCAGAAATAAACATGTTTCTGCAAGTTTGGTCACCCCCATGTAAGTTATGGGGCAGTAACAGCACACTTTTGAAAACGTGTTTTTCAGCCCGAAATAAACGCGTTTTTTCAGACAACTGAATCCCTATGTAACTGCAAGGCTCAAAAGAGCCCACACACTCAGCTCTTAACCCCAGTGTGCAGAAAGTGTCAAAACGTGTTTTTCAGCAGAAATAAACATGTTTCTGCAAGTTTGGTCACCCCCATGTAAGTTATGGGGCAGTAACAGCACACTTTTGAAAACGTGTTTTTCAGCCCGAAATAAACGCGTTTTTTCAGACAACTGAATCCCTATGTAACTGCAAGACTCAGAAGAGCCCACACACTCAGCTCTTAACCCCAGTGTGCAGAAAGTGTCAAAACGTGTTTTTCAGCAGAAATAAACATGTTTCTGCAAGTTTGGTCACCCCCATGTAAGTTATGGGGCAGTAACAGCACACTTTTGAAAACGTGTTTTTCAGCCCGAAATAAACGCGTTTTTTCAGGCAACTGAATCCCTATGTAACTGCAAGACTCAGAAGAGCCCACACACTCAGCTCTTAACCCCAGTGTGCAGAAAGTGTCAAAACGTGTTTTTCAGCAGAAATAAACATGTTTCTGCAAGTTTGGTCACCCCCATCTAAGTTATGGGGCAGTAACAGCACACTTTTGAAAACGTGTTTTTCAGCCCGAAATAAACGCGTTTTTTCAGACAACTGAATCCCTATGTAACTGCAAGACTCAGAAGAGCCCACACACTCAGCTCTTAACCCCAGTGTGCAGAAAGTGTCAAAACGTGATTTTCAGCAGAAATAAACATGTTTCTGCAAGTTTGGTCACCCCGATGTAAGTTATGGGGCAGTAACAGCACACTTTTGAAAACGTGTTTTTCAGCCCGAAATAATCGCGTTTTTTCAGACAACTGAATCCCTATGTAACTGCAAGGCTCAAAAGGGCCCACACACTCAGCTCTTAACCCCAGTGTGCAGAAAGTGTCAAAACGTGTTTTTCAGCAGAAATAAACATGTTTCTGCAAGTTTGGTCACCCCCATATAAGTTATGGGGCAGTAACAGCACACTTTTGAAAACGTGTTTTTCAGCCCGAAATAAACGCGTTTTTTCAGACAACTGAATCCCTATGTAACTGCAAGACTCAGAAGAGCCCACACACTCAGCTCTTAACCCCAGTGTGCAGAAAGTGTCAAAACGTGATTTTCAGCAGAAATAAACATGTTTCTGCAAGTTTGGTCACCCCGATGTAAGTTATGGGGCAGTAACAGCACACTTTTGAAAACGTGTTTTTCAGCCCGAAATAAACGCGTTTTTTCAGACAACTGAATCCCTATGTAACTGCAAGGCTCAGAAGAGCCCACACACTCAGCTCTTAACCCCAGTGTGCAGAAAGTGTTAAAACGTGATTTTCAGCAGAAATAAAAATGTTTCGTCAAGTTTGGTCAACCCCATGTAAGTTATGGGGCAGTAACAGCACAATTTTGAAAACGTGTTTTTCAGCCCGAAATAAACGCGTTTTTTCAGACAACTGAATCCCTATCTAACTGCAAGGCTCAAAAGAGCCCACACACTCAGCTCTTAACCCCAGTGTGCAGAAAGTGTCAAAACGTGGTTTTCAGCAGAAATAAACATGTTTCTGCAAGTTTGGTCACCCCCATGTAAGTTATGGGGCAGTAACAGCACGCTTTTGAAAACGTGTTTTTCAGCCCGAAATAAACGCGTTTTTTCAGACAACTGAATCCCTAAGTAACTGCAAGGCTCAAAAGAGCCCACACACTCAGCTCTTAACCCAGGTGTGCAGAAAGTGTCAAAACGTGTTTTTCAGCAGAAATAAACATGTTTCTGCAAGTTTGGTCACCCCCATGTAAGTTATGGGGCAGTAACAGCACAATTTTGAAAACGTGTTTTTCAGCCCGAAATAAACGCGTTTTTTCAGACAACTGAATCCCTATGTAACTGCAAGTCTCAAAAGAGCCCACACACTCAGCTCTTAACCCCAGTGTGCAGAAAGTGTCAAAACGTGTTTTTCAGCAGAAATAAACATGTTTCTGCAAGTTTGGTCACCCCCATGTAAGTTATGGGGCAGTAACAGCACACTTTTGAAAACGTGTTTTTCAGCCCGAAATAAACGCGTTTTTTCAGACAACTGAATCCCTATGTAACTGCAAGGCTCAAAAGAGCCCACACACTCAGCTCTTAACCCCAGTGTGCAGAAAGTGTCAAAACGTGTTTTTCAGCAGAAATAAACATGTTTCTGCAAGTTTGGTCACCCCCATGTAAGTTATGGGGCAGTAACAGCACACTTTTGAAAACGTGTTTTTCAGCCCGAAATAAACGCGTTTTTTCAGACAACTGAATCCCTATGTAACTGCAAGACTCAGAAGAGCCCACACACTCAGCTCTTAACCCCAGTGTGCAGAAAGTGTCAAAACGTGTTTTTCAGCAGAAATAAACATGTTTCTGCAAGTTTGGTCACCCCCATGTAAGTTATGGGGCAGTAACAGCACACTTTTGAAAACGTGTTTTTCAGCCCGAAATAAACGCGTTTTTTCAGACAACTGAATCCCTATGTAACTGCAAGGCTCAAAAGAGCCCACACACTCAGCTCTTAACCCCAGTGTGCAGAAAGTGTCAAAACGTGTTTTTCAGCAGAAATAAACATGTTTCTGCAAGTTTGGTCACCCCCATGTAAGTTATGGGGCAGTAACAGCACACTTTTGAAAACGTGTTTTTCAGCCCGAAATAAACGCGTTTTTTCAGGCAACTGAATCCCTATGTAACTGCAAGACTCAGAAGAGCCCACACACTCAGCTCTTAACCCCAGTGTGCAGAAAGTGTCAAAACGTGTTTTTCAGCAGAAATAAACATGTTTCTGCAAGTTTGGTCACCCCCATCTAAGTTATGGGGCAGTAACAGCACACTTTTGAAAACGTGTTTTTCAGCCCGAAATAAACGCGTTTTTTCAGACAACTGAATCCCTATGTAACTGCAAGACTCAGAAGAGCCCACACACTCAGCTCTTAACCCCAGTGTGCAGAAAGTGTCAAAACGTGATTTTCAGCAGAAATAAACATGTTTCTGCAAGTTTGGTCACCCCGATGTAAGTTATGGGGCAGTAACAGCACACTTTTGAAAACGTGTTTTTCAGCCCGAAATAAACGCGTTTTTTCAGACAACTGAATCCCTATGTAACTGCAAGACTCAGAAGAGCCCACACACTCAGCTCTTAACCCCAGTGTGCAGAAAGTGTCAAAACGTGATTTTCAGCAGAAATAAACATGTTTCTGCAAGTTTGGTCACCCCGATGTAAGTTATGGGGCAGTAACAGCACACTTTTGAAAACGTGTTTTTCAGCCCGAAATAAACGCGTTTTTTCAGACAACTGAATCCCTATGTAACTGCAAGGCTCAGAAGAGCCCACACACTCAGCTCTTAACCCCAGTGTGCAGAAAGTGTTAAAACGTGATTTTCAGCAGAAATAAAAATGTTTCGTCAAGTTGGGTCAACCCCATGTAAGTTATGGGGCAGTAACAGCACAATTTTGAAAACGTGTTTTTCAGCCCGAAATAAACGCGTTTTTTCAGACAACTGAATCCCTATCTAACTGCAAGGCTCAAAAGAGCCCACACACTCAGCTCTTAACCCCAGTGTGCAGAAAGTGTCAAAACGTGGTTTTCAGCAGAAATAAACATGTTTCTGCAAGTTTGGTCACCCCCATGTAAGTTATGGGGCAGTAACAGCACGCTTTTGAAAACGTGTTTTTCAGCCCGAAATAAACGCGTTTTTTCAGACAACTGAATCCCTAAGTAACTGCAAGGCTCAAAAGAGCCCACACACTCAGCTCTTAACCCAAGTGTGCAGAAAGTGTCAAAACGTGTTTTTCAGCAGAAATAAACATGTTTCTGCAAGTTTGGTCACCCCCATGTAAGTTATGGGGCAGTAACAGCACACTTTTGAAAACTTGTTTTTCAGCCCGAAATAAACGCGTTTTTTCAGGCAACTGAATCCCTATGTAACTGCAAGACTCAGAAGAGCCCACACACTCAGCTCTTAACCCCAGTGTGCAGAAAGTGTCAAAACGTGTTTTTCAGCAGAAATAAACATGTTTCTGCAAGTTTGGTCACCCCCATGTAAGTTATGGGGCAGTAACAGCACGCTTTTGAAAACGTGTTTTTCAGCCCGAAATAAACGCGTTTTTTCAGACAACTGAATCCCTAAGTAACTGCAAGGCTCAAAAGAGCCCACACACTCAGCTCTTAACCCAAGTGTGCAGAAAGTGTCAAAACGTGTTTTTCAGCAGAAATAAACATGTTTCTGCAAGTTTGGTCACCCCCATGTAAGTTATGGGGCAGTAACAGCACAATTTTGAAAACGTGTTTTTCAGCCCGAAATAAACGCGTTTTTTCAGACAACTGAATCCCTATGTAACTGCAGGTCTCAAAAGAGCCCACACACTCAGCTCTTAACCCCAGTGTGCAGAAAGTGTCAAAACGTGTTTTTCAGCAGAAATAAACATGTTTCTGCAAGTTTGGTCACCCCCATGTAAGTTATGGGGCAGTAACAGCACACTTTTGAAAACGTGTTTTTCAGCCCGAAATAAACGCGTTTTTTCAGACAACTGAATCCCTATGTAACTGCAAGGCTCAAAAGAGCCCACACACTCAGCTCTTAACCCCAGTGTGCAGAAAGTGTCAAAACGTGTTTTTCAGCAGAAATAAACATGTTTCTGCAAGTTTGGTCACCCCCATCTAAGTTATGGGGCAGTAACAGCACACTTTTGAAAACGTGTTTTTCAGCCCGAAATAAACGCGTTTTTTCAGACAACTGAATCCCTATGTAACTGCAAGACTCAGAAGAGCCCACACACTCAGCTCTTAACCCCAGTGTGCAGAAAGTGTCAAAACGTGATTTTCAGCAGAAATAAACATGTTTCTGCAAGTTTGGTCACCCCGATGTAAGTTATGGGGCAGTAACAGCACACTTTTGAAAACGTGTTTTTCAGCCCGAAATAAACGCGTTTTTTCAGACAACTGAATCCCTATGTAACTGCAAGACTCAGAAGAGCCCACACACTCAGCTCTTAACCCCAGTGTGCAGAAAGTGTCAAAACGTGATTTTCAGCAGAAATAAACATGTTTCTGCAAGTTTGGTCACCCCGATGTAAGTTATGGGGCAGTAACAGCACACTTTTGAAAACGTGTTTTTCAGCCCGAAATAAACGCGTTTTTTCAGACAACTGAATCCCTATGTAACTGCAAGGCTCAGAAGAGCCCACACACTCAGCTCTTAACCCCAGTGTGCAGAAAGTGTTAAAACGTGATTTTCAGCAGAAATAAAAATGTTTCGTCAAGTTGGGTCAACCCCATGTAAGTTATGGGGCAGTAACAGCACAATTTTGAAAACGTGTTTTTCAGCCCGAAATAAACGCGTTTTTTCAGACAACTGAATCCCTAAGTAACTGCAAGGCTCAAAAGAGCCCACACACTCAGCTCTTAACCCCAGTGTGCAGAAAGTGTCAAAACGTGTTTTTCAGCAGAAATAAACATGTTTCTGCAAGTTTGGTCACCCCCATGTAAGTTATGGGGCAGTAACAGCACACTTTTGAAAACGTGTTTTTCAGCCCGAAATAAACGCGTTTTTTCAGGCAACTGAATCCCTATGTAACTGCAAGACTCAGAAGAGCCCACACACTCAGCTCTTAACCCCAGTGTGCAGAAAGTGTCAAAACGTGTTTTTCAGCAGAAATAAACATGTTTCTGCAAGTTTGGTCACCCCCATCTAAGTTATGGGGCAGTAACAGCACACTTTTGAAAACGTGTTTTTCAGCCCGAAATAAACGCGTTTTTTCAGACAACTGAATCCCTATGTAACTGCAAGACTCAGAAGAGCCCACACACTCAGCTCTTAACCCCAGTGTGCAGAAAGTGTCAAAACGTGATTTTCAGCAGAAATAAACATGTTTCTGCAAGTTTGGTCACCCCGATGTAAGTTATGGGGCAGTAACAGCACACTTTTGAAAACGTGTTTTTCAGCCCGAAATAATCGCGTTTTTTCAGACAACTGAATCCCTATGTAACTGCAAGGCTCAAAAGGGCCCACACACTCAGCTCTTAACCCCAGTGTGCAGAAAGTGTCAAAACGTGTTTTTCAGCAGAAATAAACATGTTTCTGCAAGTTTGGTCACCCCCATATAAGTTATGGGGCAGTAACAGCACACTTTTGAAAACGTGTTTTTCAGCCCGAAATAAACGCGTTTTTTCAGACAACTGAATCCCTATGTAACTGCAAGACTCAGAAGAGCCCACACACTCAGCTCTTAACCCCAGTGTGCAGAAAGTGTCAAAACGTGATTTTCAGCAGAAATAAACATGTTTCTGCAAGTTTGGTCACCCCGATGTAAGTTATGGGGCAGTAACAGCACACTTTTGAAAACGTGTTTTTCAGCCCGAAATAAACGCGTTTTTTCAGACAACTGAATCCCTATGTAACTGCAAGACTCAGAAGAGCCCACACACTCAGCTCTTAACCCCAGTGTGCAGAAAGTGTTAAAACGTGATTTTCAGCAGAAATAAAAATGTTTCGTCAAGTTTGGTCAACCCCATGTAAGTTATGGGGCAGTAACAGCACAATTTTGAAAACGTGTTTTTCAGCCCGAAATAAACGCGTTTTTTCAGACAACTGAATCCCTATGTAACTGCAAGGCTCAAAAGAGCCCACACACTCAGCTCTTAACCCCAGTGTGCAGAAAGTGTCAAAACGTGTTTTTCAGCAGAAATAAACATGTTTCTGCAAGTTTGGTCACCCCCATGTAAGTTATGGGGCAGTAACAGCACGCTTTTGAAAACGTGTTTTTCAGCCCGAAATAAACGCGTTTTTTCAGACAACTGAATCCCTAAGTAACTGCAAGGCTCAAAAGGGCCCACACACTCAGCTCTTAACCCCAGTGTGCAGAAAGTGTCAAAACGTGTTTTTCAGCAGAAATAAACATGTTTCTGCAAGTTTGGTCACCCCCATGTAAGTTATGGGGCAGTAACAGCACGCTTTTGAAAACGTGTTTTTCAGCCCGAAATAAACGCGTTTTTTCAGACAACTGAATCCCTAAGTAACTGCAAGGCTCAAAAGGGCCCACACACTCAGCTCTTAACCCCAGTGTGCAGAAAGTGTCAAAACGTGTTTTTCAGCAGAAATAAACATGTTTCTGCAAGTTTGGTCACCCCCATGTAAGTTATGGGGCAGTAACAGCACACTTTTGAAAACGTGTTTTTCAGCCCGAAATAAACGCGTTTTTTCAGGCAACTGAATCCCTATGTAACTGCAAGGCTCAGAAGAGCCCACACACTCAGCTCTTAACCCCAGGGTGCAGAAAGTGTCAAAACGTGATTTTCAGCAGAAATAAACATGTTTCTGCAAGTTTGGTCACCCCCATGTAAGTTATGGGGCAGTAACAGCACACTTTTGAAAACGTGTTTTTCAGCCCGAAATAAACACGTTTTTTCAGGCAACTGAATCCCTATGTAACTGCAAGGCTCAGAAGAGCCCACACACTCAGCTCTTAACCCCAGGGTGCAGAAAGTGTCAAAACGTGATTTTCAGCAGAAATAAACATGTTTCTGCAAGTTTGGTCAACCCCATGTAAGTTATGGGGCAGTAACAGCACAATTTTGAAAACGTGTTTTTCAGCCCGAAATAAACGCGTTTTTTCAGTCAACTGAATCCCTATGTAACTGCAAGACTCAGAAGAGCCCACACACTCAGCTCTTAACCCCAGTGTGCAGAAAGTGTCAAAACGTGATTTTCAGCAGAAATAAACGTTTCTGCAAGTTTGGTCAACCCCATGTAAGTTATGGGGCAGTAACAGCACAATTTTGAAAACGTGTTTTTCAGCCCGAAATAAACGCGTTTTTTCAGACAACTGAATCCCTAAGTAACTGCAAGGCTCAAAAGGGCCCACACACTCAGCTCTTAACCCCAGTGTGCAGAAAGTGTCAAAACGTGTTTTTCAGCAGAAATAAACATGTTTCTGCAAGTTTGGTCACCCCCATGTAAGTTATGGGGCAGTAACAGCACACTTTTGAAAACGTGTTTTTCAGCAAAATAAACGCGTTTTTTCAGACAACTGAATCCATATGTAACTGCAAGACTCAGAAGAGCCCACACACTCAGCTCTTAACCCCAGTGTGCAGAAAGTGTCAAAACGTGATTTTCAACAGAAATAAACATGTTTCTGCAAGTTTGGTCACCCCCATGTAAGTTATGGGGCAGTAACAGCACACTTTTGAAAACGTGTTTTTCAGCCCGAAATAAACGCGTTTTATCAGGCAACTGAATCCCTATGTAACTGCAAGGCTCAGAAGAGCCCACACACTCAGCTCTTAACCCCAGTGTGCAGAAAGTGTCAAAACGTGTTTTTCAGCAGAAATAAACATGTTTCTGCAAGTTTGGTCACCCCCATGTAAGTTATGGGGCAGTAACAGCACACTTTTGAAAATGTGTTTTTCAGCCCGAAATAAACGCGTTTTTTCAGACAACTGAATCCCTATGTAACTGCAAGGCTCAAAAGGGCCCACACACTCAGCTCTTAACCCCAGTGTGCAGAAAGTGTCAAAACGTGTTTTTCAGCAGAAATAAACATGTTTCTGCAAGTTTGGTCACCCCCATGTAAGTTATGGGGCAGTAACAGCACACTTTTGAAAACGTGTTTTTCAGCCCGAAATAAACGCGTTTTTTCAGACAACTGAATCCCTATGTAACTGCAAGACTCAGAAGAGCCCACACACTCAGCTCTTAACCCCAGTGTGCAGAAAGTGTCAAAACGTGATTTTCAGCAGAAATAAACATGTTTCTGCAAGTTTGGTCACCCCCATGTAAGTTATGGGGCAGTAACAGCACACTTTTGAAAACGTGTTTTTCAGCCCGAAATAAACGCGTTTTTTTCAGACAACTGAATCCCTATGTAACTGCAAGGCTCAAAAGAGCCCACACACTCAGCTCTTAACCCCAGTGTGCAGAAAGTGTCAAAACGTGTTTTTCAGCAGAAATAAACATGTTTCTGCAAGTTTGGTCACCCCCATGTAAGTTATGGGGCAGTAACAGCACACTTTTGAAAACGTGTTTTTCAGCCCGGAATAAACGCGTTTTTTCAGACAACTGAATCCCTATGTAGCTGCAAGGCTCAAAAGAGCCCACACACTCAGCTTTTAACCCAAGTGTGCAGAAAGTGTCAAAACGTGTTTTTCAGCAGAAATAAACATGTTTCTGCAAGTTTGGTCACCCCCATGTAAGTTATGGGGCAGTAACAGCACACTTTTGAAAACGTGTTTTTCAGCCCGAAATAAACGCGTTTTTTCAGACAACTGAATCCCTATGTAACTGCAAGGCTCAAAAGAGCCCACACACTCAGCTCTTAACCCCAGTGTGCAGAAAGTGTCAAAACGTGTTTTTCAGCAGAAATAAACATGTTTCTGCAAGTTTGGTCACCCCCATGTAAGTTATGGGGCAGTAACAGCACACTTTTGAAAACGTGTTTTTCAGCCCGAAATAAACGCGTTTTTTCAGACAACTGAATCCCTATGTAACTGCAAGACTCAGAAGAGCCCACACACTCAGCTCTTAACCCCAGTGTGCAGAAAGTGTCAAAACGTGTTTTTCAGCAGAAATAAACATGTTTCTGCAAGTTTGGTCACCCCCATGTAAGTTATGGGGCAGTAACAGCACACTTTTGAAAACGTGTTTTTCAGCCCGAAATAAACGCGTTTTTTCAGGCAACTGAATCCCTATGTAACTGCAAGACTCAGAAGAGCCCACACACTCAGCTCTTAACCCCAGTGTGCAGAAAGTGTCAAAACGTGTTTTTCAGCAGAAATAAACATGTTTCTGCAAGTTTGGTCACCCCCATCTAAGTTATGGGGCAGTAACAGCACACTTTTGAAAACGTGTTTTTCAGCCCGAAATAAACGCGTTTTTTCAGACAACTGAATCCCTATGTAACTGCAAGACTCAGAAGAGCCCACACACTCAGCTCTTAACCCCAGTGTGCAGAAAGTGTCAAAACGTGATTTTCAGCAGAAATAAACATGTTTCTGCAAGTTTGGTCACCCCGATGTAAGTTATGGGGCAGTAACAGCACACTTTTGAAAACGTGTTTTTCAGCCCGAAATAATCGCGTTTTTTCAGACAACTGAATCCCTATGTAACTGCAAGGCTCAAAAGGGCCCACACACTCAGCTCTTAACCCCAGTGTGCAGAAAGTGTCAAAACGTGTTTTTCAGCAGAAATAAACATGTTTCTGCAAGTTTGGTCACCCCCATATAAGTTATGGGGCAGTAACAGCACACTTTTGAAAACGTGTTTTTCAGCCCGAAATAAACGCGTTTTTTCAGACAACTGAATCCCTATGTAACTGCAAGACTCAGAAGAGCCCACACACTCAGCTCTTAACCCCAGTGTGCAGAAAGTGTCAAAACGTGATTTTCAGCAGAAATAAACATGTTTCTGCAAGTTTGGTCACCCCGATGTAAGTTATGGGGCAGTAACAGCACACTTTTGAAAACGTGTTTTTCAGCCCGAAATAAACGCGTTTTTTCAGACAACTGAATCCCTATGTAACTGCAAGGCTCAGAAGAGCCCACACACTCAGCTCTTAACCCCAGTGTGCAGAAAGTGTTAAAACGTGATTTTCAGCAGAAATAAAAATGTTTCGTCAAGTTTGGTCAACCCCATGTAAGTTATGGGGCAGTAACAGCACAATTTTGAAAACGTGTTTTTCAGCCCGAAATAAACGCGTTTTTTCAGACAACTGAATCCCTATCTAACTGCAAGGCTCAAAAGAGCCCACACACTCAGCTCTTAACCCCAGTGTGCAGAAAGTGTCAAAACGTGGTTTTCAGCAGAAATAAACATGTTTCTGCAAGTTTGGTCACCCCCATGTAAGTTATGGGGCAGTAACAGCACGCTTTTGAAAACGTGTTTTTCAGCCCGAAATAAACGCGTTTTTTCAGACAACTGAATCCCTAAGTAACTGCAAGGCTCAAAAGAGCCCACACACTCAGCTCTTAACCCAGGTGTGCAGAAAGTGTCAAAACGTGTTTTTCAGCAGAAATAAACATGTTTCTGCAAGTTTGGTCACCCCCATGTAAGTTATGGGGCAGTAACAGCACAATTTTGAAAACGTGTTTTTCAGCCCGAAATAAACGCGTTTTTTCAGACAACTGAATCCCTATGTAACTGCAAGTCTCAAAAGAGCCCACACACTCAGCTCTTAACCCCAGTGTGCAGAAAGTGTCAAAACGTGTTTTTCAGCAGAAATAAACATGTTTCTGCAAGTTTGGTCACCCCCATGTAAGTTATGGGGCAGTAACAGCACACTTTTGAAAACGTGTTTTTCAGCCCGAAATAAACGCGTTTTTTCAGACAACTGAATCCCTATGTAACTGCAAGGCTCAAAAGAGCCCACACACTCAGCTCTTAACCCCAGTGTGCAGAAAGTGTCAAAACGTGTTTTTCAGCAGAAATAAACATGTTTCTGCAAGTTTGGTCACCCCCATGTAAGTTATGGGGCAGTAACAGCACACTTTTGAAAACGTGTTTTTCAGCCCGAAATAAACGCGTTTTTTCAGACAACTGAATCCCTATGTAACTGCAAGACTCAGAAGAGCCCACACACTCAGCTCTTAACCCCAGTGTGCAGAAAGTGTCAAAACGTGTTTTTCAGCAGAAATAAACATGTTTCTGCAAGTTTGGTCACCCCCATGTAAGTTATGGGGCAGTAACAGCACACTTTTGAAAACGTGTTTTTCAGCCCGAAATAAACGCGTTTTTTCAGACAACTGAATCCCTATGTAACTGCAAGGCTCAAAAGAGCCCACACACTCAGCTCTTAACCCCAGTGTGCAGAAAGTGTCAAAACGTGTTTTTCAGCAGAAATAAACATGTTTCTGCAAGTTTGGTCACCCCCATGTAAGTTATGGGGCAGTAACAGCACACTTTTGAAAACGTGTTTTTCAGCCCGAAATAAACGCGTTTTTTCAGGCAACTGAATCCCTATGTAACTGCAAGACTCAGAAGAGCCCACACACTCAGCTCTTAACCCCAGTGTGCAGAAAGTGTCAAAACGTGTTTTTCAGCAGAAATAAACATGTTTCTGCAAGTTTGGTCACCCCCATCTAAGTTATGGGGCAGTAACAGCACACTTTTGAAAACGTGTTTTTCAGCCCGAAATAAACGCGTTTTTTCAGACAACTGAATCCCTATGTAACTGCAAGACTCAGAAGAGCCCACACACTCAGCTCTTAACCCCAGTGTGCAGAAAGTGTCAAAACGTGATTTTCAGCAGAAATAAACATGTTTCTGCAAGTTTGGTCACCCCGATGTAAGTTATGGGGCAGTAACAGCACACTTTTGAAAACGTGTTTTTCAGCCCGAAATAAACGCGTTTTTTCAGACAACTGAATCCCTATGTAACTGCAAGACTCAGAAGAGCCCACACACTCAGCTCTTAACCCCAGTGTGCAGAAAGTGTCAAAACGTGATTTTCAGCAGAAATAAACATGTTTCTGCAAGTTTGGTCACCCCGATGTAAGTTATGGGGCAGTAACAGCACACTTTTGAAAACGTGTTTTTCAGCCCGAAATAAACGCGTTTTTTCAGACAACTGAATCCCTATGTAACTGCAAGGCTCAGAAGAGCCCACACACTCAGCTCTTAACCCCAGTGTGCAGAAAGTGTTAAAACGTGATTTTCAGCAGAAATAAAAATGTTTCGTCAAGTTGGGTCAACCCCATGTAAGTTATGGGGCAGTAACAGCACAATTTTGAAAACGTGTTTTTCAGCCCGAAATAAACGCGTTTTTTCAGACAACTGAATCCCTATCTAACTGCAAGGCTCAAAAGAGCCCACACACTCAGCTCTTAACCCCAGTGTGCAGAAAGTGTCAAAACGTGGTTTTCAGCAGAAATAAACATGTTTCTGCAAGTTTGGTCACCCCCATGTAAGTTATGGGGCAGTAACAGCACGCTTTTGAAAACGTGTTTTTCAGCCCGAAATAAACGCGTTTTTTCAGACAACTGAATCCCTAAGTAACTGCAAGGCTCAAAAGAGCCCACACACTCAGCTCTTAACCCAAGTGTGCAGAAAGTGTCAAAACGTGTTTTTCAGCAGAAATAAACATGTTTCTGCAAGTTTGGTCACCCCCATGTAAGTTATGGGGCAGTAACAGCACACTTTTGAAAACTTGTTTTTCAGCCCGAAATAAACGCGTTTTTTCAGGCAACTGAATCCCTATGTAACTGCAAGACTCAGAAGAGCCCACACACTCAGCTCTTAACCCCAGTGTGCAGAAAGTGTCAAAACGTGTTTTTCAGCAGAAATAAACATGTTTCTGCAAGTTTGGTCACCCCCATCTAAGTTATGGGGCAGTAACAGCACACTTTTGAAAACGTGTTTTTCAGCCCGAAATAAACGCGTTTTTTCAGACAACTGAATCCCTATGTAACTGCAAGACTCAGAAGAGCCCACACACTCAGCTCTTAACCCCAGTGTGCAGAAAGTGTCAAAACGTGATTTTCAGCAGAAATAAACATGTTTCTGCAAGTTTGGTCACCCCGATGTAAGTTATGGGGCAGTAACAGCACACTTTTGAAAACGTGTTTTTCAGCCCGAAATAATCGCGTTTTTTCAGACAACTGAATCCCTATGTAACTGCAAGGCTCAAAAGGGCCCACACACTCAGCTCTTAACCCCAGTGTGCAGAAAGTGTCAAAACGTGTTTTTCAGCAGAAATAAACATGTTTCTGCAAGTTTGGTCACCCCCATATAAGTTATGGGGCAGTAACAGCACACTTTTGAAAACGTGTTTTTCAGCCCGAAATAAACGCGTTTTTTCAGACAACTGAATCCCTATGTAACTGCAAGACTCAGAAGAGCCCACACACTCAGCTCTTAACCCCAGTGTGCAGAAAGTGTCAAAACGTGATTTTCAGCAGAAATAAACATGTTTCTGCAAGTTTGGTCACCCCGATGTAAGTTATGGGGCAGTAACAGCACACTTTTGAAAACGTGTTTTTCAGCCCGAAATAAACGCGTTTTTTCAGACAACTGAATCCCTATGTAACTGCAAGGCTCAGAAGAGCCCACACACTCAGCTCTTAACCCCAGTGTGCAGAAAGTGTTAAAACGTGATTTTCAGCAGAAATAAAAATGTTTCGTCAAGTTTGGTCAACCCCATGTAAGTTATGGGGCAGTAACAGCACAATTTTGAAAACGTGTTTTTCAGCCCGGAATAAACGCGTTTTTTCAGACAACTGAATCCCTATGTAGCTGCAAGGCTCAAAAGAGCCCACACACTCAGCTTTTAACCCAAGTGTGCAGAAAGTGTCAAAACGTGTTTTTCAGCAGAAATAAACATGTTTCTGCAAGTTTGGTCACCCCCATGTAAGTTATGGGGCAGTAACAGCACACTTTTGAAAACGTGTTTTTCAGCCCGAAATAAACGCGTTTTTTCAGACAACTGAATCCCTATGTAACTGCAAGGCTCAAAAGAGCCCACACACTCAGCTCTTAACCCCAGTGTGCAGAAAGTGTCAAAACGTGTTTTTCAGCAGAAATAAACATGTTTCTGCAAGTTTGGTCACCCCCATGTAAGTTATGGGGCAGTAACAGCACACTTTTGAAAACGTGTTTTTCAGCCCGAAATAAACGCGTTTTTTCAGACAACTGAATCCCTATGTAACTGCAAGACTCAGAAGAGCCCACACACTCAGCTCTTAACCCCAGTGTGCAGAAAGTGTCAAAACGTGTTTTTCAGCAGAAATAAACATGTTTCTGCAAGTTTGGTCACCCCCATGTAAGTTATGGGGCAGTAACAGCACACTTTTGAAAACGTGTTTTTCAGCCCGAAATAAACGCGTTTTTTCAGGCAACTGAATCCCTATGTAACTGCAAGACTCAGAAGAGCCCACACACTCAGCTCTTAACCCCAGTGTGCAGAAAGTGTCAAAACGTGTTTTTCAGCAGAAATAAACATGTTTCTGCAAGTTTGGTCACCCCCATCTAAGTTATGGGGCAGTAACAGCACACTTTTGAAAACGTGTTTTTCAGCCCGAAATAAACGCGTTTTTTCAGACAACTGAATCCCTATGTAACTGCAAGACTCAGAAGAGCCCACACACTCAGCTCTTAACCCCAGTGTGCAGAAAGTGTCAAAACGTGATTTTCAGCAGAAATAAACATGTTTCTGCAAGTTTGGTCACCCCGATGTAAGTTATGGGGCAGTAACAGCACACTTTTGAAAACGTGTTTTTCAGCCCGAAATAATCGCGTTTTTTCAGACAACTGAATCCCTATGTAACTGCAAGGCTCAAAAGGGCCCACACACTCAGCTCTTAACCCCAGTGTGCAGAAAGTGTCAAAACGTGTTTTTCAGCAGAAATAAACATGTTTCTGCAAGTTTGGTCACCCCCATATAAGTTATGGGGCAGTAACAGCACACTTTTGAAAACGTGTTTTTCAGCCCGAAATAAACGCGTTTTTTCAGACAACTGAATCCCTATGTAACTGCAAGACTCAGAAGAGCCCACACACTCAGCTCTTAACCCCAGTGTGCAGAAAGTGTCAAAACGTGATTTTCAGCAGAAATAAACATGTTTCTGCAAGTTTGGTCACCCCGATGTAAGTTATGGGGCAGTAACAGCACACTTTTGAAAACGTGTTTTTCAGCCCGAAATAAACGCGTTTTTTCAGACAACTGAATCCCTATGTAACTGCAAGGCTCAGAAGAGCCCACACACTCAGCTCTTAACCCCAGTGTGCAGAAAGTGTTAAAACGTGATTTTCAGCAGAAATAAAAATGTTTCGTCAAGTTTGGTCAACCCCATGTAAGTTATGGGGCAGTAACAGCACAATTTTGAAAACGTGTTTTTCAGCCCGAAATAAACGCGTTTTTTCAGACAACTGAATCCCTATCTAACTGCAAGGCTCAAAAGAGCCCACACACTCAGCTCTTAACCCCAGTGTGCAGAAAGTGTCAAAACGTGGTTTTCAGCAGAAATAAACATGTTTCTGCAAGTTTGGTCACCCCCATGTAAGTTATGGGGCAGTAACAGCACGCTTTTGAAAACGTGTTTTTCAGCCCGAAATAAACGCGTTTTTTCAGACAACTGAATCCCTAAGTAACTGCAAGGCTCAAAAGAGCCCACACACTCAGCTCTTAACCCAAGTGTGCAGAAAGTGTCAAAACGTGTTTTTCAGCAGAAATAAACATGTTTCTGCAAGTTTGGTCACCCCCATGTAAGTTATGGGGCAGTAACAGCACAATTTTGAAAACGTGTTTTTCAGCCCGAAATAAACGCGTTTTTTCAGACAACTGAATCCCTATGTAACTGCAAGTCTCAAAAGAGCCCACACACTCAGCTCTTAACCCCAGTGTGCAGAAAGTGTCAAAACGTGTTTTTCAGCAGAAATAAACATGTTTCTGCAAGTTTGGTCACCCCCATGTAAGTTATGGGGCAGTAACAGCACACTTTTGAAAACGTGTTTTTCAGCCCGAAATAAACGCGTTTTTTCAGACAACTGAATCCCTATGTAACTGCAAGGCTCAAAAGAGCCCACACACTCAGCTCTTAACCCCAGTGTGCAGAAAGTGTCAAAACGTGTTTTTCAGCAGAAATAAACATGTTTCTGCAAGTTTGGTCACCCCCATGTAAGTTATGGGGCAGTAACAGCACACTTTTGAAAACGTGTTTTTCAGCCCGAAATAAACGCGTTTTTTCAGGCAACTGAATCCCTATGTAACTGCAAGACTCAGAAGAGCCCACACACTCAGCTCTTAACCCCAGTGTGCAGAAAGTGTCAAAACGTGTTTTTCAGCAGAAATAAACATGTTTCTGCAAGTTTGGTCACCCCCATCTAAGTTATGGGGCAGTAACAGCACACTTTTGAAAACGTGTTTTTCAGCCCGAAATAAACGCGTTTTTTCAGACAACTGAATCCCTATGTAACTGCAAGACTCAGAAGAGCCCACACACTCAGCTCTTAACCCCAGTGTGCAGAAAGTGTCAAAACGTGATTTTCAGCAGAAATAAACATGTTTCTGCAAGTTTGGTCACCCCGATGTAAGTTATGGGGCAGTAACAGCACACTTTTGAAAACGTGTTTTTCAGCCCGAAATAAACGCGTTTTTTCAGACAACTGAATCCCTATGTAACTGCAAGACTCAGAAGAGCCCACACACTCAGCTCTTAACCCCAGTGTGCAGAAAGTGTCAAAACGTGATTTTCAGCAGAAATAAACATGTTTCTGCAAGTTTGGTCACCCCGATGTAAGTTATGGGGCAGTAACAGCACACTTTTGAAAACGTGTTTTTCAGCCCGAAATAAACGCGTTTTTTCAGACAACTGAATCCCTATGTAACTGCAAGGCTCAGAAGAGCCCACACACTCAGCTCTTAACCCCAGTGTGCAGAAAGTGTTAAAACGTGATTTTCAGCAGAAATAAAAATGTTTCGTCAAGTTGGGTCGACCCCATGTAAGTTATGGGGCAGTAACAGCACAATTTTGAAAACGTGTTTTTCAGCCCGAAATAAACGCGTTTTTTCAGACAACTGAATCCCTATCTAACTGCAAGGCTCAAAAGAGCCCACACACTCAGCTCTTAACCCCAGTGGGCAGAAAGTGTCAAAACGTGGTTTTCAGCAGAAATAAACATGTTTCTGCAAGTTTGGTCACCCCCATGTAAGTTATGGGGCAGTAACAGCACGCTTTTGAAAACGTGTTTTTCAGCCCGAAATAAACGCGTTTTTTCAGACAACTGAATCCCTAAGTAACTGCAAGGCTCAAAAGAGCCCACACACTCAGCTCTTAACCCAAGTGTGCAGAAAGTGTCAAAACGTGTTTTTCAGCAGAAATAAACATGTTTCTGCAAGTTTGGTCACCCCCATGTAAGTTATGGGGCAGTAACAGCACACTTTTGAAAACGTGTTTTTCAGCCCGAAATAAACGCGTTTTTTCAGGCAACTGAATCCCTATGTAACTGCAAGACTCAGAAGAGCCCACACACTCAGCTCTTAACCCCAGTGTGCAGAAAGTGTCAAAACGTGTTTTTCAGCAGAAATAAACATGTTTCTGCAAGTTTGGTCACCCCCATCTAAGTTATGGGGCAGTAACAGCACACTTTTGAAAACGTGTTTTTCAGCCCGAAATAAACGCGTTTTTTCAGACAACTGAATCCCTATGTAACTGCAAGACTCAGAAGAGCCCACACACTCAGCTCTTAACCCCAGTGTGCAGAAAGTGTCAAAACGTGATTTTCAGCAGAAATAAACATGTTTCTGCAAGTTTGGTCACCCCGATGTAAGTTATGGGGCAGTAACAGCACACTTTTGAAAACGTGTTTTTCAGCCCGAAATAATCGCGTTTTTTCAGACAACTGAATCCCTATGTAACTGCAAGGCTCAAAAGGGCCCACACACTCAGCTCTTAACCCCAGTGTGCAGAAAGTGTCAAAACGTGTTTTTCAGCAGAAATAAACATGTTTCTGCAAGTTTGGTCACCCCCATATAAGTTATGGGGCAGTAACAGCACACTTTTGAAAACGTGTTTTTCAGCCCGAAATAAACGCGTTTTTTCAGACAACTGAATCCCTATGTAACTGCAAGACTCAGAAGAGCCCACACACTCAGCTCTTAACCCCAGTGTGCAGAAAGTGTCAAAACGTGATTTTCAGCAGAAATAAACATGTTTCTGCAAGTTTGGTCACCCCGATGTAAGTTATGGGGCAGTAACAGCACACTTTTGAAAACGTGTTTTTCAGCCCGAAATAAACGCGTTTTTTCAGACAACTGAATCCCTATGTAACTGCAAGGCTCAGAAGAGCCCACACACTCAGCTCTTAACCCCAGTGTGCAGAAAGTGTTAAAACGTGATTTTCAGCAGAAATAAAAATGTTTCGTCAAGTTTGGTCAACCCCATGTAAGTTATGGGGCAGTAACAGCACAATTTTGAAAACGTGTTTTTCAGCCCGAAATAAACGCGTTTTTTCAGACAACTGAATCCCTATGTAACTGCAAAGCTCAGAAGAGCCCACACACTCAGCTCTTAACCCCAGTGTGCAGAAAGTGTCAAAACGTGATTTTCAGCAGAAATAAACATGTTTCTGCAAGTTTGGTCACCCCCATGTAAGTTATGGGGCAGTAACAGCACACTTTTGAAAACGTGTTTTTAAGCCCGAAATAAACGCGTTTTTTCAGGCAACTGAATCCCTATGTAACTGCAAGGCTCAGAAGAGCCCACACACTCAGCTCTTAACCCCAGGGTGCAGAAAGTGTCAAAACGTGATTTTCAGCAGAAATAAACATGTTTCTGCAAGTTTGGTCAACCCCATGTAAGTTATGGGGCAGTAACAGCACAATTTTGAAAACGTGTTTTTCAGCCCGAAATAAACGCGTTTTTTCAGACAACTGAATCCCTATGTAACTGCAAGTCTCAAAAGAGCCCACACACTCAGCTCTTAACCCCAGTGTGCAGAAAGTGTCAAAACGTGTTTTTCAGCAGAAATAAACATGTTTCTGCAAGTTTGGTCACCCCCATGTAAGTTATGGGGCAGTAACAGCACACTTTTGAAAACGTGTTTTTCAGCCCGAAATAAACGCGTTTTTTCAGACAACTGAATCCCTATGTAACTGCAAGGCTCAAAAGAGCCCACACACTCAGCTCTTAACCCCAGTGTGCAGAAAGTGTCAAAACGTGTTTTTCAGCAGAAATAAACATGTTTCTGCAAGTTTGGTCACCCCCATGTAAGTTATGGGGCAGTAACAGCACACTTTTGAAAACGTGTTTTTCAGCCCGAAATAAACGCGTTTTTTCAGACAACTGAATCCCTATGTAACTGCAAGACTCAGAAGAGCCCACACACTCAGCTCTTAACCCCAGTGTGCAGAAAGTGTCAAAACGTGTTTTTCAGCAGAAATAAACATGTTTCTGCAAGTTTGGTCACCCCCATGTAAGTTATGGGGCAGTAACAGCACACTTTTGAAAACGTGTTTTTCAGCCCGAAATAAACGCGTTTTTTCAGACAACTGAATCCCTATGTAACTGCAAGGCTCAAAAGAGCCCACACACTCAGCTCTTAACCCCAGTGTGCAGAAAGTGTCAAAACGTGTTTTTCAGCAGAAATAAACATGTTTCTGCAAGTTTGGTCACCCCCATGTAAGTTATGGGGCAGTAACAGCACACTTTTGAAAACGTGTTTTTCAGCCCGAAATAAACGCGTTTTTTCAGGCAACTGAATCCCTATGTAACTGCAAGACTCAGAAGAGCCCACACACTCAGCTCTTAACCCCAGTGTGCAGAAAGTGTCAAAACGTGTTTTTCAGCAGAAATAAACATGTTTCTGCAAGTTTGGTCACCCCCATCTAAGTTATGGGGCAGTAACAGCACACTTTTGAAAACGTGTTTTTCAGCCCGAAATAAACGCGTTTTTTCAGACAACTGAATCCCTATGTAACTGCAAGACTCAGAAGAGCCCACACACTCAGCTCTTAACCCCGGTGTGCAGAAAGTGTCAAAACGTGATTTTCAGCAGAAATAAACATGTTTCTGCAAGTTTGGTCACCCCGATGTAAGTTATGGGGCAGTAACAGCACACTTTTGAAAACGTGTTTTTCAGCCCGAAATAATCGCGTTTTTTCAGACAACTGAATCCCTATGTAACTGCAAGGCTCAAAAGGGCCCACACACTCAGCTCTTAACCCCAGTGTGCAGAAAGTGTCAAAACGTGTTTTTCAGCAGAAATAAACATGTTTCTGCAAGTTTGGTCACCCCCATATAAGTTATGGGGCAGTAACAGCACACTTTTGAAAACGTGTTTTTCAGCCCGAAATAAACGCGTTTTTTCAGACAACTGAATCCCTATGTAACTGCAAGACTCAGAAGAGCCCACACACTCAGCTCTTAACCCCAGTGTGCAGAAAGTGTCAAAACGTGATTTTCAGCAGAAATAAACATGTTTCTGCAAGTTTGGTCACCCCGATGTAAGTTATGGGGCAGTAACAGCACACTTTTGAAAACGTGTTTTTCAGCCCGAAATAAACGCGTTTTTTCAGACAACTGAATCCCTATGTAACTGCAAGGCTCAGAAGAGCCCACACACTCAGCTCTTAACCCCAGTGTGCAGAAAGTGTTAAAACGTGATTTTCAGCAGAAATAAAAATGTTTCGTCAAGTTGGGTCAACCCCATGTAAGTTATGGGGCAGTAACAGCACAATTTTGAAAACGTGTTTTTCAGCCCGAAATAAACGCGTTTTTTCAGACAACTGAATCCCTATCTAACTGCAAGGCTCAAAAGAGCCCACACACTCAGCTCTTAACCCCAGTGTGCAGAAAGTGTCAAAACGTGGTTTTCAGCAGAAATAAACATGTTTCTGCAAGTTTGGTCACCCCCATGTAAGTTATGGGGCAGTAACAGCACGCTTTTGAAAACGTGTTTTTCAGCCCGAAATAAACGCGTTTTTTCAGACAACTGAATCCCTAAGTAACTGCAAGGCTCAAAAGAGCCCACACACTCAGCTCTTAACCCAAGTGTGCAGAAAGTGTCAAAACGTGTTTTTCAGCAGAAATAAACATGTTTCTGCAAGTTTGGTCACCCCCATGTAAGTTATGGGGCAGTAACAGCACACTTTTGAAAACGTGTTTTTCAGCCCGAAATAAACGCGTTTTTTCAGGCAACTGAATCCCTATGTAACTGCAAGACTCAGAAGAGCCCACACACTCAGCTCTTAACCCCAGTGTGCAGAAAGTGTCAAAACGTGTTTTTCAGCAGAAATAAACATGTTTCTGCAAGTTTGGTCACCCCCATCTAAGTTATGGGGCAGTAACAGCACACTTTTGAAAACGTGTTTTTCAGCCCGAAATAAACGCGTTTTTTCAGACAACTGAATCCCTATGTAACTGCAAGACTCAGAAGAGCCCACACACTCAGCTCTTAACCCCAGTGTGCAGAAAGTGTCAAAACGTGATTTTCAGCAGAAATAAACATGTTTCTGCAAGTTTGGTCACCCCGATGTAAGTTATGGGGCAGTAACAGCACACTTTTGAAAACGTGTTTTTCAGCCCGAAATAATCGCGTTTTTTCAGACAACTGAATCCCTATGTAACTGCAAGGCTCAAAAGGGCCCACACACTCAGCTCTTAACCCCAGTGTGCAGAAAGTGTCAAAACGTGTTTTTCAGCAGAAATAAACATGTTTCTGCAAGTTTGGTCACCCCCATATAAGTTATGGGGCAGTAACAGCACACTTTTGAAAACGTGTTTTTCAGCCCGAAATAAACGCGTTTTTTCAGACAACTGAATCCCTATGTAACTGCAAGACTCAGAAGAGCCCACACACTCAGCTCTTAACCCCAGTGTGCAGAAAGTGTTAAAACGTGATTTTCAGCAGAAATAAAAATGTTTCGTCAAGTTTGGTCAACCCCATGTAAGTTATGGGGCAGTAACAGCACAATTTTGAAAACGTGTTTTTCAGCCCGAAATAAACGCGTTTTTTCAGACAACTGAATCCCTATGTAACTGCAAGGCTCAAAAGAGCCCACACACTCAGCTCTTAACCCCAGTGTGCAGAAAGTGTCAAAACGTGTTTTTCAGCAGAAATAAACATGTTTCTGCAAGTTTGGTCACCCCCATGTAAGTTATGGGGCAGTAACAGCACGCTTTTGAAAACGTGTTTTTCAGCCCGAAATAAACGCGTTTTTTCAGACAACTGAATCCCTAAGTAACTGCAAGGCTCAAAAGGGCCCACACACTCAGCTCTTAACCCCAGTGTGCAGAAAGTGTCAAAACGTGTTTTTCAGCAGAAATAAACATGTTTCTGCAAGTTTGGTCACCCCCATGTAAGTTATGGGGCAGTAACAGCACACTTTTGAAAACGTGTTTTTCAGCCCGAAATAAACGCGTTTTTCAGGCAACTGAATCCCTATGTAACTGCAAGGCTCAGAAGAGCCCACACACTCAGCTCTTAACCCCAGTGTGCAGAAAGTGTCAAAACGTGTTTTTCAGCAGAAATAAACATGTTTCTGCAAGTTTGGTCACCCCCATGTAAGGTATGGGGCAGTAACAGCACACTTTTGAAAACGTGTTTTTCAGCCCGAAATAAACGCGTTTTTTCAGACAACTGAATCCCTATGTAACTGCAAGACTCAGAAGAGCCCACACACTCAGCTCTTAACCCCAGTGTGCAGAAAGTGTCAAAACGTGATTTTCAGCAGAAATAAACATGTTTCTGGAAGTTTGGTCACCCCCATGTAAGTTATGGGGCAGTAACAGCACACTTTTGAAAACGTGTTTTTCAGCCCGAAATAAACGCGTTTTTTCAGGCAACTGAATCCCTATGTAACTGCAAGACTCAGAAGAGCCCACACACTCAGCTCTTAACCCCAGTGTGCAGAAAGTGTCAAAACGTGATTTTCAGCAGAAATAAACGTTTCTGCAAGTTTGGTCAAACCCATGTAAGTTATGGGGCAGTAACAGCACAATTTTGAAAACGTGTTTTTCAGCCCGAAATAAACGCGTTTTTTCAGACAACTGAATCCCTAAGTAACTGCAAGGCTCAAAAGGGCCCACACACTCAGCTCTTAACCCCAGTGTGCAGAAAGTGTCAAAACGTGTTTTTCAGCAGAAATAAACATGTTTCTGCAAGTTTGGTCACCCCCATGTAAGTTATGGGGCAGTAACAGCACACTTTTGAAAACGTGTTTTTCAGCAAAATAAACGCGTTTTTTCAGACAACTGAATCCATATGTAACTGCAAGACTCAGAAGAGCCCACACACTCAGCTCTTAACCCCAGTGTGCAGAAAGTGTCAAAACGTGATTTTCAACAGAAATAAACATGTTTCTGCAAGTTTGGTCACCCCCATGTAAGTTATGGGGCAGTAACAGCACACTTTTGAAAACGTGTTTTTCAGCCCGAAATAAACGCGTTTTATCAGGCAACTGAATCCCTATGTAACTGCAAGGCTCAGAAGAGCCCACACACTCAGCTCTTAACCCCAGTGTGCAGAAAGTGTCAAAACGTGTTTTTCAGCAGAAATAAACATGTTTCTGCAAGTTTGGTCACCCCCATGTAAGTTATGGGGCAGTAACAGCACACTTTTGAAAACGTGTTTTTCAGCCCGAAATAAACGCGTTTTTTCAGACAACTGAATCCCTATGTAACTGCAAGGCTCAAAAGGGCCCACACACTCAGCTCTTAACCCCAGTGTGCAGAAAGTGTCAAAACGTGTTTTTCAGCAGAAATAAACATGTTTCTGCAAGTTTGGTCACCCCCATGTAAGTTATGGGGCAGTAACAGCACACTTTTGAAAACGTGTTTTTCAGCCCGAAATAAACGCGTTTTTTCAGACAACTGAATCCCTATGTAACTGCAAGACTCAGAAGAGCCCACACACTCAGCTCTTAATCCCAGTGTGCAGAAAGTGTCAAAACGTGATTTTCAGCAGAAATAAACATGTTTCTGCAAGTTTGGTCACCCCCATGTAAGTTATGGGGCAGTAACAGCACACTTTTGAAAACGTGTTTTTCAGCCCGAAATAAACGCGTTTTTTTCAGACAACTGAATCCCTATGTAACTGCAAGGCTCAAAAGAGCCCACACACTCAGCTCTTAACCCCAGTGTGCAGAAAGTGTCAAAACGTGTTTTTCAGCAGAAATAAACATGTTTCTGCAAGTTTGGTCACCCCCATGTAAGTTATGGGGCAGTAACAGCACACTTTTGAAAACGTGTTTTTCAGCCCGAAATAAACGCGTTTTTTCAGACAACTGAATCCCTATGTAGCTGCAAGGCTCAAAAGAGCCCACACACTCAGCTTTTAACCCAAGTGTGCAGAAAGTGTCAAAACGTGTTTTTCAGCAGAAATAAACATGTTTCTGCAAGTTTGGTCACCCCCATGTAAGTTATGGGGCAGTAACAGCACACTTTTGAAAACGTGTTTTTCAGCCCGAAATAAACGCGTTTTTTCAGACAACTGAATCCCTATGTAACTGCAAGGCTCAAAAGAGCCCACACACTCAGCTCTTAACCCCAGTGTGCAGAAAGTGTCAAAACGTGTTTTTCAGCAGAAATAAACATGTTTCTGCAAGTTTGGTCACCCCCATTTAAGTTATGGGGCAGTAACAGCACACTTTTGAAAACGTGTTTTTCAGCCCGAAATAAACGCGTTTTTTCAGACAACTGAATCCCTATGTAACTGCAAGACTCAGAAGAGCCCACACACTCAGCTCTTAACCCCAGTGTGCAGAAAGTGTCAAAACGTGTTTTTCAGCAGAAATAAACATGTTTCTGCAAGTTTGGTCACCCCCATGTAAGTTATGGGGCAGTAACAGCACACTTTTGAAAACGTGTTTTTCAGCCCGAAATAAACGCGTTTTTTCAGGCAACTGAATCCCTATGTAACTGCAAGACTCAGAAGAGCCCACACACTCAGCTCTTAACCCCAGTGTGCAGAAAGTGTCAAAACGTGTTTTTCAGCAGAAATAAACATGTTTCTGCAAGTTTGGTCACCCCCATCTAAGTTATGGGGCAGTAACAGCACACTTTTGAAAACGTGTTTTTCAGCCCGAAATAAACGCGTTTTTTCAGACAACTGAATCCCTATGTAACTGCAAGACTCAGAAGAGCCCACACACTCAGCTCTTAACCCCAGTGTGCAGAAAGTGTCAAAACGTGATTTTCAGCAGAAATAAACATGTTTCTGCAAGTTTGGTCACCCCGATGTAAGTTATGGGGCAGTAACAGCACACTTTTGAAAACGTGTTTTTCAGCCCGAAATAATCGCGTTTTTTCAGCAACTGAATCCCTATGTAACTGCAAGGCTCAAAAGGGCCCACACACTCAGCTCTTAACCCCAGTGTGCAGAAAGTGTCAAAACGTGTTTTTCAGCAGAAATAAACATGTTTCTGCAAGTTTGGTCACCCCCATATAAGTTATGGGGCAGTAACAGCACACTTTTGAAAACGTGTTTTTCAGCCCGAAATAAACGCGTTTTTTCAGACAACTGAATCCCTATGTAACTGCAAGACTCAGAAGAGCCCACACACTCAGCTCTTAACCCCAGTGTGCAGAAAGTGTCAAAACGTGATTTTCAGCAGAAATAAACATGTTTCTGCAAGTTTGGTCACTCCGATGTAAGTTATGGGGCAGTAACAGCACACTTTTGAAAACGTGTTTTTCAGCCCGAAATAAACGCGTTTTTTCAGACAACTGAATCCCTATGTAACTGCAAGGCTCAGAAGAGCCCACACACTCAGCTCTTAACCCCAGTGTGCAGAAAGTGTTAAAACGTGATTTTCAGCAGAAATAAAAATGTTTCGTCAAGTTTGGTCAACCCCATGTAAGTTATGGGGCAGTAACAGCACAATTTTGAAAACGTGTTTTTCAGCCCGAAATAAACGCGTTTTTTCAGACAACTGAATCCCTATCTAACTGCAAGGCTCAAAAGAGCCCACACACTCAGCTCTTAACCCCAGTGTGCAGAAAGTGTCAAAACGTGGTTTTCAGCAGAAATAAACATGTTTCTGCAAGTTTGGTCACCCCCATGTAAGTTATGGGGCAGTAACAGCACGCTTTTGAAAACGTGTTTTTCAGCCCGAAATAAACGCGTTTTTTCAGACAACTGAATCCCTAAGTAACTGCAAGGCTCAAAAGAGCCCACACACTCAGCTCTTAACCCAAGTGTGCAGAAAGTGTCAAAACGTGTTTTTCAGCAGAAATAAACATGTTTCTGCAAGTTTGGTCACCCCCATGTAAGTTATGGGGCAGTAACAGCACAATTTTGAAAACGTGTTTTTCAGCCCGAAATAAACGCGTTTTTTCAGACAACTGAATCCCTAAGTAACTGCAAGGCTCAAAAGGGCCCACACACTCAGCTCTTAACCCCAGTGTGCAGAAAGTGTCAAAACGTGTTTTTCAGCAGAAATAAACATGTTTCTGCAAGTTTGGTCACCCCCATGTAAGTTATGGGGCAGTAACAGCACACTTTTGAAAACGTGTTTTTCAGCCCGAAATAAACGCGTTTTTTCAGACAACTGAATCCCTATGTAACTGCAAGGCTCAAAAGAGCCCACACACTCAGCTCTTAACCCCAGTGTGCAGAAAGTGTCAAAACGTGTTTTTCAGCAGAAATAAACATGTTTCTGCAAGTTTGGTCACCCCCATGTAAGTTATGGGGCAGTAACAGCACACTTTTGAAAACGTGTTTTTCAGCCCGAAATAAACGCGTTTTTTCAGACAACTGAATCCCTATGTAACTGCAAGACTCAGAAGAGCCCACACACTCAGCTCTTAACCCCAGTGTGCAGAAAGTGTCAAAACGTGTTTTTCAGCAGAAATAAACATGTTTCTGCAAGTTTGGTCACCCCCATGTAAGTTATGGGGCAGTAACAGCACACTTTTGAAAACGTGTTTTTCAGCCCGAAATAAACGCGTTTTTTCAGACAACTGAATCCCTATGTAACTGCAAGGCTCAAAAGAGCCCACACACTCAGCTCTTAACCCCAGTGTGCAGAAAGTGTCAAAACGTGTTTTTCAGCAGAAATAAACATGTTTCTGCAAGTTTGGTCACCCCCATGTAAGTTATGGGGCAGTAACAGCACACTTTTGAAAACGTGTTTTTCAGCCCGAAATAAACGCGTTTTTTCAGGCAACTGAATCCCTATGTAACTGCAAGACTCAGAAGAGCCCACACACTCAGCTCTTAACCCCAGTGTGCAGAAAGTGTCAAAACGTGTTTTTCAGCAGAAATAAACATGTTTCTGCAAGTTTGGTCACCCCCATCTAAGTTATGGGGCAGTAACAGCACACTTTTGAAAACGTGTTTTTCAGCCCGAAATAAACGCGTTTTTTCAGACAACTGAATCCCTATGTAACTGCAAGACTCAGAAGAGCCCACACACTCAGCTCTTAACCCCAGTGTGCAGAAAGTGTCAAAACGTGATTTTCAGCAGAAATAAACATGTTTCTGCAAGTTTGGTCACCCCGATGTAAGTTATGGGGCAGTAAGAGCACACTTTTGAAAACGTGTTTTTCAGCCCGAAATAATCGCGTTTTTTCAGACAACTGAATCCCTATGTAACTGCAAGGCTCAAAAGGGCCCACACACTCAGCTCTTAACCCCAGTGTGCAGAAAGTGTCAAAACGTGTTTTTCAGCAGAAATAAACATGTTTCTGCAAGTTTGGTCACCCCCATATAAGTTATGGGGCAGTAACAGCACACTTTTGAAAACGTGTTTTTCAGCCCGAAATAAACGCGTTTTTTCAGACAACTGAATCCCTATGTAACTGCAAGGCTCAGAAGAGCCCACACACTCAGCTCTTAACCCCAGTGTGCAGAAAGTGTTAAAACGTGATTTTCAGCAGAAATAAAAATGTTTCGTCAAGTTGGGTCAACCCCATGTAAGTTATGGGGCAGTAACAGCACAATTTTGAAAACGTGTTTTTCAGCCCGAAATAAACGCGTTTTTTCAGACAACTGAATCCCTATCTAACTGCAAGGCTCAAAAGAGCCCACACACTCAGCTCTTAACCCCAGTGTGCAGAAAGTGTCAAAACGTGGTTTTCAGCAGAAATAAACATGTTTCTGCAAGTTTGGTCACCCCCATGTAAGTTATGGGGCAGTAACAGCACGCTTTTGAAAACGTGTTTTTCAGCCCGAAATAAACGCGTTTTTTCAGACAACTGAATCCCTAAGTAACTGCAAGGCTCAAAAGAGCCCACACACTCAGCTCTTAACCCAAGTGTGCAGAAAGTGTCAAAACGTGTTTTTCAGCAGAAATAAACATGTTTCTGCAAGTTTGGTCACCCCCATGTAAGTTATGGGGCAGTAACAGCACACTTTTGAAAACGTGTTTTTCAGCCCGAAATAAACGCGTTTTTTCAGGCAACTGAATCCCTATGTAACTGCAAGACTCAGAAGAGCCCACACACTCAGCTCTTAACCCCAGTGTGCAGAAAGTGTCAAAACGTGTTTTTCAGCAGAAATAAACATGTTTCTGCAAGTTTGGTCACCCCCATCTAAGTTATGGGGCAGTAACAGCACACTTTTGAAAACGTGTTTTTCAGCCCGAAATAAACGCGTTTTTTCAGACAACTGAATCCCTATGTAACTGCAAGACTCAGAAGAGCCCACACACTCAGCTCTTAACCCCAGTGTGCAGAAAGTGTCAAAACGTGATTTTCAGCAGAAATAAACATGTTTCTGCAAGTTTGGTCACCCCGATGTAAGTTATGGGGCAGTAACAGCACACTTTTGAAAACGTGTTTTTCAGCCCGAAATAATCGCGTTTTTTCAGACAACTGAATCCCTATGTAACTGCAAGGCTCAAAAGGGCCCACACACTCAGCTCTTAACCCCAGTGTGCAGAAAGTGTCAAAACGTGTTTTTCAGCAGAAATAAACATGTTTCTGCAAGTTTGGTCACCCCCATATAAGTTATGGGGCAGTAACAGCACACTTTTGAAAACGTGTTTTTCAGCCCGAAATAAACGCGTTTTTTCAGACAACTGAATCCCTATGTAACTGCAAGACTCAGAAGAGCCCACACACTCAGCTCTTAACCCCAGTGTGCAGAAAGTGTCAAAACGTGATTTTCAGCAGAAATAAACATGTTTCTGCAAGTTTGGTCACCCCGATGTAAGTTATGGGGCAGTAACAGCACACTTTTGAAAACGTGTTTTTCAGCCCGAAATAAACGCGTTTTTTCAGACAACTGAATCCCTATGTAACTGCAAGGCTCAGAAGAGCCCACACACTCAGCTCTTAACCCCAGTGTGCAGAAAGTGTTAAAACGTGATTTTCAGCAGAAATAAACATGTTTCTGCAAGTTTGGTCAACCCCATGTAAGTTATGGGGCAGTAACAGCACAATTTTGAAAACGTGTTTTTCAGCCCGAAATAAACGCGTTTTTTCAGACAACTGAATCCCTATGTAACTGCAAGGCTCAAAAGAGCCCACACACTCAGCTCTTAACCCCAGTGTGCAGAAAGTGTCAAAACGTGTTTTTCAGCAGAAATAAACATGTTTCTGCAAGTTTGGTCACCCCCATGTAAGTTATGGGGCAGTAACAGCACACTTTTGAAAACGTGTTTTTCAGCCCGAAATAAACGCGTTTTTTCAGACAACTGAATCCCTATGTAACTGCAAGACTCAGAAGAGCCCACACACTCAGCTCTTAACCCCAGTGTGCAGAAAGTGTCAAAACGTGATTTTCAGCAGAAATAAACATGTTTCTGCAAGTTTGGTCACCCCGATGTAAGTTATGGGGCAGTAACAGCACACTTTTGAAAACGTGTTTTTCAGCCCGAAATAATCGCGTTTTTTCAGACAACTGAATCCCTATGTAACTGCAAGGCTCAAAAGGGCCCACACACTCAGCTCTTAACCCCAGTGTGCAGAAAGTGTCAAAACGTGTTTTTCAGCAGAAATAAACATGTTTCTGCAAGTTTGGTCACCCCCATGTAAGTTATGGGGCAGTAACAGCACACTTTTGAAAACGTGTTTTTCAGCAAAATAAACGCGTTTTTTCAGACAACTGAATCCATATGTAACTGCAAGACTCAGAAGAGCCCACACACTCAGCTCTTAACCCCAGTGTGCAGAAACTGTCAAAACGTGATTTTCAACAGAAATAAACATGTTTCTGCAAGTTTGGTCACCCCCATGTAAGTTATGGGGCAGTAACAGCACACTTTTGAAAACGTGTTTTTCAGCCCGAAATAAACGCGTTTTTTCAGACAACTGAATCCCTATGTAACTGCAAGACTCAGAAGAGCCCACACACTCAGCTCTTAACCCCAGTGTGCAGAAAGTGTCAAAACGTGATTTTCAGCAGAAATAAACATGTTTCTGCAAGTTTGGTCACCCCGATGTAAGTTATGGGGCAGTAACAGCACACTTTTGAAAACGTGTTTTTCAGCCCGAAATAATCGCGTTTTTTCAGACAACTGAATCCCTATGTAACTGCAAGGCTCAAAAGGGCCCACACACTCAGCTCTTAACCCCAGTGTGCAGAAAGTGTCAAAACGTGTTTTTCAGCAGAAATAAACATGTTTCTGCAAGTTTGGTCACCCCCATATAAGTTATGGGGCAGTAACAGCACACTTTTGAAAACGTGTTTTTCAGCCCGAAATAAACGCGTTTTTTCAGACAACTGAATCCCTATGTAACTGCAAGACTCAGAAGAGCCCACACACTCAGCTCTTAACCCCAGTGTGCAGAAAGTGTCAAAACGTGATTTTCAGCAGAAATAAACATGTTTCTGCAAGTTTGGTCACCCCGATGTAAGTTATGGGGCAGTAACAGCACACTTTTGAAAACGTGTTTTTCAGCCCGAAATAAACGCGTTTTTTCAGACAACTGAATCCCTATGTAACTGCAAGGCTCAGAAGAGCCCACACACTCAGCTCTTAACCCCAGTGTGCAGAAAGTGTTAAAACGTGATTTTCAGCAGAAATAAACATGTTTCTGCAAGTTTGGTCAACCCCATGTAAGTTATGGGGCAGTAACAGCACAATTTTGAAAACGTGTTTTTCAGCCCGAAATAAACGCGTTTTTTCAGACAACTGAATCCCTATGTAAATGCAAGGCTCAAAAGAGCCCACACACTCAGCTCTTAATCCCAGTGTGCAGAAAGTGTCAAAACGTGTTTTTCAGCAGAAATAAACATGTTTCTGCAAGTTTGGTCACCCCCATGTAAGTTATGGGGCAGTAACAGCACACTTTTGAAAACGTGTTTTTCAGCCCGAAATAAACGCGTTTTTTCAGACAACTGAATCCCTATGTAACTGCAAGACTCAGAAGAGCCCACACACTCAGCTCTTAACCCCAGTGTGCAGAAAGTGTCAAAACGTGATTTTCAGCAGAAATAAACGTTTCTGCAAGTTTGGTCAACCCCATGTAAGTTATGGGGCAGTAACAGCACAATTTTGAAAACGTGTTTTTCAGCCCGAAATAAACGCGTTTTTTCAGACAACTGAATCCCTAAGTAACTGCAAGGCTCAAAAGGGCCCACACACTCAGCTCTTAACCCCAGTGTGCAGAAAGTGTCAAAACGTGTTTTTCAGCAGAAATAAACATGTTTCTGCAAGTTTGGTCACCCCCATGTAAGTTATGGGGCAGTAACAGCACACTTTTGAAAACGTGTTTTTCAGCAAAATAAACGCGTTTTTTCAGACAACTGAATCCATATGTAACTGCAAGACTCAGAAGAGCCCACACACTCAGCTCTTAACCCCAGTGTGCAGAAAGTGTCAAAACGTGATTTTCAACAGAAATAAACATGTTTCTGCAAGTTTGGTCACCCCCATGTAAGTTATGGGGCAGTAACAGCACACTTTTGAAAACGTGTTTTTCAGCCCGAAATAAACGCGTTTTATCAGGCAACTGAATCCCTATGTAACTGCAAGACTCAGAAGAGCCCACACACTCAGCTCTTAACCCCAGTGTGCAGAAAGTGTCAAAACGTGTTTTTCAGCAGAAATAAACATGTTTCTGCAAGTTTGGTCACCCCCATGTAAGTTATGGGGCAGTAACAGCACACTTTTGAAAACGTGTTTTTCAGCCCGAAATAAACGCGTTTTTTCAGACAACTGAATCCCTATGTAACTGCAAGACTCAGAAGAGCCCACACACTCAGCTCTTAACCCCAGTGTGAAGAAAGTGTCAAAACGTGTTTTTCAGCAGAAATAAACATGTTTCTGCAAGTTTGGTCACCCCCATCTAAGTTATGGGGCAGTAACAGCACACTTTTGAAAACGTGTTTTTCAGCCCGAAATAAACGCGTTTTTTCAGACAACTGAATCCCTATGTAACTGCAAGACTCAGAAGAGCCCACACACTCAGCTCTTAACCCCAGTGTGCAGAAAGTGTCAAAACGTGATTTTCAGCAGAAATAAACATGTTTCTGCAAGTTTGGTCACCCCGATGTAAGTTATGGGGCAGTAACAGCACACTTTTGAAAACGTGTTTTTCAGCCCGAAATAATCGCGTTTTTTCAGACAACTGAATCCCTATGTAACTGCAAGGCTCAAAAGGGCCCACACACTCAGCTCTTAACCCCAGTGTGCAGAAAGTGTCAAAACGTGTTTTTCAGCAGAAATAAACATGTTTCTGCAAGTTTGGTCACCCCCATATAAGTTATGGGGCAGTAACAGCACACTTTTGAAAACGTGTTTTTCAGCCCGAAATAAACGCGTTTTTTCAGACAACTGAATCCCTATGTAACTGCAAGACTCAGAAGAGCCCACACACTCAGCTCTTAACCCCAGTGTGCAGAAAGTGTCAAAACGTGATTTTCAGCAGAAATAAACATGTTTCTGCAAGTTTGGTCACCCCGATGTAAGTTATGGGGCAGTAACAGCACACTTTTGAAAACGTGTTTTTCAGCCCGAAATAAACGCGTTTTTTCAGACAACTGAATCCCTATGTAACTGCAAGGCTCAGAAGAGCCCACACACTCAGCTCTTAACCCCAGTGTGCAGAAAGTGTTAAAACGTGATTTTCAGCAGAAATAAAAATGTTTCGTCAAGTTTGGTCAACCCCATGTAAGTTATGGGGCAGTAACAGCACAATTTTGAAAACGTGTTTTTCAGCCCGAAATAAACGCGTTTTTTCAGACAACTGAATCCCTATGTAACTGCAAAGCTCAAAAGAGCCCACACACTCAGCTCTTAACCCCAGTGTGCAGAAAGTGTCAAAACGTGATTTTCAGCAGAAATAAACATGTTTCTGCAAGTTTGGTTACCCCCATGTAAGTTATGGGGCAGTAACAGCACACTTTTGAAAACGTGTTTTTCAGCCCGAAATAAACGCTTTTTTTCAGGCAACTGAATCCCTATGTAACTGCAAGGCTCAGAAGAGCCCACACACTCAGCTCTTAACCCCAGGGTGCAGAAAGTGTCAAAACGTGATTTTCAGCAGAAATAAACATGTTTCTGCAAGTTTGGTCAACCCCATGTAAGTTATGGGGCAGTAACAGCACAATTTTGAAAACGTGTTTTTCAGCCCGAAATAAACGCGTTTTTTCAGACAACTGAATCCCTATGTAACTGCAAGGCTCAAAAGAGCCCACACACTCAGCTCTTAACCCCAGTGTGCAGAAAGTGTCAAAACGTGTTTTTCAGCAGAAATAAACATGTTTCTGCAAGTTTGGTCACCCCCATGTAAGTTATGGGGCAGTAACAGCACACTTTTGAAAACGTGTTTTTCAGCCCGAAATAAACGCGTTTTTTCAGACAACTGAATCCCTATGTAACTGCAAGACTCAGAAGAGCCCACACACTCAGCTCTTAACCCCAGTGTGCAGAAAGTGTCAAAACGTGATTTTCAGCAGAAATAAACGTTTCGGCAAGTTTGGTCAACCCCATGTAAGTTATGGGGCAGTAACAGCACAATTTTGAAAACGTGTTTTTCAGCCCGAAATAAACGCGTTTTTTCAGACAACTGAATCTCTAAGTAACTGCAAGGCTCAAAAGGGCCCACACACTCAGCTCTTAACCCCAGTGTGCAGAAAGTGTCAAAACGTGTTTTTCAGCAGAAATAAACATGTTTCTGCAAGTTTGGTCACCCCCATGTAAGTTATGGGGCAGTAACAGCACACTTTTGAAAACGTGTTTTTCAGCAAAATAAACGCGTTTTTTCAGACAACTGAATCCATATGTAACTGCAAGACTCAGAAGAGCCCACACACTCAGCTCTTAACCCCAGTGTGCAGAAAGTGTCAAAACGTGATTTTCAACAGAAATAAACATGTTTCTGCAAGTTTGGTCACCCCCATGTAAGTTATGGGGCAGTAACAGCACACTTTTGAAAACGTGTTTTTCAGCCCGAAATAAACGCGTTTTATCAGGCAACTGAATCCCTATGTAACTGCAAGGCTCAGAAGAGCCCACACACTCAGCTCTTAACCCCAGTGTGCAGAAAGTGTCAAAACGTGTTTTTCAGCAGAAATAAACATGTTTCTGCAAGTTTGGTCACCCCCATGTAAGTTATGGGGCAGTAACAGCACACTTTTGAAAACGTGTTTTTCAGCCCGAAATAAACGCGTTTTTTCAGACAACTGAATCCCTATGTAACTGCAAGGCTCAAAAGGGCCCACACACTCAGCTCTTAACCCCAGTGTGCAGAAAGTGTCAAAACGTGTTTTTCAGCAGAAATAAACATGTTTCTGCAAGTTTGGTCACCCCCATGTAAGTTATGGGGCAGTAACAGCACACTTTTGAAAACGTGTTTTTCAGCCCGAAATAAACGCGTTTTTTCAGACAACTGAATCCCTATGTAACTGCAAGACTCAGAAGAGCCCACACACTCAGCTCTTAACCCCAGTGTGCAGAAAGTGTCAAAACGTGATTTTCAGCAGAAATAAACATGTTTCTGCAAGTTTGGTCACCCCCATGTAAGTTATGGGGCAGTAACAGCACACTTTTGAAAACGTGTTTTTCAGCCCGAAATAAACGCGTTTTTTTCAGACAACTGAATCCCTATGTAACTGCAAGGCTCAAAAGAGCCCACACACTCAGCTCTTAACCCCAGTGTGCAGAAAGTGTCAAAACGTGTTTTTCAGCAGAAATAAACATGTTTCTGCAAGTTTGGTCACCCCCATGTAAGTTATGGGGCAGTAACAGCACACTTTTGAAAACGTGTTTTTCAGCCCGAAATAAACGCGTTTTTTCAGACAACTGAATCCCTATGTAGCTGCAAGGCTCAAAAGAGCCCACACACTCAGCTTTTAACCCAAGTGTGCAGAAAGTGTCAAAACGTGTTTTTCAGCAGAAATAAACATGTTTCTGCAAATTTGGTCACCCCCATGTAAGTTATGGGGCAGTAACAGCACACTTTTGAAAACGTGTTTTTCAGCCCGAAATAAAAGCGTTTTTTCAGACAACTGAATCCCTATGTAACTGCAAGGCTCAGAAGAGCCCACACACTCAGCTCTTAACCCCAGTGTGCAGAAAGTGTCAAAACGTGTTTTTCAGCAGAAATAAACATGTTTCTGCAAGTTTGGTCACCCCCATGTAAGTTATGGGGCAGTAACAGCACACTTTTGAAAACGTGTTTTTCAGCCCGAAATAAACGCGTTTTTTCAGACAACTGAATCCCTATGTAACTGCAAGGCTCAAAAGAGCCCACACACTCAGCTCTTAACCCCAGTGTGCAGAAAGTGTCAAAACGTGTTTTTCAGCAGAAATAAACATGTTTCTGCAAGTTTGGTCACCCCCATGTAAGTTATGGGGCAGTAACAGCACACTTTTGAAAACGTGTTTTTCAGCCCGAAATAAACGCGTTTTTTCAGACAACTGAATCCCTATGTAACTGCAAGACTCAGAAGAGCCCACACACTCAGCTCTTAACCCCAGGGTGCAGAAAGTGTCAAAACGTGATTTTCAGCAGAAATAAACATGTTTCTGCAAGTTTGGTCAACCCCATGTAAGTTATGGGGCAGTAACAGCACAATTTTGAAAACGTGTTTTTCAGCCCGAAATAAACGCGTTTTTTCAGACAACTGAATCCCTATGTAACTGCAAGACTCAGAAGAGCCCACACACTCAGCTCTTAACCCCAGTGTGCAGAAAGTGTCAAAACGTGATTTTCAGCAGAAATAAACATGTTTCTGCAAGTTTGGTCACCCCCATGTAAGTTATGGGGCAGTAACAGCACACTTTTGAAAACGTGTTTTTCAGCCCGAAATAAACGCATTTTTTTTAGACAACTGAATCCCTATGTAACTGCAAGGCTCAAAAGAGCCCACACACTCAGCTCTTAACCCCAGTGTGCAGAAAGTGTCAAAACGTGTTTTTCAGCAGAAATTAACATGTTTCTGCAAGTTTGGTCACCCCCATGTAAGTTATGGGGCAGTAACAGCACACTTTTGAAAACGTGTTTTTCAGCCCGAAATAAACGCGTTTTATCAGGCAACTGAATCCCTATGTAACTGCAAGGCTCAGAAGAGCCCACACACTCAGCTCTTAACACCAGTGTGCAGAAAGTGTCAAAACGTGATTTTCAGCAGAAATAAACATGTTTCTGCAAGTTTGGTCACCCCCATGTAAGTTATGGGGCAGTAACAGCACACTTTTGAAAACGTGTTTTTCAGCCCGAAATAAACGCGTTTTTTCAGACAACTGAATCCCTATGTAGCTGCAAGGCTCAAAAGAGCCCACACACTCAGCTTTTAACCCAAGTGTGCAGAAAGTGTCAAAACGTGTTTTTCAGCAGAAATAAACATGTTTCTGCAAATTTGGTCACCCCCATGTAAGTTATGGGGCAGTAACAGCACACTTTTGAAAACGTGTTTTTCAGCCCGAAATAAAAGCGTTTTTTCAGACAACTGAATCCCTATGTAACTGCAAGGCTCAGAAGAGCCCACACACTCAGCTCTTAACCCCAGTGTGCAGAAAGTGTCAAAACGTGTTTTTCAGCAGAAATAAACATGTTTCTGCAAGTTTGGTCACCCCCATGTAAGTTATGGGGCAGTAACAGCACACTTTTGAAAACGTGTTTTTCAGCCCGAAATAAACGCGTTTTTTCAGACAACTGAATCCCTATGTAACTGCAAGGCTCAAAAGAGCCCACACACTCAGCTCTTAACCCCAGTGTGCAGAAAGTGTCAAAACGTGTTTTTCAGCAGAAATAAACATGTTTCTGCAAGTTTGGTCACCCCCATGTAAGTTATGGGGCAGTAACAGCACACTTTTGAAAACGTGTTTTTCAGCCCGAAATAAACGCGTTTTTTCAGACAACTGAATCCCTATGTAACTGCAAGACTCAGAAGAGCCCACACACTCAGCTCTTAACCCCAGGGTGCAGAAAGTGTCAAAACGTGATTTTCAGCAGAAATAAACATGTTTCTGCAAGTTTGGTCAACCCCATGTAAGTTATGGGGCAGTAACAGCACAATTTTGAAAACGTGTTTTTCAGCCCGAAATAAACGCGTTTTTTCAGACAACTGAATCCCTATGTAACTGCAAGACTCAGAAGAGCCCACACACTCAGCTCTTAACCCCAGTGTGCAGAAAGTGTCACAACGTGATTTTCAGCAGAAATAAACATGTTTCTGCAAGTTTGGTCACCCCCATGTAAGTTATGGGGCAGTAACAGCACACTTTTGAAAACGTGTTTTTCAGCCCGAAATAAACGCATTTTTTTTAGACAACTGAATCCCTATGTAACTGCAAGGCTCAAAAGAGCCCACACACTCAGCTCTTAACCCCAGTGTGCAGAAAGTGTCAAAACGTGTTTTTCAGCAGAAATTAACATGTTTCTGCAAGTTTGGGCACCCCCATGTAAGTTATGGGGCAGTAACAGCACACTTTTGAAAACGTGTTTTTCAGCCCGAAATAAACGCGTTTTATCAGGCAACTGAATCCCTATGTAACTGCAAGGCTCAGAAGAGCCCACACACTCAGCTCTTAACACCAGTGTGCAGAAAGTGTCAAAGTGTGTTTTTCAGCAGAAATAAACATGTTTCTGCAAGTTTGGTCACCCCCATGTAAGTTATGGGGCAGTAACAGCACACTTTTGAAAATGTGTTTTTCAGCCCGAAATAAACGCGTTTTTTCAGACAACTGAATCCCTATGTAACTGCAAGGCTCAAAAGGGCCCACACACTCAGCTCTTAACCCCAGTGTGCAGAAAGTGTCAAAACGTGTTTTTCAGCAGAAATAAACATGTTTCTGCAAGTTTGGTCACCCCCATGTAAGTTATGGGGCAGTAACAGCACACTATTGAAAACGTGTTTTTCAGCCCGAAATAAACGCGTTTTTTCAGGCAACTGAATCCCTATGTAACTGCAAGGCTCAGAAGAGCCCACACACTCAGCTCTTAACCCCAGGGTGCAGAAAGTGTCAAAACGTGTTTTTCAGCAGAAATAAACATGTTTCTGCAAGTTTGGTCACCCCCATGTAAGTTATGGGGCAGTAACAGCACACTTTTGAAAACGTGTTTTTCAGCCCGAAATAAACGCGTTTTTTCAGACAACTGAATCCCTATGTAACTGCAAGACTCAGAAGAGCCCACACACTCAGCTCTTAACCCCAGTGTGCAGAAAGTGTCAAAACGTGATTTTCAGCAGAAATAAACGTTTCTGCAAGTTTGGTCACCCCCATGTAAGTTATGGGGCAGTAACAGCACACTTTTGAAAACGTGTTTTTCAGCAAAATAAACGCGTTTTTTCAGACAACTGAATCCATATGTAACTGCAAGACTCAGAAGAGCCCACACACTCAGCTCTTAACCCCAGTGTGCAGAAAGTGTCAAAACGTGATTTTCAGCAGAAATAAACATGTTTCTGCAAGTTTGGTCACCCCCATGTAAGTTATGGGGCAGTAACAGCACACTTTTGAAAACGTGTTTTTCAGCCCGAAATAAACGCGTTTTATCAGGCAACTGAATCCCTATGTAACTGCAAGGCTCAGAAGAGCCCACACACTCAGCTCTTAACCCCAGTGTGCAGAAAGTGTCAAAACGTGTTTTTCAGCAGAAATAAACATGTTTCTGCAAGTTTGGTCACCCCCATGTAAGTTATGGGGCAGTAACAGCACACTTTTGAAAACGTGTTTTTCAGCCCGAAATAAACGCGTTTTTTCAGACAACTGAATCCCTATGTAGCTGCAAGGCTCAAAAGAGCCCACACACTCAGCTTTTAACCCAAGTGTGCAGAAAGTGTCAACACGTGTTTTTCAGCAGAAATAAACATGTTTCTGCAAATTTGGTCACCCCCATGTAAGTTATGGGGCAGTAACAGCACACTTTTGAAAACGTGTTTTTCAGCCCGAAATAAAAGCGTTTTTTCAGACAACTGAATCCCTATGTAACTGCAAGGCTCAGAAGAGCCCACACACTCAGCTCTTAACCCCAGTGTGCAGAAAGTGTCAAAACGTGTTTTTCAGCAGAAATAAACATGTTTCTGCAAGTTTGGTCACCCCCATGTAAGTTATGGGGCAGTAACAGCACACTTTTGAAAACGTGTTTTTCAGCCCGAAATAAACGCGTTTTTTCAGACAACTGAATCCCTATGTAACTGCAAGGCTCAAAAGAGCCCACACACTCAGCTCTTAACCCCAGTGTGCAGAAAGTGTCAAAACGTGTTTTACAGCAGAAATAAACATGTTTCTGCAAGTTTGGTCACCCCCATGTAAGGTATGGGGCAGTAACAGCACACTTTTGAAAACGTGTTTTTCAGCCCGAAATAAACGCGTTTTTTCAGACAACTGAATCCCTATGTAACTGCAAGACTCAGAAGAGCCCACACACTCAGCTCTTAACCCCAGTGTGCAGAAAGTGTCAAAACGTGATTTTCAGCAGAAATAAACATGTTTCTGCAAGTTTGGTCACCCCCATGTAAGTTATGGGGCAGTAACAGCACACTTTTGAAAACGTGTTTTTCAGCCCGAAATAAACGCGTTTTTTCAGACAACTGAATCCCTATGTAACTGCAAGGCTCAAAAGAGCCCACACACTCAGCTCTTAACCCCAGTGTGCAGAAAGTGTCAAAACGTGTTTTTCAGCAGAAATTAACATGTTTCTGCAAGTTTGGTCACCCCCATGTAAGTTATGGGGCAGTAACAGCACACTTTTGAAAACGTGTTTTTCAGCCCGAAATAAACGCGTTTTATCAGGCAACTGAATCCCTATGTAACTGCAAGGCTCAGAAGAGCCCACACACTCAGCTCTTAACACCAGTGTGCAGAAAGTGTCAAAACGTGTTTTTCAGCAGAAATAAACATGTTTCTGCAAGTTTGGTCACCCCCATGTAAGTTATGGGGCAGTAACAGCACACTTTTGAAAACGTGTTTTTCAGCCCGAAATAAACGCGTTTTTTCAGACAACTGAATCCCTATGTAACTGCAAGGCTCAAAAGGGCCCACACACTCAGCTCTTAACCCCAGTGTGCAGAAAGTGTCAAAACGTGTTTTTCAGCAGAAATAAACATGTTTCTGCAAGTTTGGTCACCCCCATGTAAGTTATGGGGCAGTAACAGCACACTTTTGAAAACGTGTTTTTCAGCCCGAAATAAACGCGTTTTTTCAGACAACTGAATCCCTATGTAACTGCAAGGCTCAAAAGAGCCCACACACTCAGCTCTTAACCCCAGTGTGCAGAAAGTGTCAAAACGTGTTTTACAGCAGAAATAAACATGTTTCTGCAAGTTTGGTCACCCCCATGTAAGGTATGGGGCAGTAACAGCACACTTTTGAAAACGTGTTTTTCAGCCCGAAATAAACGCGTTTTTTCAGACAACTGAATCCCTATGTAACTGCAAGACTCAGAAGAGCCCACACACTCAGCTCTTAACCCCAGTGTGCAGAAAGTGTCAAAACGTGATTTTCAGCAGAAATAAACATGTTTCTGCAAGTTTGGTCACCCCCATGTAAGTTATGGGGCAGTAACAGCACACTTTTGAAAACGTGTTTTTCAGCCCGAAATAAACGCGTTTTTTCAGACAACTGAATCCCTATGTAACTGCAAGGCTCAAAAGAGCCCACACACTCAGCTCTTAACCCAAGTGTGCAGAAAGTGTCAAAACGTGTTTTTCAGCAGAAATAAACATGTTTCTGCAAATTTGGTCACCCCCATGTAAGTTATGGGGCAGTAACAGCACACTTTTGAAAACGTGTTTTTCAGGCCGAAATAAAAGCGTTTTTTCAGACAACTGAATCCCTATGTAACTGCAAGGCTCAGAAGAGCCCACACACTCAGCTCTTAACCCCAGTGTGCAGAAAGTGTCAAAACGTGTTTTTCAGCAGAAATAAACATGTTTCTGCAAGTTTGGTCACCCCCATCTAAGTTATGGGGCAGTAACAGCACACTTTTGAAAACGTGTTTTTCAGCCCGAAATAAACGCGTTTTTTCAGACAACTGAATCCCTATGTAACTGCAAGGCTCAAAAGAGCCCACACACTCAGCTCTTAACCCCAGTGTGCAGAAAGTGTCAAAACGTGTTTTTCAGCAGAAATAAACATGTTTCTGCAAGTTTGGTCACCCCCATGTAAGTTATGGGGCAGTAACAGCACACTTTTGAAAACGTGTTTTTTCAGCCCGAAATAAACGCGTTTTTTCAGACAACTGAATCCCTATGTAACTGCAAGGCTCAGAAGAGCCCACACACTCAGCTCTTAACCCCAGTGTGCAGAAAGTGTCAAAACGTGTTTTTCAGCAGAAATAAACATGTTTCTGCAAGTTTGGTCACCCCCATGTAAGGTATGGGGCAGTAACAGCACACTTTTGAAAACGTGTTTTTCAGCCCGAAATAAACGCGTTTTTTCAGACAACTGAATCCCTATGTAACTGCAAGACTCAGAAGAGCCCACACACTCAGCTCTTAACCCCAGTGTGCAGAAAGTGTCAAAACGTGTTTTTCAGCTGAAATAAACATGTTTCTGCAAGTTTGGTCACCCCCATCTAAGTTATGGGGCAGTAACAGCACACTTTTGAAAACGTGTTTTTCAGCCCGAAATAAACGCGTTTTTTCAGACAACTGAATCCCTATGAAACTGCAAGGCTCAAAAGAGCTCACACACTCAGCTCTTAACCCAAGTGTGCAGAAAGTGTCAAAACGTGTTTTTCAGCAGAAATAAACATGTTTCTGCAAGTTTGGTCACCCCCATGTAAGTTATGGGGCAGTAACAGCACACTTTTGAAAACGTGTTTTTCAGCCCGAAATAAACGCGTTTTTTCAGACAACTGAATCCCTATGTAACTGCAAGGCTCAAAAGAGCCCACACACTCAGCTCTTAACCCAAGTGTGCAGAAAGTGTCAAAACGTGTTTTTCAGCAGAAATAAACATGTTTCTGCAAATTTGGTCACCCCCATGTAAGTTATGGGGCAGTAACAGCACACTTTTGAAAACGTGTTTTTCAGCCCGAAATAAACGCGTTTTTTCAGACAACTGAATCCCTATGTAACTGCAAGACTCAGAAGAGCCCACACACTCAGCTCTTAACCCCAGTGTGCAGAAAGTGTCAAAACGTGATTTTCAGCAGAAATAAACATGTTTCTGCAAGTTTGGTCACCCCCATGTAAGTTATGGGGCAGTAACAGCACACTTTTGAAAACGTGTTTTTCAGCCCGAAATAAACGCGTTTTTTCAGGCAACTGAATCCCTATGTAACTGCAAGACTCAGAAGAGCCCACACACTCAGCTCTTAACCCCAGTGTACAGAAAGTGTCAAAACGTGTTTTTCAGCAGAAATAAACATGTTTCTGCAAGTTTGGTCACCCCCATCTAAGTTATGGGGCAGTAACAGCACACTTTTGAAAACGTGTTTTTCAGCCCGAAATAAACGCGTTTTTTCAGACAACTGAATCCCTATGTAACTGCAAGGCTCAAAAGAGCCCACACACTCAGCTCTTAACCCCAGTGTGCAGAAAGTGTCAAAACGTGTTTTTCAGCAGAAATAAACATGTTTCTGCAAGTTTGGTCACCCCCATGTAAGTTATGGGGCAGTAACAGCACACTTTTGAAAACGTGTTTTTCAGCCCGAAATAAACGCGTTTTTCAGGCAACTGAATCCCTATGTAACTGCAAGGCTCAGAAGAGCCCACACACTCAGCTCTTAACCCCAGTGTACAGAAAGTGTCAAAACGTGTTTTTCAGCAGAAATAAACATGTTTCTGCAAGTTTGGTCAACCCCATCTAAGTTATGGGGCAGTAACAGCACACTTTTGAAAACGTGTTTTTCAGCCCGAAATAAACGCGTTTTTTCAGACAACTGAATCCCTATGTAACTGCAAGGCTCAAAAGAGCCCACACACTCAGCTCTTAACCCAAGTGTGCAGAAAGTGTCAAAACGTGATTTTCAGCAGAAATAAACATGTTTCTGCAAGTTTGGTCACCCCCATGTAAGTTATGGGGCAGTAACAGCACACTTTTGAAAACGTGTTTTTCAGCCCGAAATAAACGCGTTTTTTCAGGCAACTGAATCCCTATGTAACTGCAAGACTCAGAAGAGCCCACACACTCAGCTCTTAACCCCAGTGTACAGAAAGTGTCAAAACGTGTTTTTCAGCAGAAATAAACGTTTCTGCAAGTTTGGTCACCCCCATCTAAGTTATGGGGCAGTAACAGCACACTTTTGAAAACGTGTTTTTCAGCCCGAAATAAACGCGTTTTTTCAGACAACTGAATCCCTATGTAACTGCAAGGCTCAAAAGAGCCCACACACTCAGCTCTTAACCCAAGTGTGCAGAAAGTGTCAAAACGTGTTTTTCAGCAGAAATAAACATGTTTCTGCAAGTTTGGTCACCCCCATGTAAGTTATGGGGCAGTAACAGCACACTTTTGAAAACGTGTTTTTCAGCCCGAAATAAACGCGTTTTTCAGGCAACTGAATCCCTATGTAACTGCAAGGCTCAGAAGAGCCCACACACTCAGCTCTTAACCCCAGTGTGCAGAAAGTGTCAAAACGTGTTTTTCAGCAGAAATAAACATGTTTCTGCAAGTTTGGTCACCCCCATGTAAGTTATGGGGCAGTAACAGCACACTTTTGAAAACGTGTTTTTCAGCCCGAAATAAACGCGTTTTTTCAGACAACTGAATCCCTATGTAACTGCAAGGCTCAAAAGAGCCCACACACTCAGCTCTTAACCCAAGTGTGCAGAAAGTGTCAAAACGTGTTTTTCAGCAGAAATAAACATGTTTCTGCAAATTTGGTCACCCCCATGTAAGTTATGGGGCAGTAACAGCACACTTTTGAAAACGTGTTTTTCAGGCCGAAATAAAAGCGTTTTTTCAGACAACTGAATCCCTATGTAACTGCAAGGCTCAGAAGAGCCCACACACTCAGCTCTTAACCCCAGTGTGCAGAAAGTGTCAAAACGTGTTTTTCAGCAGAAATAAACATGTTTCTGCAAGTTTGGTCACCCCCATGTAAGTTATGGGGCAGTAACAGCACACTTTTGAAAACTTGTTTTTCAGCCCGAAATAAACGCGTTTTTTCAGACAACTGAATCCCTATGTAACTGCAAGGCTCAAAAGAGCCCACACACTCAGCTCTTAACCCCAGTGTGCAGAAAGTGTCAAAACGTGTTTTTCAGCAGAAATAAACATGTTTCTGCAAGTTTGGTCACCCCCATGTAAGTTATGGGGCAGTAACAGCACACTTTTGAAAACGTGTTTTTCAGCCCGAAATAAACGCGTTTTTTCAGACAACTGAATCCCTATGTAACTGCAAGGCTCAAAAGAGCCCACACACTCAGCTCTTAACCCAAGTGTGCAGAAAGTGTCAAAACGTATTTTTCAGCAGAAATAAACATGTTTCTGCAAATTTGGTCACCCCCATGTAAGTTATGGGGCAGTAACAGCACACTTTTGAAAACGTGTTTTTCAGCCCGAAATAAACGCGTTTTTTCAGACAACTGAATCCCTATGTAACTGCAAGACTCAGAAGAGCCCACACACTCAGCTCTTAAACTCAGTGTGCAGAAAGTGTCAAAACGTGATTTTCAGCAGAAATAAACATGTTTCTGCAAGTTTGGTCACCCCCATGTAAGTTATGGGGCAGTAACAGCACACTTTTGAAAACGTGTTTTTCAGCCCGAAATAAACGCGTTTTTTCAGGCAACTGAATCCCTATGTAACTGCAAGGCTCAGAAGAGCCCACACACTCAGCTCTTAACCCCAGTGTGCAGAAAGTGTCAAAACGTGTTTTTCAGCAGAAATAAACATGTTTCTGCAAGTTTGGTCACCCCCATGTAAGTTATGGGGCAGTAACAGCACACTTTTGAAAACGTGTTTTTCAGCCAGAAAATAAACGCGTTTTTTCAGACAACTGAATCCCTATGTAACTGCAAGGCTCAAAAGAGCCCACACACTCAGCTCTTAACCCAAGTGTGCAGAAAGTGTCAAAATGTGTTTTTCAGCAGAAATAAACATGTTTCTGCAAATTTGGTCACCCCCATGTAAGTTATGGGGCAGTAACAGCACACTTTTGAAAACGTGTTTTTCAGGCCGAAATAAAAGCGTTTTTTCAGACAACTGAATCCCTATGTAACTGCAAGGCTCAGAAGAGCCCACACACTCAGCTCTTAACCCCAGTGTGCAGAAAGTGTCAAAACGTGTTTTTCAGCAGAAATAAACATGTTTCTGCAAGTTTGGTCACCCCCATGTAAGTTATGGGGCAGTAACAGCACACTTTTGAAAACGTGTTTTTCATCCCGAAATAAACGCGTTTTTTCAGACAACTGAATCCCTATGTAACTGCAAGGCTCAAAAGAGCCCACACACTCAGCTCTTAACCCCAGTGTGCAGAAAGTGTCAAAACGTGTTTTTCAGCAGAAATAAACATGTTTCTGCAAGTTTGGTCACCCCCATGTAAGTTATGGGGCAGTAACAGCACACTTTTGAAAACGTGTTTTTCAGCCCGAAATAAACGCGTTTTTTCAGACAACTGAATCCCTATGTAACTGCAAGGCTCAAAAGAGCCCACACACTCAGCTCTTAACCCAAGTGTGCAGAAAGTGTCAAAACGTGTTTTTCAGCAGAAATAAACATGTTTCTGCAAATTTGGTCACCCCCATGTAAGTTATGGGGCAGTAACAGCACACTTTTGAAAACGTGTTTTTCAGCCCGAAATAAACGCGTTTTTTCAGACAACTGAATCCCTATGTAACTGCAAGACTCAGAAGAGCCCACACACTCAGCTCTTAACCCCAGTGTGCAGAAAGTGTCAAAACGTGATTTTCAGCAGAAATAAACATGTTTCTGCAAGTTTGGTCACCCCCATGTAAGTTATGGGGCAGTAACAGCACACTTTTGAAAACGTGTTTTTCAGCCCGAAATAAACGCGTTTTTTCAGACAACTGAATCCCTATGTAACTGCAAGGCTCAAAAGAGCCCACACACTCAGCTCTTAACCCAAGTGTGCAGAAAGTGTCAAAACGTGTTTTTCAGCAGAAATAAACATGTTTCTGCAAGTTTGGTCACCCCCATGTAAGTTATGGGGCAGTAACAGCACACTTTTGAAAACGTGTTTTTCAGCCCGAAATAAACGCGTTTTTCAGGCAACTGAATCCCTATGTAACTGCAAGGCTCAGAAGAGCCCACACACTCAGCTCTTAACCCCAGTGTGCAGAAAGTGTCAAAACGTGTTTTTCAGCAGAAATAAACATGTTTCTGCAAGTTTGGTCACCCCCATGTAAGTTATGGGGCAGTAACAGCACACTTTTGAAAACGTGTTTTTCAGCCCGAAATAAACGCGTTTTTTCAGACAACTGAATCCCTATGTAACTGCAAGGCTCAAAAGAGCCCACACACTCAGCTCTTAACCCAAGTGTGCAGAAAGTGTCAAAACGTGTTTTTCAGCAGAAATAAACATGTTTCTGCAAGTTTGGTCACCCCCATGTAAGTTATGGGGCAGTAACAGCACACTTTTGAAAACGTGTTTTTCAGCCCGAAATAAACGCGTTTTTCAGGCAACTGAATCCCTATGTAACTGCAAGGCTCAGAAGAGCCCACACACTCAGCTCTTAACCCCAGTGTGCAGAAAGTGTCAAAACGTGTTTTTCAGCAGAAATAAACATGTTTCTGCAAGTTTGGTCACCCCCATGTAAGTTATGGGGCAGTAACAGCACACTTTTGAAAACGTGTTTTTCAGCCCGAAATAAACGCGTTTTTTCAGACAACTGAATCCCTATGTAACTGCAAGGCTCAAAAGAGCCCACACACTCAGCTCTTAACCCAAGTGTGCAGAAAGTGTCAAAACGTGTTTTTCAGCAGAAATAAACATGTTTCTGCAAGTTTGGTCACCCCCATGTAAGTTATGGGGCAGTAACAGCACACTTTTGAAAACGTGTTTTTCAGCCCGAAATAAACGCGTTTTTTCAGACAACTGAATCCCTATGTAACTGCAAGGCTCAAAAGAGCCCACACACTCAGCTCTTAACCCAAGTGTGCAGAAAGTGTCAAAACGTGTTTTTCAGCAGAAATAAACATGTTTCTGCAAATTTGGTCACCCCCATGTAAGTTATGGGGCAGTAACAGCACACTTTTGAAAACGTGTTTTTCAGCCCGAAATAAACGCGTTTTTTCAGACAACTGAATCCCTATGTAACTGCAAGACTCAGAAGAGCCCACACACTCAGCTCTTAACCCCAGTGTGCAGAAAGTGTCAAAACGTGATTTTCAGCAGAAATAAACATGTTTCTGCAAGTTTGGTCACCCCCATGTAAGTTATGGGGCAGTAACAGCACACTTTTGAAAACGTGTTTTTCAGCCCGAAATAAACGCGTTTTTTCAGGCAACTGAATCCCTATGTAACTGCAAGACTCAGAAGAGCCCACACACTCAGCTCTTAACCCCAGTGTGCAGAAAGTGTCAAAACGTGTTTTTCAGCAGAAATAAACATGTTTCTGCAAGTTTGGTCACCCCCATGTAAGTTATGGGGCAGTAACAGCACACTTTTGAAAACGTGTTTTTCAGCCCGAAATAAACGCGTTTTTTCAGACAACTGAATCCCTATGTAACTGCAAGGCTCAAAAGAGCCCACACACTCAGCTCTTAACCCAAGTGTGCAGAAAGTGTCAAAACGTGTTTTTCAGCAGAAATAAACATGTTTCTGCAAGTTTGGTCACCCCCATGTAAGTTATGGGGCAGTAACAGCACACTTTTGAAAACGTGTTTTTCAGCCCGAAATAAACGCGTTTTTCAGGCAACTGAATCCCTATGTAACTGCAAGGCTCAGAAGAGCCCACACACTCAGCTCTTAACCCCAGTGTGCAGAAAGTGTCAAAACGTGTTTTTCAGCAGAAATAAACATGTTTCTGCAAGTTTGGTCACCCCCATGTAAGGTATGGGGCAGTAACAGCACACTTTTGAAAACGTGTTTTTCAGCCCGAAATAAACGCGTTTTTTCAGACAACTGAATCCCTATGTAACTGCAAGACTCAGAAGAGCCCACACACTCAGCTCTTAACCCCAGTGTGCAGAAAGTGTCAAAACGTGATTTTCAGCAGAAATAAACATGTTTCTGCAAGTTTGGTCACCCCCATGTAAGTTATGGGGCAGTAACAGCACACTTTTGAAAAAGTGTTTTTCAGCCCGAAATAAACGCGATTTTTCAGGCAACTGAATCCCTATGTAACTGCAAGGCTCAGAAGAGCCCACACACTCAGCTCTTAACCCCAGGGTGCAGAAAGTGTCAAAACGTGATTTTCAGCAGAAATAAACATGTTTCTGCAAGTTTGGTCAACCCCATGTAAGTTATGGGGCAGTAACAGCACACTTTTGAAAACGTGTTTTTCAGCCCGAAATAAACGCGTTTTATCAGGCAACTGAATCCCTATGTAACTGCAAGGCTCAGAAGAGCCCACACACTCAGCTCTTAACACCAGTGTGCAGAAAGTGTCAAAACGTGTTTTTCAGCAGAAATAAACATGTTTCTGCAAGTTTGGTCACCCCCATGTAAGTTATGGGGCAGAAACAGCACACTTTTGAAAACGTGTTTTTCAGCCCGAAATAAACGCGTTTTTTCAGACAACTGAATCCCTATGTAACTGCAAGGCTCAAAAGGGCCCACACACTCAGCTCTTAACCCCAGTGTGCAGAAAGTGTCAAAACGTGTTTTTCAGCAGAAATAAACATGTTTCTGCAAGTTTGGTCACCCCCATGTAAGTAATGGGGCAGTAACAGCACACTTTTGAAAACGTGTTTTTCAGCCGGAAATAAACGCGTTTTTTCAGACAACTGAATCCCTATGTAACTGCAAGACTCAGAAGAGCCCACACACTCAGCTCTTAACCCCAGTGTGCAGAAAGTGTCAAAACGTGATTTTCAGCAGAAATAAACATGTTTCTGCAAGTTTGGTCACCCCCATGTAAGTTATGGGGCAGTAACAGCACACTTTTGAAAACGTGTTTTTCAGCCCGAAATAAACGCGTTTTTTCAGGCAACTGAATCCCTATGTAACTGCAAGACTCAGAAGAGCCCACACACTCAGCTCTTAACCCCAGTGTGCAGAAAGTGTCAAAACGTGTTTTTCAGCAGAAATAAACATGTTTCTGCAAGTTTGGTCACCCCCATCTAAGTTATGGGGCAGTAACAGCACACTTTTGAAAACGTGTTTTTCAGCCCGAAATAAACGCGTTTTTTCAGACAACTGAATCCCTATGTAACTGCAAGGCTCAAAAGAGCCCACACACTCAGCTCTTAACCCAAGTGTGCAGAAAGTGTCAAAACGTGTTTTTCAGCAGAAATAAACATGTTTCTGCAAGTTTGGTCACCCCCATGTAAGTTATGGGGCAGTAACAGCACACTTTTGAAAACGTGTTTTTCAGCCCGAAATAAACGCGTTTTTCAGGCAACTGAATCCCTATGTAACTGCAAGGCTCAGAAGAGCCCACACACTCAGCTCTTAACCCCAGTGTGCAGAAAGTGTCAAAACGTGTTTTTCAGCAGAAATAAACATGTTTCTGCAAGTTTGGTCACCCCCATGTAAGGTATGGGGCAGTAACAGCACACTTTTGAAAACGTGTTTTTCAGCCCGAAATAAACGCGTTTTTTCAGACAACTGAATCCCTATGTAACTGCAAGACTCAGAAGAGCCCACACACTCAGCTCTTAACCCCAGTGTGCAGAAAGTGTCAAAACGTGATTTTCAGCAGAAATAAACATGTTTCTGCAAGTTTGGTCACCCCCATGTAAGTTATGGGGCAGTAACAGCACACTTTTGAAAAAGTGTTTTTCAGCCCGAAATAAACGCGATTTTTCAGGCAACTGAATCCCTATGTAACTGCAAGGCTCAGAAGAGCCCACACACTCAGCTCTTAACCCCAGGGTGCAGAAAGTGTCAAAACGTGATTTTCAGCAGAAATAAACATGTTTCTGCAAGTTTGGTCAACCCCATGTAAGTTATGGGGCAGTAACAGCACACTTTTGAAAACGTGTTTTTCAGCCCGAAATAAACGCGTTTTTTCAGACAACTGAATCCCTATGTAACTGCAAGACTCAGAAGAGCCCACACACTCAGCTCTTAACCCCAGTGTGCAGAAAGTGTCAAAACGTGATTTTCAGCAGAAATAAACGTTTCTGCAAGTTTGGTCAACCCCATGTAAGTTATGGGGCAGTAACAGCACACTTTTGAAAAAGTGTTTTTCAGCCCGAAATAAACGCGATTTTTCAGGCAACTGAATCCCTATGTAACTGCAAGGCTCAGAAGAGCCCACACACTCAGCTCTTAACCCCAGGGTGCAGAAAGTGTCAAAACGTGATTTTCAGCAGAAATAAACATGTTTCTGCAAGTTTGGTCACCCCCATGTAAGTTATGGGGCAGTAACAGCACACTTTTGAAAACGTGTTTTTCAGCCCGAAATAAACGCGTTTTTTCAGACAACTGAATCCCTATGTAACTGCAAGGCTCAAAAGAGCCCACACACTCAGCTCTTAACCCCAGTGTGCAGAAAGTGTCAAAACGTGTTTTTCAGCAGAAATTAACATGTTTCTGCAAGTTTGGTCACCCCCATGTAAGTTATGGGGCAGTAACAGCACACTTTTGAAAACGTGTTTTTCAGCCCGAAATAAACGCGTTTTATCAGGCAACTGAATCCCTATGTAACTGCAAGGCTCAGAAGAGCCCACACACTCAGCTCTTAACACCAGTGTGCAGAAAGTGTCAAAACGTGTTTTTCAGCAGAAATAAACATGTTTCTGCAAGTTTGGTCACCCCCATGTAAGTTATGGGGCAGTAACAGCACACTTTTGAAAACGTGTTTTTCAGCCCGAAATAAACGCGTTTTTTCAGACAACTGAATCCCTATGTAACTGCAAGGCTCAAAAGAGCCCACACACTCAGCTCTTAACCCAAGTGTGCAGAAAGTGTCAAAACGTGTTTTTCAGCAGAAATAAACATGTTTCTGCAAATTTGGTCACCCCCATGTAAGTTATGGGGCAGTAACAGCACACTTTTGAAAACGTGTTTTTCAGCCCGAAATAAACGCGTTTTTTCAGACAACTGAATCCCTATGTAACTGCAAGACTCAGAAGAGCCCACACACTCAGCTCTTAACCCCAGTGTGCAGAAAGTGTCAAAACGTGATTTTCAGCAGAAATAAACATGTTTCTGCAAGTTTGGTCACCCCCATGTAAGTTATGGGGCAGTAACAGCACACTTTTGAAAACGTGTTTTTCAGCCCGAAATAAACGCGTTTTTTCAGACAACTGAATCCCTATGTAACTGCAAGGCTCAAAAGAGCCCACACACTCAGCTCTTAACCCAAGTGTGCAGAAAGTGTCAAAACGTGTTTTTCAGCAGAAATAAACATGTTTCTGCAAGTTTGGTCACCCCCATGTAAGTTATGGGGCAGTAAAAGCACACTTTTGAAAACGTGTTTTTCAGCCCGAAATAAACGCGTTTTTCAGGCAACTGAATCCCTATGTAACTGCAAGGCTCAGAAGAGCCCACACACTCAGCTCTTAACCCCAGTGTGCAGAAAGTGTCAAAACGTGTTTTTCAGCAGAAATAAACATGTTTCTGCAAGTTTGGTCACCCCCATGTAAGTTATGGGGCAGTAACAGCACACTTTTGAAAACGTGTTTTTCAGCCCGAAATAAACGCGTTTTTTCAGACAACTGAATCCCTATGTAACTGCAAGGCTCAAAAGAGCCCACACACTCAGCTCTTAACCCAAGTGTGCAGAAAGTGTCAAAACGTGTTTTTCAGCAGAAATAAACATGTTTCTGCAAGTTTGGTCACCCCCATGTAAGTTATGGGGCAGTAACAGCACACTTTTGAAAACGTGTTTTTCAGCCCGAAATAAACGCGTTTTTCAGGCAACTGAATCCCTATGTAACTGCAAGGCTCAGAAGAGCCCACACACTCAGCTCTTAACCCCAGTGTGCAGAAAGTGTCAAAACGTGTTTTTCAGCAGAAATAAACATGTTTCTGCAAGTTTGGTCAGCCCCATGTAAGTTATGGGGCAGTAACAGCACACTTTTGAAAACGTGTTTTTCAGCCCGAAATAAACGCGTTTTTTCAGACAACTGAATCCCTATGTAACTGCAAGGCTCAAAAGAGCCCACACACTCAGCTCTTAACCCAAGTGTGCAGAAAGTGTCAAAACGTGTTTTTCAGCAGAAATAAACATGTTTCTGCAAGTTTGGTCACCCCCATGTAAGTTATGGGGCAGTAACAGCACACTTTTGAAAACGTGTTTTTCAGCCCGAAATAAACGCGTTTTTTCAGACAACTGAATCCCTATGTAACTGCAAGGCTCAAAAGAGCCCACACACTCAGCTCTTAACCCAAGTGTGCAGAAAGTGTCAAAACGTGTTTTTCAGCAGAAATAAACATGTTTCTGCAAATTTGGTCACCCCCATGTAAGTTATGGGGCAGTAACAGCACACTTTTGAAAACGTGTTTTTCAGCCCGAAATAAACGCGTTTTTTCAGACAACTGAATCCCTATGTAACTGCAAGACTCAGAAGAGCCCACACACTCAGCTCTTAACCCCAGTGTGCAGAAAGTGTCAAAACGTGATTTTCAGCAGAAATAAACATGTTTCTGCAAGTTTGGTCACCCCCATGTAAGTTATGGGGCAGTAACAGCACACTTTTGAAAACGTGTTTTTCAGCCCGAAATAAACGCGTTTTTTCAGGCAACTGAATCCCTATGTAACTGCAAGACTCAGAAGAGCCCACACACTCAGCTCTTAACCCCAGTGTGCAGAAAGTGTCAAAACGTGTTTTTCAGCAGAAATAAACATGTTTCTGCAAGTTTGGTCACCCCCATCTAAGTTATGGGGCTGTAACAGCACACTTTTGAAAACGTGTTTTTCAGCCCGAAATAAACGCGTTTTTTCAGACAACTGAATCCCTATGTAACTGCAAGGCTCAAAAGAGCCCACACACTCAGCTCTTAACCCAAGTGTGCAGAAAGTGTCAAAACGTGTTTTTCAGCAGAAATAAACATGTTTCTGCAAGTTTGGTCACCCCCATGTAAGTTATGGGGCAGTAACAGCACACTTTTGAAAACGTGTTTTTCAGCCCGAAATAAACGCGTTTTTCAGGCAACTGAATCCCTATGTAACTGCAAGGCTCAGAAGAGCCCACACACTCAGCTCTTAACCCCAGTGTGCAGAAAGTGTCAAAACGTGTTTTTCAGCAGAAATAAACATGTTTCTGCAAGTTTGGTCACCCCCATGTAAGGTATGGGGCAGTAACAGCACACTTTTGAAAACGTGTTTTTCAGCCCGAAATAAACGCGTTTTTTCAGACAACTGAATCCCTATGTAACTGCAAGACTCAGAAGAGCCCACACACTCAGCTCTTAACCCCAGTGTGCAGAAAGTGTCAAAACGTGATTTTCAGCAGAAATAAACATGTTTCTGCAAGTTTGGTCACCCCCATGTAAGTTATGGGGCAGTAACAGCACACTTTTGAAAAAGTGTTTTTCAGCCCGAAATAAACGCGATTTTTCAGGCAACTGAATCCCTATGTAACTGCAAGGCTCAGAAGAGCCCACACACTCAGCTCTTAACCCCAGGGTGCAGAAAGTGTCAAAACGTGATTTTCAGCAGAAATAAACATGTTTCTGCAAGTTTGGTCAACCCCATGTAAGTTATGGGGCAGTAACAGCACACTTTTGAAAACGTGTTTTTCAGCCCGAAATAAACGCGTTTTATCAGGCAACTGAATCCCTATGTAACTGCAAGGCTCAGAAGAGCCCACACACTCAGCTCTTAACACCAGTGTGCAGAAAGTGTCAAAACGTGTTTTTCAGCAGAAATAAACATGTTTCTGCAAGTTTGGTCACCCCCATGTAAGTTATGGGGCAGAAACAGCACACTTTTGAAAACGTGTTTTTCAGCCCGAAATAAACGCGTTTTTTCAGACAACTGAATCCCTATGTAACTGCAAGGCTCAAAAGGGCCCACACACTCAGCTCTTAACCCCAGTGTGCAGAAAGTGTCAAAACGTGTTTTTCAGCAGAAATAAACATGTTTCTGCAAGTTTGGTCACCCCCATGTAAGTAATGGGGCAGTAACAGCACACTTTTGAAAACGTGTTTTTCAGCCGGAAATAAACGCGTTTTTTCAGACAACTGAATCCCTATGTAACTGCAAGACTCAGAAGAGCCCACACACTCAGCTCTTAACCCCAGTGTGCAGAAAGTGTCAAAACGTGATTTTCAGCAGAAATAAACATGTTTCTGCAAGTTTGGTCACCCCCATGTAAGTTATGGGGCAGTAACAGCACACTTTTGAAAACGTGTTTTTCAGCCCGAAATAAACGCGTTTTTTCAGGCAACTGAATCCCTATGTAACTGCAAGACTCAGAAGAGCCCACACACTCAGCTCTTAACCCCAGTGTGCAGAAAGTGTCAAAACGTGTTTTTCAGCAGAAATAAACATGTTTCTGCAAGTTTGGTCACCCCCATCTAAGTTATGGGGCAGTAACAGCACACTTTTGAAAACGTGTTTTTCAGCCCGAAATAAACGCGTTTTTTCAGACAACTGAATCCCTATGTAACTGCAAGGCTCAAAAGAGCCCACACACTCAGCTCTTAACCCAAGTGTGCAGAAAGTGTCAAAACGTGTTTTTCAGCAGAAATAAACATGTTTCTGCAAGTTTGGTCACCCCCATGTAAGTTATGGGGCAGTATCAGCACACTTTTGAAAACGTGTTTTTCAGCCCGAAATAAACGCGTTTTTCAGGCAACTGAATCCGTATGTAACTGCAAGGCTCAGAAGAGCCCACACACTCAGCTCTTAACCCCAGTGTGCAGAAAGTGTCAAAACGTGTTTTTCAGCAGAAATAAACATGTTTCTGCAAGTTTGGTCACCCCCATGTAAGGTATGGGGCAGTAACAGCACACTTTTGAAAACGTGTTTTTCAGCCCGAAATAAACGCGTTTTTTCAGACAACTGAATCCCTATGTAACTGCAAGACTCAGAAGAGCCCACACACTCAGCTCTTAACCCCAGTGTGCAGAAAGTGTCAAAACGTGATTTTCAGCAGAAATAAACATGTTTCTGCAAGTTTGGTCACCCCCATGTAAGTTATGGGGCAGTAACAGCACACTTTTGAAAAAGTGTTTTTCAGCCCGAAATAAACGCGATTTTTCAGGCAACTGAATCCCTATGTAACTGCAAGGCTCAGAAGAGCCCACACACTCAGCTCTTAACCCCAGGGTGCAGAAAGTGTCAAAACGTGATTTTCAGCAGAAATAAACATGTTTCTGCAAGTTTGGTCAACCCCATGTAAGTTATGGGGCAGTAACAGCACACTTTTGAAAACGTGTTTTTCAGCCCGAAATAAACGCGTTTTTTCAGACAACTGAATCCCTATGTTACTGCAAGACTCAGAAGAGCCCACACACTCAGCTCTTAACCCCAGTGTGCAGAAAGTGTCAAAACGTGATTTTCAGCAGAAATAAACGTTTCTGCAAGTTTGGTCAACCCCATGTAAGTTATGGGGCAGTAACAGCACACTTTTGAAAAAGTGTTTTTCAGCCCGAAATAAACGCGATTTTTCAGGCAACTGAATCCCTATGTAACTGCAAGGCTCAGAAGAGCCCACACACTCAGCTCTTAACCCCAGGGTGCAGAAAGTGTCAAATAGTGATTTTCAGCAGAAATAAACATGTTTCTGCAAGTTTGGTCACCCCCATGTAAGTTATGGGGCAGTAACAGCACACTTTTGAAAACGTGTTTTTCAGCCCGAAATAAACGCGTTTTTTCAGACAACTGAATCCCTATGTAACTGCAAGGCTCAAAAGAGCCCACACACTCAGCTCTTAACCCCAGTGTGCAGAAAGTGTCAAAACGTGTTTTTCAGCAGAAATTAACATGTTTCTGCAAGTTTGGTCACCCCCATGTAAGTTATGGGGCAGTAACAGCACACTTTTGAAAACGTGTTTTTCAGCCCGAAATAAACGCGTTTTATCAGGCAACTGAATCCCTATGTAACTGCAAGGCTCAGAAGAGCCCACACACTCAGCTCTTAACACCAGTGTGCAGAAAGTGTCAAAACGTGTTTTTCAGCAGAAATAAACATGTTTCTGCAAGTTTGGTCACCCCCATGTAAGTTATGGGGCAGTAACAGCACACTTTTGAAAACGTGTTTTTCAGCCCGAAATAAACGCGTTTTTTCAGACAACTGAATCCCTATGTAACTGCAAGGCTCAAAAGGGCCCACACACTCAGCTCTTAACCCCAGTGTGCAGAAAGTGTCAAAACGTGTTTTTCAGCAGAAATAAACATGTTTCTGCAAGTTTGGTCACCCCCATGTAAGTTATGGGGCAGTAACAGCACACTTTTGAAAACGTGTTTTTCAGCCCGAAATAAACGCGTTTTTTCAGACAACTGAATCCCTATGTAACTGCAAGACTCAGAAGAGCCCACACACTCAGCTCTTAACCCCAGTGTGCAGAAAGTGTCAAAACGTGATTTTCAGCAGAAATAAACGTTTCTGCAAGTTTGGTCAACCCCATGTAAGTTATGGGGCAGTAACAGCACACTTTTGAAAACGTGTTTTTCAGCCCGAAATAAACGCGTTTTTTCAGACAACTGAATCCCTATGTAACTGCAAGGCTCAAAAGAGCCCACACACTCAGCTCTTAACCCCAGTGTGCAGAAAGTGTCAAAACGTGTTTTTCAGCAGAAATAAACATGTTTCTGCAAGTTTGGTCACCCCCATGTAAGTTATGGGGCAGTAACAGCACACTTTTGAAAACGTGTTTTTCAGCCCGAAATAAACGCGTTTTTTCAGACAACTGAATCCCTATGTAACTGCAAGGCTCAAAAGAGCCCACACACTCAGCTCTTAACCCAAGTGTGCAGAAAGTGTCAAAACGTGTTTTTCAGCAGAAATAAACATGTTTCTGCAAATTTGGTCACCCCCATGTAAGTTATGGGGCAGTAACAGCACACTTTTGAAAACGTGTTTTTCAGGCCGAAATAAAAGCGTTTTTTCAGACAACTGAATCCCTATGTAACTGCAAGGCTCAGAAGAGCCCACACACTCAGCTCTTAACCCCAGTGTGCAGAAAGTGTCAAAACGTGTTTTTCAGCAGAAATAAACATGTTTTTGCAAGTTTGGTCACCCCCATGTAAGTTATGGGGCAGTAACAGCACACTTTTGAAAACGTGTTTTTCAGCCCGAAATAAACGCGTTTTTTCAGACAACTGAATCCCTATGTAACTGCAAGACTCAGAAGAGCCCACACACTCAGCTCTTAACCCCAGTGTGCAGAAAGTGTCAAAACGTGATTTTCAGCAGAAATAAACATGTTTCTGCAAGTTTGGTCACCCCCATGTAAGTTATGGGGCAGTAACAGCACACTTTTGAAAACGTGTTTTTCAGCCCGAAATAAACGCGTTTTTTCAGACAACTGAATCCCTATGTAACTGCAAGGCTCAAAAGGGCCCACACACTCAGCTCTTAACCCCAGTGTGCAGAAAGTGTCAAAACGTGTTTTTCAGCAGAAATAAACATGTTTCTGCAAGTTTGGTCACCCCCATGTAAGTTATGGGGCAGTAACAGCACACTTTTGAAAACGTGTTTTTCAGCCCGAAATAAACGCGTTTTTTCAGACAACTGAATCCCTATGTAACTGCAAGACTCAGAAGAGCCCACACACTCAGCTCTTAACCCCAGTGTGCAGAAAGTGTCAAAACGTGATTTTCAGCAGAAATAAACGTTTCTGCAAGTTTGGTCAACCCCATGTAAGTTATGGGGCAGTAACAGCACACTTTTGAAAACGTGTTTTTCAGCCCGAAATAAACGCGTTTTTTCAGACAACTGAATCCCTATGTAACTGCAAGGCTCAAAAGAGCCCACACACTCAGCTCTTAACCCCAGTGTGCAGAAAGTGTCAAAACGTGTTTTTCAGCAGAAATAAACATGTTTCTGCAAATTTGGTCACCCCCATGTAAGTTATGGGGCAGTAACAGCACACTTTTGAAAACGTGTTTTTCAGGCCGAAATAAAAGCGTTTTTTCAGACAACTGAATCCCTATGTAACTGCAAGGCTCAGAAGAGCCCACACACTCAGCTCTTAACCCCAGTGTGCAGAAAGTGTCAAAACGTGTTTTTCAGCAGAAATAAACATGTTTTTGCAAGTTTGGTCACCCCCATGTAAGTTATGGGGCAGTAACAGCACACTTTTGAAAACGTGTTTTTCAGCCCGAAATAAACGCGTTTTTTCAGACAACTGAATCCCTATGTAACTGCAAGACTCAGAAGAGCCCACACACTCAGCTCTTAACCCCAGTGTGCAGAAAGTGTCAAAACGTGATTTTCAGCAAAAATAAACATGTTTCTGCAAGTTTGGTCACCCCCATGTAAGTTATGGGGCAGTAACAGCACACTTTTGAAAACGTGTTTTTCAGCCCGAAATAAACGCGTTTTTTCAGGCAACTGAATCCCTATGTAACTGCAAGACTCAGAAGAGCCCACACACTCAGCTCTTAACCCCAGTGTGCAGAAAGTGTCAAAACGTGTTTTTCAGCAGAAATAAACGTTTATGCAAGTTTGGTCACCCCCATCTAAGTTATGGGGCAGTAACAGCACACTTTTGAAAACGTGTTTTTCAGCCCGAAATAAACGCGTTTTTTCAGACAACTGAATCCCTATGTAACTGCAAGGCTCAAAAGAGCCCACACACTCAGCTCTTAACCCAAGTGTGCAGAAAGTGTCAAAACGTGTTTTTCAGCAGAAATAAACATGTTTCTGCAAGTTTGGTCACCCCCATGTAAGTTATGGGGCAGTAACAGCACACTTTTGAAAACGTGTTTTTCAGCCCGAAATAAACGCGTTTTTCAGGCAACTGAATCCCTATGTAACTGCAAGGCTCAGAAGAGCCCACACACTCAGCTCTTAACCCCAGTGTGCAGAAAGTGTCAAAACGTGTTTTTCAGCAGAAATAAACATGTTTCTGCAAGTTTGGTCACCCCCATGTAAGGTATGGGGCAGTAACAGCACACTTTTGAAAACGTGTTTTTCAGCCCGAAATAAACGCGTTATTTCAGACAACTGAATCCCTATGTAACTGCAAGGCTCAAAAGAGCCCACACACTCAGCTCTTAACCCAAGTGTGCAGAAAGTGTCAAAACGTGTTTTTCAGCAGAAATAAACATGTTTCTGCAAATTTGGTCACCCCCATGTAAGTTATGGGGCAGTAACAGCACACTTTTGAAAACGTGTTTTTCAGGCCGAAATAAAAGCGTTTTTTCAGACAACTGAATCCCTATGTAACTGCAAGGCTCAGAAGAGCCCACACACTCAGCTCTTAACCCCAGTGTGCAGAAAGTGTCAAAACGTGTTTTTCAGCAGAAATAAACATGTTTCTGCAAGTTTGGTCACCCCCATGTAAGTTATGGGGCAGTAACAGCACACTTTTGAAAACGTGTTTTTCAGCCCGAAATAAACGCGTTTTTTCAGACAACTGAATCCCTATGTAACTGCAAGGCTCAGAAGAGCCCACACACTCAGCTCTTAACCCCAGTGTGCAGAAAGTGTCAAAACGTGTTTTTCAGCAGAAATAAACATGTTTCTGCAAGTTTGGTCACCCCCATGTAAGGTATGGGGCAGTAACAGCACACTTTTGAAAACGTGTTTTTCAGCCCGAAATAAACGCGTTTTTTCAGACAACTGAATCCCTATGTAACTGCAAGACTCAGAAGAGCCCACACACTCAGCTCTTAACCCCAGTGTGCAGAAAGTGTCAAAACGTGATTTTCAGCAGAAATAAACATGTTTCTGCAAGTTTGGTCACCCCCATGTAAGTTATGGGGCAGTAACAGCACACTTTTGAAAACGTGTTTTTCAGCCCGAAATAAACGCGATTTTTCAGGCAACTGAATCCCTATGTAACTGCAAATCTCAGAAGAGCCCACACACTCAGCTCTTAACCCCAGGGTGCAGAAAGTGTCAAAACGTGATTTTCAGCAGAAATAAACATGTTTCTGCAAGTTTGGTCAACCCCATGTAAGTTATGGGGCAGTAACAGCACACTTTTGAAAACGTGTTTTTCAGCCCGAAATAAACGCGTTTTTTCAGACAACTGAATCCCTATGTAACTGCAAGACTCAGAAGAGCCCACACACTCAGCTCTTAACCCCAGTGTGCAGAAAGTGTCAAAACGTGTTTTTCAGCAGAAATAAACATGTTTCTGCAAGTTTGGTCACCCCCATGTAAGTTATGGGGCAGTAACAGCACACTTTTGAAAACGTGTTTTTCAGCCCGAAATAAACGCGTTTTTCAGGCAACTGAATCCCTATGTAACTGCAAGGCTCAGAAGAGCCCACACACTCAGCTCTTAACCCCAGTGTGCAGAAAGTGTCAAAACGTGTTTTTCAGCAGAAATAAACATGTTTCTGCAAGTTTGGTCACCCCCATGTAAGTTATGGGGCAGTAACAGCACACTTTTGAAAACGTGTTTTTCAGCCCGAAATAAACGCGTTTTTTCAGACAACTGAATCCCTATGTAACTGCAAGGCTCAAAAGAGCCCACACACTCAGCTCTTAACCCAAGTGTGCAGAAAGTGTCAAAACGTGTTTTTCAGCAGAAATAAACATGTTTCTGCAAGTTTGGTCACCCCCATGTAAGTTATGGGGCAGTAACAGCACACTTTTGAAAACGTGTTTTTCAGCCCGAAATAAACGCGTTTTTTCAGACAACTGAATCCCTATGTAACTGCAAGGCTCAAAAGAGCCCACACACTCAGCTCTTAACCCAAGTGTGCAGAAAGTGTCAAAACGTGTTTTTCAGCAGAAATAAACATGTTTCTGCAAATTTGGTCACCCCCATGTAAGTTATGGGGCAGTAACAGCACACTTTTGAAAACGTGTTTTTCAGCCCGAAATAAACGCGTTTTTTCAGACAACTGAATCCCTATGTAACTGCAAGACTCAGAAGAGCCCACACACTCAGCTCTTAACCCCAGTGTGCAGAAAGTGTCAAAACGTGATTTTCAGCAGAAATAAACATGTTTCTGCAAGTTTGGTCACCCCCATGTAAGTTATGGGGCAGTAACAGCACACTTTTGAAAACGTGTTTTTCAGCCCGAAATAAACGCGTTTTTTCAGGCAACTGAATCCCTATGTAACTGCAAGACTCAGAAGAGCCCACACACTCAGCTCTTAACCCCAGTGTGCAGAAAGTGTCAAAACGTGTTTTTCAGCAGAAATAAACATGTTTCTGCAAGTTTGGTCACCCCCATCTAAGTTATGGGGCAGTAACAGCACACTTTTGAAAACGTGTTTTTCAGCCCGAAATAAACGCGTTTTTTCAGACAACTGAATCCCTATGTAACTGCAAGGCTCAAAAGAGCCCACACACTCAGCTCTTAACCCAAGTGTGCAGAAAGTGTCAAAACGTGTTTTTCAGCAGAAATAAACATGTTTCTGCAAGTTTGGTCACCCCCATGTAAGTTATGGGGCAGTAACAGCACACTTTTGAAAACGTGTTTTTCAGCCCGAAATAAACGCGTTTTTCAGGCAACTGAATCCCTATGTAACTGCAAGGCTCAGAAGAGCCCACACACTCAGCTCTTAACCCCAGTGTGCAGAAAGTGTCAAAACGTGTTTTTCAGCAGAAATAAACATGTTTCTGCAAGTTTGGTCACCCCCATGTAAGGTATGGGGCAGTAACAGCACACTTTTGAAAACGTGTTTTTCAGCCCGAAATAAACGCGTTTTTTCAGACAACTGAATCCCTATGTAACTGCAAGACTCAGAAGAGCCCACACACTCAGCTCTTAACCCCAGTGTGCAGAAAGTGTCAAAACGTGATTTTCAGCAGAAATAAACATGTTTCTGCAAGTTTGGTCACCCCCATGTAAGTTATGGGGCAGTAACAGCACACTTTTGAAAAAGTGTTTTTCAGCCCGAAATAAACGCGATTTTTCAGGCAACTGAATCCCTATGTAACTGCAAGGCTCAGAAGAGCCCACACACTCAGCTCTTAACCCCAGGGTGCAGAAAGTGTCAAAACGTGATTTTCAGCAGAAATAAACATGTTTCTGCAAGTTTGGTCAACCCCATGTAAGTTATGGGGCAGTAACAGCACACTTTTGAAAACGTGTTTTTCAGCCCGAAATAAACGCGTTTTATCAGGCAACTGAATCCCTATGTAACTGCAAGGCTCAGAAGAGCCCACACACTCAGCTCTTAACACCAGTGTGCAGAAAGTGTCAAAACGTGTTTTTCAGCAGAAATAAACATGTTTCTGCAAGTTTGGTCACCCCCATGTAAGTTATGGGGCAGAAACAGCACACTTTTGAAAACGTGTTTTTCAGCCCGAAATAAACGCGTTTTTTCAGACAACTGAATCCCTATGTAACTGCAAGGCTCAAAAGGGCCCACACACTCAGCTCTTAACCCCAGTGTGCAGAAAGTGTCAAAACGTGTTTTTCAGCAGAAATAAACATGTTTCTGCAAGTTTGGTCACCCCCATGTAAGTAATGGGGCAGTAACAGCACACTTTTGAAAACGTGTTTTTCAGCCGGAAATAAACGCGTTTTTTCAGACAACTGAATCCCTATGTAACTGCAAGACTCAGAAGAGCCCACACACTCAGCTCTTAACCCCAGTGTGCAGAAAGTGTCAAAACGTGATTTTCAGCAGAAATAAACATGTTTCTGCAAGTTTGGTCACCCCCATGTAAGTTATGGGGCAGTAACAGCACACTTTTGAAAACGTGTTTTTCAGCCCGAAATAAACGCGTTTTTTCAGGCAACTGAATCCCTATGTAACTGCAAGACTCAGAAGAGCCCACACACTCAGCTCTTAACCCCAGTGTGCAGAAAGTGTCAAAACGTGTTTTTCAGCAGAAATAAACATGTTTCTGCAAGTTTGGTCACCCCCATCTAAGTTATGGGGCAGTAACAGCACACTTTTGAAAACGTGTTTTTCAGCCCGAAATAAACGCGTTTTTTCAGACAACTGAATCCCTATGTAACTGCAAGGCTCAAAAGAGCCCACACACTCAGCTCTTAACCCAAGTGTGCAGAAAGTGTCAAAACGTGTTTTTCAGCAGAAATAAACATGTTTCTGCAAGTTTGGTCACCCCCATGTAAGTTATGGGGCAGTAACAGCACACTTTTGAAAACGTGTTTTTCAGCCCGAAATAAACGCGTTTTTCAGGCAACTGAATCCCTATGTAACTGCAAGGCTCAGAAGAGCCCACACACTCAGCTCTTAACCCCAGTGTGCAGAAAGTGTCAAAACGTGTTTTTCAGCAGAAATAAACATGTTTCTGCAAGTTTGGTCACCCCCATGTAAGGTATGGGGCAGTAACAGCACACTTTTGAAAACGTGTTTTTCAGCCCGAAATAAACGCGTTTTTTCAGACAACTGAATCCCTATGTAACTGCAAGACTCAGAAGAGCCCACACACTCAGCTCTTAACCCCAGTGTGCAGAAAGTGTCAAAACGTGATTTTCAGCAGAAATAAACATGTTTCTGCAAGTTTGGTCACCCCCATGTAAGTTATGGGGCAGTAACAGCACACTTTTGAAAAAGTGTTTTTCAGCCCGAAATAAACGCGATTTTTCAGGCAACTGAATCCCTATGTAACTGCAAGGCTCAGAAGAGCCCACACACTCAGCTCTTAACCCCAGGGTGCAGAAAGTGTCAAAACGTGATTTTCAGCAGAAATAAACATGTTTCTGCAAGTTTGGTCAACCCCATGTAAGTTATGGGGCAGTAACAGCACACTTTTGAAAACGTGTTTTTCAGCCCGAAATAAACGCGTTTTTTCAGACAACTGAATCCCTATGTAACTGCAAGACTCAGAAGAGCCCACACACTCAGCTCTTAACCCCAGTGTGCAGAAAGTGTCAAAACGTGATTTTCAGCAGAAATAAACGTTTCTGCAAGTTTGGTCAACCCCATGTAAGTTATGGGGCAGTAACAGCACACTTTTGAAAAAGTGTTTTTCAGCCCGAAATAAACGCGATTTTTCAGGCAACTGAATCCCTATGTAACTGCAAGGCTCAGAAGAGCCCACACACTCAGCTCTTAACCCCAGGGTGCAGAAAGTGTCAAAACGTGATTTTCAGCAGAAATAAACATGTTTCTGCAAGTTTGGTCACCCCCATGTAAGTTATGGGGCAGTAACAGCACACTTTTGAAAACGTGTTTTTCAGCCCGAAATAAACGCGTTTTTTCAGACAACTGAATCCCTATGTAACTGCAAGGCTCAAAAGAGCCCACACACTCAGCTCTTAACCCCAGTGTGCAGAAAGTGTCAAAACGTGTTTTTCAGCAGAAATTAACATTTTCTGCAAGTTTGGTCACCCCCATGTAAGTTATGGGGCAGTAACAGCACACTTTTGAAAACGTGTTTTTCAGCCCGAAATAAACGCGTTTTATCAGGCAACTGAATCCCTATGTAACTGCAAGGCTCAGAAGAGCCCACACACTCAGCTCTTAACACCAGTGTGCAGAAAGTGTCAAAACGTGTTTTTCAGCAGAAATAAACATGTTTCTGCAAGTTTGGTCACCCCCATGTAAGTTATGGGGCAGTAACAGCACACTTTTGAAAACGTGTTTTTCAGCCCGAAATAAACGCGTTTTTTCAGACAACTGAATCCCTATGTAACTGCAAGGCTCAAAAGGGCCCACACACTCAGCTCTTAACCCCAGTGTGCAGAAAGTGTCAAAACGTGTTTTTCAGCAGAAATAAACATGTTTCTGCAAGTTTGGTCACCCCCATGTAAGTTATGGGGCAGTAACAGCACACTTTTGAAAACGTGTTTTTCAGCCCGAAATAAACGCGTTTTTTCAGACAACTGAATCCCTATGTAACTGCAAGACTCAGAAGAGCCCACACACTCAGCTCTTAACCCCAGTGTGCAGAAAGTGTCAAAACGTGATTTTCAGCAGAAATAAACGTTTCTGCAAGTTTGGTCAACCCCATGTAAGTTATGGGGCAGTAACAGCACACTTTTGAAAACGTGTTTTTCAGCCCGAAATAAACGCGTTTTTTCAGACAACTGAATCCCTATGTAACTGCAAGGCTCAAAAGAGCCCACACACTCAGCTCTTAACCCCAGTGTGCAGAAAGTGTCAAAACGTGTTTTTCAGCAGAAATAAACATGTTTCTGCAAGTTTGGTCACCCCCATGTAAGTTATGGGGCAGTAACAGCACACTTTTGAAAACGTGTTTTTCAGCCCGAAATAAACGCGTTTTTTCAGACAACTGAATCCCTATGTAACTGCAAGGCTCAAAAGAGCCCACACACTCAGCTCTTAACCCAAGTGTGCAGAAAGTGTCAAAACGTGTTTTTCAGCAGAAATAAACATGTTTCTGCAAATTTGGTCACCCCCATGTAAGTTATGGGGCAGTAACAGCACACTTTTGAAAACGTGTTTTTCAGGCCGAAATAAAAGCGTTTTTTCAGACAACTGAATCCCTATGTAACTGCAAGGCTCAGAAGAGCCCACACACTCAGCTCTTAACCCCAGTGTGCAGAAAGTGTCAAAACGTGTTTTTCAGCAGAAATAAACATGTTTTTGCAAGTTTGGTCACCCCCATGTAAGTTATGGGGCAGTAACAGCACACTTTTGAAAACGTGTTTTTCAGCCCGAAATAAACGCGTTTTTTCAGACAACTGAATCCCTATGTAACTGCAAGACTCAGAAGAGCCCACACACTCAGCTCTTAACCCCAGTGTGCAGAAAGTGTCAAAACGTGATTTTCAGCAGAAATAAACATGTTTCTGCAAGTTTGGTCACCCCCATGTAAGTTATGGGGCAGTAACAGCACACTTTTGAAAACGTGTTTTTCAGCCCGAAATAAACGCGTTTTTTCAGACAACTGAATCCCTATGTAACTGCAAGACTCAGAAGAGCCCACACACTCAGCTCTTAACCCCAGTGTGCAGAAAGTGTCAAAACGTGTTTTTCAGCAGAAATAAACATGTTTCTGCAAGTTTGGTCACCCCCAAGTAAGTTATGGGGCAGTAACAGCACACTTTTGAAAACGTGTTTTTCAGCCCGAAATAAACGCGTTTTTTCAGACAACTGAATCCCTATGTAACTGCAAGACTCAGAAGAGCCCACACACTCAGCTCTTAACCCCAGTGTGCAGAAAGTGTCAAAACGTGATTTTCAGCAGAAATAAACGTTTCTGCAAGTTTGGTCAACCCCATGTAAGTTATGGGGCAGTAACAGCACACTTTTGAAAACGTGTTTTTCAGCCCGAAATAAACGCGTTTTTTCAGACAACTGAATCCCTATGTAACTGCAAGGCTCAAAAGAGCCCACACACTCAGCTCTTAACCCCAGTGTGCAGAAAGTGTCAAAACGTGTTTTTCAGCAGAAATAAACATGTTTCTGCAAGTTTGGTCACCCCCATGTAAGTTATGGGGCAGTAACAGCACACTTTTGAAAACGTGTTTTTCAGCCCGAAATAAACGCGTTTTTTCAGACAACTGAATCCCTATGTAACTGCAAGGCTCAAAAGAGCCCACACACTCAGCTCTTAACCCAAGTGTGCAGAAAGTGTCAAAATGTGTTTTTCAGCAGAAATAAACATGTTTCTGCAAATTTGGTCACCCCCATGTAAGTTATGGGGCAGTAACAGCACACTTTTGAAAACGTGTTTTTCAGGCCGAAATAAAAGCGTTTTTTCAGACAACTGAATCCCTATGTAACTGCAAGGCTCAGAAGAGCCCACACACTCAGCTCTTAACCCCAGTGTGCAGAAAGTGTCAAAACGTGTTTTTCAGCAGAAATAAACATGTTTTTGCAAGTTTGGTCACCCCCATGTAAGTTATGGGGCAGTAACAGCACACTTTTGAAAACGTGTTTTTCAGCCCGAAATAAACGCGTTTTTTCAGACAACTGAATCCCTATGTAACTGCAAGACTCAGAAGAGCCCACACACTCAGCTCTTAACCCCAGTGTGCAGAAAGTGTCAAAACGTGATTTTCAGCAGAAATAAACATGTTTCTGCAAGTTTGGTCACCCCCATGTAAGTTATGGGGCAGTAACAGCACACTTTTGAAAACGTGTTTTTCAGCCCGAAATAAACGCGTTTTTTCAGGCAACTGAATCCCTATGTAACTGCAAGACTCAGAAGAGCCCACACACTCAGCTCTTAACCCCAGTGTGCAGAAAGTGTCAAAACGTGTTTTTCAGCAGAAATAAACATGTTTATGCAAGTTTGGTCACCCCCATCTAAGTTATGGGGCAGTAACAGCACACTTTTGAAAACGTGTTTTTCAGCCCGAAATAAACGCGTTTTTTCAGACAACTGAATCCCTATGTAACTGCAAGGCTCAAAAGAGCCCACACACTCAGCTCTTAACCCAAGTGTGCAGAAAGTGTCAAAACGTGTTTTTCAGCAGAAATAAACATGTTTCTGCAAGTTTGGTCACCCCCATGTAAGTTATGGGGCAGTAACAGCACACTTTTGAAAACGTGTTTTTCAGCCCGAAATAAACGCGTTTTTCAAGCAACTGAATCCCTATGTAACTGCAAGGCTCAGAAGAGCCCACACACTCAGCTCTTAACCCCAGTGTGCAGAAAGTGTCAAAACGTGTTTTTCAGCAGAAATAAACATGTTTCTGCAAGTTTGGTCACCCCCATGTAAGGTATGGGGCAGTAACAGCACACTTTTGAAAACGTGTTTTTCAGCAGAAATAAACATGTTTCTGCAAGTTTGGTCACCCCCATGTAAGTTATGGGGCAGTAACAGCACACTTTTGAAAACGTGTTTTTCAGCCCGAAATAAACGCGTTTTTTCAGACAACTGAATCCCTATGTAACTGCAAGGCTCAGAAGAGCCCACACACTCAGCTCTTAACCCCAGTGTGCAGAAAGTGTCAAAACGTGTTTTTCAGCAGAAATAAACATGTTTCTGCAAGTTTGGTCACCCCCATGTAAGGTATGGGGCAGTAACAGCACACTTTTGAAAACGTGTTTTTCAGCCCGAAATAAACGCGTTTTTTCAGACAACTGAATCCCTATGTAACTGCAAGACTCAGAAGAGCCCACACACTCAGCTCTTAACCCCAGTGTGCAGAAAGTGTCAAAACGTGATTTTCAGCAGAAATAAACATGTTTCTGCAAGTTTGGTCACCCCCATGTAAGTTATGGGGCAGTAACAGCACACTTTTGAAAACGTGTTTTTCAGCCCGAAATAAACGCGATTTTTCAGGCAACTGAATCCCTATGTAACTGCAAGGCTCAGAAGAGCCCACACACTCAGCTCTTAACCCCAGGGTGCAGAAAGTGTCAAAACGTGATTTTCAGCAGAAATAAACATGTTTCTGCAAGTTTGGTCAACCCCATGTAAGTTATGGGGCAGTAACAGCACACTTTTGAAAACGTGTTTTTCAGCCCGAAATAAACGCGTTTTTTCAGACAACTGAATCCCTATGTAACTGCAAGGCTCAAAAGAGCCCACACACTCAGCTCTTAACCCAAGTGTGCAGAAAGTGTCAAAACGTGTTTTTCAGCAGAAATAAACATGTTTCTGCAAATTTGGTCACCCCCATGTAAGTTATGGGGCAGTAACAGCACACTTTTGAAAACGTGTTTTTCAGCCCGAAATAAACGCGTTTTTTCAGACAACTGAATCCCTATGTAACTGCAAGACTCAGAAGAGCCCACACACTCAGCTCTTAACCCCAGTGTGCAGAAAGTGTCAAAACGTGATTTTCAGCAGAAATAAACATGTTTCTGCAAGTTTGGTCACCCCCATGTAAGTTATGGGGCAGTAACAGCACACTTTTGAAAACGTGTTTTTCAGCCCGAAATAAACGCGTTTTTTCAGGCAACTGAATCCCTATGTAACTGCAAGACTCAGAAGAGCCCACACACTCAGCTCTTAACCCCAGTGTGCAGAAAGTGTCAAAACGTGTTTTTCAGCAGAAATAAACATGTTTCTGCAAGTTTGGTCACCCCCATCTAAGTTATGGGGCAGTAACAGCACACTTTTGAAAACGTGTTTTTCAGCCCGAAATAAACGCGTTTTTTCAGACAACTGAATCCCTATGTAACTGCAAGGCTCAAAAGAGCCCACACACTCAGCTCTTAACCCAAGTGTGCAGAAAGTGTCAAAACGTGTTTTTCAGCAGAAATAAACATGTTTCTGCAAGTTTGGTCACCCCCATGTAAGTTATGGGGCAGTAACAGCACACTTTTGAAAACGTGTTTTTCAGCCCGAAATAAACGCGTTTTTCAGGCAACTGAATCCCTACGTAACTGCAAGGCTCAGAAGAGCCCACACACTCAGCTCTTAACCCCAGTGTGCAGAAAGTGTCAAAACGTGTTTTTCAGCAGAAATAAACATGTTTCTGCAAGTTTGGTCACCCCCATGTAAGGTATGGGGCAGTAACAGCACACTTTTGAAAACGTGTTTTTCAGCCCGAAATAAACGCGTTTTTTCAGACAACTGAATCCCTATGTAACTGCAAGACTCAGAAGAGCACACACACTCAGCTCTTAACCCCAGTGTGCAGAAAGTGTCAAAACGTAATTTTCAGCAGAAATAAACATGTTTCTGCAAGTTTGGTCACCCCCATGTAAGTTATGGGGCAGTAACAGCACACTTTTGAAAAAGTGTTTTTCAGCCCGAAATAAACGCGATTTTTCAGGCAACTGAATCCCTATGTAACTGCAAGGCTCAGAAGAGCCCACACACTCAGCTCTTAACCCCAGGGTGCAGAAAGTGTCAAAACGTGATTTTCAGCAGAAATAAACATGTTTCTGCAAGTTTGGTCAACCCCATGTAAGTTATGGGGCAGTAACAGCACACTTTTGAAAACGTGTTTTTCAGCCCGAAATAAACGCGTTTTTTCAGACAACTGAATCCCTATGTAACTGCAAGACTCAGAAGAGCCCACACACTCAGCTCTTAACCCCAGTGTGCAGAAAGTGTCAAAACGTGATTTTCAGCAGAAATAAACGTTTCTGCAAGTTTGGTCAACCCCATGTAAGTTATGGGGCAGTAACAGCACACTTTTGAAAACGTGTTTTTCAGCCCGAAATAAACGCGTTTTTTCAGACAACTGAATCCATATGTAACTGCAAGACTCAGAAGAGCCCACACACTCAGCTCTTTACCCCAGTGTGCAGAAAGTGTCAAAACGTGATTTTCAGCAGAAATAAACATGTTTCTGCAAGTTTGGTCACCCCCATGTAAGTTATGGGGCAGTAACAGCACACTTTTGAAAACGTGTTTTTCAGCCCGAAATAAACGCGTTTTTTCAGACAACTGAATCCCTATGTAACTGCAAGGCTCAAAAGAGCCCACACACTCAGCTCTTAACCCCAGTGTGCAGAAAGTGTCAAAACGTGGTTTTCAGCAGAAATTAACATGTTTCTGCAAGTTTGGTCACCCCCATGTAAGTTATGGGGCAGTAACAGCACACTTTTGAAAACGTGTTTTTCAGCCCGAAATAAACGCGTTTTATCAGGCAACTGAATCCCTATGTAACTGCAAGGCTCAGAAGAGCCCACACACTCAGCTCTTAACACCAGTGTGCAGAAAGTGTCAAAACGTGTTTTTCAGCAGAAATAAACATGTTTCTGCAAGTTTGGTCACCCCCATCTAAGTTATGGGGCAGTAACAGCACACTTTTGAAAACGTGTTTTTCAGCCCGAAATAAACGCGTTTTTTCAGACAACTGAATCCCTATGTAACTGCAAGGCTCAAAAGGGCCCACACACTCAGCTCTTAACCCCAGTGTGCAGAAAGTGTCAAAACGTGTTTTTCAGCAGAAATAAACATGTTTCTGCAAGTTTGGTCACCCCCATGTAAGTTATGGGGCAGTAACAGCACACTTTTGAAAACGTGTTTTTCAGCCCGAAATAAACGCGTTTTTTCAGACAACTGAATCCCTATGTAACTGCAAGACTCAGAAGAGCCCACACACTCAGCTCTTAACCCCAGTGTGCAGAAAGTGTCAAAACGTGATTTTCAGCAGAAATAAACATGTTTCTGCAAGTTTGGTCACCCCCATGTAAGTTATGGGGCAGTAACAGCACACTTTTGAAAACGTGTTTTTCAGCCCGAAATAAACGCGTTTTTTTCAGACAACTGAATCCCTATGTAACTGCAAAGCTCAAAAGAGCCCACACACTCAGCTCTTAACCCCAGTGTGCAGAAAGTGTCAAAACGTGTTTTTCAGCAGAAATAAACATGTTTCTGCAAGTTTGGTCACCCCCATGTAAGTTATGGGGCAGTAACAGCACACTTTTGAAAACGTGTTTTTCAGCCCGAAATAAACGCGTTTTTTTCAGACAACTGAATCCCTATGTAACTGCAAGGCTCAAAAGAGCCCACACACTCAGCTCTTAACCCCAGGGTGCAGAAAGTGTCAAAACGTGTTTTTCAGCAGAAATAAACATGTTTCTGCAAATTTGGTCACCCCCATGTAAGTTATGGGGCAGTAACAGCACACTTTTGAAAACGTGTTTTTCAGCACCAAATAAACGCGTTTTTTCAGACAACTGAATCCCTATGTAACTGCAAGGCTCAAAAGAGCCCACACACTCAGCTCTTAACCCAAGTGTGCAGAAAGTGTCAAAACGTGTTTTTCAGCAGAAATAAACATGTTTCTGCAAATTTGGTCACCCCCATGTAAGTTATGGGGCAGTAACAGCACACTTTTGAAAACGTGTTTTTCAGCCCGAAATAAAAGCGTTTTTTCAGACAACTGAATCCCTATGTAACTGCAAGGCTCAGAAGAGCCCACACACTCAGCTCTTAACCCCAGTGTGCAGAAAGTGTCAAAACGTGTTTTTCAGCAGAAATAAACATGTTTCTGCAAGTTTGGTCACCCCCATGTAAGTTATGGGGCAGTAACAGCACACTTTTGAAAACGTGTTTTTCAGCCCGAAATAAACGCGTTTTTTCAGACAACTGAATCCCTATGTAACTGCAAGGCTCAAAAGAGCCCACACACTCAGCTCTTAACCCCAGTGTGCAGAAAGTGTCAAAACGTGTTTTTCAGCAGAAATAAACATGTTTCTGCAAGTTTGGTCACCCCCATGTAAGTTATGGGGCAGTAACAGCACACTTTTGAAAACGTGTTTTTCAGCCCGAAATAAACGCGTTTTTTCAGACAACTGAATCCCTATGTAACTGCAAGGCTCAAAAGAGCCCACACACTCAGCTCTTAACCCAAGTGTGCAGAAAGTGTCAAAACGTGTTTTTCAGCAGAAATAAACATGTTTCTGCAAATTTGGTCACCCCCATGTAAGTTATGGGGCAGTAACAGCACACTTTTGAAAACGTGTTTTTCAGCCCGAAATAAACGCGTTTTTTCAGACAACTGAATCCCTATGTAACTGCAAGACTCAGAAGAGCCCACACACTCAGCTCTTAACCCCAGTGTGCAGAAAGTGTCAAAACGTGATTTTCAGCAGAAATAAACATGTTTCTGCAAGTTTGGTCACCCCCATGTAAGTTATGGGGCAGTAACAGCACACTTTTGAAAACGTGTTTTTCAGCCCGAAATAAACGCGTTTTTTCAGGCAACTGAATCCCTATGTAACTGCAAGGCTCAGAAGAGCCCACACACTCAGCTCTTAACCCCAGGGTGCAGAAAGTGTCAAAACGTGATTTTCAGCAGAAATAAACATGTTTCTGCAAGTTTGGTCAACCCCATGTAAGTTATGGGGCAGTAACAGCACAATTTTGAAAACGTGTTTTTCAGCCCGAAATAAACGCGTTTTTTCAGACAACTGAATCCCTATGTAACTGCAAGTCTCAAAAGAGCCCACACACTCAGCTCTTAACCCCAGTGTGCAGAAAGTGTCAAAACGTGTTTTTCAGCAGAAATAAACATGTTTCTGCAAGTTTGGTCACCCCCATGTAAGTTATGGGGCAGTAACAGCACACTTTTGAAAACGTGTTTTTCAGCCCGAAATAAACGCGTTTTTTCAGACAACTGAATCCCTATGTAACTGCAAGGCTCAAAAGAGCCCACACACTCAGCTCTTAACCCCAGTGTGCAGAAAGTGTCAAAACGTGTTTTTCAGCAGAAATAAACATGTTTCTGCAAGTTTGGTCACCCCCATGTAAGTTATGGGGCAGTAACAGCACACTTTTGAAAACGTGTTTTTCAGCCCGAAATAAACGCGTTTTTTCAGGCAACTGAATCCCTATGTAACTGCAAGACTCAGAAGAGCCCACACACTCAGCTCTTAACCCCAGTGTGCAGAAAGTGTCAAAACGTGTTTTTCAGCAGAAATAAACATGTTTCTGCAAGTTTGGTCACCCCCATCTAAGTTATGGGGCAGTAACAGCACACTTTTGAAAACGTGTTTTTCAGCCCGAAATAAACGCGTTTTTTCAGACAACTGAATCCCAATGTAACTGCAAGGCTCAAAAGAGCCCACACACTCAGCTCTTAACCCAAGTGTGCAGAAAGTGTCAAAACGTGTTTTTCAGCAGAAATAAACATGTTTCTGCAAATTTGGTCACCCCCATGTAAGTTATGGGGCAGTAACAGCACACTTTTGAAAACGTGTTTTTCAGCCCGAAATAAACGCGTTTTTTCAGACAACTGAATCCCTATGTAACTGCAAGACTCAGAAGAGCCCACACACTCAGCTCTTAACCCCAGTGTGCAGAAAGTGTCAAAACGTGATTTTCAGCAGAAATAAACATGTTTCTGCAAGTTTGGTCACCCCCATGTAAGTTATGGGGCAGTAACAGCACACTTTTGAAAACGTGTTTTTCAGCCCGAAATAAACGCGTTTTTTCAGGCAACTGAATCCCTATGTAACTGCAAGACTCAGAAGAGCCCACACACTCAGCTCTTAACCCCAGTGTGCAGAAAGTGTCAAAACGTGTTTTTCAGCAGAAATAAACATGTTTCTGCAAGTTTGGTCACCCCCATCTAAGTTATGGGGCAGTAACAGCACACTTTTGAAAACGTGTTTTTCAGCCCGAAATAAACGCGATTTTTCAGACAACTGAATCCCTATGTAACTGCAAGGCTCAAAAGAGCCCACACACTCAGCTCTTAACCCAAGTGTGCAGAAAGTGTCAAAACGTGTTTTTCAGCAGAAATAAACATGTTTCTGCAAGTTTGGTCACCCCCATGTAAGTTATGGGGCAGTAACAGCACACTTTTGAAAACGTGTTTTTCAGCCCGAAATAAACGCGTTTTTCAGGCAACTGAATCCCTATGTAACTGCAAGGCTCAGAAGAGCCCACACACTCAGCTCTTAACCCCAGTGTGCAGAAAGTGTCAAAACGTGTTTTTCAGCAGAAATAAACATGTTTCTGCAAGTTTGGTCACCCCCATGTAAGGTATGGGGCAGTAACAGCACACTTTTGAAAACGTGTTTTTCAGCCCGAAATAAACGCGTTTTTTCAGACAACTGAATCCCTATGTAACTGCAAGACTCAGAAGAGCCCACACACTCAGCTCTTAACCCCAGTGTGCAGAAAGTGTCAAAACGTGATTTTCAGCAGAAATAAACATGTTTCTGCAAGTTTGGTCACCCCCATGTAAGTTATGGGGCAGTAACAGCACACTTTTGAAAACGTGTTTTTCAGCCCGAAATAAACGCGATTTTTCAGACAACTGAATCCCTATGTAACTGCAAGGCTCGGAAGAGCCCACACACTCAGCTCTTAACCCCAGGGTGCAGAAAGTGTCAAAACGTGATTTTCAGCAGAAATAAACATGTTTCTGCAAGTTTGGTCAACCCCATGTAAGTTATGGGGCAGTAACAGCACAATTTTGAAAACGTGTTTTTCAGCCCGAAATAAACGCGTTTTTTCAGACAACTGAATCCCTATGTAACTGTAAGGCTCAAAAGAGCCCACACACTCAGCTCTTAACCCCAGTGTGCAGAAAGTGTCAAAACGTGTTTTTCAGCAGATATAAACATGTTTCTGCAAGTTTGGTCACCCCCATGTAAGTTATGGGGCAGTAACAGCACACTTTTGAAAACGTGTTTTTCAGCCCGAAATAAACGCGTTTTTTCAGACAACTGAATCCCTATGTAACTGCAAGGCTCAAAAGAGCCCACACACTCAGCTCTTAACCCCAGTGTGCAGAAAGTGTCAAAACGTGTTTTTCAGCAGAAATAAACATGTTTCTGCAAATTTGGTCACCCCCATGTAAGTTATGGGGCAGTAACAGCACACTTTTGAAAACGTGTTTTTCAGCCCGAAATAAAAGCGTTTTTTCAGACAACTGAATCCCTATGTAACTGCAAGGCTCAGAAGAGCCCACACACTCAGCTCTTAACCCCAGTGTGCAGAAAGTGTCAAAACGTGTTTTTCAGCAGAAATAAACATGTTTCTGCAAGTTTGGTCACCCCCATGTAAGTTATGGGGCAGTAACAGCACACTTTTGAAAACGTGTTTTTCAGCCCGAAATAAACGCGTTTTTTCAGACAACTGAATCCCTATGTAACTGCAAGGCTCAAAAGAGCCCACACACTCAGCTCTTAACCCAAGTGTGCAGAAAGTGTCAAAACGTGTTTTTCAGCAGAAATAAACATGTTTCTGCAAATTTGGTCACCCCCATGTAAGTTATGGGGCAGTAACAGCACACTTTTGAAAACGTGTTTTTCAGCCCGAAATAAACGCGTTTTTTCAGACAACTGAATCCCTATGTAACTGCAAGGCTCAAAAGAGCCCACACACTCAGCTCTTAACCCAAGTGTGCAGAAAGTGTCAAAACGTGTTTTTCAGCAGAAATAAACATGTTTCTGCAAATTTGGTCACCCCCATGTAAGTTATGGGGCAGTAACAGCACACTTTTGAAAACGTGTTTTTCAGCCCGAAATAAAAGCGTTTTTTCAGACAACTGAATCCCTATGTAACTGCAAGGCTCAGAAGAGCCCACACACTCAGCTCTTAACCCCAGTGTGCAGAAAGTGTCAAAACGTGTTTTTCAGCAGAAATAAACATGTTTCTGCAAGTTTGGTCACCCCCATGTAAGTTATGGGGCCGTAACAGCACACTTTTGAAAACGTGTTTTTCAGCCCGAAATAAACGCGTTTTTTCAGACAACTGAATCCCTATGTAACTGCAAGGCTCAAAAGAGCCCACACACTCAGCTCTTAACCCCAGTGTGCAGAAAGTGTCAAAACGTGTTTTTCAGCAGAAATAAACATGTTTCTGCAAGTTTGGTCACCCCCATGTAAGTTATGGAGCAGTAACAGCACACTTTTGAAAACGTGTTTTTCAGACCGAAATAAACGCGTTTTTTCAGGCAACTGAATCCCTATGTAACTGCAAGACTCAGAAGAGCCCACACACTCAGCTCTTAACCCCAGTGTGCAGAAAGTGTCAAAACGTGTTTTTCAGCAGAAATAAACATGTTTCAGCAAGTTTGGTCACCCCCATCTAAGTTATGGGGCAGTAACAGCACACTTTTGAAAACGTGTTTTTCAGCCCGAAATAAACGCGTTTTTTCAGACAACTGAATCCCTATGTAACTGCAAGGCTCAAAAGAGCCCACACACTCAGCTCTTAACCCCAGTGTGCAGAAAGTGTCAAAACGTGTTTTTCAGCAGAAATAAACATGTTTCTGCAAGTTTGGTCACCCCCATGTAAGTTATGGGGCAGTAACAGCACACTTTTGAAAACGTGTTTTTCAGCCCGAAATAAACGCGTTTTTTCAGACAACTGAATCCCTATGTAACTGCAAGGCTCAAAAGAGCCCACACACTCAGCTCTTAACCCAAGTGTGCAGAAAGTGTCAAAACGTGTTTTTCAGCAGAAATAAACATGTTTCTGCAAATTTGGTCACCCCCATGTAAGTTATGGGGCAGTAACAGCACACTTTTGAAAACGTGTTTTTCAGCCCGAAATAAACGCGTTTTTTCAGACAACTGAATCCCTATGTAACTGCAAGACTCAGAAGAGCCCACACACTCAGCTCTTAACCCCAGTGTGCAGAAAGTGTCAAAACGTGATTTTCAGCAGAAATAAACATGTTTCTGCAAGTTTGGTCACCCCCATGTAAGTTATGGGGAAGTAACAGCACACTTTTGAAAACGTGTTTTTCAGCCCGAAATAAACGCGTTTTTTCAGGCAACTGAATCCCTATGTAACTGCAAGGCTCAATAGAGCCCACACACTCAGCTCTTAACCCAAGTGTGCAGAAAGTGTCAAAACGTGTTTTTCAGCAGAAATAAACATGTTTCTGCAAATTTGGTCACCCCCATGTAAGTTATGGGGCAGTAACAGCACACTTTTGAAAACGTGTTTTTCAGCCCGAAATAAACGCGTTTTTTCAGACAACTGAATCCCTATGTAACTGCAAGGCTCAAAAGAGCCCACACACTCAGCTCTTAACCCAAGTGTGCAGAAAGTGTCAAAACGTGTTTTTCAGCAGAAATAAACATGTTTCTGCAAGTTTGGTCACCCCCATGTAAGTTATGGGGCAGTAACAGCACACTTTTGAAAACGTGTTTTTCAGCCCGAAATAAACGCGTTTTTCAGGCAACTGAATCCCTATGTAACTGCAAGGCTCAGAAGAGCCCACACACTCAGCTCTTAACCCCAGGGTGCAGAAAGTGTCAAAACGTGATTTTCAGCAGAAATAAACATGTTTCTGCAAGTTTGGTCACCCCCATGTAAGTTATGGGGCAGTAACAGCACACTTTTGAAAACGTGTTTTTCAGCCCGAAATAAACGCGTTTTTTCAGACAACTGAATCCCTATGTAACTGCAAGGCTCAAAAGAGCCCACACACTCAGCTCTTAACCCAAGTGTGCAGAAAGTGTCAAAACGTGTTTTTCAGCAGAAATAAACATGTTTCTGCAAATTTGGTCACCCCCATGTAAGTTATGGGGCAGTAACAGCACACTTTTGAAAACGTGTTTTTCAGCCCGAAATAAACGCGTTTTTTCAGGCAACTGAATCCCTATGTAACTGCAAGACTCAGAAGAGCCCACACACTCAGATCTTAACCCCAGTGTGCAGAAAGTGTCAAAACGTGTTTTTCAGCAGAAATAAACATGTTTCTGCAAGTTTGGTCACCCCCATGTAAGTTATGGGGCAGTAACAGCACACTTTTGAAAACGTGTTTTTCAGCCCGAAATAAACGCGTTTTTTCAGACAACTGAATCCCTATGTAACTGCAAGGCTCAAAAGAGCCCACACACTCAGCTCTTAACCCAAGTGTGCAGAAAGTGTCAAAACGTGTTTTTCAGCAGAAATAAACATGTTTCTGCAAGTTTGGTCACCCCCATGTAAGTTATGGGGCAGTAACAGCACACTTTTGAAAACGTGTTTTTCAGCCCGAAATAAACGCGTTTTTCAGGCAACTGAATCCCTATGTAACTGCAAGGCTCAGAAGAGCCCACACACTCAGCTCTTAACCCCAGTGTGCAGAAAGTGTCAAAACGTGTTTTTCAGCAGAAATAAACATGTTTCTGCAAGTTTGGTCACCCCCATGTAAGGTATGGGGCAGTAACAGCACACTTTTGAAAACGTGTTTTTCAGCCCGAAATAAACGCGTTTTTTCAGACAACTGAATCCCTATGTAACTGCAAGACTCAGAAGAGCCCACACACTCAGCTCTTAACCCCAGTGTGCAGAAAGTGTCAAAACGTGATTTTCAGCAGAAATAAACATGTTTCTGCAAGTTTGGTCACCCCCATGTAAGTTATGGGGCAGTAACAGCACACTTTTGAAAACGTGTTTTTCAGCCCGAAATAAACGCGATTTTTCAGGCAACTGAATCCCTATGTAACTGCAAGGCTCAGAAGAGCCCACACACTCAGCTCTTAACCCCAGGGTGCAGAAAGTGTCAAAACGTGATTTTCAGCAGAAATAAACATGTTTCTGCAAGTTTGGTCAACCCCATGTAAGTTATGGGGCAGTAACAGCACAATTTTGAAAACGTGTTTTTCAGCCCGAAATAAACGCGTTTTTTCAGACAACTGAATCCCTATGTAACTGCAAGGCTCAAAAGAGCCCACACACTCAGCTCTTAACCCCAGTGTGCAGAAAGTGTCAAAACGTGTTTTTCAGCAGAAATAAACATGTTTCTGCAAGTTTGGTCACCCCCATGTAAGTTATGGGGCAGTAACAGCACACTTTTGAAAACGTGTTTTTCAGCCCGAAATAAACGCGTTTTTTCAGACAACTGAATCCCTATGTAACTGCAAGACTCAGAAGAGCCCACACACTCAGCTCTTAACCCCAGTGTGCAGAAAGTGTCAAAACGTGATTTTCAGCAGAAATAAACATGTTTCTGCAAGTTTGGTCACCCCCATGTAAGTTATGGGGAAGTAACAGCACACTTTTGAAAACGTGTTTTTCAGCCCGAAATAAACGCGTTTTTTCAGGCAACTGAATCCCTATGTAACTGCAAGGCTCAATAGAGCCCACACACTCAGCTCTTAACCCAAGTGTGCAGAAAGTGTCAAAACGTGTTTTTCAGCAGAAATAAACATGTTTCTGCAAATTTGGTCACCCCCATGTAAGTTATGGGGCAGTAACAGCACACTTTTGAAAACGTGTTTTTCAGCCCGAAATAAACGCGTTTTTTCAGACAACTGAATCCCTATGTAACTGCAAGGCTCAAAAGAGCCCACACACTCAGCTCTTAACCCAAGTGTGCAGAAAGTGTCAAAACGTGTTTTTCAGCAGAAATAAACATGTTTCTGCAAGTTTGGTCACCCCCATGTAAGTTATGGGGCAGTAACAGCACACTTTTGAAAACGTGTTTTTCAGCCCGAAATAAACGCGTTTTTCAGGCAACTGAATCCCTATGTAACTGCAAGGCTCAGAAGAGCCCACACACTCAGCTCTTAACCCCAGGGTGCAGAAAGTGTCAAAACGTGATTTTCAGCAGAAATAAACATGTTTCTGCAAGTTTGGTCACCCCCATGTAAGTTATGGGGCAGTAACAGCACACTTTTGAAAACGTGTTTTTCAGCCCGAAATAAACGCGTTTTTTCAGACAACTGAATCCCTATGTAACTGCAAGGCTCAAAAGAGCCCACACACTCAGCTCTTAACCCAAGTGTGCAGAAAGTGTCAAAACGTGTTTTTCAGCAGAAATAAACATGTTTCTGCAAATTTGGTCACCCCCATGTAAGTTATGGGGCAGTAACAGCACACTTTTGAAAACGTGTTTTTCAGCCCGAAATAAACGCGTTTTTTCAGGCAACTGAATCCCTATGTAACTGCAAGACTCAGAAGAGCCCACACACTCAGATCTTAACCCCAGTGTGCAGAAAGTGTCAAAACGTGTTTTTCAGCAGAAATAAACATGTTTCTGCAAGTTTGGTCACCCCCATGTAAGTTATGGGGCAGTAACAGCACACTTTTGAAAACGTGTTTTTCAGCCCGAAATAAACGCGTTTTTTCAGACAACTGAATCCCTATGTAACTGCAAGGCTCAAAAGAGCCCACACACTCAGCTCTTAACCCAAGTGTGCAGAAAGTGTCAAAACGTGTTTTTCAGCAGAAATAAACATGTTTCTGCAAGTTTGGTCACCCCCATGTAAGTTATGGGGCAGTAACAGCACACTTTTGAAAACGTGTTTTTCAGCCCGAAATAAACGCGTTTTTCAGGCAACTGAATCCCTATGTAACTGCAAGGCTCAGAAGAGCCCACACACTCAGCTCTTAACCCCAGTGTGCAGAAAGTGTCAAAACGTGTTTTTCAGCAGAAATAAACATGTTTCTGCAAGTTTGGTCACCCCCATGTAAGGTATGGGGCAGTAACAGCACACTTTTGAAAACGTGTTTTTCAGCCCGAAATAAACGCGTTTTTTCAGACAACTGAATCCCTATGTAACTGCAAGACTCAGAAGAGCCCACACACTCAGCTCTTAACCCCAGTGTGCAGAAAGTGTCAAAACGTGATTTTCAGCAGAAATAAACATGTTTCTGCAAGTTTGGTCACCCCCATGTAAGTTATGGGGCAGTAACAGCACACTTTTGAAAACGTGTTTTTCAGCCCGAAATAAACGCGATTTTTCAGGCAACTGAATCCCTATGTAACTGCAAGGCTCAGAAGAGCCCACACACTCAGCTCTTAACCCCAGGGTGCAGAAAGTGTCAAAACGTGATTTTCAGCAGAAATAAACATGTTTCTGCAAGTTTGGTCAACCCCATGTAAGTTATGGGGCAGTAACAGCACAATTTTGAAAACGTGTTTTTCAGCCCGAAATAAACGCGTTTTTTCAGACAACTGAATCCCTATGTAACTGCAAGGCTCAAAAGAGCCCACACACTCAGCTCTTAACCCCAGTGTGCAGAAAGTGTCAAAACGTGTTTTTCAGCAGAAATAAACATGTTTCTGCAAGTTTGGTCACCCCCATGTAAGTTATGGGGCAGTAACAGCACACTTTTGAAAACGTGTTTTTCAGCCCGAAATAAACGCGTTTTTTCAGACAACTGAATCCCTATGTAACTGCAAGACTCAGAAGAGCCCACACACTCAGCTCTTAACCCCAGTGTGCAGAAAGTGTCAAAACGTGTTTTTCAGCAGAAATAAACATGTTTCTGCAAGTTTGGTCACCCCCATGTAAGTTATGGGGCAGTAACAGCACACTTTTGAAAACGTGTTTTTCAGCCCGAAATAAACGCGTTTTTTCAGACAACTGAATCCCTATGTAACTGCAAGGCTCAAAAGAGCCCACACACTCAGCTCTTAACCCCAGTGTGCAGAAAGTGTCAAAACGTGTTTTTCAGCAGAAATAAACATGTTTCTGCAAGTTTGGTCACCCCCATGTAAGTTATGGGGCAGTAACAGCACACTTTTGAAAACGTGTTTTTCAGCCCGAAATAAACGCGTTTTTTCAGACAACTGAATCCCTATGTAACTGCAAGGCTCAAAAGAGCCCACACACTCAGCTCTTAACCCCAGTGTGCAGAAAGTGTCAAAACGTGTTTTTCAGCAGAAATAAACATGTTTCTGCAAGTTTGGTCACCCCCATGTAAGTTATGGAGCAGTAACAGCACACTTTTGAAAACGTGTTTTTCAGACCGAAATAAACGCGTTTTTTCAGGCAACTGAATCCCTATGTAACTGCAAGACTCAGAAGAGCCCACACACTCAGCTCTTAACCCCAGTGTGCAGAAAGTGTCAAAACGTGTTTTTCAGCAGAAATAAACATGTTTCAGCAAGTTTGGTCACCCCCATCTAAGTTATGGGGCAGTAACAGCACACTTTTGAAAACGTGTTTTTCAGCCCGAAATAAACGCGTTTTTTCAGACAACTGAATCCCTATGTAACTGCAAGGCTCAAAAGAGCCCACACACTCAGCTCTTAACCCCAGTGTGCAGAAAGTGTCAAAACGTGTTTTTCAGCAGAAATAAACATGTTTCTGCAAGTTTGGTCACCCCCATGTAAGTTATGGGGCAGTAACAGCACACTTTTGAAAACGTGTTTTTCAGCCCGAAATAAACGCGTTTTTTCAGACAACTGAATCCCTATGTAACTGCAAGGCTCAAAAGAGCCCACACACTCAGCTCTTAACCCAAGTGTGCAGAAAGTGTCAAAACGTGTTTTTCAGCAGAAATAAACATGTTTCTGCAAATTTGGTCACCCCCATGTAAGTTATGGGGCAGTAACAGCACACTTTTGAAAACGTGTTTTTCAGCCCGAAATAAACGCGTTTTTTCAGACAACTGAATCCCTATGTAACTGCAAGACTCAGAAGAGCCCACACACTCAGCTCTTAACCCCAGTGTGCAGAAAGTGTCAAAACGTGATTTTCAGCAGAAATAAACATGTTTCTGCAAGTTTGGTCACCCCCATGTAAGTTATGGGGCAGTAACAGCACACTTTTGAAAACGTGTTTTTCAGACCGAAATAAACGCGTTTTTTCAGGCAACTGAATCCCTATGTAACTGCAAGACTCAGAAGAGCCCACACACTCAGCTCTTAACCCAAGTGTGCAGAAAGTGTCAAAACGTGTTTTTCAGCAGAAATAAACATGTTTCTGCAAGTTTGGTCACCCCCATGTAAGTTATGGGGCAGTAACAGCACACTTTTGAAAACGTGTTTTTCAGCCCGAAATAAACGCGTTTTTCAGGCAACTGAATCCCTATGTAACTGCAAGGCTCAGAAGAGCCCACACACTCAGCTCTTAACCCCAGGGTGCAGAAAGTGTCAAAACGTGATTTTCAGCAGAAATAAACATGTTTCTGCAAGTTTGGTCAACCCCATGTAAGTTATGGGGCAGTAACAGCACAATTTTGAAAACGTGTTTTTCAGCCCGAAATAAACGCGTTTTTTCAGACAACTGAATCCCTATGTAACTGCAAGTCTCAAAAGAGCCCACACACTCAGCTCTTAACCCCAGTGTGCAGAAAGTGTCAAAACGTGTTTTTCAGCAGAAATAAACATGTTTCTGCAAGTTTGGTCACCCCCATGTAAGTTATGGGGCAGTAACAGCACACTTTTGAAAACGTGTTTTTCAGCCCGAAATAAACGCGTTTTTTCAGACAACTGAATCCCTATGTAACTGCAAGGCTCAAAAGAGCCCACACACTCAGCTCTTAACCCCAGTGTGCAGAAAGTGTCAAAACGTGTTTTTCAGCAGAAATAAACATGTTTCTGCAAGTTTGGTCACCCCCATGTAAGTTATGGGGCAGTAACAGCACACTTTTGAAAACGTGTTTTTCAGCCCGAAATAAACGCGTTTTTTCAGACAACTGAATCCCTATGTAACTGCAAGACTCAGAAGAGCCCACACACTCAGCTCTTAACCCCAGTGTGCAGAAAGTGTCAAAACGTGTTTTTCAGCAGAAATAAACATGTTTCTGCAAGTTTGGTCACCCCCATGTAAGTTATGGGGCAGTAACAGCACACTTTTGAAAACGTGTTTTTCAGCCCGAAATAAACGCGTTTTTTCAGACAACTGAATCCCAATGTAACTGCAAGGCTCAAAAGAGCCCACACACTCAGCTCTTAACCCAAGTGTGCAGAAAGTGTCAAAACGTGTTTTTCAGCAGAAATAAACATGTTTCTGCAAATTTGGTCACCCCCATGTAAGTTATGGGGCAGTAACAGCACACTTTTGAAAACGTGTTTTTCAGCCCGAAATAAACGCGTTTTTTCAGACAACTGAATCCCTATGTAACTGCAAGACTCAGAAGAGCCCACACACTCAGCTCTCAACCCCAGTGTGCAGAAAGTGTCAAAACGTGATTTTCAGCAGAAATAAACATGTTTCTGTAAGTTTGGTCACCCCCATGTAAGTTATGGGGCAGTAACAGCACACTTTTGAAAACGTGTTTTTCAGCCCGAAATAAACGCGTTTTTTCAGGCAACTGAATCCCTATGTAACTGCAAGACTCAGAAGAGCCCACACACTCAGCTCTTAACCCCAGTGTGCAGAAAGTGTCAAAACGTGTTTTTCAGCAGAAATAAACATGTTTCTGCAAGTTTGGTCACCCCCATCTAAGTTATGGGGCAGTAACAGCACACTTTTGAAAACGTGTTTTTCAGCCCGAAATAAACGCGATTTTTCAGACAACTGAATCCCTATGTAACTGCAAGGCTCAAAAGAGCCCACACACTCAGCTCTTAACCCAAGTGTGCAGAAAGTGTCAAAACGTGTTTTTCAGCAGCAATAAACATGTTTCTGCAAGTTTGGTCACCCCCATGTAAGTTATGGGGCAGTAACAGCACACTTTTGAAAACGTGTTTTTCAGCCCGAAATAAACGCGTTTTTCAGGCAACTGAATCCCTATGTAACTGCAAGGCTCAGAAGAGCCCACACACTCAGCTCTTAACCCCAGTGTGCAGAAAGTGTCAAAACGTGTTTTTCAGCAGAAATAAACATGTTTCTGCAAGTTTGGTCACCCCCATGTAAGGTATGGGGCAGTAACAGCACACTTTTGAAAACGTGTTTTTCAGCCCGAAATAAACGCGTTTTTTCAGACAACTGAATCCCTATGTAACTGCAAGACTCAGAAGAGCCCACACACTCAGCTCTTAACCCCAGTGTGCAGAAAGTGTCAAAACGTGATTTTCAGCAGAAATAAACATGTTTCTGCAAGTTTGGTCACCCCCATGTAAGTTATGGGGCAGTAACAGCACACTTTTGAAAACGTGTTTTTCAGCCCGAAATAAACGCGATTTTTCAGACAACTGAATCCCTATGTAACTGCAAGGCTCGGAAGAGCCCACACACTCAGCTCTTAACCCCAGGGTGCAGAAAGTGTCAAAACGTGATTTTCAGCAGAAATAAACATGTTTCTGCAAGTTTGGTCAACCCCATGTAAGTTATGGGGCAGTAACAGCACACTTTTGAAAACGTGTTTTTCAGCCCGAAATAAAAGCGTTTTTTCAGACAACTGAATCCCTATGTAACTGCAAGGCTCAGAAGAGCCCACACACTCAGCTCTTAACCCCAGTGTGCAGAAAGTGTCAAAACGTGTTTTTCAGCAGAAATAAACATGTTTCTGCAAGTTTGGTCACCCCCATGTAAGTTATGGGGCAGTAACAGCACACTTTTGAAAACGTGTTTTTCAGCCCGAAATAAACGCGTTTTTTCAGACAACTGAATCCCTATGTAACTGCAAGGCTCAAAAGAGCCCACACACTCAGCTCTTAACCCCAGTGTGCAGAAAGTGTCAAAACGTGTTTTTCAGCAGAAATAAACATGTTTCTGCAAATTTGGTCACCCCCATGTAAGTTATGGGGCAGTAACAGCACACTTTTGAAAACGTGTTTTTCAGCCCGAAATAAAAGCGTTTTTTCAGACAACTGAATCCCTATGTAACTGCAAGGCTCAGAAGAGCCCACACACTCAGCTCTTAACCCCAGTGTGCAGAAAGTGTCAAAACGTGTTTTTCAGCAGAAATAAACATGTTTCTGCAAGTTTGGTCACCCCCATGTAAGTTATGGGGCAGTAACAGCACACTTTTGAAAACGTGTTTTTCAGCCCAAAATAAACGCGTTTTTTCAGACAACTGAATCCCTATGTAACTGCAAGGCTCAAAAGAGCCCACACACTCAGCTCTTAACCCAAGTGTGCAGAAAGTGTCAAAACGTGTTTTTCAGCAGAAATAAACATGTTTCTGCAAATTTGGTCACCCCCATGTAAGTTATGGGGCAGTAACAGCACACTTTTGAAAACGTGTTTTTCAGCCCGAAATAAACGCGTTTTTTCAGACAACTGAATCCCTATGTAACTGCAAGGCTCAAAAGAGCCCACACACTCAGCTCTTAACCCAAGTGTGCAGAAAGTGTCAAAACGTGTTTTTCAGCAGAAATAAACATGTTTCTGCAAATTTGGTCACCCCCATGTAAGTTATGGGGCAGTAACAGCACACTTTTGAAAACGTGTTTTTCAGCCCGAAATAAAAGCGTTTTTTCAGACAACTGAATCCCTATGTAACTGCAAGGCTCAGAAGAGCCCACACACTCAGCTCTTAACCCCAGTGTGCAGAAAGTGTCAAAACGTGTTTTTCAGCAGAAATAAACATGTTTCTGCAAGTTTGGTCACCCCCATGTAAGTTATGGGGCCGTAACAGCACACTTTTGAAAACGTGTTTTTCAGCCCGAAATAAACGCGTTTTTTCAGACAACTGAATCCCTATGTAACTGCAAGGCTCAAAAGAGCCCACACACTCAGCTCTTAACCCCAGTGTGCAGAAAGTGTCAAAACGTGTTTTTCAGCAGAAATAAACATGTTTCTGCAAGTTTGGTCACCCCCATGTAAGTTATGGAGCAGTAACAGCACACTTTTGAAAACGTGTTTTTCAGACCGAAATAAACGCGTTTTTTCAGGCAACTGAATCCCTATGTAACTGCAAGACTCAGAAGAGCCCACACACTCAGCTCTTAACCCCAGTGTGCAGAAAGTGTCAAAACGTGTTTTTCAGCAGAAATAAACATGTTTCAGCAAGTTTGGTCACCCCCATCTAAGTTATGGGGCAGTAACAGCACACTTTTGAAAACGTGTTTTTCAGCCCGAAATAAACGCGTTTTTTCAGACAACTGAATCCCTATGTAACTGCAAGGCTCAAAAGAGCCCACACACTCAGCTCTTAACCCCAGTGTGCAGAAAGTGTCAAAACGTGTTTTTCAGCAGAAATAAACATGTTTCTGCAAGTTTGGTCACCCCCATGTAAGTTATGGGGCAGTAACAGCACACTTTTGAAAACGTGTTTTTCAGCCCGAAATAAACGCGTTTTTTCAGACAACTGAATCCCTATGTAACTGCAAGGCTCAAAAGAGCCCACACACTCAGCTCTTAACCCAAGTGTGCAGAAAGTGTCAAAACGTGTTTTTCAGCAGAAATAAACATGTTTCTGCAAATTTGGTCACCCCCATGTAAGTTATGGGGCAGTAACAGCACACTTTTGAAAACGTGTTTTTCAGCCCGAAATAAACGCGTTTTTTCAGACAACTGAATCCCTATGTAACTGCAAGACTCAGAAGAGCCCACACACTCAGCTCTTAACCCCAGTGTGCAGAAAGTGTCAAAACGTGATTTTCAGCAGAAATAAACATGTTTCTGCAAGTTTGGTCACCCCCATGTAAGTTATGGGGAAGTAACAGCACACTTTTGAAAACGTGTTTTTCAGCCCGAAATAAACGCGTTTTTTCAGGCAACTGAATCCCTATGTAACTGCAAGGCTCAATAGAGCCCACACACTCAGCTCTTAACCCAAGTGTGCAGAAAGTGTCAAAACGTGTTTTTCAGCAGAAATAAACATGTTTCTGCAAATTTGGTCACCCCCATGTAAGTTATGGGGCAGTAACAGCACACTTTTGAAAACGTGTTTTTCAGCCCGAAATAAACGCGTTTTTTCAGACAACTGAATCCCTATGTAACTGCAAGGCTCAAAAGAGCCCACACACTCAGCTCTTAACCCAAGTGTGCAGAAAGTGTCAAAACGTGTTTTTCAGCAGAAATAAACATGTTTCTGCAAGTTTGGTCACCCCCATGTAAGTTATGGGGCAGTAACAGCACACTTTTGAAAACGTGTTTTTCAGCCCGAAATAAACGCGTTTTTCAGGCAACTGAATCCCTATGTAACTGCAAGGCTCAGAAGAGCCCACACACTCAGCTCTTAACCCCAGGGTGCAGAAAGTGTCAAAACGTGATTTTCAGCAGAAATAAACATGTTTCTGCAAGTTTGGTCACCCCCATGTAAGTTATGGGGCAGTAACAGCACACTTTTGAAAACGTGTTTTTCAGCCCGAAATAAACGCGTTTTTTCAGACAACTGAATCCCTATGTAACTGCAAGGCTCAAAAGAGCCCACACACTCAGCTCTTAACCCAAGTGTGCAGAAAGTGTCAAAACGTGTTTTTCAGCAGAAATAAACATGTTTCTGCAAATTTGGTCACCCCCATGTAAGTTATGGGGCAGTAACAGCACACTTTTGAAAACGTGTTTTTCAGCCCGAAATAAACGCGTTTTTTCAGGCAACTGAATCCCTATGTAACTGCAAGACTCAGAAGAGCCCACACACTCAGATCTTAACCCCAGTGTGCAGAAAGTGTCAAAACGTGTTTTTCAGCAGAAATAAACATGTTTCTGCAAGTTTGGTCACCCCCATGTAAGTTATGGGGCAGTAACAGCACACTTTTGAAAACGTGTTTTTCAGCCCGAAATAAACGCGTTTTTTCAGACAACTGAATCCCTATGTAACTGCAAGGCTCAAAAGAGCCCACACACTCAGCTCTTAACCCAAGTGTGCAGAAAGTGTCAAAACGTGTTTTTCAGCAGAAATAAACATGTTTCTGCAAGTTTGGTCACCCCCATGTAAGTTATGGGGCAGTAACAGCACACTTTTGAAAACGTGTTTTTCAGCCCGAAATAAACGCGTTTTTCAGGCAACTGAATCCCTATGTAACTGCAAGGCTCAGAAGAGCCCACACACTCAGCTCTTAACCCCAGTGTGCAGAAAGTGTCAAAACGTGTTTTTCAGCAGAAATAAACATGTTTCTGCAAGTTTGGTCACCCCCATGTAAGGTATGGGGCAGTAACAGCACACTTTTGAAAACGTGTTTTTCAGCCCGAAATAAACGCGTTTTTTCAGACAACTGAATCCCTATGTAACTGCAAGACTCAGAAGAGCCCACACACTCAGCTCTTAACCCCAGTGTGCAGAAAGTGTCAAAACGTGATTTTCAGCAGAAATAAACATGTTTCTGCAAGTTTGGTCACCCCCATGTAAGTTATGGGGCAGTAACAGCACACTTTTGAAAACGTGTTTTTCAGCCCGAAATAAACGCGATTTTTCAGGCAACTGAATCCCTATGTAACTGCAAGGCTCAGAAGAGCCCACACACTCAGCTCTTAACCCCAGGGTGCAGAAAGTGTCAAAACGTGATTTTCAGCAGAAATAAACATGTTTCTGCAAGTTTGGTCAACCCCATGTAAGTTATGGGGCAGTAACAGCACAATTTTGAAAACGTGTTTTTCAGCCCGAAATAAACGCGTTTTTTCAGACAACTGAATCCCTATGTAACTGCAAGGCTCAAAAGAGCCCACACACTCAGCTCTTAACCCCAGTGTGCAGAAAGTGTCAAAACGTGTTTTTCAGCAGAAATAAACATGTTTCTGCAAGTTTGGTCACCCCCATGTAAGTTATGGGGCAGTAACAGCACACTTTTGAAAACGTGTTTTTCAGCCCGAAATAAACGCGTTTTTTCAGACAACTGAATCCCTATGTAACTGCAAGACTCAGAAGAGCCCACACACTCAGCTCTTAACCCCAGTGTGCAGAAAGTGTCAAAACGTGTTTTTCAGCAGAAATAAACATGTTTCTGCAAGTTTGGTCACCCCCATGTAAGTTATGGGGCAGTAACAGCACACTTTTGAAAACGTGTTTTTCAGCCCGAAATAAACGCGTTTTTTCAGACAACTGAATCCCTATGTAACTGCAAGGCTCAAAAGAGCCTACACACTCAGCTCTTAACCCCAGTGTGCAGAAAGTGTCAAAACGTGTTTTTCAGCAGAAATAAACATGTTTCTGCAAGTTTGGTCACCCCCATGTAAGTTATGGGGCAGTAACAGCACACTTTTGAAAACGTGTTTTTCAGCCCGAAATAAACGCGTTTTTTCAGACAACTGAATCCCTATGTAACTGCAAGGCTCAAAAGAGCCCACACACTCAGCTCTTAACCCCAGTGTGCAGAAAGTGTCAAAACGTGTTTTTCAGCAGAAATAAACATGTTTCTGCAAGTTTGGTCACCCCCATGTAAGTTATGGAGCAGTAACAGCACACTTTTGAAAACGTGTTTTTCAGACCGAAATAAACGCGTTTTTTCAGGCAACTGAATCCCTATGTAACTGCAAGACTCAGAAGAGCCCACACACTCAGCTCTTAACCCCAGTGTGCAGAAAGTGTCAAAACGTGTTTTTCAGCAGAAATAAACATGTTTCAGCAAGTTTGGTCACCCCCATCTAAGTTATGGGGCAGTAACAGCACACTTTTGAAAACGTGTTTTTCAGCCCGAAATAAACGCGTTTTTTCAGACAACTGAATCCCTATGTAACTGCAAGGCTCAAAAGAGCCCACACACTCAGCTCTTAACCCCAGTGTGCAGAAAGTGTCAAAACGTGTTTTTCAGCAGAAATAAACATGTTTCTGCAAGTTTGGTCACCCCCATGTAAGTTATGGGGCAGTAACAGCACACTTTTGAAAACGTGTTTTTCAGCCCGAAATAAACGCGTTTTTTCAGACAACTGAATCCCTATGTAACTGCAAGGCTCAAAAGAGCCCACACACTCAGCTCTTAACCCAAGTGTGCAGAAAGTGTCAAAACGTGTTTTTCAGCAGAAATAAACATGTTTCTGCAAATTTGGTCACCCCCATGTAAGTTATGGGGCAGTAACAGCACACTTTTGAAAACGTGTTTTTCAGCCCGAAATAAACGCGTTTTTTCAGACAACTGAATCCCTATGTAACTGCAAGACTCAGAAGAGCCCACACACTCAGCTCTTAACCCCAGTGTGCAGAAAGTGTCAAAACGTGATTTTCAGCAGAAATAAACATGTTTCTGCAAGTTTGGTCACCCCCATGTAAGTTATGGGGCAGTAACAGCACACTTTTGAAAACGTGTTTTTCAGACCGAAATAAACGCGTTTTTTCAGGCAACTGAATCCCTATGTAACTGCAAGACTCAGAAGAGCCCACACACTCAGCTCTTAACCCAAGTGTGCAGAAAGTGTCAAAACGTGTTTTTCAGCAGAAATAAACATGTTTCTGCAAGTTTGGTCACCCCCATGTAAGTTATGGGGCAGTAACAGCACACTTTTGAAAACGTGTTTTTCAGCCCGAAATAAACGCGTTTTTCAGGCAACTGAATCCCTATGTAACTGCAAGGCTCAGAAGAGCCCACACACTCAGCTCTTAACCCCAGGGTGCAGAAAGTGTCAAAACGTGATTTTCAGCAGAAATAAACATGTTTCTGCAAGTTTGGTCAACCCCATGTAAGTTATGGGGCAGTAACAGCACAATTTTGAAAACGTGTTTTTCAGCCCGAAATAAACGCGTTTTTTCAGACAACTGAATCCCTATGTAACTGCAAGTCTCAAAAGAGCCCACACACTCAGCTCTTAACCCCAGTGTGCAGAAAGTGTCAAAACGTGTTTTTCAGCAGAAATAAACATGTTTCTGCAAGTTTGGTCACCCCCATGTAAGTTATGGGGCAGTAACAGCACACTTTTGAAAACGTGTTTTTCAGCCCGAAATAAACGCGTTTTTTCAGACAACTGAATCCCTATGTAACTGCAAGGCTCAAAAGAGCCCACACACTCAGCTCTTAACCCCAGTGTGCAGAAAGTGTCAAAACGTGTTTTTCAGCAGAAATAAACATGTTTCTGCAAGTTTGGTCACCCCCATGTAAGTTATGGGGCAGTAACAGCACACTTTTGAAAACGTGTTTTTCAGCCCGAAATAAACGCGTTTTTTCAGACAACTGAATCCCTATGTAACTGCAAGACTCAGAAGAGCCCACACACTCAGCTCTTAACCCCAGTGTGCAGAAAGTGTCAAAACGTGTTTTTCAGCAGAAATAAACATGTTTCTGCAAGTTTGGTCACCCCCATGTAAGTTATGGGGCAGTAACAGCACACTTTTGAAAACGTGTTTTTCAGCCCGAAATAAACGCGTTTTTTCAGACAACTGAATCCCAATGTAACTGCAAGGCTCAAAAGAGCCCACACACTCAGCTCTTAACCCAAGTGTGCAGAAAGTGTCAAAACGTGTTTTTCAGCAGAAATAAACATGTTTCTGCAAATTTGGTCACCCCCATGTAAGTTATGGGGCAGTAACAGCACACTTTTGAAAACGTGTTTTTCAGCCCGAAATAAACGCGTTTTTTCAGACAACTGAATCCCTATGTAACTGCAAGACTCAGAAGAGCCCACACACTCAGCTCTCAACCCCAGTGTGCAGAAAGTGTCAAAACGTGATTTTCAGCAGAAATAAACATGTTTCTGTAAGTTTGGTCACCCCCATGTAAGTTATGGGGCAGTAACAGCACACTTTTGAAAACGTGTTTTTCAGCCCGAAATAAACGCGTTTTTTCAGGCAACTGAATCCCTATGTAACTGCAAGACTCAGAAGAGCCCACACACTCAGCTCTTAACCCCAGTGTGCAGAAAGTGTCAAAACGTGTTTTTCAGCAGAAATAAACATGTTTCTGCAAGTTTGGTCACCCCCATCTAAGTTATGGGGCAGTAACAGCACACTTTTGAAAACGTGTTTTTCAGCCCGAAATAAACGCGATTTTTCAGACAACTGAATCCCTATGTAACTGCAAGGCTCAAAAGAGCCCACACACTCAGCTCTTAACCCAAGTGTGCAGAAAGTGTCAAAACGTGTTTTTCAGCAGCAATAAACATGTTTCTGCAAGTTTGGTCACCCCCATGTAAGTTATGGGGCAGTAACAGCACACTTTTGAAAACGTGTTTTTCAGCCCGAAATAAACGCGTTTTTCAGGCAACTGAATCCCTATGTAACTGCAAGGCTCGGAAGAGCCCACACACTCAGCTCTTAACCCCAGGGTGCAGAAAGTGTCAAAACGTGATTTTCAGCAGAAATAAACATGTTTCTGCAAGTTTGGTCAACCCCATGTAAGTTATGGGGCAGTAACAGCACACTTTTGAAAACGTGTTTTTCAGCCCGAAATAAAAGCGTTTTTTCAGACAACTGAATCCCTATGTAACTGCAAGGCTCAGAAGAGCCCACACACTCAGCTCTTAACCCCAGTGTGCAGAAAGTGTCAAAACGTGTTTTTCAGCAGAAATAAACATGTTTCTGCAAGTTTGGTCACCCCCATGTAAGTTATGGGGCAGTAACAGCACACTTTTGAAAACGTGTTTTTCAGCCCGAAATAAACGCGTTTTTTCAGACAACTGAATCCCTATGTAACTGCAAGGCTCAAAAGAGCCCACACACTCAGCTCTTAACCCCAGTGTGCAGAAAGTGTCAAAACGTGTTTTTCAGCAGAAATAAACATGTTTCTGCAAATTTGGTCACCCCCATGTAAGTTATGGGGCAGTAACAGCACACTTTTGAAAACGTGTTTTTCAGCCCGAAATAAAAGCGTTTTTTCAGACAACTGAATCCCTATGTAACTGCAAGGCTCAGAAGAGCCCACACACTCAGCTCTTAACCCCAGTGTGCAGAAAGTGTCAAAACGTGTTTTTCAGCAGAAATAAACATGTTTCTGCAAGTTTGGTCACCCCCATGTAAGTTATGGGGCAGTAACAGCACACTTTTGAAAACGTGTTTTTCAGCCCAAAATAAACGCGTTTTTTCAGACAACTGAATCCCTATGTAACTGCAAGGCTCAAAAGAGCCCACACACTCAGCTCTTAACCCAAGTGTGCAGAAAGTGTCAAAACGTGTTTTTCAGCAGAAATAAACATGTTTCTGCAAATTTGGTCACCCCCATGTAAGTTATGGGGCAGTAACAGCACACTTTTGAAAACGTGTTTTTCAGCCCGAAATAAACGCGTTTTTTCAGACAACTGAATCCCTATGTAACTGCAAGGCTCAAAAGAGCCCACACACTCAGCTCTTAACCCAAGTGTGCAGAAAGTGTCAAAACGTGTTTTTCAGCAGAAATAAACATGTTTCTGCAAATTTGGTCACCCCCATGTAAGTTATGGGGCAGTAACAGCACACTTTTGAAAACGTGTTTTTCAGCCCGAAATAAAAGCGTTTTTTCAGACAACTGAATCCCTATGTAACTGCAAGGCTCAGAAGAGCCCACACACTCAGCTCTTAACCCCAGTGTGCAGAAAGTGTCAAAACGTGTTTTTCAGCAGAAATAAACATGTTTCTGCAAGTTTGGTCACCCCCATGTAAGTTATGGGGCCGTAACAGCACACTTTTGAAAACGTGTTTTTCAGCCCGAAATAAACGCGTTTTTTCAGACAACTGAATCCCTATGTAACTGCAAGGCTCAAAAGAGCCCACACACTCAGCTCTTAACCCCAGTGTGCAGAAAGTGTCAAAACGTGTTTTTCAGCAGAAATAAACATGTTTCTGCAAGTTTGGTCACCCCCATGTAAGTTATGGAGCAGTAACAGCACACTTTTGAAAACGTGTTTTTCAGACCGAAATAAACGCGTTTTTTCAGGCAACTGAATCCCTATGTAACTGCAAGACTCAGAAGAGCCCACACACTCAGCTCTTAACCCCAGTGTGCAGAAAGTGTCAAAACGTGTTTTTCAGCAGAAATAAACATGTTTCAGCAAGTTTGGTCACCCCCATCTAAGTTATGGGGCAGTAACAGCACACTTTTGAAAACGTGTTTTTCAGCCCGAAATAAACGCGTTTTTTCAGACAACTGAATCCCTATGTAACTGCAAGGCTCAAAAGAGCCCACACACTCAGCTCTTAACCCCAGTGTGCAGAAAGTGTCAAAACGTGTTTTTCAGCAGAAATAAACATGTTTCTGCAAGTTTGGTCACCCCCATGTAAGTTATGGGGCAGTAACAGCACACTTTTGAAAACGTGTTTTTCAGCCCGAAATAAACGCGTTTTTTCAGACAACTGAATCCCTATGTAACTGCAAGGCTCAAAAGAGCCCACACACTCAGCTCTTAACCCAAGTGTGCAGAAAGTGTCAAAACGTGTTTTTCAGCAGAAATAAACATGTTTCTGCAAATTTGGTCACCCCCATGTAAGTTATGGGGCAGTAACAGCACACTTTTGAAAACGTGTTTTTCAGCCCGAAATAAACGCGTTTTTTCAGACAACTGAATCCCTATGTAACTGCAAGACTCAGAAGAGCCCACACACTCAGCTCTTAACCCCAGTGTGCAGAAAGTGTCAAAACGTGATTTTCAGCAGAAATAAACATGTTTCTGCAAGTTTGGTCACCCCCATGTAAGTTATGGGGAAGTAACAGCACACTTTTGAAAACGTGTTTTTCAGCCCGAAATAAACGCGTTTTTTCAGGCAACTGAATCCCTATGTAACTGCAAGGCTCAATAGAGCCCACACACTCAGCTCTTAACCCAAGTGTGCAGAAAGTGTCAAAACGTGTTTTTCAGCAGAAATAAACATGTTTCTGCAAATTTGGTCACCCCCATGTAAGTTATGGGGCAGTAACAGCACACTTTTGAAAACGTGTTTTTCAGCCCGAAATAAACGCGTTTTTTCAGACAACTGAATCCCTATGTAACTGCAAGGCTCAAAAGAGCCCACACACTCAGCTCTTAACCCAAGTGTGCAGAAAGTGTCAAAACGTGTTTTTCAGCAGAAATAAACATGTTTCTGCAAGTTTGGTCACCCCCATGTAAGTTATGGGGCAGTAACAGCACACTTTTGAAAACGTGTTTTTCAGCCCGAAATAAACGCGTTTTTCAGGCAACTGAATCCCTATGTAACTGCAAGGCTCAGAAGAGCCCACACACTCAGCTCTTAACCCCAGGGTGCAGAAAGTGTCAAAACGTGATTTTCAGCAGAAATAAACATGTTTCTGCAAGTTTGGTCACCCCCATGTAAGTTATGGGGCAGTAACAGCACACTTTTGAAAACGTGTTTTTCAGCCCGAAATAAACGCGTTTTTTCAGACAACTGAATCCCTATGTAACTGCAAGGCTCAAAAGAGCCCACACACTCAGCTCTTAACCCAAGTGTGCAGAAAGTGTCAAAACGTGTTTTTCAGCAGAAATAAACATGTTTCTGCAAATTTGGTCACCCCCATGTAAGTTATGGGGCAGTAACAGCACACTTTTGAAAACGTGTTTTTCAGCCCGAAATAAACGCGTTTTTTCAGGCAACTGAATCCCTATGTAACTGCAAGACTCAGAAGAGCCCACACACTCAGATCTTAACCCCAGTGTGCAGAAAGTGTCAAAACGTGTTTTTCAGCAGAAATAAACATGTTTCTGCAAGTTTGGTCACCCCCATGTAAGTTATGGGGCAGTAACAGCACACTTTTGAAAACGTGTTTTTCAGCCCGAAATAAACGCGTTTTTTCAGACAACTGAATCCCTATGTAACTGCAAGGCTCAAAAGAGCCCACACACTCAGCTCTTAACCCAAGTGTGCAGAAAGTGTCAAAACGTGTTTTTCAGCAGAAATAAACATGTTTCTGCAAGTTTGGTCACCCCCATGTAAGTTATGGGGCAGTAACAGCACACTTTTGAAAACGTGTTTTTCAGCCCGAAATAAACGCGTTTTTCAGGCAACTGAATCCCTATGTAACTGCAAGGCTCAGAAGAGCCCACACACTCAGCTCTTAACCCCAGTGTGCAGAAAGTGTCAAAACGTGTTTTTCAGCAGAAATAAACATGTTTCTGCAAGTTTGGTCACCCCCATGTAAGGTATGGGGCAGTAACAGCACACTTTTGAAAACGTGTTTTTCAGCCCGAAATAAACGCGTTTTTTCAGACAACTGAATCCCTATGTAACTGCAAGACTCAGAAGAGCCCACACACTCAGCTCTTAACCCCAGTGTGCAGAAAGTGTCAAAACGTGATTTTCAGCAGAAATAAACATGTTTCTGCAAGTTTGGTCACCCCCATGTAAGTTATGGGGCAGTAACAGCACACTTTTGAAAACGTGTTTTTCAGCCCGAAATAAACGCGATTTTTCAGGCAACTGAATCCCTATGTAACTGCAAGGCTCAGAAGAGCCCACACACTCAGCTCTTAACCCCAGGGTGCAGAAAGTGTCAAAACGTGATTTTCAGCAGAAATAAACATGTTTCTGCAAGTTTGGTCAACCCCATGTAAGTTATGGGGCAGTAACAGCACAATTTTGAAAACGTGTTTTTCAGCCCGAAATAAACGCGTTTTTTCAGACAACTGAATCCCTATGTAACTGCAAGGCTCAAAAGAGCCCACACACTCAGCTCTTAACCCCAGTGTGCAGAAAGTGTCAAAACGTGTTTTTCAGCAGAAATAAACATGTTTCTGCAAGTTTGGTCACCCCCATGTAAGTTATGGGGCAGTAACAGCACACTTTTGAAAACGTGTTTTTCAGCCCGAAATAAACGCGTTTTTTCAGACAACTGAATCCCTATGTAACTGCAAGGCTCAAAAGAGCCCACACACTCAGCTCTTAACCCAAGTGTGCAGAAAGTGTCAAAACGTGTTTTTCAGCAGAAATAAACATGTTTCTGCAAATTTGGTCACCCCCATGTAAGTTATGGGGCAGTAACAGCACACTTTTGAAAACGTGTTTTTCAGCCCGAAATAAAAGCGTTTTTTCAGACAACTGAATCCCTATGTAACTGCAAGGCTCAGAAGAGCCCACACACTCAGCTCTTAACCCCAGTGTGCAGAAAGTGTCAAAACGTGTTTTTCAGCAGAAATAAACATGTTTCTGCAAGTTTGGTCACCCCCATGTAAGTTATGGGGCCGTAACAGCACACTTTTGAAAACGTGTTTTTCAGCCCGAAATAAACGCGTTTTTTCAGACAACTGAATCCCTATGTAACTGCAAGGCTCAAAAGAGCCCACACACTCAGCTCTTAACCCCAGTGTGCAGAAAGTGTCAAAACGTGTTTTTCAGCAGAAATAAACATGTTTCTGCAAGTTTGGTCACCCCCATGTAAGTTATGGAGCAGTAACAGCACACTTTTGAAAACGTGTTTTTCAGACCGAAATAAACGCGTTTTTTCAGGCAACTGAATCCCTATGTAACTGCAAGACTCAGAAGAGCCCACACACTCAGCTCTTAACCCCAGTGTGCAGAAAGTGTCAAAACGTGTTTTTCAGCAGAAATAAACATGTTTCAGCAAGTTTGGTCACCCCCATCTAAGTTATGGGGCAGTAACAGCACACTTTTGAAAACGTGTTTTTCAGCCCGAAATAAACGCGTTTTTTCAGACAACTGAATCCCTATGTAACTGCAAGGCTCAAAAGAGCCCACACACTCAGCTCTTAACCCCAGTGTGCAGAAAGTGTCAAAACGTGTTTTTCAGCAGAAATAAACATGTTTCTGCAAGTTTGGTCACCCCCATGTAAGTTATGGGGCAGTAACAGCACACTTTTGAAAACGTGTTTTTCAGCCCGAAATAAACGCGTTTTTTCAGACAACTGAATCCCTATGTAACTGCAAGGCTCAAAAGAGCCCACACACTCAGCTCTTAACCCAAGTGTGCAGAAAGTGTCAAAACGTGTTTTTCAGCAGAAATAAACATGTTTCTGCAAATTTGGTCACCCCCATGTAAGTTATGGGGCAGTAACAGCACACTTTTGAAAACGTGTTTTTCAGCCCGAAATAAACGCGTTTTTTCAGACAACTGAATCCCTATGTAACTGCAAGACTCAGAAGAGCCCACACACTCAGCTCTTAACCCCAGTGTGCAGAAAGTGTCAAAACGTGATTTTCAGCAGAAATAAACATGTTTCTGCAAGTTTGGTCACCCCCATGTAAGTTATGGGGAAGTAACAGCACACTTTTGAAAACGTGTTTTTCAGCCCGAAATAAACGCGTTTTTTCAGGCAACTGAATCCCTATGTAACTGCAAGGCTCAATAGAGCCCACACACTCAGCTCTTAACCCAAGTGTGCAGAAAGTGTCAAAACGTGTTTTTCAGCAGAAATAAACATGTTTCTGCAAATTTGGTCACCCCCATGTAAGTTATGGGGCAGTAACAGCACACTTTTGAAAACGTGTTTTTCAGCCCGAAATAAACGCGTTTTTTCAGACAACTGAATCCCTATGTAACTGCAAGGCTCAAAAGAGCCCACACACTCAGCTCTTAACCCAAGTGTGCAGAAAGTGTCAAAACGTGTTTTTCAGCAGAAATAAACATGTTTCTGCAAGTTTGGTCACCCCCATGTAAGTTATGGGGCAGTAACAGCACACTTTTGAAAACGTGTTTTTCAGCCCGAAATAAACGCGTTTTTCAGGCAACTGAATCCCTATGTAACTGCAAGGCTCAGAAGAGCCCACACACTCAGCTCTTAACCCCAGGGTGCAGAAAGTGTCAAAACGTGATTTTCAGCAGAAATAAACATGTTTCTGCAAGTTTGGTCACCCCCATGTAAGTTATGGGGCAGTAACAGCACACTTTTGAAAACGTGTTTTTCAGCCCGAAATAAACGCGTTTTTTCAGACAACTGAATCCCTATGTAACTGCAAGGCTCAAAAGAGCCCACACACTCAGCTCTTAACCCAAGTGTGCAGAAAGTGTCAAAACGTGTTTTTCAGCAGAAATAAACATGTTTCTGCAAATTTGGTCACCCCCATGTAAGTTATGGGGCAGTAACAGCACACTTTTGAAAACGTGTTTTTCAGCCCGAAATAAACGCGTTTTTTCAGGCAACTGAATCCCTATGTAACTGCAAGACTCAGAAGAGCCCACACACTCAGATCTTAACCCCAGTGTGCAGAAAGTGTCAAAACGTGTTTTTCAGCAGAAATAAACATGTTTCTGCAAGTTTGGTCACCCCCATGTAAGTTATGGGGCAGTAACAGCACACTTTTGAAAACGTGTTTTTCAGCCCGAAATAAACGCGTTTTTTCAGACAACTGAATCCCTATGTAACTGCAAGGCTCAAAAGAGCCCACACACTCAGCTCTTAACCCAAGTGTGCAGAAAGTGTCAAAACGTGTTTTTCAGCAGAAATAAACATGTTTCTGCAAGTTTGGTCACCCCCATGTAAGTTATGGGGCAGTAACAGCACACTTTTGAAAACGTGTTTTTCAGCCCGAAATAAACGCGTTTTTCAGGCAACTGAATCCCTATGTAACTGCAAGGCTCAGAAGAGCCCACACACTCAGCTCTTAACCCCAGTGTGCAGAAAGTGTCAAAACGTGTTTTTCAGCAGAAATAAACATGTTTCTGCAAGTTTGGTCACCCCCATGTAAGGTATGGGGCAGTAACAGCACACTTTTGAAAACGTGTTTTTCAGCCCGAAATAAACGCGTTTTTTCAGACAACTGAATCCCTATGTAACTGCAAGACTCAGAAGAGCCCACACACTCAGCTCTTAACCCCAGTGTGCAGAAAGTGTCAAAACGTGATTTTCAGCAGAAATAAACATGTTTCTGCAAGTTTGGTCACCCCCATGTAAGTTATGGGGCAGTAACAGCACACTTTTGAAAACGTGTTTTTCAGCCCGAAATAAACGCGATTTTTCAGGCAACTGAATCCCTATGTAACTGCAAGGCTCAGAAGAGCCCACACACTCAGCTCTTAACCCCAGGGTGCAGAAAGTGTCAAAACGTGATTTTCAGCAGAAATAAACATGTTTCTGCAAGTTTGGTCAACCCCATGTAAGTTATGGGGCAGTAACAGCACAATTTTGAAAACGTGTTTTTCAGCCCGAAATAAACGCGTTTTTTCAGACAACTGAATCCCTATGTAACTGCAAGGCTCAAAAGAGCCCACACACTCAGCTCTTAACCCCAGTGTGCAGAAAGTGTCAAAACGTGTTTTTCAGCAGAAATAAACATGTTTCTGCAAGTTTGGTCACCCCCATGTAAGTTATGGGGCAGTAACAGCACACTTTTGAAAACGTGTTTTTCAGCCCGAAATAAACGCGTTTTTTCAGACAACTGAATCCCTATGTAACTGCAAGACTCAGAAGAGCCCACACACTCAGCTCTTAACCCCAGTGTGCAGAAAGTGTCAAAACGTGTTTTTCAGCAGAAATAAACATGTTTCTGCAAGTTTGGTCACCCCCATGTAAGTTATGGGGCAGTAACAGCACACTTTTGAAAACGTGTTTTTCAGCCCGAAATAAACGCGTTTTTTCAGACAACTGAATCCCTATGTAACTGCAAGGCTCAAAAGAGCCCACACACTCAGCTCTTAACCCCAGTGTGCAGAAAGTGTCAAAACGTGTTTTTCAGCAGAAATAAACATGTTTCTGCAAGTTTGGTCACCCCCATGTAAGTTATGGGGCAGTAACAGCACACTTTTGAAAACGTGTTTTTCAGCCCGAAATAAACGCGTTTTTTCAGACAACTGAATCCCTATGTAACTGCAAGGCTCAAAAGAGCCCACACACTCAGCTCTTAACCCCAGTGTGCAGAAAGTGTCAAAACGTGTTTTTCAGCAGAAATAAACATGTTTCTGCAAGTTTGGTCACCCCCATGTAAGTTATGGAGCAGTAACAGCACACTTTTGAAAACGTGTTTTTCAGACCGAAATAAACGCGTTTTTTCAGGCAACTGAATCCCTATGTAACTGCAAGACTCAGAAGAGCCCACACACTCAGCTCTTAACCCCAGTGTGCAGAAAGTGTCAAAACGTGTTTTTCAGCAGAAATAAACATGTTTCAGCAAGTTTGGTCACCCCCATCTAAGTTATGGGGCAGTAACAGCACACTTTTGAAAACGTGTTTTTCAGCCCGAAATAAACGCGTTTTTTCAGACAACTGAATCCCTATGTAACTGCAAGGCTCAAAAGAGCCCACACACTCAGCTCTTAACCCCAGTGTGCAGAAAGTGTCAAAACGTGTTTTTCAGCAGAAATAAACATGTTTCTGCAAGTTTGGTCACCCCCATGTAAGTTATGGGGCAGTAACAGCACACTTTTGAAAACGTGTTTTTCAGCCCGAAATAAACGCGTTTTTTCAGACAACTGAATCCCTATGTAACTGCAAGGCTCAAAAGAGCCCACACACTCAGCTCTTAACCCAAGTGTGCAGAAAGTGTCAAAACGTGTTTTTCAGCAGAAATAAACATGTTTCTGCAAATTTGGTCACCCCCATGTAAGTTATGGGGCAGTAACAGCACACTTTTGAAAACGTGTTTTTCAGCCCGAAATAAACGCGTTTTTTCAGACAACTGAATCCCTATGTAACTGCAAGACTCAGAAGAGCCCACACACTCAGCTCTTAACCCCAGTGTGCAGAAAGTGTCAAAACGTGATTTTCAGCAGAAATAAACATGTTTCTGCAAGTTTGGTCACCCCCATGTAAGTTATGGGGCAGTAACAGCACACTTTTGAAAACGTGTTTTTCAGACCGAAATAAACGCGTTTTTTCAGGCAACTGAATCCCTATGTAACTGCAAGACTCAGAAGAGCCCACACACTCAGCTCTTAACCCAAGTGTGCAGAAAGTGTCAAAACGTGTTTTTCAGCAGAAATAAACATGTTTCTGCAAGTTTGGTCACCCCCATGTAAGTTATGGGGCAGTAACAGCACACTTTTGAAAACGTGTTTTTCAGCCCGAAATAAACGCGTTTTTCAGGCAACTGAATCCCTATGTAACTGCAAGGCTCAGAAGAGCCCACACACTCAGCTCTTAACCCCAGGGTGCAGAAAGTGTCAAAACGTGATTTTCAGCAGAAATAAACATGTTTCTGCAAGTTTGGTCAACCCCATGTAAGTTATGGGGCAGTAACAGCACAATTTTGAAAACGTGTTTTTCAGCCCGAAATAAACGCGTTTTTTCAGACAACTGAATCCCTATGTAACTGCAAGTCTCAAAAGAGCCCACACACTCAGCTCTTAACCCCAGTGTGCAGAAAGTGTCAAAACGTGTTTTTCAGCAGAAATAAACATGTTTCTGCAAGTTTGGTCACCCCCATGTAAGTTATGGGGCAGTAACAGCACACTTTTGAAAACGTGTTTTTCAGCCCGAAATAAACGCGTTTTTTCAGACAACTGAATCCCTATGTAACTGCAAGGCTCAAAAGAGCCCACACACTCAGCTCTTAACCCCAGTGTGCAGAAAGTGTCAAAACGTGTTTTTCAGCAGAAATAAACATGTTTCTGCAAGTTTGGTCACCCCCATGTAAGTTATGGGGCAGTAACAGCACACTTTTGAAAACGTGTTTTTCAGCCCGAAATAAACGCGTTTTTTCAGACAACTGAATCCCTATGTAACTGCAAGACTCAGAAGAGCCCACACACTCAGCTCTTAACCCCAGTGTGCAGAAAGTGTCAAAACGTGTTTTTCAGCAGAAATAAACATGTTTCTGCAAGTTTGGTCACCCCCATGTAAGTTATGGGGCAGTAACAGCACACTTTTGAAAACGTGTTTTTCAGCCCGAAATAAACGCGTTTTTTCAGACAACTGAATCCCAATGTAACTGCAAGGCTCAAAAGAGCCCACACACTCAGCTCTTAACCCAAGTGTGCAGAAAGTGTCAAAACGTGTTTTTCAGCAGAAATAAACATGTTTCTGCAAATTTGGTCACCCCCATGTAAGTTATGGGGCAGTAACAGCACACTTTTGAAAACGTGTTTTTCAGCCCGAAATAAACGCGTTTTTTCAGACAACTGAATCCCTATGTAACTGCAAGACTCAGAAGAGCCCACACACTCAGCTCTCAACCCCAGTGTGCAGAAAGTGTCAAAACGTGATTTTCAGCAGAAATAAACATGTTTCTGTAAGTTTGGTCACCCCCATGTAAGTTATGGGGCAGTAACAGCACACTTTTGAAAACGTGTTTTTCAGCCCGAAATAAACGCGTTTTTTCAGGCAACTGAATCCCTATGTAACTGCAAGACTCAGAAGAGCCCACACACTCAGCTCTTAACCCCAGTGTGCAGAAAGTGTCAAAACGTGTTTTTCAGCAGAAATAAACATGTTTCTGCAAGTTTGGTCACCCCCATCTAAGTTATGGGGCAGTAACAGCACACTTTTGAAAACGTGTTTTTCAGCCCGAAATAAACGCGATTTTTCAGACAACTGAATCCCTATGTAACTGCAAGGCTCAAAAGAGCCCACACACTCAGCTCTTAACCCAAGTGTGCAGAAAGTGTCAAAACGTGTTTTTCAGCAGCAATAAACATGTTTCTGCAAGTTTGGTCACCCCCATGTAAGTTATGGGGCAGTAACAGCACACTTTTGAAAACGTGTTTTTCAGCCCGAAATAAACGCGTTTTTCAGGCAACTGAATCCCTATGTAACTGCAAGGCTCAGAAGAGCCCACACACTCAGCTCTTAACCCCAGTGTGCAGAAAGTGTCAAAACGTGTTTTTCAGCAGAAATAAACATGTTTCTGCAAGTTTGGTCACCCCCATGTAAGGTATGGGGCAGTAACAGCACACTTTTGAAAACGTGTTTTTCAGCCCGAAATAAACGCGTTTTTTCAGACAACTGAATCCCTATGTAACTGCAAGACTCAGAAGAGCCCACACACTCAGCTCTTAACCCCAGTGTGCAGAAAGTGTCAAAACGTGATTTTCAGCAGAAATAAACATGTTTCTGCAAGTTTGGTCACCCCCATGTAAGTTATGGGGCAGTAACAGCACACTTTTGAAAACGTGTTTTTCAGCCCGAAATAAACGCGATTTTTCAGACAACTGAATCCCTATGTAACTGCAAGGCTCGGAAGAGCCCACACACTCAGCTCTTAACCCCAGGGTGCAGAAAGTGTCAAAACGTGATTTTCAGCAGAAATAAACATGTTTCTGCAAGTTTGGTCAACCCCATGTAAGTTATGGGGCAGTAACAGCACACTTTTGAAAACGTGTTTTTCAGCCCGAAATAAAAGCGTTTTTTCAGACAACTGAATCCCTATGTAACTGCAAGGCTCAGAAGAGCCCACACACTCAGCTCTTAACCCCAGTGTGCAGAAAGTGTCAAAACGTGTTTTTCAGCAGAAATAAACATGTTTCTGCAAGTTTGGTCACCCCCATGTAAGTTATGGGGCAGTAACAGCACACTTTTGAAAACGTGTTTTTCAGCCCGAAATAAACGCGTTTTTTCAGACAACTGAATCCCTATGTAACTGCAAGGCTCAAAAGAGCCCACACACTCAGCTCTTAACCCAAGTGTGCAGAAAGTGTCAAAACGTGTTTTTCAGCAGAAATAAACATGTTTCTGCAAATTTGGTCACCCCCATGTAAGTTATGGGGCAGTAATAGCACACTTTTGAAAACGTGTTTTTCAGCCCGAAATAAACGCGTTTTTTCAGACAACTGAATCCCTATGTAACTGCAAGGCTCAAAAGAGCCCACACACTCAGCTCTTAACCCAAGTGTGCAGAAAGTGTCAAAACGTGTTTTTCAGCAGAAATAAACATGTTTCTGCAAATTTGGTCACCCCCATGTAAGTTATGGGGCAGTAACAGCACACTTTTGAAAACGTGTTTTTCAGCCCGAAATAAAAGCGTTTTTTCAGACAACTGAATCCCTATGTAACTGCAAGGCTCAGAAGAGCCCACACACTCAGCTCTTAACCCCAGTGTGCAGAAAGTGTCAAAACGTGTTTTTCAGCAGAAATAAACATGATTCTGCAAGTTTGGTCACCCCCATGTAAGTTATGGGGCAGTAACAGCACACTTTTGAAAACGTGTTTTTCAGCCCGAAATAAACGCGTTTTTTCAGACAACTGAATCCCTATGTAACTGCAAGGCTCAAAAGAGCCCACACACTCAGCTCTTAACCCCAGTGTGCAGAAAGTGTCAAAACGTGTTTTTCAGCAGAAATAAACATGTTTCTGCAAGTTTGGTCACCCCCATGTAAGTTATGGAGCAGTAACAGCACACTTTTGAAAACGTGTTTTTCAGACCGAAATAAACGCGTTTTTTCAGGCAACTGAATCCCTATGTAACTGCAAGACTCAGAAGAGCCCACACACTCAGCTCTTAACCCCAGTGTGCAGAAAGTGTCAAAACGTGTTTTTCAGCAGAAATAAACATGTTTCAGCAAGTTTGGTCACCCCCATCTAAGTTATGGGGCAGTAACAGCACACTTTTGAAAACGTGTTTTTCAGCCCGAAATAAACGCGTTTTTTCAGACAACTGAATCCCTATGTAACTGCAAGGCTCAAAAGAGCCCACACACTCAGCTCTTAACCCCAGTGTGCAGAAAGTGTCAAAACGTGTTTTTCAGCAGAAATAAACATGTTTCTGCAAGTTTGGTCACCCCCATGTAAGTTATGGGGCAGTAACAGCACACTTTTGAAAACGTGTTTTTCAGCCCGAAATAAACGCGTTTTTTCAGACAACTGAATCCCTATGTAACTGCAAGGCTCAAAAGAGCCCACACACTCAGCTCTTAACCCAAGTGTGCAGAAAGTGTCAAAACGTGTTTTTCAGCAGAAATAAACATGTTTCTGCAAATTTGGTCACCCCCATGTAAGTTATGGGGCAGTAACAGCACACTTTTGAAAACGTGTTTTTCAGCCCGAAATAAACGCGTTTTTTCAGACAACTGAATCCCTATGTAACTGCAAGACTCAGAAGAGCCCACACACTCAGCTCTTAACCCCAGTGTGCAGAAAGTGTCAAAACGTGATTTTCAGCAGAAATAAACATGTTTCTGCAAGTTTGGTCACCCCCATGTAAGTTATGGGGAAGTAACAGCACACTTTTGAAAACGTGTTTTTCAGCCCGAAATAAACGCGTTTTTTCAGGCAACTGAATCCCTATGTAACTGCAAGGCTCAAAAGAGCCCACACACTCAGCTCTTAACCCAAGTGTGCAGAAAGTGTCAAAACGTGTTTTTCAGCAGAAATAAACATGTTTCTGCAAGTTTGGTCACCCCCATGTAAGTTATGGGGCAGTAACAGCACACTTTTGAAAACGTGTTTTTCAGCCCGAAATAAACGCGTTTTTCAGGCAACTGAATCCCTATGTAACTGCAAGGCTCAGAAGAGCCCACACACTCAGCTCTTAACCCCAGGGTGCAGAAAGTGTCAAAACGTGATTTTCAGCAGAAATAAACATGTTTCTGCAAGTTTGGTCACCCCCATGTAAGTTATGGGGCAGTAACAGCACACTTTTGAAAACGTGTTTTTCAGCCCGAAATAAACGCGTTTTTTCAGACAACTGAATCCCTATGTAACTGCAAGGCTCAGAAGAGCCCACACACTCAGCTCTTAACCCCAGGGTGCAGAAAGTGTCAAAACGTGATTTTCAGCAGAAATAAACATGTTTCTGCAAGTTTGGTCAACCCCATGTAAGTTATGGGGCAGTAACAGCACAATTTTGAAAACGTGTTTTTCAGCCCGAAATAAACGCGTTTTTTCAGACAACTGAATCCCTATGTAACTGCAAGGCTCAAAAGAGCCCACACACTCAGCTCTTAACCCCAGTGTGCAGAAAGTGTCAAAACGTGTTTTTCAGCAGAAATAAACATGTTTCTGCAAGTTTGGTCACCCCCATGTAAGTTATGGGGCAGTAACAGCACACTTTTGAAAACGTGTTTTTCAGCCCGAAATAAACGCGTTTTTTCAGACAACTGAATCCCTATGTAACTGCAAGGCTCAAAAGAGCCCACACACTCAGCTCTTAACCCCAGTGTGCAGAAAGTGTCAAAACGTGTTTTTCAGCAGAAATAAACATGTTTCTGCAAGTTTGGTCACCCCCATGTAAGTTATGGGGCAGTAACAGCACACTTTTGAAAACGTGTTTTTCAGCCCGAAATAAACGCGTTTTTTCAGACAACTGAATCCCTATGTAACTGCAAGACTCAGAAGAGCCCACACACTCAGCTCTTAACCCCAGTGTGCAGAAAGTGTCAAAACGTGTTTTTCAGCAGAAATAAACATGTTTCTGCAAGTTTGGTCACCCCCATGTAAGTTATGGGGCAGTAACAGCACACTTTTGAAAACGTGTTTTTCAGCCCGAAATAAACGCGTTTTTTCAGACAACTGAATCCCTATGTAACTGCAAGGCTCAAAAGAGCCCACACACTCAGCTCTTAACCCCAGTGTGCAGAAAGTGTCAAAACGTGTTTTTCAGCAGAAATAAACATGTTTCTGCAAGTTTGGTCACCCCCATGTAAGTTATGGGGCAGTAACAGCACACTTTTGAAAACGTGTTTTTCAGCCCAAAATAAACGCGTTTTTTCAGGCAACTGAATCCCTATGTAACTGCAAGACTCAGAAGAGCCCACACACTCAGCTCTTAACCCCAGTGTGCAGAAAGTGTCAAAACGTGTTTTTCAGCAGAAATAAACATGTTTCTGCAAGTTTGGTCACCCCCATCTAAGTTATGGGGCAGTAACAGCACACTTTTGAAAACGTGTTTTTCAGCCCGAAATAAACGCGTTTTTTCAGACAACTGAATCCCTATGTAACTGCAAGGCTCAAAAGAGCCCACACACTCAGCTCTTAACCCAAGTGTGCAGAAAGTGTCAAAACGTGTTTTTCAGCAGAAATAAACATGTTTCTGCAAATTTGGTCACCCCCATGTAAGTTATGGGGCAGTAACAGCACACTTTTGAAAACGTGTTTTTCAGCCCGAAATAAACGCGTTTTTTCAGACAACTGAATCCCTATGTAACTGCAAGGCTCAAAAGGGCCCACACACTCAGCTCTTAACCCCAGTGTGCAGAAAGTGTCAAAACGTGTTTTTCAGCAGAAATAAACATGTTTCTGCAAGTTTGGTCACCCCCATCTAAGTTATGGGGCAGTAACAGCACACTTTTGAAAACGTGTTTTTCAGCCCGAAATAAACGCGTTTTTTCAGACAACTGAATCCCTATGTAACTGCAAGGCTCAAAAGAGCCCACACACTCAGCTCTTAACCCCAGTGTGCAGAAAGTGTCAAAACGTGTTTTTCAGCAGAAATAAACATGTTTCTGCAAGTTTGGTCACCCCCATGTAAGTTATGGGGCAGTAACAGCACACTTTTGAAAACGTGTTTTTCAGCCCGAAATAAACGCGTTTTTTCAGGCAACTGAATCCCTATGTAACTGCAAGACTCAGAAGAGCCCACACACTCAGCTCTTAACCCCAGTGTGCAGAAAGTGTCAAAACGTGTTTTTCAGCAGAAATAAACATGTTTCTGCAAGTTTGGTCACCCCCATCTAAGTTATGGGGCAGTAACAGCACACTTTTGAAAACGTGTTTTTCAGCCCGAAATAAACGCGTTTTTTCAGACAACTGAATCCCTATGTAACTGCAAGGCTCAAAAGAGCCCACACACTCAGCTCTTAACCCCAGTGTGCAGAAAGTGTCAAAACGTGTTTTTCAGCAGAAATAAACATGTTTCTGCAAGTTTGGTCACCCCCATGTAAGTTATGGGGCAGTAACAGCACACTTTTGAAAACGTGTTTTTCAGCCCGAAATAAACGCGTTTTTTCAGACAACTGAATCCCTATGTAACTGCAAGGCTGAAAAGAGCCCACACACTCAGCTCTTAACCCAAGTGTGCAGAAAGTGTCAAAACGTGTTTTTCAGCAGAAATAAACATGTTTCTGCAAATTTGGTCACCCCCATGTAAGTTATGGGGCAGTAACAGCACACTTTTGAAAACGTGTTTTTCAGCCCGAAATAAACGCGTTTTTTTCAGACAACTGAATCCCTATGTAACTGCAAGGCTCAGAAGAGCCCACACACTCAGCTCTTAACCCCAGTGTGCAGAAAGTGTCAAAACGTGTTTTTCAGCAGAAATAAACATGTTTCTGCAAGTTTGGTCACCCCCATGTAAGTTATGGGGCAGTAACAGCACACTTTTGAAAACGTGTTTTTCAGCCCGAAATAAACGCGTTTTTTCAGACAACTGAATCCCTATGTAACTGCAAGGCTCAAAAGAGCCCACACACTCAGCTCTTAACCCCAGTGTGCAGAAAGTGTCAAAACGTGTTTTTCAGCAGAAATAAACATGTTTCTGCAAGTTTGGTCACCCCCATGTAAGTTATGGGGCAGTAACAGCACACTTTTGAAAACGTGTTTTTCAGCCCGAAATAAACGCGTTTTTTCAGACAACTGAATCCCTAAGTAACTGCAAGGCTCAAAAGAGCCCACACACTCAGCTCTTAACCCCAGTGTGCAGAAAGTGTCAAAACGTGATTTTCAGCAGAAATAAACATGTTTCTGCAAGTTTGGTCACCCCCATGTAAGTTATGGGGCAGTAACAGCACACTTTTGAAAACGTGTTTTTCAGCCCGAAATAAACGCGTTTTTTCAGGCAACTGAATCCCTATGTAACTGAAAGACTCAGAAGAGCCCACACACTTAGCTCTTAACCCCAGTGTGCAGAAAGTGTCAAAACGTGTTTTTCAGCAGAAATAAACATGTTTCTGCAAGTTTGGTCACCCCCATCTAAGTTATGGGGCAGTAACAGCACACTTTTGAAAACGTGTTTTTCAGCCCGAAATAAACGCGTTTTTTCAGACAACTGAATCTCTATGTAACTGCAAGGCTCAAAAGAGCCCACACACTCAGCTCTTAACCCCAGTGTGCAGAAAGTGTCAAAACGTGTTTTTCAGCAGAAATAAACATGTTTCTGCAAGTTTGGTCACCCCCATGTAAGTTATGGGGCAGTAACAGCACACTTTTGAAAACGTGTTTTTCAGCCCGAAATAAACGCGTTTTTTCAGACAACTGAATCCCTATGTAACTGCAAGACTCAGAAGAGCCCACACACTCAGCTCTTAACCCCAGTGTGCAGAAAGTGTCAAAACGTGATTTTCAGCAGAAATAAACATGTTTCTGCAAGTTTGGTCACCTCCATATAAGTTATGGGGCAGTAACAGCACACTTTTGAAAACGTGTTTTTCAGCCCGAAATAAACGCGTTTTTTCAGACAACTGAATCCCTATGTAACTGCAAGACTCAGAAGAGCCCACACACTCAGCTCTTAACCCCAGTGTGCAGAAAGTGTCAAAACGTGATTTTCAGCAGAAATAAACATGTTTCTGCAAGTTTGGTCACCCCGATGTAAGTTATGGGGCAGTAACAGCACACTTTTGAAAACGTGTTTTTCAGCCCGAAATAATCGCGTTTTTTCAGACAACTGAATCCCTATGTAACTGCAAGGCTCAAAAGGGCCCACACACTCAGCTCTTAACCCCAGTGTGCAGAAAGTGTCAAAACGTGTTTTTCAGCAGAAATAAACATGTTTCTGCAAGTTTGGTCACCCCCATATAAGTTATGGGGCAGTAACCGCACACTTTTGAAAACGTGTTTTTCAGCCCGAAATAAACGCGTTTTTTCAGACAACTGAATCCCTATGTAACTGCAAGACTCAGAAGAGCCCACACACTCAGCTCTTAACCCCTGTGTGCAGAAAGTGTCAAAACGTGATTTTCAGCAGAAATAAACATGTTTCTGCAAGTTTGGTCACCCCGATGTAAGTTATGGGGCAGTAACAGCACACTTTTGAAAACGTGTTTTTCAGCCCGAAATAAACGCGTTTTTTCAGGCAACTGAATCCCTATGTAACTGCAAGGCTCAGAAGAGCCCACACACTCAGCTCTTAACCCCAGTGTGCAGAAAGTGTTAAAACGTGATTTTCAGCAGAAATAAAAATGTTTCGTCAAGTTTGGTCAACCCCATGTAAGTTATGGGGCAGTAACAGCACAATTTTGAAAACGTGTTTTTCAGCCCGAAATAAACGCGTTTTTTCAGACAACTAAATCCCTATGTAACTGCAAGGCTCAAAAGAGCCCACACACTCAGCTCTTAACCCCAGTGTGCAGAAAGTGTCAAAACGTGTTTTTCAGCAGAAATAAACATGTTTCTGCAAGTTTGGTCACCCCCATGTAAGTTATGGGGCAGTAACAGCACACTTTTGAAAACGTGTTTTTCAGCCCGAAATAAACGCGTTTTTTCAGACAACTGAATCCCTATGTAACTGCAAGACTCAGAAGAGCCCACACACTCAGCTCTTAACCCCAGTGTGCAGAAAGTGTCAAAACGTGATTTTCAGCAGAAATAAACATGTTTCTGCAAGTTTGGTCACCCCCATGTAAGTTATGGGGCAGTAACAGCACAATTTTGAAAACGTGTTTTTCAGCCCGAAATAAACGCGTTTTTTCAGACAACTGAATCCCTATGTAACTGCAAGACTCAGAAGAGCCCACACACTCAGCTCTTAACCCCAGTGTGCAGAAAGTGTCAAAACGTGTTTTTCAGCAGAAATAAACATGTTTCTGCAAGTTTGGTCACCCCAATGTAAGTTATGGGGCAGTAACAGCACACTTTTGAAAACGTGTTTTTCAGCCCGAAATAAACGCGTTTTTTCAGACAACTGAATCCCTATGTAACTGCAAGGCTCAAAAGAGCCCACACACTCAGCTCTTAACCCCAGTGTGCAGAAAGTGTCAAAACGTGTTTTTCAGCAGAAATAAACATGTTTCTGCAAGTTTGGTCACCCCCATGTAAGTTATGGGGCAGTAACAGCACACTTTTGAAAACGTGTTTTTCAGCCCGAAATAAACGCGTTTTTCAGGCAACTGAATCCCTATGTAACTGCAAGGCTCAGAAGAGCCCACACACTCAGCTCTTAACCCCAGTGTGCAGAAAGTGTCAAAACGTGTTTTTCAGCAGAAATAAACATGTTTCTGCAAGTTTGGTCACCCCCATGTAAGGTATGGGGCAGTAACAGCACACTTATGAAAACGTGTTTTTCAGCCCGAAATAAACGCGTTTTTTCAGACAACTGAATCCCTATGTAACTGCAAGACTCAGAAGAGCCCACACACTCAGCTCTTAACCCCAGTGTGCAGAAAGTGTCAAAACGTGATTTTCAGCAGAAATAAACATGTTTCTGCAAGTTTGGTCACCCCCATGTAAGTTATGGGGCAGTAACAGCACACTTTTGACAACGTGTTTTTCAGCCCGAAATAAACGCGTTTTTTCAGGCAACTGAATCCCTATGTAACTGCAAGGCTCAGAAGAGCCCACACACTCAGCTCTTAACCCCAGGGTGCAGAAAGTGTCAAAACGTGATTTTCAGCAGAAATAAACATGTTTCTGCAAATTTGGTCACGCCCATGTAAGTTATGGGGCAGTAACAGCACACTTTTGAAAACGTGTTTTTCAGCCCGAAATAAACGCGTTTTTTCAGACAACTGAATCCCTATGTAACTGCAAGGCTCAAAAGAGCCCACACACTCAGCTCTTAACCCCAGTGTGCAGAAAGTGTCAAAACGTGTTTTTCAGCAGAAATAAACATGTTTCTGCAAGTTTGGTCACCCCCATGTAAGTTATGGGGAAGTAACAGCACACTTTTGAAAACGTGTTTTTCAGCCCGAAATAAACGCGTTTTTTCAGACAACTGAATCCCTATGTAACTGCAAGGCTGAAAAGAGCCCACACACTCAGCTCTTAACCCAAGTGTGCAGAAAGTGTCAAAACGTGTTTTTCAGCAGAAATAAACATGTTTCTGCAAATTTGGTCACCCCCATGTAAGTTATGGGGCAGTAACAGCACACTTTTGAAAACGTGTTTTTCAGCCCGAAATAAACGCGTTTTTTCAGACAACTGAATCCCTATGTAACTGCAAGACTCAGAAGAGCCCACACACTCAGCTCTTAACCCCAGTGTGCAGAAAGTGTCAAAACGTGATTTTCAGCAGAAATAAACATGTTTCTGCAAGTTTGGTCACCCCCATGTAAGTTATGGGGCAGTAACAGCACACTTTTGAAAACGTGTTTTTCAGCCCGAAATAAACGCGTTTTTTCAGGCAACTGAATCCCTATGTAACTGCAAGACTCAGAAGAGCCCACACACTCAGCTCTTAACCCCAGTGTACAGAAAGTGTCAAAACGTGTTTTTCAGCAGAAATAAACATGTTTCTGCAAGTTTGGTCACCCCCATCTAAGTTATGGGGCAGTAACAGCACACTTTTGAAAACGTGTTTTTCAGCCCGAAATAAACGCGTTTTTTCAGACAACTGAATCCCTATGTAACTGCAAGGCTCAAAAGAGCCCACACACTCAGCTCTTAACCCAAGTGTGCAGAAAGTGTCAAAACGTGTTTTTCAGCAGAAATAAACATGTTTCTGCAAATTTGGTCACCCCCATGTAAGTTATGGGGCAGTAACAGCACACTTTTGAAAACGTGTTTTTCAGCCCGAAATAAACGCGTTTTTTCAGACAACTGAATCCCTATGTAACTGCAAGACTCAGAAGAGCCCACACACTCAGCTCTTAACCCCAGTGTGCAGAAAGTGTCAAAACGTGATTTTCAGCAGAAATAAACATGTTTCTGCAAGTTTGGTCACCCCCATGTAAGTTATGGGGCAGTAACAGCACACTTTTGAAAACGTGTTTTTCAGCCCGAAATAAACGCGTTTTTTCAGACAACTGAATCCCTATGTAACTGCAAGACTCAGAAGAGCCCACACACTCAGCTCTTAACCCCAGTGTGCAGAAAGTGTCAAAACGTGATTTTCAGCAGAAATAAACATGTTTCTGCAAGTTTGGTCACCCCCATGTAAGTTATGGGGCAGTAACAGCACACTTTTGAAAACGTGTTTTTCAGCCCGAAATAAACGCGTTTTTTCAGGCAACTGAATCCCTATGTAACTGCAAGACTCAGAAGAGCCCACACACTCAGCTCTTAACCCCAGTGTGCAGAAAGTGTCAAAACTTGTTTTTCAGCAGAAATAAACATGTTTCTGCAAGTTTGGTCACCCCCATCTAAGTTATGGGGCAGTAACAGCACACTTTTGAAAACGTGTTTTTCAGCCCGAAATAAACGCGTTTTTTCAGACAACTGAATCCCTATGTAACTGCAAGGCTCAAAAGAGCCCACACACTCAGCTCTTAACCCAAGTGTGCAGAAAGTGTCAAAACGTGTTTTTCAGCAGAAATAAACATGTTTCTGCAAGTTTGGTCACCCCCATGTAAGTTATGGGGCAGTAACAGCACACTTTTGAAAACGTGTTTTTCAGCCCGAAATAAACGCGTTTTTCAGACAACTGAATCCCTATGTAACTGCAAGGCTCAGAAGAGCCCACACACTCAGCTCTTAACCCCAGTGTGCAGAAAGTGTCAAAACGTGTTTTTCAGCAGAAATAAACATGTTTCTGCAAGTTTGGTCACCCCCATGTAAGGTATGGGGCAGTAACAGCACACTTTTGAAAACGTGTTTTTCAGCCCGAAATAAACGCGTTTTTTCAGACAACTGAATCCCTATGTAACTGCAAGACTCAGAAGAGCCCACACACTCAGCTCTTAACCCCAGTGTGCAGAAAGTGTCAAAACGTGATTTTCAGCAGAAATAAACATGTTTCTGCAAGTTTGGTCACCCCCATGTAAGTTATGGGGCAGTAACAGCACACTTTTGAAAACGTGTTTTTCAGCCCGAAATAAACGCGATTTTTCAGGCAACTGAATCCCTATGTATCTGCAAGGCTCAGAAGAGCCCACACACTCAGCTCTTAACCCCAGGGTGCAGAAAGTGTCAAAACGTGATTTTCAGCAGAAATAAACATGTTTCTGCAAGTTTGGTCAACCCCATGTAAGTTATGGGGCAGTAACAGCACACTTTTGAAAACGTGTTTTTCAGCCCGAAATAATCGCGTTTTTTCAGACAACTGAATCCCTATGTAACTGCAAGGCTCAAAAGGGCCCACACACTCAGCTCTTAACCCCAGTGTGCAGAAAGTGTCAAAACGTGTTTTTCAGCAGAAATAAACATGTTTCTGCAAGTTTGGTCACCCCCATATAAGTTATGGGGCAGTAACCGCACACTTTTGAAAACGTGTTTTTCAGCCCGAAATAAACGCGTTTTTTCAGACAACTGAATCCCTATGTAACTGCAAGACTCAGAAGAGCCCACACACTCAGCTCTTAACCCCAGTGTGCAGAAAGTGTCAAAACGTGATTTTCAGCAGAAATAAACATGTTTCTGCAAGTTTGGTCACCCCGATGTAAGTTATGGGGCAGTAACAGCACACTTTTGAAAACGTGTTTTTCAGCCCGAAATAAACGCGTTTTTTCAGGCAACTGAATCCCTATGTAACTGCAAGGCTCAAAAGAGCCCACACACTCAGCTCTTAACCCCAGTGTGCAGAAAGTGTCAAAACGTGTTTTTCAGCAGAAATAAACATGTTTCTGCAAGTTTGGTCACCCCCATGTAAGTTATGGGGCAGTAACAGCACGCTTTTGAAAACGTGTTTTTCAGCCCGAAATAAACGCGTTTTTTCAGACAACTGAATCCATATGTAACTGCAAGACTCAGAAGAGCCCACACACTCAGCTCTTAACCCCAGTGTGCAGAAAGTGTCAAAACGTAATTTTCAGCAGAAATAAACATGTTTCTGCAAATTTGGTCACCCCCATGTAAGTTATGGGGCAGTAACAGCACACTTTTGAAAACGTGTTTTTCAGCCCGAAATAAACGCGTTTTATCAGGCAACTGAATCCCTATGTAACTGCAAGGCTCAGAAAAGCCCACACACTCAGCTCTTAACCCCAGTGTGCAGAAAGTGTCAAAACGTGATTTTCAGCAGAAATAAACATGTTTCTGCAAGTTTGGTCAACCCCATGTAAGTTATGGGGCAGTAACAGCACAATTTTGAAAACGTGTTTTTCAGCCCGAAATAAACACGTTTTTTCAGACAACTGAATCCCTATGTAACTGCAAGGCTCAAAAGAGCCCACACACTCAGCTCTTAACCCAAGTGTGCAGAAAGTGTCAAAACGTGTTTTTCAGCAGAAATAAACATGTTTCTGCAAGTTTGGTCACCCCCATGTAAGTTATGGGGCAGTAACAGCACACTTTTGAAAACGTGTTTTTCAGCCCGAAATAAACGCGTTTTTCAGGCAACTGAATCCCTATGTAACTGCAAGGCTCAGAAGAGCCCACACACTCAGCTCTTAACCCCAGTGTGCAGAAAGTGTCAAAACGTGTTTTTCAGCAGAAATAAACATGTTTCTGCAAGTTTGGTCACCCCCATGTAAGGTATGGGGCAGTAACAGCACACTTATGAAAACGTGTTTTTCAGCCCGAAATAAACGCGTTTTTTCAGGCAACTGAATCCCTATGTAACTGCAAGACTCAGAAGAGCCCACACACTCAGCTCTTAACCCCAGTGTGCAGAAAGTGTCAAAACGTGATTTTCAGCAGAAATAAACATGTTTCTGCAAGTTTGGTCACCCCCATGTAAGTTATGGGGCAGTAACAGCACACTTTTGAAAACGTGTTTTTCAGCCCGAAATAAACGCGTTTTTTCAGGCAACTGAATCCCTATGTAACTGCAAGGCTCAGAAGAGCCCACACACTCAGCTCTTAACCCCAGGGTGCAGAAAGTGTCAAAACGTGATTTTCAGCAGAAATAAACATGTTTCTGCAAATTTGGTCACGCCCATGTAAGTTATGGGGCAGTAACAGCACACTTTTGAAAACGTGTTTTTCAGCCCGAAATAAACGCGTTTTTTCAGGCAACTGAATCCCTATGTAACTGCAAGACTCAGAAGAGCCCACACACTCAGCTCTTAACCCCAGTGTACAGAAAGTGTCAAAACGTGTTTTTCAGCAGAAATAAACATGTTTCTGCAAGTTTGGTCACCCCCATCTAAGTTATGGGGCAGTAACAGCACACTTTTGAAAACGTGTTTTTCAGCCCGAAATAAACGCGTTTTTTCAGACAACTGAATCCCTATGTAACTGCAAGGCTCAAAAGAGCCCACACACTCAGCTCTTAACCCAAGTGTGCAGAAAGTGTCAAAACGTGTTTTTCAGCAGAAATAAACATGTTTCTGCAAGTTTGGTCACCCCCATGTAAGTTATGGGGCAGTAACAGCACACTTTTGAAAACGTGTTTTTCAGCCCGAAATAAACGCGTTTTTCAGGCAACTGAATCCCTATGTAACTGCAAGGCTCAGAAGAGCCCACACACTCAGCTCTTAACCCCAGTGTGCAGAAAGTGTCAAAACGTGTTTTTCAGCAGAAATAAACATGTTTCTGCAAGTTTGGTCACCCCCATGTAAGGTATGGGGCAGTAACAGCACACTTTTGAAAACGTGTTTTTCAGCCCGAAATAAACGCGTTTTTTCAGACAACTGAATCCCTATGTAACTGCAAGACTCAGAAGAGCCCACACACTCAGCTCTTAACCCCAGTGTGCAGAAAGTGTCAAAACGTGATTTTCAGCAGAAATAAACATGTTTCTGCAAGTTTGGTCACCCCCATGTAAGTTATGGGGCAGTAACAGCACACTTTTGAAAACGTGTTTTTCAGCCCGAAATAAACGCGATTTTTCAGGCAACTGAATCCCTATGTAACTGCAAGTCTCAGAAGAGCCCACACACTCAGCTCTTAACCCCAGTGTGCAGAAAGTGTCAAAACTTGTTTTTCAGCAGAAATAAACATGTTTTTGCAAGTTTGGTCACCCCCATCTAAGTTATGGGGCAGTAACAGCACACTTTTGAAAACGTGTTTTTCAGCCCGAAATAAACGCGTTTTTTCAGACAACTGAATCCCTATGTAACTGCAAGGCTCAAAAGAGCCCACACACTCAGCTCTTAACCCAAGTGTGCAGAAAGTGTCAAAACGTGTTTTTCAGCAGAAATAAACATGTTTCTGCAAGTTTGGTCACCCCCATGTAAGTTATGGGGCAGTAACAGCACACTTTTGAAAACGTGTTTTTCAGCCCGAAATAAACGCGTTTTTCAGGCAACTGAATCCCTATGTAACTGCAAGGCTCAGAAGAGCCCACACACTCAGCTCTTAACCCCAGTGTGCAGAAAGTGTCAAAACGTGTTTTTCAGCAGAAATAAACATGTTTCTGCAAGTTTGGTCACCCCCATGTAAGTTATGGGGCAGTAACAGCACACTTTTGAAAACGTGTTTTTCAGCCCGAAATAAACGCGTTTTTTCAGACAACTGAATCCCTATGTAACTGCAAGACTCAGAAGAGCCCACACACTCAGCTCTTAACCCCAGTGTACAGAAAGTGTCAAAACGTGTTTTTCAGCAGAAATAAACATGTTTCTGCAAGTTTGGTCACCCCCATCTAAGTTATGGGGCAGTAACAGCACACTTTTGAAAACGTGTTTTTCAGCCCGAAATAAACGCGTTTTTTCAGACAACTGAATCCCTATGTAACTGCAAGGCTCAAAAGAGCCCACACACTCAGCTCTTAACCCAAGTGTGCAGAAAGTGTCAAAACGTGTTTTTCAGCAGAAATAAACATGTTTCTGCAAATTTGGTCACCCCCATGTAAGTTATGGGGCAGTAACAGCACACTTTTGAAAACGTGTTTTTCAGCCCGAAATAAACGCGTTTTTTCAGACAACTGAATCCCTATGTAACTGCAAGACTCAGAAGAGCCCACACACTCAGCTCTTAACCCCAGTGTGCAGAAAGTGTCAAAACGTGATTTTCAGCAGAAATAAACATGTTTCTGCAAGTTTGGTCACCCCCATGTAAGTTATGGGGCAGTAACAGCACACTTTTGAAAACGTGTTTTTCAGCCCGAAATAAACGCGTTTTTTCAGGCAACTGAATCCCTATGTAACTGCAAGACTCAGAAGAGCCCACACACTCAGCTCTTAACCCCAGTGTGCAGAAAGTGTCAAAACTTGTTTTTCAGCAGAAATAAACATGTTTCTGCAAGTTTGGTCACCCCCATCTAAGTTATGGGGCAGTAACAGCACACTTTTGAAAACGTGTTTTTCAGCCCGAAATAAACGCGTTTTTTCAGACAACTGAATCCCTATGTAACTGCAAGGCTCAAAAGAGCCCACACACTCAGCTCTTAACCCAAGTGTGCAGAAAGTGTCAAAACGTGTTTTTCAGCAGAAATAAACATGTTTCTGCAAGTTTGGTCACCCCCATGTAAGTTATGGGGCAGTAACAGCATACTTTTGAAAACGTGTTTTTCAGCCCGAAATAAACGCGTTTTTCAGGCAACTGAATCCCTATGTAACTGCAAGGCTCAGAAGAGCCCACACACTCAGCTCTTAACCCCAGTGTGCAGAAAGTGTCAAAACGTGTTTTTCAGCAGAAATAAACATGTTTCTGCAAGTTTGGTCACCCCCATGTAAGGTATGGGGCAGTAACAGCACACTTTTGAAAACGTGTTTTTCAGCCCGAAATAAACGCGTTTTTTCAGACAACTGAATCCCTATGTAACTGCAAGACTCAGAAGAGCCCACACACTCAGCTCTTAACCCCAGTGTGCAGAAAGTGTCAAAACGTGATTTTCAGCAGAAATAAACATGTTTCTGCAAGTTTGGTCACCCCCATGTAAGTTATGGGGCAGTAACAGCACACTTTTGAAAACGTGTTTTTCAGCCCGAAATAAACGCGATTTTTCAGGCAACTGAATCCCTATGTAACTGCAAGTCTCAGAAGAGCCCACACACTCAGCTCTTAACCCCAGGGTGCAGAAAGTGTCAAAACGTGATTTTCAGCAGAAATAAACATGTTTCTGCAAGTTTGGTCAACCCCATGTAAGTTATGGGGCAGTAACAGCACAATTTTGAAAACGTGTTTTTCAGCCCGAAATAAACGCGTTTTTTCAGACAACTGAATCCCTATGTAACTGCAAGGCTCAAAAGAGCCCACACACTCAGCTCTTAACCCCAGTGTGCAGAAAGTGTCAAGACGTGTTTTTCAGCAGAAATAAACATGTTTCTGCAAGTTTGGTCACCCCCATGTAAGTTATGGGGCAGTAACAGCACACTTTTGAAAACGTGTTTTTCAGCCCGAAATAAACGCGTTTTTTCAGGCAACTGAATCCCTATGTAACTGCAAGACTCAGAAGAGCCCACACACTCAGCTCTTAACCCCAGTGTGCAGAAAGTGTCAAAACGTGTTTTTCAGCAGAAATAAACATGTTCTGCAAGTTTGGTCACCCCCATCTAAGTTATGGGGCAGTAACAGCACACTTTTGAAAACGTGTTTTTCAGCCCGAAATAAACGCGTTTTTTCAGACAACTGAATCCCTATGTAACTGCAAGGCTCAAAAGAGCCCACACACTCAGCTCTTAACCCCAGTGTGCAGAAAGTGTCAAAACGTGTTTTTCAGCAGAAATAAACATGTTTCTGCAAGTTTGGTCACCCCCATGTAAGTTATGGGGCAGTAACAGCACACTTTTGAAAACGTGTTTTTCAGCCCGAAATAAACGCGTTTTTTCAGACAACTGAATACCTATGTAACTGCAAGGCTCAAAAGAGCCCACACACTCAGCTCTTAACCCAAGTGTGCAGAAAGTGTCAAAACGTGTTTTTCAGCAGAAATAAACATGTTTCTGCAAATTTGGTCACCCCCATGTAAGTTATGGGGCAGTAACAGCACACTTTTGAAAACGTGTTTTTCAGCCCGAAATAAACGCGTTTTTTCAGACAACTGAATCCCTATGTAACTGCAAGGCTCAGAAGAGCCCACACACTCAGCTCTTAACCCCAGTGTGCAGAAAGTGTCAAAACGTGTTTTTCAGCAGAAATAAACATGTTTCTGCAAGTTTGGTCACCCCCATGTAAGTTATGGGGCAGTAACAGCACACTTTTGAAAACGTGTTTTTCAGCCCGAAATAAACGCGTTTTTTCAGGCAACTGAATCCCTATGTAACTGCAAGACTCAGAAGAGCCCACACACTCAGCTCTTAACCCCAGTGTGCAGAAAGTGTCAAAACGTGATTTTCAGCAGAAATAAACATGTTTCTGCAAGTTTGGTCACCCCCATGTAAGTTATGGGGCAGTAACAGCACAATTTTGAAAACGTGTTTTTCAGCCCGAAATAAACGCGTTTTTTCAGACAACTGAATCCCTATGTAACTGCAAGACTCAGAAGAGCCCACACACTCAGCTCTTAACCCCAGTGTGCAGAAAGTGTCAAAACGTGTTTTTCAGCAGAAATAAACATGTTTCTGCAAGTTTGGTCACCCCAATGTAAGATATGGGGCAGTAACAGCACACTTTTGAAAACGTGTTTTTCAGCCCGAAATAAACGCGTTTTTTCAGACAACTGAATCCCTATGTAACTGCAAGGCTCAAAAGAGCCCACACACTCAGCTCTTAACCCCAGTGTGCAGAAAGTGTCAAAACGTGTTTTTCAGCAGAAATAAACATGTTTCTGCAAGTTTGGTCACCCCCATGTAAGTTATGGGGCAGTAACAGCACACTTTTGAAAACGTGTTTTTCAGCCCGAAATAAACGCGTTTTATCAGACAACTGAATCCATATGTAACTGCAAGACTCAGAAGAGCCCACACACTCAGCTCTTAACCCCAGTGTGCAGAAAGTGTCAAAACGTGTTTTTCAGCAGAAATAAACATGTTTCTGCAAGTTTGGTCACCCCCATGTAAGTTATGGGGCAGTAACAGCACACTTTTGAAAACGTGTTTTTCAGCCCGAAATAAACGCGTTTTTTCAGGCAACTGAATCCCTATGTAACTGCAAGGCTCAGAAGAGCCCACACACTCAGCTCTTAACCCCAGGGTGCAGAAAGTGTCAAAACGTGATTTTCAGCAGAAATAAACATGTTTCTGCAAGTTTGGTCACGCCCATGTAAGTTATGGGGCAGTAACAGCACACTTTTGAAAACGTGTTTTTCAGCCCGAAATAAACGCGTTTTTTCAGACAACTGAATCCCTATGTAACTGCAAGGCTCAAAAGAGCCCACACACTCAGCTCTTAACCCCAGTGTGCAGAAAGTGTCAAAACGTGTTTTTCAGCAGAAATAAACATGTTTCTGCAAGTTTGGTCACCCCCATGTAAGTTATGGGGCAGTAACAGCACATTTTTGAAAACGTGTTTTTCAGCCCGAAATAAACGCGTTTTTTCAGACAACTGAATCCCTATGTAACTGCAAGGCTCAAAAGAGCCCACACACTCAGCTCTTAACCCAAGTGTGCAGAAAGTGTCAAAACGTGTTTTTCAGCAGAAATAAACATGTTTCTGCAAATTTGGTCACCCCCATGTAAGTTATGGGGCAGTAACAGCACACTTTTGAAAACGTGTTTTTCAGCCCGAAATAAACGCGTTTTTTCAGACAACTGAATCCCTATGTAACTGCAAGACTCAGAAGAGCCCACACACTCAGCTCTTAACCCCAGTGTGCAGAAAGTGTTAAAACGTGATTTTCAGGAGAAATAAACATGTTTCTGCAAGTTTGGTCACCCCCATGTAAGTTATGGGGCAGTAACAGCACACTTTTGAAAACGTGTTTTTCAGCCCGAAATAAACGCGTTTTTTCAGGCAACTGAATCCCTATGTAACTGCAAGACTCAGAAGAGCCCACACACTCAGCTCTTAACCCCAGTGTACAGAAAGTGTCAAAACGTGTTTTTCAGCAGAAATAAACATGTTTCTGCAAGTTTGGTCACCCCCATCTAAGTTATGGGGCAGTAACAGCACACTTTTGAAAACGTGTTTTTCAGCCCGAAATAAACGCGTTTTTTCAGACAACTGAATCCCTATGTAACTGCAAGGCTCAAAAGAGCCCACACACTCAGCTCTTAACCCAAGTGTGCAGAAAGTGTCAAAACATGTTTTTCAGCAGAAATAAACATGTTTCTGCAAGTTTGGTCACCCCCATGTAAGTTATGGGGCAGTAACAGCACACTTTTGAAAACGTGTTTTTCAGCCCGAAATAAACGCGTTTTTCAGGCAACTGAATCCCTATGTAACTGCAAGGCTCAGAAGAGCCCACACACTCAGCTCTTAACCCCAGGGTGCAGAAAGTGTCAAAACGTGATTTTCAGCAGAAATAAACATGTTTCTGCAAGTTTGGTCACCCCCATGTAAGTTATGGGGCAGTAACAGCACACTTTTGAAAACGTGTTTTTCAGCCCGAAATAAACGCGTTTTTTCAGACAACTGAATCCCTATGTAACTGCAAGGCTCAAAAGAGCCCACACACTCAGCTCTTAACCCAAGTGTGCAGAAAGTGTCAAAACGTGTTTTTCAGCAGAAATAAACATGTTTCTGCAAATTTGGTCACCCCCATGTAAGTTATGGGGCAGTAACAGCACACTTTTGAAAACGTGTTTTTCAGCCCGAAATAAACGCGTTTTTTCAGGCAACTGAATCCCTATGTAACTGCAAGACTCAGAAGAGCCCACACACTCAGCTCTTAACCCCAGTGTACAGAAAGTGTCAAAACGTGTTTTTCAGCAGAAATAAACATGTTTCTGCAAGTTTGGTCACCCCCATGTAAGTTATGGGGCAGTAACAGCACACTTTTGAAAACGTGTTTTTCAGCCCGAAATAAACGCGTTTTATCAGACAACTGAATCCATATGTAACTGCAAGACTCAGAAGAGCCCACACACTCAGCTCTTAACCCCAGTGTGCAGAAAGTGTCAAAACGTGTTTTTCAGCAGAAATAAACATGTTTCTGCAAGTTTGGTCACCCCCATGTAAGTTATGGGGCAGTAACAGCACACTTTTGAAAACGTGTTTTTCAGCCCGAAATAAACGCGTTTTTTCAGGCAACTGAATCCCTATGTAACTGCAAGGCTCAGAAGAGCCCACACACTCAGCTCTTAACCCCAGGGTGCAGAAAGTGTCAAAACGTGATTTTCAGCAGAAATAAACATGTTTCTGCAAGTTTGGTCACGCCCATGTAAGTTATGGGGCAGTAACAGCACACTTTTGAAAACGTGTTTTTCAGCCCGAAATAAACGCGTTTTTTCAGACAACTGAATCCCTATGTAACTGCAAGGCTCAAAAGAGCCCACACACTCAGCTCTTAACCCCAGTGTGCAGAAAGTGTCAAAACGTGTTTTTCAGCAGAAATAAACATGTTTCTGCAAGTTTGGTCACCCCCATGTAAGTTATGGGGCAGTAACAGCACACTTTTGAAAACGTGTTTTTCAGCCCGAAATAAACGCGTTTTTTCAGACAACTGAATCCCTATGTAACTGCAAGGCTCAAAAGAGCCCACACACTCAGCTCTTAACCCAAGTGTGCAGAAAGTGTCAAAACGTGTTTTTCAGCAGAAATAAACATGTTTCTGCAAATTTGGTCACCCCCATGTAAGTTATGGGGCAGTAACAGCACACTTTTGAAAACGTGTTTTTCAGCCCGAAATAAACGCGTTTTTTCAGACAACTGAATCCCTATGTAACTGCAAGACTCAGAAGAGCCCACACACTCAGCTCTTAACCCCAGTGTGCAGAAAGTGTTAAAACGTGATTTTCAGGAGAAATAAACATGTTTCTGCAAGTTTGGTCACCCCCATGTAAGTTATGGGGCAGTAACAGCACACTTTTGAAAACGTGTTTTTCAGCCCGAAATAAACGCGTTTTTTCAGGCAACTGAATCCCTATGTAACTGCAAGACTCAGAAGAGCCCACACACTCAGCTCTTAACCCCAGTGTACAGAAAGTGTCAAAACGTGTTTTTCAGCAGAAATAAACATGTTTCTGCAAGTTTGGTCACCCCCATCTAAGTTATGGGGCAGTAACAGCACACTTTTGAAAACGTGTTTTTCAGCCCGAAATAAACGCGTTTTTTCAGACAACTGAATCCCTATGTAACTGCAAGGCTCAAAAGAGCCCACACACTCAGCTCTTAACCCAAGTGTGCAGAAAGTGTCAAAACGTGTTTTTCAGCAGAAATAAACATGTTTCTGCAAGTTTGGTCACCCCCATGTAAGTTATGGGGCAGTAACAGCACACTTTTGAAAACGTGTTTTTCAGCCCGAAATAAACGCGTTTTTCAGGCAACTGAATCCCTATGTAACTGCAAGGCTCAGAAGAGCCCACACACTCAGCTCTTAACCCCAGGGTGCAGAAAGTGTCAAAACGTGATTTTCAGCAGAAATAAACATGTTTCTGCAAGTTTGGTCACCCCCATGTAAGTTATGGGGCAGTAACAGCACACTTTTGAAAACGTGTTTTTCAGCCCGAAATAAACGCGTTTTTTCAGACAACTGAATCCCTATGTAACTGCAAGGCTCAAAAGAGCCCACACACTCAGCTCTTAACCCAAGTGTGCAGAAAGTGTCAAAACGTGTTTTTCAGCAGAAATAAACATGTTTCTGCAAATTTGGTCACCCCCATGTAAGTTATGGGGCAGTAACAGCACACTTTTGAAAACGTGTTTTTCAGCCCGAAATAAACGCGTTTTTTCAGGCAACTGAATCCCTATGTAACTGCAAGACTCAGAAGAGCCCACACACTCAGCTCTTAACCCCAGTGTACAGAAAGTGTCAAAACGTGTTTTTCAGCAGAAATAAACATGTTTCTGCAAGTTTGGTCACCCCCATGTAAGTTATGGGGCAGTAACAGCACACTTTTGAAAACGTGTTTTTCAGCCCGAAATAAACGCGTTTTTCAGGCAACTGAATCCCTATGTAACTGCAAGGCTCAGAAGAGCCCACACACTCAGCTCTTAACCCCAGGGTGCAGAAAGTGTCAAAACGTGATTTTCAGCAGAAATAAACATGTTTCTGCAAGTTTGGTCACCCCCATGTAAGTTATGGGGCAGTAACAGCACACTTTTGAAAACGTGTTTTTCAGCCCGAAATAAACGCGTTTTTTCAGACAACTGAATCCCTATGTAACTGCAAGGCTCAAAAGAGCCCACACACTCAGCTCTTAACCCAAGTGTGCAGAAAGTGTCAAAACGTGTTTTTCAGCAGAAATAAACATGTTTCTGCAAATTTGGTCACCCCCATGTAAGTTATGGGGCAGTAACAGCACACTTTTGAAAACGTGTTTTTCAGCCCGAAATAAACGCGTTTTTTCAGGCAACTGAATCCCTATGTAACTGCAAGACTCAGAAGAGCCCACACACTCAGCTCTTAACCCAAGTGTGCAGAAAGTGTCAAAACGTGATTTTCAGCAGAAATAAACATGTTTCTGCAAGTTTGGTCACCCCCATGTAAGTTATGGGGCAGTAACAGCACACTTTTGAAAACGTGTTTTTCAGCCCGAAATAAACGCGTTTTTTCAGGCAACTGAATCCCTATGTAACTGCAAGGCTCAAAAGAGCCCACACACTCAGCTCTTAACCCAAGTGTGCAGAAAGTGTCAAAACGTGTTTTTCAGCAGAAATAAACATGTTTCTGCAAATTTGGTCACCCCCATGTAAGTTATGGGGCAGTAACAGCACACTTTTGAAAACGTGTTTTTCAGCCCGAAATAAACGCGTTTTTTTCAGACAACTGAATCCCTATGTAACTGCAAGGCTCAGAAGAGCCCACACACTCAGCTCTTAACCCCAGTGTGCAGAAAGTGTCAAAACGTGATTTTCAGCAGAAATAAACATGTTTCTGCAAGTTTGGTCACCCCCATGTAAGTTATGGGGCAGTAACAGCACACTTTTGAAAACGTGTTTTTCAGCCCGAAATAAACGCGTTTTTTCAGACAACTGAATCCCTATGTAACTGCAAGGCTCAAAAGAGCCCACACACTCAGCTCTTAACCCCAGTGTGCAGAAAGTGTCAAAACGTGTTTTTCAGCAGAAATAAACATGTTTCTGCAAGTTTGGTCACCCCCATGTAAGTTATGGGGCAGTAACAGCACACTTTTGAAAACGTGTTTTTCAGCCCGAAATAAACGCGTTTTTTCAGGCAACTGAATCCCTATGTAACTGCAAGACTCAGAAGAGCCCACACACTCAGCTCTTAACCCCAGTGTGCAGAAAGTGTCAAAACGTGTTTTTCAGCAGAAATAAACATGTTCTGCAAGTTTGGTCACCCCCATCTAAGTTATGGGGCAGTAACAGCACACTTTTGAAAACGTGTTTTTCAGCCCGAAATAAACGCGTTTTTTCAGACAACTGAATCCCTATGTAACTGCAAGGCTCAAAAGAGCCCACACACTCAGCTCTTAACCCCAGTGTGCAGAAAGTGTCAAAACGTGTTTTTCAGCAGAAATAAACATGTTTCTGCAAGTTTGGTCACCCCCATGTAAGTTATGGGGCAGTAACAGCACACTTTTGAAAACGTGTTTTTCAGCCCGAAATAAACGCGTTTTTTCAGACAACTGAATACCTATGTAACTGCAAGGCTCAAAAGAGCCCACACACTCAGCTCTTAACCCAAGTGTGCAGAAAGTGTCAAAACGTGTTTTTCAGCAGAAATAAACATGTTTCTGCAAATTTGGTCACCCCCATGTAAGTTATGGGGCAGTAACAGCACACTTTTGAAAACGTGTTTTTCAGCCCGAAATAAACGCGTTTTTTCAGACAACTGAATCCCTATGTAACTGCAAGGCTCAGAAGAGCCCACACACTCAGCTCTTAACCCCAGTGTGCAGAAAGTGTCAAAACGTGTTTTTCAGCAGAAATAAACATGTTTCTGCAAGTTTTGTCACCCCCATGTAAGTTATGGGGCAGTAACAGCACACTTTTGAAAACGTGTTTTTCAGCCCGAAATAAACGCGTTTTTTCAGACAACTGAATCCCTATGTAACTGCAAGGCTCAAAAGAGCCCACACACTCAGCTCTTAACCCCAGTGTGCAGAAAGTGTCAAAACGTGTTTTTCAGCAGAAATAAACATGTTTCTGCAAGTTTGGTCACCCCCATGTAAGTTATGGGGCAGTAACAGCACACTTTTGAAAACGTGTTTTTCAGCCCGAAATAAACGCGTTTTTTCAGGCAACTGAATCCCTATGTAACTGCAAGACTCAGAAGAGCCCACACACTCAGCTCTTAACCCCAGTGTGCAGAAAGTGTCAAAACGTGTTTTTCAGCAGAAATAAACATGTTTCTGCAAATTTGGTCACCCCCATGTAAGTTATGGGGCAGTAACAGCACACTTTTGAAAACGTGTTTTTCAGCCCGAAATAAACGCGTTTTTTTCAGACAACTGAATCCCTATGTAACTGCAAGGCTCAGAAGAGCCCACACACTCAGCTCTTAACCCCAGTGTGCAGAAAGTGTCAAAACGTGATTTTCAGCAGAAATAAACATGTTTCTGCAAGTTTGGTCACCCCCATGTAAGTTATGGGGCAGTAACAGCACAATTTTGAAAACGTGTTTTTCAGCCCGAAATAAACGCGTTTTTTCAGACAACTGAATCCCTATGTAACTGCAAGACTCAGAAGAGCCCACACACTCAGCTCTTAACCCCAGTGTGCAGAAAGTGTCAAAACGTGTTTTTCAGCAGAAATAAACATGTTTCTGCAAGTTTGGTCACCCCAATGTAAGATATGGGGCAGTAACAGCACACTTTTGAAAACGTGTTTTTCAGCCCGAAATAAACGCGTTTTTTCAGACAACTGAATCCCTATGTAACTGCAAGGCTCAAAAGAGCCCACACACTCAGCTCTTAACCCCAGTGTGCAGAAAGTGTCAAAACGTGTTTTTCAGCAGAAATAAACATGTTTCTGCAAGTTTGGTCACCCCCATGTAAGTTATGGGGCAGTAACAGCACACTTTTGAAAACGTGTTTTTCAGCCCGAAATAAACGCGTTTTTTCAGGCAACTGAATCCCTATGTAACTGCAAGACTCAGAAGAGCCCACACACTCAGCTCTTAACCCCAGTGTGCAGAAAGTGTCAAAACGTGTTTTTCAGCAGAAATAAACATGTTCTGCAAGTTTGGTCACCCCCATCTAAGTTATGGGGCAGTAACAGCACACTTTTGAAAACGTGTTTTTCAGCCCGAAATAAACGCGTTTTATCAGACAACTGAATCCATATGTAACTGCAAGACTCAGAAGAGCCCACACACTCAGCTCTTAACCCCAGTGTGCAGAAAGTGTCAAAACGTGTTTTTCAGCAGAAATAAACATGTTTCTGCAAGTTTGGTCACCCCCATGTAAGTTATGGGGCAGTAACAGCACACTTTTGAAAACGTGTTTTTCAGCCCGAAATAAACGCGTTTTTTCAGGCAACTGAATCCCTATGTAACTGCAAGGCTCAGAAGAGCCCACACACTCAGCTCTTAACCCCAGGGTGCAGAAAGTGTCAAAACGTGATTTTCAGCAGAAATAAACATGTTTCTGCAAGTTTGGTCACGCCCATGTAAGTTATGGGGCAGTAACAGCACACTTTTGAAAACGTGTTTTTCAGCCCGAAATAAACGCGTTTTTTCAGACAACTGAATCCCTATGTAACTGCAAGGCTCAAAAGAGCCCACACACTCAGCTCTTAACCCCAGTGTGCAGAAAGTGTCAAAACGTGTTTTTCAGCAGAAATAAACATGTTTCTGCAAGTTTGGTCACCCCCATGTAAGTTATGGGGCAGTAACAGCACATTTTTGAAAACGTGTTTTTCAGCCCGAAATAAACGCGTTTTTTCAGACAACTGAATCCCTATGTAACTGCAAGGCTCAAAAGAGCCCACACACTCAGCTCTTAACCCAAGTGTGCAGAAAGTGTCAAAACGTGTTTTTCAGCAGAAATAAACATGTTTCTGCAAATTTGGTCACCCCCATGTAAGTTATGGGGCAGTAACAGCACACTTTTGAAAACGTGTTTTTCAGCCCGAAATAAACGCGTTTTTTCAGACAACTGAATCCCTATGTAACTGCAAGACTCAGAAGAGCCCACACACTCAGCTCTTAACCCCAGTGTGCAGAAAGTGTTAAAACGTGATTTTCAGGAGAAATAAACATGTTTCTGCAAGTTTGGTCACCCCCATGTAAGTTATGGGGCAGTAACAGCACACTTTTGAAAACGTGTTTTTCAGCCCGAAATAAACGCGTTTTTTCAGGCAACTGAATCCCTATGTAACTGCAAGACTCAGAAGAGCCCACACACTCAGCTCTTAACCCCAGTGTACAGAAAGTGTCAAAACGTGTTTTTCAGCAGAAATAAACATGTTTCTGCAAGTTTGGTCACCCCCATCTAAGTTATGGGGCAGTAACAGCACACTTTTGAAAACGTGTTTTTCAGCCCGAAATAAACGCGTTTTTTCAGACAACTGAATCCCTATGTAACTGCAAGGCTCAAAAGAGCCCACACACTCAGCTCTTAACCCAAGTGTGCAGAAAGTGTCAAAACGTGTTTTTCAGCAGAAATAAACATGTTTCTGCAAGTTTGGTCACCCCCATGTAAGTTATGGGGCAGTAACAGCACACTTTTGAAAACGTGTTTTTCAGCCCGAAATAAACGCGTTTTTCAGGCAACTGAATCCCTATGTAACTGCAAGGCTCAGAAGAGCCCACACACTCAGCTCTTAACCCCAGGGTGCAGAAAGTGTCAAAACGTGATTTTCAGCAGAAATAAACATGTTTCTGCAAGTTTGGTCACCCCCATGTAAGTTATGGGGCAGTAACAGCACACTTTTGAAAACGTGTTTTTCAGCCCGAAATAAACGCGTTTTTTCAGACAACTGAATCCCTATGTAACTGCAAGGCTCAAAAGAGCCCACACACTCAGCTCTTAACCCAAGTGTGCAGAAAGTGTCAAAACGTGTTTTTCAGCAGAAATAAACATGTTTCTGCAAATTTGGTCACCCCCATGTAAGTTATGGGGCAGTAACAGCACACTTTTGAAAACGTGTTTTTCAGCCCGAAATAAACGCGTTTTTTCAGGCAACTGAATCCCTATGTAACTGCAAGACTCAGAAGAGCCCACACACTCAGCTCTTAACCCCAGTGTACAGAAAGTGTCAAAACGTGTTTTTCAGCAGAAATAAACATGTTTCTGCAAGTTTGGTCACCCCCATGTAAGTTATGGGGCAGTAACAGCACACTTTTGAAAACGTGTTTTTCAGCCCGAAATAAACGCGTTTTTCAGGCAACTGAATCCCTATGTAACTGCAAGGCTCAGAAGAGCCCACACACTCAGCTCTTAACCCCAGGGTGCAGAAAGTGTCAAAACGTGATTTTCAGCAGAAATAAACATGTTTCTGCAAGTTTGGTCACCCCCATGTAAGTTATGGGGCAGTAACAGCACACTTTTGAAAACGTGTTTTTCAGCCCGAAATAAACGCGTTTTTTCAGACAACTGAATCCCTATGTAACTGCAAGGCTCAAAAGAGCCCACACACTCAGCTCTTAACCCAAGTGTGCAGAAAGTGTCAAAACGTGTTTTTCAGCAGAAATAAACATGTTTCTGCAAATTTGGTCACCCCCATGTAAGTTATGGGGCAGTAACAGCACACTTTTGAAAACGTGTTTTTCAGCCCGAAATAAACGCGTTTTTTCAGGCAACTGAATCCCTATGTAACTGCAAGACTCAGAAGAGCCCACACACTCAGCTCTTAACCCAAGTGTGCAGAAAGTGTCAAAACGTGATTTTCAGCAGAAATAAACATGTTTCTGCAAGTTTGGTCACCCCCATGTAAGTTATGGGGCAGTAACAGCACACTTTTGAAAACGTGTTTTTCAGCCCGAAATAAACGCGTTTTTTCAGGCAACTGAATCCCTATGTAACTGCAAGGCTCAAAAGAGCCCACACACTCAGCTCTTAACCCAAGTGTGCAGAAAGTGTCAAAACGTGTTTTTCAGCAGAAATAAACATGTTTCTGCAAATTTGGTCACCCCCATGTAAGTTATGGGGCAGTAACAGCACACTTTTGAAAACGTGTTTTTCAGCCCGAAATAAACGCGTTTTTTTCAGACAACTGAATCCCTATGTAACTGCAAGGCTCAGAAGAGCCCACACACTCAGCTCTTAACCCCAGTGTGCAGAAAGTGTCAAAACGTGATTTTCAGCAGAAATAAACATGTTTCTGCAAGTTTGGTCACCCCCATGTAAGTTATGGGGCAGTAACAGCACACTTTTGAAAACGTGTTTTTCAGCCCGAAATAAACGCGTTTTTTCAGACAACTGAATCCCTATGTAACTGCAAGGCTCAAAAGAGCCCACACACTCAGCTCTTAACCCCAGTGTGCAGAAAGTGTCAAAACGTGTTTTTCAGCAGAAATAAACATGTTTCTGCAAGTTTGGTCACCCCCATGTAAGTTATGGGGCAGTAACAGCACACTTTTGAAAACGTGTTTTTCAGCCCGAAATAAACGCGTTTTTTCAGGCAACTGAATCCCTATGTAACTGCAAGACTCAGAAGAGCCCACACACTCAGCTCTTAACCCCAGTGTGCAGAAAGTGTCAAAACGTGTTTTTCAGCAGAAATAAACATGTTCTGCAAGTTTGGTCACCCCCATCTAAGTTATGGGGCAGTAACAGCACACTTTTGAAAACGTGTTTTTCAGCCCGAAATAAACGCGTTTTTTCAGACAACTGAATCCCTATGTAACTGCAAGGCTCAAAAGAGCCCACACACTCAGCTCTTAACCCCAGTGTGCAGAAAGTGTCAAAACGTGTTTTTCAGCAGAAATAAACATGTTTCTGCAAGTTTGGTCACCCCCATGTAAGTTATGGGGCAGTAACAGCACACTTTTGAAAACGTGTTTTTCAGCCCGAAATAAACGCGTTTTTTCAGACAACTGAATACCTATGTAACTGCAAGGCTCAAAAGAGCCCACACACTCAGCTCTTAACCCAAGTGTGCAGAAAGTGTCAAAACGTGTTTTTCAGCAGAAATAAACATGTTTCTGCAAATTTGGTCACCCCCATGTAAGTTATGGGGCAGTAACAGCACACTTTTGAAAACGTGTTTTTCAGCCCGAAATAAACGCGTTTTTTCAGACAACTGAATCCCTATGTAACTGCAAGGCTCAGAAGAGCCCACACACTCAGCTCTTAACCCCAGTGTGCAGAAAGTGTCAAAACGTGTTTTTCAGCAGAAATAAACATGTTTCTGCAAGTTTTGTCACCCCCATGTAAGTTATGGGGCAGTAACAGCACACTTTTGAAAACGTGTTTTTCAGCCCGAAATAAACGCGTTTTTTCAGACAACTGAATCCCTATGTAACTGCAAGGCTCAAAAGAGCCCACACACTCAGCTCTTAACCCCAGTGTGCAGAAAGTGTCAAAACGTGTTTTTCAGCAGAAATAAACATGTTTCTGCAAGTTTGGTCACCCCCATGTAAGTTATGGGGCAGTAACAGCACACTTTTGAAAACGTGTTTTTCAGCCCGAAATAAACGCGTTTTTTCAGGCAACTGAATCCCTATGTAACTGCAAGACTCAGAAGAGCCCACACACTCAGCTCTTAACCCCAGTGTGCAGAAAGTGTCAAAACGTGTTTTTCAGCAGAAATAAACATGTTTCTGCAAATTTGGTCACCCCCATGTAAGTTATGGGGCAGTAACAGCACACTTTTGAAAACGTGTTTTTCAGCCCGAAATAAACGCGTTTTTTTCAGACAACTGAATCCCTATGTAACTGCAAGGCTCAGAAGAGCCCACACACTCAGCTCTTAACCCCAGTGTGCAGAAAGTGTCAAAACGTGATTTTCAGCAGAAATAAACATGTTTCTGCAAGTTTGGTCACCCCCATGTAAGTTATGGGGCAGTAACAGCACAATTTTGAAAACGTGTTTTTCAGCCCGAAATAAACGCGTTTTTTCAGACAACTGAATCCCTATGTAACTGCAAGACTCAGAAGAGCCCACACACTCAGCTCTTAACCCCAGTGTGCAGAAAGTGTCAAAACGTGTTTTTCAGCAGAAATAAACATGTTTCTGCAAGTTTGGTCACCCCAATGTAAGATATGGGGCAGTAACAGCACACTTTTGAAAACGTGTTTTTCAGCCCGAAATAAACGCGTTTTTTCAGACAACTGAATCCCTATGTAACTGCAAGGCTCAAAAGAGCCCACACACTCAGCTCTTAACCCCAGTGTGCAGAAAGTGTCAAAACGTGTTTTTCAGCAGAAATAAACATGTTTCTGCAAGTTTGGTCACCCCCATGTAAGTTATGGGGCAGTAACAGCACACTTTTGAAAACGTGTTTTTCAGCCCGAAATAAACGCGTTTTTTCAGGCAACTGAATCCCTATGTAACTGCAAGACTCAGAAGAGCCCACACACTCAGCTCTTAACCCCAGTGTGCAGAAAGTGTCAAAACGTGTTTTTCAGCAGAAATAAACATGTTCTGCAAGTTTGGTCACCCCCATCTAAGTTATGGGGCAGTAACAGCACACTTTTGAAAACGTGTTTTTCAGCCCGAAATAAACGCGTTTTTTCAGACAACTGAATCCCTATGTAACTGCAAGGCTCAAAAGAGCCCACACACTCAGCTCTTAACCCCAGTGTGCAGAAAGTGTCAAAACGTGTTTTTCAGCAGAAATAAACATGTTTCTGCAAGTTTGGTCACCCCCATGTAAGTTATGGGGCAGTAACAGCACACTTTTGAAAACGTGTTTTTCAGCCCGAAATAAACGCGTTTTTTCAGACAACTGAATACCTATGTAACTGCAAGGCTCAAAAGAGCCCACACACTCAGCTCTTAACCCAAGTGTGCAGAAAGTGTCAAAACGTGTTTTTCAGCAGAAATAAACATGTTTCTGCAAATTTGGTCACCCCCATGTTAGTTATGGGGCAGTAACAGCACACTTTTGAAAACGTGTTTTTCAGCCCGAAATAAACGCGTTTTTTCAGACAACTGAATCCCTATGTAACTGCAAGGCTCAGAAGAGCCCACACACTCAGCTCTTAACCCCAGTGTGCAGAAAGTGTCAAAACGTGTTTTTCAGCAGAAATAAACATGTTTCTGCAAGTTTGGTCACCCCCATGTAAGTTATGGGGCAGTAACAGCACACTTTTGAAAACGTGTTTTTCAGCCCGAAATAAACGCGTTTTTTCAGACAACTGAATCCCTATGTAACTGCAAGGCTCAAAAGAGCCCACACACTCAGCTCTTAACCCAAGTGTGCAGAAAGTGTCAAAACGTGTTTTTCAGCAGAAATAAACATGTTTCTGCAAATTTGGTCACCCCCATGTAAGTTATGGGGCAGTAACAGCACACTTTTGAAAACGTGTTTTTCAGCCCGAAATAAACGCGTTTTTTCAGACAACTGAATCCCTATGTAACTGCAAGACTCAGAAGAGCCCACACACTCAGCTCTTAACCCCAGTGTGCAGAAAGTGTTAAAACGTGATTTTCAGGAGAAATAAACATGTTTCTGCAAGTTTGGTCACCCCCATGTAAGTTATGGGGCAGTAACAGCACACTTTTGAAAACGTGTTTTTCAGCCCGAAATAAACGCGTTTTTTCAGGCAACTGAATCCCTATGTAACTGCAAGACTCAGAAGAGCCCACACACTCAGCTCTTAACCCCAGTGTACAGAAAGTGTCAAAACGTGTTTTTCAGCAGAAATAAACATGTTTCTGCAAGTTTGGTCACCCCCATCTAAGTTATGGGGCAGTAACAGCACACTTTTGAAAACGTGTTTTTCAGCCCGAAATAAACGCGTTTTTTCAGACAACTGAATCCCTATGTAACTGCAAGGCTCAAAAGAGCCCACACACTCAGCTCTTAACCCAAGTGTGCAGAAAGTGTCAAAACGTGTTTTTCAGCAGAAATAAACATGTTTCTGCAAGTTTGGTCACCCCCATGTAAGTTATGGGGCAGTAACAGCACACTTTTGAAAACGTGTTTTTCAGCCCGAAATAAACGCGTTTTTCAGGCAACTGAATCCCTATGTAACTGCAAGGCTCAGAAGAGCCCACACACTCAGCTCTTAACCCCAGGGTGCAGAAAGTGTCAAAACGTGATTTTCAGCAGAAATAAACATGTTTCTGCAAGTTTGGTCACCCCCATGTAAGTTATGGGGCAGTAACAGCACACTTTTGAAAACGTGTTTTTCAGCCCGAAATAAACGCGTTTTTTCAGACAACTGAATCCCTATGTAACTGCAAGGCTCAAAAGAGCCCACACACTCAGCTCTTAACCCAAGTGTGCAGAAAGTGTCAAAACGTGTTTTTCAGCAGAAATAAACATGTTTCTGCAAATTTGGTCACCCCCATGTAAGTTATGGGGCAGTAACAGCACACTTTTGAAAACGTGTTTTTCAGCCCGAAATAAACGCGTTTTTTCAGGCAACTGAATCCCTATGTAACTGCAAGACTCAGAAGAGCCCACACACTCAGCTCTTAACCCCAGTGTACAGAAAGTGTCAAAACGTGTTTTTCAGCAGAAATAAACATGTTTCTGCAAGTTTGGTCACCCCCATGTAAGTTATGGGGCAGTAACAGCACACTTTTGAAAACGTGTTTTTCAGCCCGAAATAAACGCGTTTTTCAGGCAACTGAATCCCTATGTAACTGCAAGGCTCAGAAGAGCCCACACACTCAGCTCTTAACCCCAGGGTGCAGAAAGTGTCAAAACGTGATTTTCAGCAGAAATAAACATGTTTCTGCAAGTTTGGTCACCCCCATGTAAGTTATGGGGCAGTAACAGCACACTTTTGAAAACGTGTTTTTCAGCCCGAAATAAACGCGTTTTTTCAGACAACTGAATCCCTATGTAACTGCAAGGCTCAAAAGAGCCCACACACTCAGCTCTTAACCCAAGTGTGCAGAAAGTGTCAAAACGTGTTTTTCAGCAGAAATAAACATGTTTCTGCAAATTTGGTCACCCCCATGTAAGTTATGGGGCAGTAACAGCACACTTTTGAAAACGTGTTTTTCAGCCCGAAATAAACGCGTTTTTTCAGGCAACTGAATCCCTATGTAACTGCAAGACTCAGAAGAGCCCACACACTCAGCTCTTAACCCAAGTGTGCAGAAAGTGTCAAAACGTGATTTTCAGCAGAAATAAACATGTTTCTGCAAGTTTGGTCACCCCCATGTAAGTTATGGGGCAGTAACAGCACACTTTTGAAAACGTGTTTTTCAGCCCGAAATAAACGCGTTTTTTCAGGCAACTGAATCCCTATGTAACTGCAAGGCTCAAAAGAGCCCACACACTCAGCTCTTAACCCAAGTGTGCAGAAAGTGTCAAAACGTGTTTTTCAGCAGAAATAAACATGTTTCTGCAAATTTGGTCACCCCCATGTAAGTTATGGGGCAGTAACAGCACACTTTTGAAAACGTGTTTTTCAGCCCGAAATAAACGCGTTTTTTTCAGACAACTGAATCCCTATGTAACTGCAAGGCTCAGAAGAGCCCACACACTCAGCTCTTAACCCCAGTGTGCAGAAAGTGTCAAAACGTGATTTTCAGCAGAAATAAACATGTTTCTGCAAGTTTGGTCACCCCCATGTAAGTTATGGGGCAGTAACAGCACACTTTTGAAAACGTGTTTTTCAGCCCGAAATAAACGCGTTTTTTCAGACAACTGAATCCCTATGTAACTGCAAGGCTCAAAAGAGCCCACACACTCAGCTCTTAACCCCAGTGTGCAGAAAGTGTCAAAACGTGTTTTTCAGCAGAAATAAACATGTTTCTGCAAGTTTGGTCACCCCCATGTAAGTTATGGGGCAGTAACAGCACACTTTTGAAAACGTGTTTTTCAGCCCGAAATAAACGCGTTTTTTCAGGCAACTGAATCCCTATGTAACTGCAAGACTCAGAAGAGCCCACACACTCAGCTCTTAACCCCAGTGTGCAGAAAGTGTCAAAACGTGTTTTTCAGCAGAAATAAACATGTTCTGCAAGTTTGGTCACCCCCATCTAAGTTATGGGGCAGTAACAGCACACTTTTGAAAACGTGTTTTTCAGCCCGAAATAAACGCGTTTTTTCAGACAACTGAATCCCTATGTAACTGCAAGGCTCAAAAGAGCCCACACACTCAGCTCTTAACCCCAGTGTGCAGAAAGTGTCAAAACGTGTTTTTCAGCAGAAATAAACATGTTTCTGCAAGTTTGGTCACCCCCATGTAAGTTATGGGGCAGTAACAGCACACTTTTGAAAACGTGTTTTTCAGCCCGAAATAAACGCGTTTTTTCAGACAACTGAATACCTATGTAACTGCAAGGCTCAAAAGAGCCCACACACTCAGCTCTTAACCCAAGTGTGCAGAAAGTGTCAAAACGTGTTTTTCAGCAGAAATAAACATGTTTCTGCAAATTTGGTCACCCCCATGTAAGTTATGGGGCAGTAACAGCACACTTTTGAAAACGTGTTTTTCAGCCCGAAATAAACGCGTTTTTTCAGACAACTGAATCCCTATGTAACTGCAAGGCTCAGAAGAGCCCACACACTCAGCTCTTAACCCCAGTGTGCAGAAAGTGTCAAAACGTGTTTTTCAGCAGAAATAAACATGTTTCTGCAAGTTTTGTCACCCCCATGTAAGTTATGGGGCAGTAACAGCACACTTTTGAAAACGTGTTTTTCAGCCCGAAATAAACGCGTTTTTTCAGACAACTGAATCCCTATGTAACTGCAAGGCTCAAAAGAGCCCACACACTCAGCTCTTAACCCCAGTGTGCAGAAAGTGTCAAAACGTGTTTTTCAGCAGAAATAAACATGTTTCTGCAAGTTTGGTCACCCCCATGTAAGTTATGGGGCAGTAACAGCACACTTTTGAAAACGTGTTTTTCAGCCCGAAATAAACGCGTTTTTTCAGGCAACTGAATCCCTATGTAACTGCAAGACTCAGAAGAGCCCACACACTCAGCTCTTAACCCCAGTGTGCAGAAAGTGTCAAAACGTGTTTTTCAGCAGAAATAAACATGTTTCTGCAAATTTGGTCACCCCCATGTAAGTTATGGGGCAGTAACAGCACACTTTTGAAAACGTGTTTTTCAGCCCGAAATAAACGCGTTTTTTTCAGACAACTGAATCCCTATGTAACTGCAAGGCTCAGAAGAGCCCACACACTCAGCTCTTAACCCCAGTGTGCAGAAAGTGTCAAAACGTGATTTTCAGCAGAAATAAACATGTTTCTGCAAGTTTGGTCACCCCCATGTAAGTTATGGGGCAGTAACAGCACAATTTTGAAAACGTGTTTTTCAGCCCGAAATAAACGCGTTTTTTCAGACAACTGAATCCCTATGTAACTGCAAGACTCAGAAGAGCCCACACACTCAGCTCTTAACCCCAGTGTGCAGAAAGTGTCAAAACGTGTTTTTCAGCAGAAATAAACATGTTTCTGCAAGTTTGGTCACCCCAATGTAAGATATGGGGCAGTAACAGCACACTTTTGAAAACGTGTTTTTCAGCCCGAAATAAACGCGAATTTTCAGACAACTGAATCCCTATGTAACTGCAAGGCTCAAAAGAGCCCACACACTCAGCTCTTAACCCCAGTGTGCAGAAAGTGTCAAAACGTGTTTTTCAGCAGAAATAAACATGTTTCTGCAAGTTTGGTCACCCCCATGTAAGTTATGGGGCAGTAACAGCACACTTTTGAAAACGTGTTTTTCAGCCCGAAATAAACGCGTTTTTTCAGGCAACTGAATCCCTATGTAACTGCAAGACTCAGAAGAGCCCACACACTCAGCTCTTAACCCCAGTGTGCAGAAAGTGTCAAAACGTGTTTTTCAGCAGAAATAAACATGTTCTGCAAGTTTGGTCACCCCCATCTAAGTTATGGGGCAGTAACAGCACACTTTTGAAAACGTGTTTTTCAGCCCGAAATAAACGCGTTTTTTCAGACAACTGAATCCCTATGTAACTGCAAGGCTCAAAAGAGCCCACACACTCAGCTCTTAACCCCAGTGTGCAGAAAGTGTCAAAACGTGTTTTTCAGCAGAAATAAACATGTTTCTGCAAGTTTGGTCACCCCCATGTAAGTTATGGGGCAGTAACAGCACACTTTTGAAAACGTGTTTTTCAGCCCGAAATAAACGCGTTTTTCAGGCAACTGAATCCCTATGTAACTGCAAGGCTCAGAAGAGCCCACACACTCAGCTCTTAACCCCAGGGTGCAGAAAGTGTCAAAACGTGATTTTCAGCAGAAATAAACATGTTTCTGCAAGTTTGGTCACCCCCATGTAAGTTATGGGGCAGTAACAGCACACTTTTGAAAACGTGTTTTTCAGCCCGAAATAAACGCGTTTTTTCAGACAACTGAATCCCTATGTAACTGCAAGGCTCAAAAGAGCCCACACACTCAGCTCTTAACCCAAGTGTGCAGAAAGTGTCAAAACGTGTTTTTCAGCAGAAATAAACATGTTTCTGCAAATTTGGTCACCCCCATGTAAGTTATGGGGCAGTAACAGCACACTTTTGAAAACGTGTTTTTCAGCCCGAAATAAACGCGTTTTTTCAGGCAACTGAATCCCTATGTAACTGCAAGACTCAGAAGAGCCCACACACTCAGCTCTTAACCCCAGTGTACAGAAAGTGTCAAAACGTGTTTTTCAGCAGAAATAAACATGTTTCTGCAAGTTTGGTCACCCCCATGTAAGTTATGGGGCAGTAACAGCACACTTTTGAAAACGTGTTTTTCAGCCCGAAATAAACGCGTTTTTCAGGCAACTGAATCCCTATGTAACTGCAAGGCTCAGAAGAGCCCACACACTCAGCTCTTAACCCCAGGGTGCAGAAAGTGTCAAAACGTGATTTTCAGCAGAAATAAACATGTTTCTGCAAGTTTGGTCACCCCCATGTAAGTTATGGGGCAGTAACAGCACACTTTTGAAAACGTGTTTTTCAGCCCGAAATAAACGCGTTTTTTCAGACAACTGAATCCCTATGTAACTGCAAGGCTCAAAAGAGCCCACACACTCAGCTCTTAACCCAAGTGTGCAGAAAGTGTCAAAACGTGTTTTTCAGCAGAAATAAACATGTTTCTGCAAATTTGGTCACCCCCATGTAAGTTATGGGGCAGTAACAGCACACTTTTGAAAACGTGTTTTTCAGCCCGAAATAAACGCGTTTTTTCAGGCAACTGAATCCCTATGTAACTGCAAGACTCAGAAGAGCCCACACACTCAGCTCTTAACCCAAGTGTGCAGAAAGTGTCAAAACGTGATTTTCAGCAGAAATAAACATGTTTCTGCAAGTTTGGTCACCCCCATGTAAGTTATGGGGCAGTAACAGCACACTTTTGAAAACGTGTTTTTCAGCCCGAAATAAACGCGTTTTTTCAGGCAACTGAATCCCTATGTAACTGCAAGGCTCAAAAGAGCCCACACACTCAGCTCTTAACCCAAGTGTGCAGAAAGTGTCAAAACGTGTTTTTCAGCAGAAATAAACATGTTTCTGCAAATTTGGTCACCCCCATGTAAGTTATGGGGCAGTAACAGCACACTTTTGAAAACGTGTTTTTCAGCCCGAAATAAACGCGTTTTTTTCAGACAACTGAATCCCTATGTAACTGCAAGGCTCAGAAGAGCCCACACACTCAGCTCTTAACCCCAGTGTGCAGAAAGTGTCAAAACGTGATTTTCAGCAGAAATAAACATGTTTCTGCAAGTTTGGTCACCCCCATGTAAGTTATGGGGCAGTAACAGCACACTTTTGAAAACGTGTTTTTCAGCCCGAAATAAACGCGTTTTTTCAGACAACTGAATCCCTATGTAACTGCAAGGCTCAAAAGAGCCCACACACTCAGCTCTTAACCCCAGTGTGCAGAAAGTGTCAAAACGTGTTTTTCAGCAGAAATAAACATGTTTCTGCAAGTTTGGTCACCCCCATGTAAGTTATGGGGCAGTAACAGCACACTTTTGAAAACGTGTTTTTCAGCCCGAAATAAACGCGTTTTTTCAGGCAACTGAATCCCTATGTAACTGCAAGACTCAGAAGAGCCCACACACTCAGCTCTTAACCCCAGTGTGCAGAAAGTGTCAAAACGTGTTTTTCAGCAGAAATAAACATGTTCTGCAAGTTTGGTCACCCCCATCTAAGTTATGGGGCAGTAACAGCACACTTTTGAAAACGTGTTTTTCAGCCCGAAATAAACGCGTTTTTTCAGACAACTGAATCCCTATGTAACTGCAAGGCTCAAAAGAGCCCACACACTCAGCTCTTAACCCCAGTGTGCAGAAAGTGTCAAAACGTGTTTTTCAGCAGAAATAAACATGTTTCTGCAAGTTTGGTCACCCCCATGTAAGTTATGGGGCAGTAACAGCACACTTTTGAAAACGTGTTTTTCAGCCCGAAATAAACGCGTTTTTTCAGACAACTGAATACCTATGTAACTGCAAGGCTCAAAAGAGCCCACACACTCAGCTCTTAACCCAAGTGTGCAGAAAGTGTCAAAACGTGTTTTTCAGCAGAAATAAACATGTTTCTGCAAATTTGGTCACCCCCATGTAAGTTATGGGGCAGTAACAGCACACTTTTGAAAACGTGTTTTTCAGCCCGAAATAAACGCGTTTTTTCAGACAACTGAATCCCTATGTAACTGCAAGGCTCAGAAGAGCCCACACACTCAGCTCTTAACCCCAGTGTGCAGAAAGTGTCAAAACGTGTTTTTCAGCAGAAATAAACATGTTTCTGCAAGTTTTGTCACCCCCATGTAAGTTATGGGGCAGTAACAGCACACTTTTGAAAACGTGTTTTTCAGCCCGAAATAAACGCGTTTTTTCAGACAACTGAATCCCTATGTAACTGCAAGGCTCAAAAGAGCCCACACACTCAGCTCTTAACCCCAGTGTGCAGAAAGTGTCAAAACGTGTTTTTCAGCAGAAATAAACATGTTTCTGCAAGTTTGGTCACCCCCATGTAAGTTATGGGGCAGTAACAGCACACTTTTGAAAACGTGTTTTTCAGCCCGAAATAAACGCGTTTTTTCAGGCAACTGAATCCCTATGTAACTGCAAGACTCAGAAGAGCCCACACACTCAGCTCTTAACCCCAGTGTGCAGAAAGTGTCAAAACGTGTTTTTCAGCAGAAATAAACATGTTTCTGCAAATTTGGTCACCCCCATGTAAGTTATGGGGCAGTAACAGCACACTTTTGAAAACGTGTTTTTCAGCCCGAAATAAACGCGTTTTTTTCAGACAACTGAATCCCTATGTAACTGCAAGGCTCAGAAGAGCCCACACACTCAGCTCTTAACCCCAGTGTGCAGAAAGTGTCAAAACGTGATTTTCAGCAGAAATAAACATGTTTCTGCAAGTTTGGTCACCCCCATGTAAGTTATGGGGCAGTAACAGCACAATTTTGAAAACGTGTTTTTCAGCCCGAAATAAACGCGTTTTTTCAGACAACTGAATCCCTATGTAACTGCAAGACTCAGAAGAGCCCACACACTCAGCTCTTAACCCCAGTGTGCAGAAAGTGTCAAAACGTGTTTTTCAGCAGAAATAAACATGTTTCTGCAAGTTTGGTCACCCCAATGTAAGATATGGGGCAGTAACAGCACACTTTTGAAAACGTGTTTTTCAGCCCGAAATAAACGCGTTTTTTCAGACAACTGAATCCCTATGTAACTGCAAGGCTCAAAAGAGCCCACACACTCAGCTCTTAACCCCAGTGTGCAGAAAGTGTCAAAACGTGTTTTTCAGCAGAAATAAACATGTTTCTGCAAGTTTGGTCACCCCCATGTAAGTTATGGGGCAGTAACAGCACACTTTTGAAAACGTGTTTTTCAGCCCGAAATAAACGCGTTTTTTCAGGCAACTGAATCCCTATGTAACTGCAAGACTCAGAAGAGCCCACACACTCAGCTCTTAACCCCAGTGTGCAGAAAGTGTCAAAACGTGTTTTTCAGCAGAAATAAACATGTTCTGCAAGTTTGGTCACCCCCATCTAAGTTATGGGGCAGTAACAGCACACTTTTGAAAACGTGTTTTTCAGCCCGAAATAAACGCGTTTTTTCAGACAACTGAATCCCTATGTAACTGCAAGGCTCAAAAGAGCCCACACACTCAGCTCTTAACCCCAGTGTGCAGAAAGTGTCAAAACGTGTTTTTCAGCAGAAATAAACATGTTTCTGCAAGTTTGGTCACCCCCATGTAAGTTATGGGGCAGTAACAGCACACTTTTGAAAACGTGTTTTTCAGCCCGAAATAAACGCGTTTTTTCAGACAACTGAATACCTATGTAACTGCAAGGCTCAAAAGAGCCCACACACTCAGCTCTTAACCCAAGTGTGCAGAAAGTGTCAAAACGTGTTTTTCAGCAGAAATAAACATGTTTCTGCAAATTTGGTCACCCCCATGTTAGTTATGGGGCAGTAACAGCACACTTTTGAAAACGTGTTTTTCAGCCCGAAATAAACGCGTTTTTTCAGACAACTGAATCCCTATGTAACTGCAAGGCTCAGAAGAGCCCACACACTCAGCTCTTAACCCCAGTGTGCAGAAAGTGTCAAAACGTGTTTTTCAGCAGAAATAAACATGTTTCTGCAAGTTTGGTCACCCCCATGTAAGTTATGGGGCAGTAACAGCACACTTTTGAAAACGTGTTTTTCAGCCCGAAATAAACGCGTTTTTTCAGACAACTGAATCCCTATGTAACTGCAAGGCTCAAAAGAGCCCACACACTCAGCTCTTAACCCAAGTGTGCAGAAAGTGTCAAAACGTGTTTTTCAGCAGAAATAAACATGTTTCTGCAAATTTGGTCACCCCCATGTAAGTTATGGGGCAGTAACAGCACACTTTTGAAAACGTGTTTTTCAGCCCGAAATAAACGCGTTTTTTCAGACAACTGAATCCCTATGTAACTGCAAGACTCAGAAGAGCCCACACACTCAGCTCTTAACCCCAGTGTGCAGAAAGTGTTAAAACGTGATTTTCAGGAGAAATAAACATGTTTCTGCAAGTTTGGTCACCCCCATGTAAGTTATGGGGCAGTAACAGCACACTTTTGAAAACGTGTTTTTCAGCCCGAAATAAACGCGTTTTTTCAGGCAACTGAATCCCTATGTAACTGCAAGACTCAGAAGAGCCCACACACTCAGCTCTTAACCCCAGTGTACAGAAAGTGTCAAAACGTGTTTTTCAGCAGAAATAAACATGTTTCTGCAAGTTTGGTCACCCCCATCTAAGTTATGGGGCAGTAACAGCACACTTTTGAAAACGTGTTTTTCAGCCCGAAATAAACGCGTTTTTTCAGACAACTGAATCCCTATGTAACTGCAAGGCTCAAAAGAGCCCACACACTCAGCTCTTAACCCAAGTGTGCAGAAAGTGTCAAAACGTGTTTTTCAGCAGAAATAAACATGTTTCTGCAAGTTTGGTCACCCCCATGTAAGTTATGGGGCAGTAACAGCACACTTTTGAAAACGTGTTTTTCAGCCCGAAATAAACGCGTTTTTCAGGCAACTGAATCCCTATGTAACTGCAAGGCTCAGAAGAGCCCACACACTCAGCTCTTAACCCCAGGGTGCAGAAAGTGTCAAAACGTGATTTTCAGCAGAAATAAACATGTTTCTGCAAGTTTGGTCACCCCCATGTAAGTTATGGGGCAGTAACAGCACACTTTTGAAAACGTGTTTTTCAGCCCGAAATAAACGCGTTTTTTCAGACAACTGAATCCCTATGTAACTGCAAGGCTCAAAAGAGCCCACACACTCAGCTCTTAACCCAAGTGTGCAGAAAGTGTCAAAACGTGTTTTTCAGCAGAAATAAACATGTTTCTGCAAATTTGGTCACCCCCATGTAAGTTATGGGGCAGTAACAGCACACTTTTGAAAACGTGTTTTTCAGCCCGAAATAAACGCGTTTTTTCAGGCAACTGAATCCCTATGTAACTGCAAGACTCAGAAGAGCCCACACACTCAGCTCTTAACCCCAGTGTACAGAAAGTGTCAAAACGTGTTTTTCAGCAGAAATAAACATGTTTCTGCAAGTTTGGTCACCCCCATGTAAGTTATGGGGCAGTAACAGCACACTTTTGAAAACGTGTTTTTCAGCCCGAAATAAACGCGTTTTTCAGGCAACTGAATCCCTATGTAACTGCAAGGCTCAGAAGAGCCCACACACTCAGCTCTTAACCCCAGGGTGCAGAAAGTGTCAAAACGTGATTTTCAGCAGAAATAAACATGTTTCTGCAAGTTTGGTCACCCCCATGTAAGTTATGGGGCAGTAACAGCACACTTTTGAAAACGTGTTTTTCAGCCCGAAATAAACGCGTTTTTTCAGACAACTGAATCCCTATGTAACTGCAAGGCTCAAAAGAGCCCACACACTCAGCTCTTAACCCAAGTGTGCAGAAAGTGTCAAAACGTGTTTTTCAGCAGAAATAAACATGTTTCTGCAAATTTGGTCACCCCCATGTAAGTTATGGGGCAGTAACAGCACACTTTTGAAAACGTGTTTTTCAGCCCGAAATAAACGCGTTTTTTCAGGCAACTGAATCCCTATGTAACTGCAAGACTCAGAAGAGCCCACACACTCAGCTCTTAACCCAAGTGTGCAGAAAGTGTCAAAACGTGATTTTCAGCAGAAATAAACATGTTTCTGCAAGTTTGGTCACCCCCATGTAAGTTATGGGGCAGTAACAGCACACTTTTGAAAACGTGTTTTTCAGCCCGAAATAAACGCGTTTTTTCAGGCAACTGAATCCCTATGTAACTGCAAGGCTCAAAAGAGCCCACACACTCAGCTCTTAACCCAAGTGTGCAGAAAGTGTCAAAACGTGTTTTTCAGCAGAAATAAACATGTTTCTGCAAATTTGGTCACCCCCATGTAAGTTATGGGGCAGTAACAGCACACTTTTGAAAACGTGTTTTTCAGCCCGAAATAAACGCGTTTTTTTCAGACAACTGAATCCCTATGTAACTGCAAGGCTCAGAAGAGCCCACACACTCAGCTCTTAACCCCAGTGTGCAGAAAGTGTCAAAACGTGATTTTCAGCAGAAATAAACATGTTTCTGCAAGTTTGGTCACCCCCATGTAAGTTATGGGGCAGTAACAGCACACTTTTGAAAACGTGTTTTTCAGCCCGAAATAAACGCGTTTTTTCAGACAACTGAATCCCTATGTAACTGCAAGGCTCAAAAGAGCCCACACACTCAGCTCTTAACCCCAGTGTGCAGAAAGTGTCAAAACGTGTTTTTCAGCAGAAATAAACATGTTTCTGCAAGTTTGGTCACCCCCATGTAAGTTATGGGGCAGTAACAGCACACTTTTGAAAACGTGTTTTTCAGCCCGAAATAAACGCGTTTTTTCAGGCAACTGAATCCCTATGTAACTGCAAGACTCAGAAGAGCCCACACACTCAGCTCTTAACCCCAGTGTGCAGAAAGTGTCAAAACGTGTTTTTCAGCAGAAATAAACATGTTCTGCAAGTTTGGTCACCCCCATCTAAGTTATGGGGCAGTAACAGCACACTTTTGAAAACGTGTTTTTCAGCCCGAAATAAACGCGTTTTTTCAGACAACTGAATCCCTATGTAACTGCAAGGCTCAAAAGAGCCCACACACTCAGCTCTTAACCCCAGTGTGCAGAAAGTGTCAAAACGTGTTTTTCAGCAGAAATAAACATGTTTCTGCAAGTTTGGTCACCCCCATGTAAGTTATGGGGCAGTAACAGCACACTTTTGAAAACGTGTTTTTCAGCCCGAAATAAACGCGTTTTTTCAGACAACTGAATACCTATGTAACTGCAAGGCTCGAAAGAGCCCACACACTCAGCTCTTAACCCAAGTGTGCAGAAAGTGTCAAAACGTGTTTTTCAGCAGAAATAAACATGTTTCTGCAAATTTGGTCACCCCCATGTAAGTTATGGGGCAGTAACAGCACACTTTTGAAAACGTGTTTTTCAGCCCGAAATAAACGCGTTTTTTCAGACAACTGAATCCCTATGTAACTGCAAGGCTCAGAAGAGCCCACACACTCAGCTCTTAACCCCAGTGTGCAGAAAGTGTCAAAACGTGTTTTTCAGCAGAAATAAACATGTTTCTGCAAGTTTTGTCACCCCCATGTAAGTTATGGGGCAGTAACAGCACACTTTTGAAAACGTGTTTTTCAGCCCGAAATAAACGCGTTTTTTCAGACAACTGAATCCCTATGTAACTGCAAGGCTCAAAAGAGCCCACACACTCAGCTCTTAACCCCAGTGTGCAGAAAGTGTCAAAACGTGTTTTTCAGCAGAAATAAACATGTTTCTGCAAGTTTGGTCACCCCCATGTAAGTTATGGGGCAGTAACAGCACACTTTTGAAAACGTGTTTTTCAGCCCGAAATAAACGCGTTTTTTCAGGCAACTGAATCCCTATGTAACTGCAAGACTCAGAAGAGCCCACACACTCAGCTCTTAACCCCAGTGTGCAGAAAGTGTCAAAACGTGTTTTTCAGCAGAAATAAACATGTTTCTGCAAATTTGGTCACCCCCATGTAAGTTATGGGGCAGTAACAGCACACTTTTGAAAACGTGTTTTTCAGCCCGAAATAAACGCGTTTTTTTCAGACAACTGAATCCCTATGTAACTGCAAGGCTCAGAAGAGCCCACACACTCAGCTCTTAACCCCAGTGTGCAGAAAGTGTCAAAACGTGATTTTCAGCAGAAATAAACATGTTTCTGCAAGTTTGGTCACCCCCATGTAAGTTATGGGGCAGTAACAGCACAATTTTGAAAACGTGTTTTTCAGCCCGAAATAAACGCGTTTTTTCAGACAACTGAATCCCTATGTAACTGCAAGACTCAGAAGAGCCCACACACTCAGCTCTTAACCCCAGTGTGCAGAAAGTGTCAAAACGTGTTTTTCAGCAGAAATAAACATGTTTCTGCAAGTTTGGTCACCCCAATGTAAGATATGGGGCAGTAACAGCACACTTTTGAAAACGTGTTTTTCAGCCCGAAATAAACGCGAATTTTCAGACAACTGAATCCCTATGTAACTGCAAGGCTCAAAAGAGCCCACACACTCAGCTCTTAACCCCAGTGTGCAGAAAGTGTCAAAACGTGTTTTTCAGCAGAAATAAACATGTTTCTGCAAGTTTGGTCACCCCCATGTAAGTTATGGGGCAGTAACAGCACACTTTTGAAAACGTGTTTTTCAGCCCGAAATAAACGCGTTTTTTCAGGCAACTGAATCCCTATGTAACTGCAAGACTCAGAAGAGCCCACACACTCAGCTCTTAACCCCAGTGTGCAGAAAGTGTCAAAACGTGTTTTTCAGCAGAAATAAACATGTTCTGCAAGTTTGGTCACCCCCATCTAAGTTATGGGGCAGTAACAGCACACTTTTGAAAACGTGTTTTTCAGCCCGAAATAAACGCGTTTTTTCAGACAACTGAATCCCTATGTAACTGCAAGGCTCAAAAGAGCCCACACACTCAGCTCTTAACCCCAGTGTGCAGAAAGTGTCAAAACGTGTTTTTCAGCAGAAATAAACATGTTTCTGCAAGTTTGGTCACCCCCATGTAAGTTATGGGGCAGTAACAGCACACTTTTGAAAACGTGTTTTTCAGCCCGAAATAAACGCGTTTTTTCAGACAACTGAATACCTATGTAACTGCAAGGCTCAAAAGAGCCCACACACTCAGCTCTTAACCCAAGTGTGCAGAAAGTGTCAAAACGTGTTTTTCAGCAGAAATAAACATGTTTCTGCAAATTTGGTCACCCCCATGTTAGTTATGGGGCAGTAACAGCACACTTTTGAAAACGTGTTTTTCAGCCCGAAATAAACGCGTTTTTTCAGACAACTGAATCCCTATGTAACTGCAAGGCTCAGAAGAGCCCACACACTCAGCTCTTAACCCCAGTGTGCAGAAAGTGTCAAAACGTGTTTTTCAGCAGAAATAAACATGTTTCTGCAAGTTTGGTCACCCCCATGTAAGTTATGGGGCAGTAACAGCACACTTTTGAAAACGTGTTTTTCAGCCCGAAATAAACGCGTTTTTTCAGACAACTGAATCCCTATGTAACTGCAAGGCTCAAAAGAGCCCACACACTCAGCTCTTAACCCAAGTGTGCAGAAAGTGTCAAAACGTGTTTTTCAGCAGAAATAAACATGTTTCTGCAAATTTGGTCACCCCCATGTAAGTTATGGGGCAGTAACAGCACACTTTTGAAAACGTGTTTTTCAGCCCGAAATAAACGCGTTTTTTCAGACAACTGAATCCCTATGTAACTGCAAGACTCAGAAGAGCCCACACACTCAGCTCTTAACCCCAGTGTGCAGAAAGTGTTAAAACGTGATTTTCAGGAGAAATAAACATGTTTCTGCAAGTTTGGTCACCCCCATGTAAGTTATGGGGCAGTAACAGCACACTTTTGAAAACGTGTTTTTCAGCCCGAAATAAACGCGTTTTTTCAGGCAACTGAATCCCTATGTAACTGCAAGACTCAGAAGAGCCCACACACTCAGCTCTTAACCCCAGTGTACAGAAAGTGTCAAAACGTGTTTTTCAGCAGAAATAAACATGTTTCTGCAAGTTTGGTCACCCCCATCTAAGTTATGGGGCAGTAACAGCACACTTTTGAAAACGTGTTTTTCAGCCCGAAATAAACGCGTTTTTTCAGACAACTGAATCCCTATGTAACTGCAAGGCTCAAAAGAGCCCACACACTCAGCTCTTAACCCAAGTGTGCAGAAAGTGTCAAAACGTGTTTTTCAGCAGAAATAAACATGTTTCTGCAAGTTTGGTCACCCCCATGTAAGTTATGGGGCAGTAACAGCACACTTTTGAAAACGTGTTTTTCAGCCCGAAATAAACGCGTTTTTCAGGCAACTGAATCCCTATGTAACTGCAAGGCTCAGAAGAGCCCACACACTCAGCTCTTAACCCCAGGGTGCAGAAAGTGTCAAAACGTGATTTTCAGCAGAAATAAACATGTTTCTGCAAGTTTGGTCACCCCCATGTAAGTTATGGGGCAGTAACAGCACACTTTTGAAAACGTGTTTTTCAGCCCGAAATAAACGCGTTTTTTCAGACAACTGAATCCCTATGTAACTGCAAGGCTCAAAAGAGCCCACACACTCAGCTCTTAACCCAAGTGTGCAGAAAGTGTCAAAACGTGTTTTTCAGCAGAAATAAACATGTTTCTGCAAATTTGGTCACCCCCATGTAAGTTATGGGGCAGTAACAGCACACTTTTGAAAACGTGTTTTTCAGCCCGAAATAAACGCGTTTTTTCAGGCAACTGAATCCCTATGTAACTGCAAGACTCAGAAGAGCCCACACACTCAGCTCTTAACCCCAGTGTACAGAAAGTGTCAAAACGTGTTTTTCAGCAGAAATAAACATGTTTCTGCAAGTTTGGTCACCCCCATGTAAGTTATGGGGCAGTAACAGCACACTTTTGAAAACGTGTTTTTCAGCCCGAAATAAACGCGTTTTTCAGGCAACTGAATCCCTATGTAACTGCAAGGCTCAGAAGAGCCCACACACTCAGCTCTTAACCCCAGGGTGCAGAAAGTGTCAAAACGTGATTTTCAGCAGAAATAAACATGTTTCTGCAAGTTTGGTCACCCCCATGTAAGTTATGGGGCAGTAACAGCACACTTTTGAAAACGTGTTTTTCAGCCCGAAATAAACGCGTTTTTTCAGACAACTGAATCCCTATGTAACTGCAAGGCTCAAAAGAGCCCACACACTCAGCTCTTAACCCAAGTGTGCAGAAAGTGTCAAAACGTGTTTTTCAGCAGAAATAAACATGTTTCTGCAAATTTGGTCACCCCCATGTAAGTTATGGGGCAGTAACAGCACACTTTTGAAAACGTGTTTTTCAGCCCGAAATAAACGCGTTTTTTCAGGCAACTGAATCCCTATGTAACTGCAAGACTCAGAAGAGCCCACACACTCAGCTCTTAACCCAAGTGTGCAGAAAGTGTCAAAACGTGATTTTCAGCAGAAATAAACATGTTTCTGCAAGTTTGGTCACCCCCATGTAAGTTATGGGGCAGTAACAGCACACTTTTGAAAACGTGTTTTTCAGCCCGAAATAAACGCGTTTTTTCAGGCAACTGAATCCCTATGTAACTGCAAGGCTCAAAAGAGCCCACACACTCAGCTCTTAACCCAAGTGTGCAGAAAGTGTCAAAACGTGTTTTTCAGCAGAAATAAACATGTTTCTGCAAATTTGGTCACCCCCATGTAAGTTATGGGGCAGTAACAGCACACTTTTGAAAACGTGTTTTTCAGCCCGAAATAAACGCGTTTTTTTCAGACAACTGAATCCCTATGTAACTGCAAGGCTCAGAAGAGTCCACACACTCAGCTCTTAACCCCAGTGTGCAGAAAGTGTCAAAACGTGATTTTCAGCAGAAATAAACATGTTTCTGCAAGTTTGGTCACCCCCATGTAAGTTATGGGGCAGTAACAGCACACTTTTGAAAACGTGTTTTTCAGCCCGAAATAAACGCGTTTTTTCAGGCAACTGAATCCCTATGTAACTGCAAGGCTCAGAAGAGCCCACACACTCAGCTCTTAACCCCAGGGTGCAGAAAGTGTCAAAACGTGATTTTCAGCAGAAATAAACATGTTTCTGCAAGTTTGGTCACGCCCATGTAAGTTATGGGGCAGTAACAGCACACTTTTGAAAACGTGTTTTTCAGCCCGAAATAAACGCGTTTTTTCAGACAACTGAATCCCTATGTAACTGCAAGGCTCAAAAGAGCCCACACACTCAGCTCTTAACCCCAGTGTGCAGAAAGTGTCAAAACGTGTTTTTCAGCAGAAATAAACATGTTTCTGCAAGTTTGGTCACCCCCATGTAAGTTATGGGGCAGTAACAGCACACTTTTGAAAACGTGTTTTTCAGCCCGAAATAAACGCGTTTTTTCAGACAACTGAATCCCTATGTAACTGCAAGGCTCAAAAGAGCCCACACACTCAGCTCTTAACCCAAGTGTGCAGAAAGTGTCAAAACGTGTTTTTCAGCAGAAATAAACATGTTTCTGCAAATTTGGTCACCCCCATGTAAGTTATGGGGCAGTAACAGCACACTTTTGAAAACGTGTTTTTCAGCCCGAAATAAACGCGTTTTTTCAGACAACTGAATCCCTATGTAACTGCAAGACTCAGAAGAGCCCACACACTCAGCTCTTAACCCCAGTGTGCAGAAAGTGTTAAAACGTGATTTTCAGGAGAAATAAACATGTTTCTGCAAGTTTGGTCACCCCCATGTAAGTTATGGGGCAGTAACAGCACACTTTTGAAAACGTGTTTTTCAGCCCGAAATAAACGCGTTTTTTCAGGCAACTGAATCCCTATGTAACTGCAAGACTCAGAAGAGCCCACACACTCAGCTCTTAACCCCAGTGTACAGAAAGTGTCAAAACGTGTTTTTCAGCAGAAATAAACATGTTTCTGCAAGTTTGGTCACCCCCATCTAAGTTATGGGGCAGTAACAGCACACTTTTGAAAACGTGTTTTTCAGCCCGAAATAAACGCGTTTTTTCAGACAACTGAATCCCTATGTAACTGCAAGGCTCAAAAGAGCCCACACACTCAGCTCTTAACCCAAGTGTGCAGAAAGTGTCAAAACGTGTTTTTCAGCAGAAATAAACATGTTTCTGCAAGTTTGGTCACCCCCATGTAAGTTATGGGGCAGTAACAGCACACTTTTGAAAACGTGTTTTTCAGCCCGAAATAAACGCGTTTTTCAGGCAACTGAATCCCTATGTAACTGCAAGGCTCAGAAGAGCCCACACACTCAGCTCTTAACCCCAGGGTGCAGAAAGTGTCAAAACGTGATTTTCAGCAGAAATAAACATGTTTCTGCAAGTTTGGTCACCCCCATGTAAGTTATGGGGCAGTAACAGCACACTTTTGAAAACGTGTTTTTCAGCCCGAAATAAACGCGTTTTTTCAGACAACTGAATCCCTATGTAACTGCAAGGCTCAAAAGAGCCCACACACTCAGCTCTTAACCCAAGTGTGCAGAAAGTGTCAAAACGTGTTTTTCAGCAGAAATAAACATGTTTCTGCAAATTTGGTCACCCCCATGTAAGTTATGGGGCAGTAACAGCACACTTTTGAAAACGTGTTTTTCAGCCCGAAATAAACGCGTTTTTTCAGGCAACTGAATCCCTATGTAACTGCAAGACTCAGAAGAGCCCACACACTCAGCTCTTAACCCCAGTGTACAGAAAGTGTCAAAACGTGTTTTTCAGCAGAAATAAACATGTTTCTGCAAGTTTGGTCACCCCCATGTAAGTTATGGGGCAGTAACAGCACACTTTTGAAAATGTGTTTTTCAGCCCGAAATAAACGCGTTTTTCAGGCAACTGAATCCCTATGTAACTGCAAGGCTCAGAAGAGCCCACACACTCAGCTCTTAACCCCAGGGTGCAGAAAGTGTCAAAACGTGATTTTCAGCAGAAATAAACATGTTTCTGCAAGTTTGGTCACCCCCATGTAAGTTATGGGGCAGTAACAGCACACTTTTGAAAACGTGTTTTTCAGCCCGAAATAAACGCGTTTTTTCAGACAACTGAATCCCTATGTAACTGCAAGGCTCAAAAGAGCCCACACACTCAGCTCTTAACCCAAGTGTGCAGAAAGTGTCAAAACGTGTTTTTCAGCAGAAATAAACATGTTTCTGCAAATTTGGTCACCCCCATGTAAGTTATGGGGCAGTAACAGCACACTTTTGAAAACGTGTTTTTCAGCCCGAAATAAACGCGTTTTTTCAGGCAACTGAATCCCTATGTAACTGCAAGACTCAGAAGAGCCCACACACTCAGCTCTTAACCCCAGTGTGCAGAAAGTGTCAAAACGTGATTTTCAGCAGAAATAAACATGTTTCTGCAAGTTTGGTCACCCCCATGTAAGTTATGGGGCAGTAACAGCACACTTTTGAAAACGTGTTTTTCAGCCCGAAATAAACGCGTTTTTTCAGGCAACTGAATCCCTATGTAACTGCAAGGCTCAGAAGAGCCCACACACTCAGCTCTTAACCCCAGGGTGCAGAAAGTGTCAAAACGTGATTTTCAGCAGAAATAAACATGTTTCTGCAAGTTTGGTCACGCCCATGTAAGTTATGGGGCAGTAACAGCACACTTTTGAAAACGTGTTTTTCAGCCCGAAATAAACGCGTTTTTTCAGACAACTGAATCCCTATGTAACTGCAAGGCTCAAAAGAGCCCACACACTCAGCTCTTAACCCCAGTGTGCAGAAAGTGTCAAAACGTGTTTTTCAGCAGAAATAAACATGTTTCTGCAAGTTTGGTCACCCCCATGTAAGTTATGGGGCAGTAACAGCACACTTTTGAAAACGTGTTTTTCAGCCCGAAATAAACGCGTTTTTTCAGACAACTGAATCCCTATGTAACTGCAAGGCTCAAAAGAGCCCACACACTCAGCTCTTAACCCAAGTGTGCAGAAAGTGTCAAAACGTGTTTTTCAGCAGAAATAAACATGTTTCTGCAAATTTGGTCACCCCCATGTAAGTTATGGGGCAGTAACAGCACACTTTTGAAAACGTGTTTTTCAGCCCGAAATAAACGCGTTTTTTCAGACAACTGAATCCCTATGTAACTGCAAGACTCAGAAGAGCCGACACACTCAGCTCTTAACCCCAGTGTGCAGAAAGTGTTAAAACGTGATTTTCAGGAGAAATAAACATGTTTCTGCAAGTTTGGTCACCCCCATGTAAGTTATGGGGCAGTAACAGCACACTTTTGAAAACGTGTTTTTCAGCCCGAAATAAACGCGTTTTTTCAGGCAACTGAATCCCTATGTAACTGCAAGACTCAGAAGAGCCCACACACTCAGCTCTTAACCCCAGTGTACAGAAAGTGTCAAAACGTGTTTTTCAGCAGAAATAAACATGTTTCTGCAAGTTTGGTCACCCCCATCTAAGTTATGGGGCAGTAACAGCACACTTTTGAAAACGTGTTTTTCAGCCCGAAATAAACGCGTTTTTTCAGTCAACTGAATCCCTATGTAACTGCAAGGCTCAAAAGAGCCCACACACTCAGCTCTTAACCCAAGTGTGCAGAAAGTGTCAAAACGTGTTTTTCAGCAGAAATAAACATGTTTCTGCAAGTTTGGTCACCCCCATGTAAGTTATGGGGCAGTAACAGCACACTTTTGAAAACGTGTTTTTCAGCCCGAAATAAACGCGTTTTTCAGGCAACTGAATCCCTATGTAACTGCAAGGCTCAGAAGAGCCCACACACTCAGCTCTTAACCCCAGGGTGCAGAAAGTGTCAAAACGTGATTTTCAGCAGAAATAAACATGTTTCTGCAAGTTTGGTCACCCCCATGTAAGTTATGGGGCAGTAACAGCACACTTTTGAAAACGTGTTTTTCAGCCCGAAATAAACGCGTTTTTTCAGACAACTGAATCCCTATGTAACTGCAAGGCTCAAAAGAGCCCACACACTCAGCTCTTAACCCAAGTGTGCAGAAAGTGTCAAAACGTGTTTTTCAGCAGAAATAAACATGTTTCTGCAAATTTGGTCACCCCCATGTAAGTTATGGGGCAGTAACAGCACACTTTTGAAAACGTGTTTTTCAGCCCGAAATAAACGCGTTTTTTCAGGCAACTGAATCCCTATGTAACTGCAAGACTCAGAAGAGCCCACACACTCAGCTCTTAACCCCAGTGTACAGAAAGTGTCAAAACGTGTTTTTCAGCAGAAATAAACATGTTTCTGCAAGTTTGGTCACCCCCATGTAAGTTATGGGGCAGTAACAGCACACTTTTGAAAACGTGTTTTTCAGCCCGAAATAAACGCGTTTTTCAGGCAACTGAATCCCTATGTAACTGCAAGGCTCAGAAGAGCCCACACACTCAGCTCTTAACCCCAGGGTGCAGAAAGTGTCAAAACGTGATTTTCAGCAGAAATAAACATGTTTCTGCAAGTTTGGTCACCCCCATGTAAGTTATGGGGCAGTAACAGCACACTTTTGAAAACGTGTTTTTCAGCCCGAAATAAACGCGTTTTTTCAGACAACTGAATCCCTATGTAACTGCAAGGCTCAAAAGAGCCCACACACTCAGCTCTTAACCCAAGTGTGCAGAAAGTGTCAAAACGTGTTTTTCAGCAGAAATAAACATGTTTCTGCAAATTTGGTCACCCCCATGTAAGTTATGGGGCAGTAACAGCACACTTTTGAAAACGTGTTTTTCAGCCCGAAATAAACGCGTTTTTTCAGGCAACTGAATCCCTATGTAACTGCAAGGCTCAAAAGAGCCCACACACTCAGCTCTTAACCCAAGTGTGCAGAAAGTGTCAAAACGTGTTTTTCAGCAGAAATAAACATGTTTCTGCAAATTTGGTCACCCCCATGTAAGTTATGGGGCAGTAACAGCACACTTTTGAAAACGTGTTTTTCAGCCCGAAATAAACGCGTTTTTTTCAGACAACTGAATCCCTATGTAACTGCAAGGCTCAGAAGAGCCCACACACTCAGCTCTTAACCCCAGTGTGCAGAAAGTGTCAAAACGTGATTTTCAGCAGAAATAAACATGTTTCTGCAAGTTTGGTCACCCCCATGTAAGTTATGGGGCAGTAACAGCACACTTTTGAAAACGTGTTTTTCAGCCCGAAATAAACGCGTTTTTTCAGGCAACTGAATCCCTATGTAACTGCAAGGCTCAGAAGAGCCCACACACTCAGCTCTTAACCCCAGGGTGCAGAAAGTGTCAAAACGTGATTTTCAGCAGAAATAAACATGTTTCTGCAAGTTTGGTCACGCCCATGTAAGTTATGGGGCAGTAACAGCACACTTTTGAAAACGTGTTTTTCAGCCCGAAATAAACGCGTTTTTTCAGACAACTGAATCCCTATGTAACTGCAAGGCTCAAAAGAGCCCACACACTCAGCTCTTAACCCCAGTGTGCAGAAAGTGTCAAAACGTGTTTTTCAGCAGAAATAAACATGTTTCTGCAAGTTTGGTCACCCCCATGTAAGTTATGGGGCAGTAACAGCACACTTTTGAAAACGTGTTTTTCAGCCCGAAATAAACGCGTTTTTTCAGACAACTGAATCCCTATGTAACTGCAAGGCTCAAAAGAGCCCACACACTCAGCTCTTAACCCAAGTGTGCAGAAAGTGTCAAAACGTGTTTTTCAGCAGAAATAAACATGTTTCTGCAAATTTGGTCACCCCCATGTAAGTTATGGGGCAGTAACAGCACACTTTTGAAAACGTGTTTTTCAGCCCGAAATAAACGCGTTTTTTCAGACAACTGAATCCCTATGTAACTGCAAGACTCAGAAGAGCCCACACACTCAGCTCTTAACCCCAGTGTGCAGAAAGTGTTAAAACGTGATTTTCAGGAGAAATAAACATGTTTCTGCAAGTTTGGTCACCCCCATGTAAGTTATGGGGCAGTAACAGCACACTTTTGAAAACGTGTTTTTCAGCCCGAAATAAACGCGTTTTTTCAGGCAACTGAATCCCTATGTAACTGCAAGACTCAGAAGAGCCCACACACTCAGCTCTTAACCCCAGTGTACAGAAAGTGTCAAAACGTGTTTTTCAGCAGAAATAAACATGTTTCTGCAAGTTTGGTCACCCCCATCTAAGTTATGGGGCAGTAACAGCACACTTTTGAAAACGTGTTTTTCAGCCCGAAATAAACGCGTTTTTTCAGACAACTGAATCCCTATGTAACTGCAAGGCTCAAAAGAGCCCACACACTCAGCTCTTAACCCAAGTGTGCAGAAAGTGTCAAAACGTGTTTTTCAGCAGAAATAAACATGTTTCTGCAAGTTTGGTCACCCCCATGTAAGTTATGGGGCAGTAACAGCACACTTTTGAAAACGTGTTTTTCAGCCCGAAATAAACGCGTTTTTCAGGCAACTGAATCCCTATGTAACTGCAAGGCTCAGAAGAGCCCACACACTCAGCTCTTAACCCCAGGGTGCAGAAAGTGTCAAAACGTGATTTTCAGCAGAAATAAACATGTTTCTGCAAGTTTGGTCACCCCCATGTAAGTTATGGGGCAGTAACAGCACACTTTTGAAAACGTGTTTTTCAGCCCGAAATAAACGCGTTTTTTCAGACAACTGAATCCCTATGTAACTGCAAGGCTCAAAAGAGCCCACACACTCAGCTCTTAACCCAAGTGTGCAGAAAGTGTCAAAACGTGTTTTTCAGCAGAAATAAACATGTTTCTGCAAATTTGGTCACCCCCATGTAAGTTATGGGGCAGTAACAGCACACTTTTGAAAACGTGTTTTTCAGCCCGAAATAAACGCGTTTTTTCAGGCAACTGAATCCCTATGTAACTGCAAGACTCAGAAGAGCCCACACACTCAGCTCTTAACCCCAGTGTACAGAAAGTGTCAAAACGTGTTTTTCAGCAGAAATAAACATGTTTCTGCAAGTTTGGTCACCCCCATGTAAGTTATGGGGCAGTAACAGCACACTTTTGAAAACGTGTTTTTCAGCCCGAAATAAACGCGTTTTTCAGGCAACTGAATCCCTATGTAACTGCAAGGCTCAGAAGAGCCCACACACTCAGCTCTTAACCCCAGGGTGCAGAAAGTGTCAAAACGTGATTTTCAGCAGAAATAAACATGTTTCTGCAAGTTTGGTCACCCCCATGTAAGTTATGGGGCAGTAACAGCACACTTTTGAAAACGTGTTTTTCAGCCCGAAATAAACGCGTTTTTTCAGACAACTGAATCCCTATGTAACTGCAAGGCTCAAAAGAGCCCACACACTCAGCTCTTAACCCAAGTGTGCAGAAAGTGTCAAAACGTGTTTTTCAGCAGAAATAAACATGTTTCTGCAAATTTGGTCACCCCCATGTAAGTTATGGGGCAGTAACAGCACACTTTTGAAAACGTGTTTTTCAGCCCGAAATAAACGCGTTTTTTCAGGCAACTGAATCCCTATGTAACTGCAAGACTCAGAAGAGCCCACACACTCAGCTCTTAACCCCAGTGTGCAGAAAGTGTCAAAACGTGATTTTCAGCAGAAATAAACATGTTTCTGCAAGTTTGGTCACCCCCATGTAAGTTATGGGGCAGTAACAGCACACTTTTGAAAACGTGTTTTTCAGCCCGAAATAAACGCGTTTTTTCAGGCAACTGAATCCCTATGTAACTGCAAGGCTCAGAAGAGCCCACACACTCAGCTCTTAACCCCAGGGTGCAGAAAGTGTCAAAACGTGATTTTCAGCAGAAATAAACATGTTTCTGCAAGTTTGGTCACGCCCATGTAAGTTATGGGGCAGTAACAGCACACTTTTGAAAACGTGTTTTTCAGCCCGAAATAAACGCGTTTTTTCAGACAACTGAATCCCTATGTAACTGCAAGGCTCAAAAGAGCCCACACACTCAGCTCTTAACCCCAGTGTGCAGAAAGTGTCAAAACGTGTTTTTCAGCAGAAATAAACATGTTTCTGCAAGTTTGGTCACCCCCATGTAAGTTATGGGGCAGTAACAGCACACTTTTGAAAACGTGTTTTTCAGCCCGAAATAAACGCGTTTTTTCAGACAACTGAATCCCTATGTAACTGCAAGGCTCAAAAGAGCCCACACACTCAGCTCTTAACCCAAGTGTGCAGAAAGTGTCAAAACGTGTTTTTCAGCAGAAATAAACATGTTTCTGCAAATTTGGTCACCCCCATGTAAGTTATGGGGCAGTAACAGCACACTTTTGAAAACGTGTTTTTCAGCCCGAAATAAACGCGTTTTTTCAGACAACTGAATCCCTATGTAACTGCAAGACTCAGAAGAGCCGACACACTCAGCTCTTAACCCCAGTGTGCAGAAAGTGTTAAAACGTGATTTTCAGGAGAAATAAACATGTTTCTGCAAGTTTGGTCACCCCCATGTAAGTTATGGGGCAGTAACAGCACACTTTTGAAAACGTGTTTTTCAGCCCGAAATAAACGCGTTTTTTCAGGCAACTGAATCCCTATGTAACTGCAAGACTCAGAAGAGCCCACACACTCAGCTCTTAACCCCAGTGTACAGAAAGTGTCAAAACGTGTTTTTCAGCAGAAATAAACATGTTTCTGCAAGTTTGGTCACCCCCATCTAAGTTATGGGGCAGTAACAGCACACTTTTGAAAACGTGTTTTTCAGCCCGAAATAAACGCGTTTTTTCAGTCAACTGAATCCCTATGTAACTGCAAGGCTCAAAAGAGCCCACACACTCAGCTCTTAACCCAAGTGTGCAGAAAGTGTCAAAACGTGTTTTTCAGCAGAAATAAACATGTTTCTGCAAGTTTGGTCACCCCCATGTAAGTTATGGGGCAGTAACAGCACACTTTTGAAAACGTGTTTTTCAGCCCGAAATAAACGCGTTTTTCAGGCAACTGAATCCCTATGTAACTGCAAGGCTCAGAAGAGCCCACACACTCAGCTCTTAACCCCAGGGTGCAGAAAGTGTCAAAACGTGATTTTCAGCAGAAATAAACATGTTTCTGCAAGTTTGGTCACCCCCATGTAAGTTATGGGGCAGTAACAGCACACTTTTGAAAACGTGTTTTTCAGCCCGAAATAAACGCGTTTTTTCAGACAACTGAATCCCTATGTAACTGCAAGGCTCAAAAGAGCCCACACACTCAGCTCTTAACCCAAGTGTGCAGAAAGTGTCAAAACGTGTTTTTCAGCAGAAATAAACATGTTTCTGCAAATTTGGTCACCCCCATGTAAGTTATGGGGCAGTAACAGCACACTTTTGAAAACGTGTTTTTCAGCCCGAAATAAACGCGTTTTTTCAGGCAACTGAATCCCTATGTAACTGCAAGACTCAGAAGAGCCCACACACTCAGCTCTTAACCCCAGTGTACAGAAAGTGTCAAAACGTGTTTTTCAGCAGAAATAAACATGTTTCTGCAAGTTTGGTCACCCCCATGTAAGTTATGGGGCAGTAACAGCACACTTTTGAAAACGTGTTTTTCAGCCCGAAATAAACGCGTTTTTCAGGCAACTGAATCCCTATGTAACTGCAAGGCTCAGAAGAGCCCACACACTCAGCTCTTAACCCCAGGGTGCAGAAAGTGTCAAAACGTGATTTTCAGCAGAAATAAACATGTTTCTGCAAGTTTGGTCACCCCCATGTAAGTTATGGGGCAGTAACAGCACACTTTTGAAAACGTGTTTTTCAGCCCGAAATAAACGCGTTTTTTCAGACAACTGAATCCCTATGTAACTGCAAGGCTCAAAAGAGCCCACACACTCAGCTCTTAACCCAAGTGTGCAGAAAGTGTCAAAACGTGTTTTTCAGCAGAAATAAACATGTTTCTGCAAATTTGGTCACCCCCATGTAAGTTATGGGGCAGTAACAGCACACTTTTGAAAACGTGTTTTTCAGCCCGAAATAAACGCGTTTTTTCAGGCAACTGAATCCCTATGTAACTGCAAGACTCAGAAGAGCCCACACACTCAGCTCTTAACCCAAGTGTGCAGAAAGTGTCAAAACGTGATTTTCAGCAGAAATAAACATGTTTCTGCAAGTTTGGTCACCCCCATGTAAGTTATGGGGCAGTAACAGCACACTTTTGAAAACGTGTTTTTCAGCCCGAAATAAACGCGTTTTTTCAGGCAACTGAATCCCTATGTAACTGCAAGGCTCAAAAGAGCCCACACACTCAGCTCTTAACCCAAGTGTGCAGAAAGTGTCAAAACGTGTTTTTCAGCAGAAATAAACATGTTTCTGCAAATTTGGTCACCCCCATGTAAGTTATGGGGCAGTAACAGCACACTTTTGAAAACGTGTTTTTCAGCCCGAAATAAACGCGTTTTTTTCAGACAACTGAATCCCTATGTAACTGCAAGGCTCAGAAGAGCCCACACACTCAGCTCTTAACCCCAGTGTGCAGAAAGTGTCAAAACGTGATTTTCAGCAGAAATAAACATGTTTCTGCAAGTTTGGTCACCCCCATGTAAGTTATGGGGCAGTAACAGCACACTTTTGAAAACGTGTTTTTCAGCCCGAAATAAACGCGTTTTTTCAGACAACTGAATCCCTATGTAACTGCAAGGCTCAAAAGAGCCCACACACTCAGCTCTTAACCCCAGTGTGCAGAAAGTGTCAAAACGTGTTTTTCAGCAGAAATAAACATGTTTCTGCAAGTTTGGTCACCCCCATGTAAGTTATGGGGCAGTAACAGCACACTTTTGAAAACGTGTTTTTCAGCCCGAAATAAACGCGTTTTTTCAGGCAACTGAATCCCTATGTAACTGCAAGACTCAGAAGAGCCCACACACTCAGCTCTTAACCCCAGTGTGCAGAAAGTGTCAAAACGTGTTTTTCAGCAGAAATAAACATGTTCTGCAAGTTTGGTCACCCCCATCTAAGTTATGGGGCAGTAACAGCACACTTTTGAAAACGTGTTTTTCAGCCCGAAATAAACGCGTTTTTTCAGACAACTGAATCCCTATGTAACTGCAAGGCTCAAAAGAGCCCACACACTCAGCTCTTAACCCCAGTGTGCAGAAAGTGTCAAAACGTGTTTTTCAGCAGAAATAAACATGTTTCTGCAAGTTTGGTCACCCCCATGTAAGTTATGGGGCAGTAACAGCACACTTTTGAAAACGTGTTTTTCAGCCCGAAATAAACGCGTTTTTTCAGACAACTGAATACCTATGTAACTGCAAGGCTCAAAAGAGCCCACACACTCAGCTCTTAACCCAAGTGTGCAGAAAGTGTCAAAACGTGTTTTTCAGCAGAAATAAACATGTTTCTGCAAATTTGGTCACCCCCATGTAAGTTATGGGGCAGTAACAGCACACTTTTGAAAACGTGTTTTTCAGCCCGAAATAAACGCGTTTTTTCAGACAACTGAATCCCTATGTAACTGCAAGGCTCAGAAGAGCCCACACACTCAGCTCTTAACCCCAGTGTGCAGAAAGTGTCAAAACGTGTTTTTCAGCAGAAATAAACATGTTTCTGCAAGTTTGGTCACCCCCATGTAAGTTATGGGGCAGTAACAGCACACTTTTGAAAACGTGTTTTTCAGCCCGAAATAAACGCGTTTTTTCAGACAACTGAATCCCTATGTAACTGCAAGGCTCAAAAGAGCCCACACACTCAGCTCTTAACCCCAGTGTGCAGAAAGTGTCAAAACGTGTTTTTCAGCAGAAATAAACATGTTTCTGCAAGTTTGGTCACCCCCATGTAAGTTATGGGGCAGTAACAGCACACTTTTGAAAACGTGTTTTTCAGCCCGAAATAAACGCGTTTTTTCAGGCAACTGAATCCCTATGTAACTGCAAGACTCAGAAGAGCCCACACACTCAGCTCTTAACCCCAGTGTGCAGAAAGTGTCAAAACGTGTTTTTCAGCAGAAATAAACATGTTTCTGCAAATTTGGTCACCCCCATGTAAGTTATGGGGCAGTAACAGCACACTTTTGAAAACGTGTTTTTCAGCCCGAAATAAACGCGTTTTTTTCAGACAACTGAATCCCTATGTAACTGCAAGGCTCAGAAGAGCCCACACACTCAGCTCTTAACCCCAGTGTGCAGAAAGTGTCAAAACGTGATTTTCAGCAGAAATAAACATGTTTCTGCAAGTTTGGTCACCCCCATGTAAGTTATGGGGCAGTAACAGCACAATTTTGAAAACGTGTTTTTCAGCCCGAAATAAACGCGTTTTTTCAGACAACTGAATCCCTATGTAACTGCAAGACTCAGAAGAGCCCACACACTCAGCTCTTAACCCCAGTGTGCAGAAAGTGTCAAAACGTGTTTTTCAGCAGAAATAAACATGTTTCTGCAAGTTTGGTCACCCCAATGTAAGATATGGGGCAGTAACAGCACACTTTTGAAAACGTGTTTTTCAGCCCGAAATAAACGCGTTTTTTCAGACAACTGAATCCCTATGTAACTGCAAGGCTCAAAAGAGCCCACACACTCAGCTCTTAACCCCAGTGTGCAGAAAGTGTCAAAACGTGTTTTTCAGCAGAAATAAACATGTTTCTGCAAGTTTGGTCACCCCCATGTAAGTTATGGGGCAGTAACAGCACACTTTTGAAAACGTGTTTTTCAGCCCGAAATAAACGCGTTTTATCAGACAACTGAATCCATATGTAACTGCAAGACTCAGAAGAGCCCACACACTCAGCTCTTAACCCCAGTGTGCAGAAAGTGTCAAAACGTGATTTTCAGCAGAAATAAACATGTTTCTGCAAGTTTGGTCACCCCCATGTAAGTTATGGGGCAGTAACAGCACACTTTTGAAAACGTGTTTTTCAGCCCGAAATAAACGCGTTTTATCAGGCAACTGAATCCCTATGTAACTGCAAGGCTCAGAAGAGCCCACACACTCAGCTCTTAACCCCAGTGTGCAGAAAGTGTCAAAACGTGATTTTCAGCAGAAATAAACATGTTTCTGCAAGTTTGGTCAACCCCATGTAAGTTATGGGGCAGTAACAGCACAATTTTGAAAACGTGTTTTTCAGCCCGAAATAAACGCGTTTTTTCAGACAACTGAATCCCTATGTAACTGCAAGGCTCAAAAGAGCCAACACACTCAGCTCTTAACCCAAGTGTGCAGAAAGTGTCAAAACGTGTTTTTCAGCAGAAATAAACATGTTTCTGCAAGTTTGGTCACCCCCATCTAAGTTATGGGGCAGTAACAGCACACTTTTGAAAACGTGTTTTTCAGCCCGAAATAAACGCGTTTTTCAGGCAACTGAATCCCTATGTAACTGCAAGGCTCAGAAGAGCCCACACACTCAGCTCTTAACCCCAGTGTGCAGAAAGTGTCAAAACGTGTTTTTCAGCAGAAATAAACATGTTTCTGCAAGTTTGGTCACCCCCATGTAAGGTATGGGGCAGTAACAGCACACTTTTGAAAACGTGTTTTTCAGCCAGAAATAAACGCGTTTTTTCAGACAACTGAATCCCTATGTAACTGCAAGACTCAGAAGAGCCCACACACTCAGCTCTTAACCCCAGTGTGCAGAAAGTGTCAAAACGTGATTTTCAGCAGAAATAAACATGTTTCTGCAAGTTTGGTCACCCCCATGTAAGTTATGGGGCAGTAACAGCACACTTTTGAAAACGTGTTTTTCAGCCCGAAATAAACGCGTTTTTTCAGGCAACTGAATCCCTATGTAACTGCAAGGCTCAGAAGAGCCCACACACTCAGCTCTTAACCCCAGGGTGCAGAAAGTGTCAAAACGTGATTTTCAGCAGAAATAAACATGTTTCTGCAAGTTTGGTCACGCCCATGTAAGTTATGGGGCAGTAACAGCACACTTTTGAAAACGTGTTTTTCAGCCCGAAATAAACGCGTTTTTTCAGACAACTGAATCCCTATGTAACTGCAAGGCTCAAAAGAGCCCACACACTCAGCTCTTAACCCCAGTGTGCAGAAAGTGTCAAAACGTGTTTTTCAGCAGAAATAAACATGTTTCTGCAAGTTTGGTCACCCCCATGTAAGTTATGGGGCAGTAACAGCACACTTTTGAAAACGTGTTTTTCAGCCCGAAATAAACGCGTTTTTTCAGACAACTGAATCCCTATGTAACTGCAAGGCTCAAAAGAGCCCACACACTCAGCTCTTAACCCAAGTGTGCAGAAAGTGTCAAAACGTGTTTTTCAGCAGAAATAAACATGTTTCTGCAAATTTGGTCACCCCCATGTAAGTTATGGGGCAGTAACAGCACACTTTTGAAAACGTGTTTTTCAGCCCGAAATAAACGCGTTTTTTCAGACAACTGAATCCCTATGTAACTGCAAGACTCAGAAGAGCCCACACACTCAGCTCTTAACCCCAGTGTGCAGAAAGTGTTAAAACGTGATTTTCAGGAGAAATAAACATGTTTCTGCAAGTTTGGTCACCCCCATGTAAGTTATGGGGCAGTAACAGCACACTTTTGAAAACGTGTTTTTCAGCCCGAAATAAACGCGTTTTTTCAGGCAACTGAATCCCTATGTAACTGCAAGACTCAGAAGAGCCCACACACTCAGCTCTTAACCCCAGTGTACAGAAAGTGTCAAAACGTGTTTTTCAGCAGAAATAAACATGTTTCTGCAAGTTTGGTCACCCCCATCTAAGTTATGGGGCAGTAACAGCACACTTTTGAAAACGTGTTTTTCAGCCCGAAATAAACGCGTTTTTCAGGCAACTGAATCCCTATGTAACTGCAAGGCTCAAAAGAGCCCACACACTCAGCTCTTAACCCAAGTGTGCAGAAAGTGTCAAAACGTGTTTTTCAGCAGAAATAAACATGTTTCTGCAAGTTTGGTCACCCCCATGTAAGTTATGGGGCAGTAACAGCACACTTTTGAAAACGTGTTTTTCAGCCCGAAATAAACGCGTTTTTCAGGCAACTGAATCCCTATGTAACTGCAAGGCTCAGAAGAGCCCACACACTCAGCTCTTAACCCCAGGGTGCAGAAAGTGTCAAAACGTGATTTTCAGCAGAAATAAACATGTTTCTGCAAGTTTGGTCACCCCCATGTAAGTTATGGGGCAGTAACAGCACACTTTTGAAAACGTGTTTTTCAGCCCGAAATAAACGCGTTTTTTCAGACAACTGAATCCCTATGTAACTGCAAGGCTCAAAAGAGCCCACACACTCAGCTCTTAACCCAAGTGTGCAGAAAGTGTCAAAACGTGTTTTTCAGCAGAAATAAACATGTTTCTGCAAATTTGGTCACCCCCATGTAAGTTATGGGGCAGTAACAGCACACTTTTGAAAACGTGTTTTTCAGCCCGAAATAAACGCGTTTTTTCAGGCAACTGAATCCCTATGTAACTGCAAGACTCAGAAGAGCCCACACACTCAGCTCTTAACCCCAGTGTACAGAAAGTGTCAAAACGTGTTTTTCAGCAGAAATAAACATGTTTCTGCAAGTTTGGTCACCCCCATGTAAGTTATGGGGCAGTAACAGCACACTTTTGAAAACGTGTTTTTCAGCCCGAAATAAACGCGTTTTTTCAGGCAACTGAATCCCTATGTAACTGCAAGACTCAGAAGAGCCCACACACTCAGCTCTTAACCCCAGTGTACAGAAAGTGTCAAAACGTGTTTTTCAGCAGAAATAAACATGTTTCTGCAAGTTTGGTCACCCCCATGTAAGTTATGGGGCAGTAACAGCACACTTTTGAAAACGTGTTTTTCAGCCCGAAATAAACGCGTTTTTTCAGACAACTGAATCCCTATGTAACTGCAAGGCTCAAAAGAGCCCACACACTCAGCTCTTAACCCAAGTGTGCAGAAAGTGTCAAAACGTGTTTTTCAGCAGAAATAAACATGTTTCTGCAAATTTGGTCACCCCCATGTAAGTTATGGGGCAGTAACAGCACACTTTTGAAAACGTGTTTTTCAGCCCGAAATAAACGCGTTTTTTCAGGCAACTGAATCCCTATGTAACTGCAAGACTCAGAAGAGCCCACACACTCAGCTCTTAACCCAAGTGTGCAGAAAGTGTCAAAACGTGATTTTCAGCAGAAATAAACATGTTTCTGCAAGTTTGGTCACCCCCATGTAAGTTATGGGGCAGTAACAGCACACTTTTGAAAACGTGTTTTTTCAGCCCGAAATAAACGCGTTTTTTCAGGCAACTGAATCCCTATGTAACTGCAAGGCTCAAAAGAGCCCACACACTCAGCTCTTAACCCAAGTGTGCAGAAAGTGTCAAAACGTGTTTTTCAGCAGAAATAAACATGTTTCTGCAAATTTGGTCACCCCCATGTAAGTTATGGGGCAGTAACAGCACACTTTTGAAAACGTGTTTTTCAGCCCGAAATAAACGCGTTTTTTTCAGACAACTGAATCCCTATGTAACTGCAAGGCTCAGAAGAGCCCACACACTCAGCTCTTAACCCCAGTGTGCAGAAAGTGTCAAAACGTGATTTTCAGCAGAAATAAACATGTTTCTGCAAGTTTGGTCACCCCCATGTAAGTTATGGGGCAGTAACAGCACACTTTTGAAAACGTGTTTTTCAGCCCGAAATAAACGCGTTTTTTCAGGCAACTGAATCCCTATGTAACTGCAAGACTCAGAAGAGCCCACACACTCAGCTCTTAACCCAAGTGTGCAGAAAGTGTCAAAACGTGATTTTCAGCAGAAATAAACATGTTTCTGCAAGTTTGGTCACCCCCATGTAAGTTATGGGGCAGTAACAGCACACTTTTGAAAACGTGTTTTTCAGCCCGAAATAAACGCGTTTTTTCAGGCAACTGAATCCCTATGTAACTGCAAGGCTCAAAAGAGCCCACACACTCAGCTCTTAACCCAAGTGTGCAGAAAGTGTCAAAACGTGTTTTTCAGCAGAAATAAACATGTTTCTGCAAATTTGGTCACCCCCATGTAAGTTATGGGGCAGTAACAGCACACTTTTGAAAACGTGTTTTTCAGCCCGAAATAAACGCGTTTTTTTCAGACAACTGAATCCCTATGTAACTGCAAGGCTCAGAAGAGCCCACACACTCAGCTCTTAACCCCAGTGTGCAGAAAGTGTCAAAACGTGATTTTCAGCAGAAATAAACATGTTTCTGCAAGTTTGGTCACCCCCATGTAAGTTATGGGGCAGTAACAGCACAATTTTGAAAACGTGTTTTTCAGCCCGAAATAAACGCGTTTTTTCAGACAACTGAATCCCTATGTAACTGCAAGACTCAGAAGAGCCCACACACTCAGCTCTTAACCCCAGTGTGCAGAAAGTGTCAAAACGTGTTTTTCAGCAGAAATAAACATGTTTCTGCAAGTTTGGTCACCCCAATGTAAGTTATGGGGCAGTAACAGCACACTTTTGAAAACGTGTTTTTCAGCCCGAAATAAACGCGTTTTTTCAGACAACTGAATCCCTATGTAACTGCAAGGCTCAAAAGAGCCCACACACTCAGCTCTTAACCCCAGTGTGCAGAAAGTGTCAAAACGTGTTTTTCAGCAGAAATAAACATGTTTCTGCAAGTTTGGTCACCCCCATGTAAGTTATGGGGCAGTAACAGCACACTTTTGAAAACGTGTTTTTCAGCCCGAAATAAACGCGTTTTTTCAGACAACTGAATCCATATGTAACTGCAAGACTCAGAAGAGCCCACACACTCAGCTCTTAACCCCAGTGTGCAGAAAGTGTCAAAACGTGATTTTCAGCAGAAATAAACATGTTTCTGCAAGTTTGGTCACCCCCATGTAAGTTATGGGGCAGTAACAGCACACTTTTGAAAACGTGTTTTTCAGCCCGAAATAAACGCGTTTTATCAGGCAACTGAATCCCTATGTAACTGCAAGGCTCAGAAGAGCCCACACACTCAGCTCTTAACCCCAGGGTGCAGAAAGTGTCAAAACGTGATTTTTCAGCAGAAATAAACATGTTTCTGCAAGTTTGGTCACCCCCATGTAAGTTATGGGGCAGTAACAGCACACTTTTGAAAACGTGTTTTTCAGCCCGAAATAAACGCGTTTTTTCAGACAACTGAATCCCTATGTAACTGCAAGGCTCAAAAGAGCTCACACACTCAGCTCTTAACCCAAGTGTGCAGAAAGTGTCAAAACGTGTTTTTCAGCAGAAATAAACATGTTTCTGCAAATTTGGTCACCCCCATGTAAGTTATGGGGCAGTAACAGCACACTTTTGAAAACGTGTTTTTCAGCCCGAAATAAACGCGTTTTTTCAGGCAACTGAATCCCTATGTAACTGCAAGACTCAGAAGAGCCCACACACTCAGCTCTTAACCCCAGTGTACAGAAAGTGTCAAAACGTGTTTTTCAGCAGAAATAAACATGTTTCTGCAAGTTTGGTCACCCCCATGTAAGTTATGGGGCAGTAACAGCACACTTTTGAAAACGTGTTTTTCAGCCCGAAATAAACGCGTTTTTCAGGCAACTGAATCCCTATGTAACTGCAAGGCTCAGAAGAGCCCACACACTCAGCTCTTAACCCCAGGGTGCAGAAAGTGTCAAAACGTGATTTTTCAGCAGAAATAAACATGTTTCTGCAAGTTTGGTCACCCCCATGTAAGTTATGGGGCAGTAACAGCACACTTTTGAAAACGTGTTTTTCAGCCCGAAATAAACGCGTTTTTTCAGACAACTGAATCCCTATGTAACTGCAAGGCTCAAAAGAGCTCACACACTCAGCTCTTAACCCAAGTGTGCAGAAAGTGTCAAAACGTGTTTTTCAGCAGAAATAAACATGTTTCTGCAAATTTGGTCACCCCCATGTAAGTTATGGGGCAGTAACAGCACACTTTTGAAAACGTGTTTTTCAGCCCGAAATAAACGCGTTTTTTCAGGCAACTGAATCCCTATGTAACTGCAAGACTCAGAAGAGCCCACACACTCAGCTCTTAACCCCAGTGTACAGAAAGTGTCAAAACGTGTTTTTCAGCAGAAATAAACATGTTTCTGCAAGTTTGGTCACCCCCATGTAAGTTATGGGGCAGTAACAGCACACTTTTGAAAACGTGTTTTTCAGCCCGAAATAAACGCGTTTTTCAGGCAACTGAATCCCTATGTAACTGCAAGGCTCAGAAGAGCCCACACACTCAGCTCTTAACCCCAGGGTGCAGAAAGTGTCAAAACGTGATTTTCAGCAGAAATAAACATGTTTCTGCAAGTTTGGTCACCCCCATGTAAGTTATGGGGCAGTAACAGCACACTTTTGAAAACGTGTTTTTCAGCCCGAAATAAACGCGTTTTTTCAGACAACTGAATCCCTATGTAACTGCAAGGCTCAAAAGAGCCCACACACTCAGCTCTTAACCCAAGTGTGCAGAAAGTGTCAAAACGTGTTTTTCAGCAGAAATAAACATGTTTCTGCAAATTTGGTCACCCCCATGTAAGTTATGGGGCAGTAACAGCACACTTTTGAAAACGTGTTTTTCAGCCCGAAATAAACGCGTTTTTTCAGGCAACTGAATCCCTATGTAACTGCAAGACTCAGAAGAGCCCACACACTCAGCTCTTAACCCCAGTGTACAGAAAGTGTCAAAACGTGTTTTTCAGCAGAAATAAACATGTTTCTGCAAGTTTGGTCACCCCCATGTAAGTTATGGGGCAGTAACAGCACACTTTTGAAAACGTGTTTTTCAGCCCGAAATAAACGCGTTTTTCAGGCAACTGAATCCCTATGTAACTGCAAGGCTCAGAAGAGCCCACACACTCAGCTCTTAACCCCAGGGTGCAGAAAGTGTCAAAACGTGATTTTCAGCAGAAATAAACATGTTTCTGCAAGTTTGGTCACCCCCATGTAAGTTATGGGGCAGTAACAGCACACTTTTGAAAACGTGTTTTTCAGCCCGAAATAAACGCGTTTTTTCAGACAACTGAATCCCTATGTAACTGCAAGGCTCAAAAGAGCCCACACACTCAGCTCTTAACCCAAGTGTGCAGAAAGTGTCAAAACGTGTTTTTCAGCAGAAATAAACATGTTTCTGCAAATTTGGTCACCCCCATGTAAGTTATGGGGCAGTAACAGCACACTTTTGAAAACGTGTTTTTCAGCCCGAAATAAACGCGTTTTTTCAGGCAACTGAATCCCTATGTAACTGCAAGACTCAGAAGAGCCCACACACTCAGCTCTTAACCCAAGTGTGCAGAAAGTGTCAAAACGTGATTTTCAGCAGAAATAAACATGTTTCTGCAAGTTTGGTCACCCCCATGTAAGTTATGGGGCAGTAACAGCACACTTTTGAAAACGTGTTTTTCAGCCCGAAATAAACGCGTTTTTTCAGGCAACTGAATCCCTATGTAACTGCAAGGCTCAAAAGAGCCCACACACTCAGCTCTTAACCCAAGTGTGCAGAAAGTGTCAAAACGTGTTTTTCAGCAGAAATAAACATGTTTCTGCAAATTTGGTCACCCCCATGTAAGTTATGGGGCAGTAACAGCACACTTTTGAAAACGTGTTTTTCAGCCCGAAATAAACGCGTTTTTTTCAGACAACTGAATCCCTATGTAACTGCAAGGCTCAGAAGAGCCCACACACTCAGCTCTTAACCCCAGTGTGCAGAAAGTGTCAAAACGTGATTTTCAGCAGAAATAAACATGTTTCTGCAAGTTTGGTCACCCCCATGTAAGTTATGGGGCAGTAACAGCACACTTTTGAAAACGTGTTTTTCAGCCCGAAATAAACGCGTTTTTTCAGGCAACTGAATCCCTATGTAACTGCAAGACTCAGAAGAGCCCACACACTCAGCTCTTAACCCAAGTGTGCAGAAAGTGTCAAAACGTGATTTTCAGCAGAAATAAACATGTTTCTGCAAGTTTGGTCACCCCCATGTAAGTTATGGGGCAGTAACAGCACACTTTTGAAAACGTGTTTTTCAGCCCGAAATAAACGCGTTTTTTCAGGCAACTGAATCCCTATGTAACTGCAAGGCTCAAAAGAGCCCACACACTCAGCTCTTAACCCAAGTGTGCAGAAAGTGTCAAAACGTGTTTTTCAGCAGAAATAAACATGTTTCTGCAAATTTGGTCACCCCCATGTAAGTTATGGGGCAGTAACAGCACACTTTTGAAAACGTGTTTTTCAGCCCGAAATAAACGCGTTTTTTTCAGACAACTGAATCCCTATGTAACTGCAAGGCTCAGAAGAGCCCACACACTCAGCTCTTAACCCCAGTGTGCAGAAAGTGTCAAAACGTGATTTTCAGCAGAAATAAACATGTTTCTGCAAGTTTGGTCACCCCCATGTAAGTTATGGGGCAGTAACAGCACAATTTTGAAAACGTGTTTTTCAGCCCGAAATAAACGCGTTTTTTCAGACAACTGAATCCCTATGTAACTGCAAGACTCAGAAGAGCCCACACACTCAGCTCTTAACCCCAGTGTGCAGAAAGTGTCAAAACGTGTTTTTCAGCAGAAATAAACATGTTTCTGCAAGTTTGGTCACCCCAATGTAAGTTATGGGGCAGTAACAGCACACTTTTGAAAACGTGTTTTTCAGCCCGAAATAAACGCGTTTTTTCAGACAACTGAATCCCTATGTAACTGCAAGGCTCAAAAGAGCCCACACACTCAGCTCTTAACCCCAGTGTGCAGAAAGTGTCAAAACGTGTTTTTCAGCAGAAATAAACATGTTTCTGCAAGTTTGGTCACCCCCATGTAAGTTATGGGGCAGTAACAGCACACTTTTGAAAACGTGTTTTTCAGCCCGAAATAAACGCGTTTTTTCAGACAACTGAATCCATATGTAACTGCAAGACTCAGAAGAGCCCACACACTCAGCTCTTAACCCCAGTGTGCAGAAAGTGTCAAAACGTGATTTTCAGCAGAAATAAACATGTTTCTGCAAGTTTGGTCACCCCCATGTAAGTTATGGGGCAGTAACAGCACACTTTTGAAAACGTGTTTTTCAGCCCGAAATAAACGCGTTTTATCAGGCAACTGAATCCCTATGTAACTGCAAGGCTCAGAAGAGCCCACACACTCAGCTCTTAACCCCAGGGTGCAGAAAGTGTCAAAACGTGATTTTTCAGCAGAAATAAACATGTTTCTGCAAGTTTGGTCACCCCCATGTAAGTTATGGGGCAGTAACAGCACACTTTTGAAAACGTGTTTTTCAGCCCGAAATAAACGCGTTTTTTCAGACAACTGAATCCCTATGTAACTGCAAGGCTCAAAAGAGCTCACACACTCAGCTCTTAACCCAAGTGTGCAGAAAGTGTCAAAACGTGTTTTTCAGCAGAAATAAACATGTTTCTGCAAATTTGGTCACCCCCATGTAAGTTATGGGGCAGTAACAGCACACTTTTGAAAACGTGTTTTTCAGCCCGAAATAAACGCGTTTTTTCAGGCAACTGAATCCCTATGTAACTGCAAGACTCAGAAGAGCCCACACACTCAGCTCTTAACCCCAGTGTACAGAAAGTGTCAAAACGTGTTTTTCAGCAGAAATAAACATGTTTCTGCAAGTTTGGTCACCCCCATCTAAGTTATGGGGCAGTAACAGCACACTTTTGAAAACGTGTTTTTCAGCCCGAAATAAACGCGTTTTTTCAGACAACTGAATCCCTATGTAACTGCAAGGCTCAAAAGAGCCCACACACTCAGCTCTTAACCCAAGTGTGCAGAAAGTGTCAAAACGTGTTTTTCAGCAGAAATAAACATGTTTCTGCAAGTTTGGTCACCCCCATGTAAGTTATGGGGCAGTAACAGCACACTTTTGAAAACGTGTTTTTCAGCCCGAAATAAACGCGTTTTTCAGGCAACTGAATCCCTATGTAACTGCAAGGCTCAGAAGAGCCCACACACTCAGCTCTTAACCCCAGGGTGCAGAAAGTGTCAAAACGTGATTTTCAGCAGAAATAAACATGTTTCTGCAAGTTTGGTCACCCCCATGTAAGTTATGGGGCAGTAACAGCACACTTTTGAAAACGTGTTTTTCAGCCCGAAATAAACGCGTTTTTTCAGACAACTGAATCCCTATGTAACTGCAAGGCTCAAAAGAGCCCACACACTCAGCTCTTAACCCAAGTGTGCAGAAAGTGTCAAAACGTGTTTTTCAGCAGAAATAAACATGTTTCTGCAAATTTGGTCACCCCCATGTAAGTTATGGGGCAGTAACAGCACACTTTTGAAAACGTGTTTTTCAGCCCGAAATAAACGCGTTTTTTCAGACAACTGAATCCATATGTAACTGCAAGACTCAGAAGAGCCCACACACTCAGCTCTTAACCCCAGTGTGCAGAAAGTGTCAAAACGTGATTTTCAGCAGAAATAAACATGTTTCTGCAAGTTTGGTCACCCCCATGTAAGTTATGGGGCAGTAACAGCACACTTTTGAAGATGTGTTTTTCAGCCCGAAATAAACGCGTTTTTTCAGGCAACTGAATCCCTATGTAACTGCAAGGCTCAAAAGAGCCCACACACTCAGCTCTTAACCCAAGTGTGCAGAAAGTGTCAAAACGTGTTTTTCAGCAGAAATAAACATGTTTCTGCAAATTTGGTCACCCCCATGTAAGTTATGGGGCAGTAACAGCACACTTTTGAAAACGTGTTTTTCAGCCCGAAATAAACGCGTTTTTTTCAGACAACTGAATCCCTATGTAACTGCAAGGCTCAGAAGAGCCCACACACTCAGCTCTTAACCCCAGTGTGCAGAAAGTGTCAAAACGTGATTTTCAGCAGAAATAAACATGTTTCTGCAAGTTTGGTCACCCCCATGTAAGTTATGGGGCAGTAACAGCACAATTTTGAAAACGTGTTTTTCAGCCCGAAATAAACGCGTTTTTTCAGACAACTGAATCCCTATGTAACTGCAAGACTCAGAAGAGCCCACACACTCAGCTCTTAACCCCAGTGTGCAGAAAGTGTCAAAACGTGTTTTTCAGCAGAAATAAACATGTTTCTGCAAGTTTGGTCACCCCAATGTAAGTTATGGGGCAGTAACAGCACACTTTTGAAAACGTGTTTTTCAGCCCGAAATAAACGCGTTTTTTCAGACAACTGAATCCCTATGTAACTGCAAGGCTCAAAAGAGCCCACACACTCAGCTCTTAACCCCAGTGTGCAGAAAGTGTCAAAACGTGTTTTTCAGCAGAAATAAACATGTTTCTGCAAGTTTGGTCACCCCCATGTAAGTTATGGGGCAGTAACAGCACACTTTTGAAAACGTGTTTTTCAGCCCGAAATAAACGCGTTTTTTCAGACAACTGAATCCATATGTAACTGCAAGACTCAGAAGAGCCCACACACTCAGCTCTTAACCCCAGTGTGCAGAAAGTGTCAAAACGTGATTTTCAGCAGAAATAAACATGTTTCTGCAAGTTTGGTCACCCCCATGTAAGTTATGGGGCAGTAACAGCACACTTTTGAAAACGTGTTTTTCAGCCCGAAATAAACGCGTTTTATCAGGCAACTGAATCCCTATGTAACTGCAAGGCTCAGAAGAGCCCACACACTTAGCTCTTAACCCCAGTGTGCAGAAAGTGTCAAAACGTGATTTTCAGCAGAAATAAACATGTTTCTGCAAGTTTGGTCAACCCCATGTAAGTTATGGGGCAGTAACAGCACAATTTTGAAAACGTGTTTTTCAGCCCGAAATAAACGCGTTTTTCAGGCAACTGAATCCCTATGTAACTGCAAGGCTCAAAAGAGCCCACACACTGAGCTCTTAACCCAAGTGTGCAGAAAGTGTCAAAACGTGTTTTTCAGCAGAAATAAACATGTTTCTGCAAGTTTGGTCACCCCCATGTAAGTTATGGGGCAGTAACAGCACACTTTTGAAAACGTGTTTTTCAGCCCGAAATAAACGCGTTTTTTAGGCAACTGAATCCCTATGTAACTGCAAGGCTCAGAAGAGCCCACACACTCAGCTCTTAACCCCAGTGTGCAGAAAGTGTCAAAACGTGTTTTTCAGCAGAAATAAACATGTTTCTGCAAGTTTGGTCACCCCCATGTAAGGTATGGGGCAGTAACAGCACACTTTTGAAAACGTGTTTTTCAGCCCGAAATAAACGCGTTTTTTCAGACAACTGAATCTCTATGTAACTGCAAGACTCAGAAGAGCCCACACACTCAGCTCTTAACCCCAGTGTGCAGAAAGTGTCAAAACGTGATTTTCAGCAGAAATAAACATGTTTCTGCAAGTTTGGTCACCCCCATGTAAGTTATGGGGCAGTAACAGCACACTTTTGAAAACGTGTTTTTCAGCCCGAAATAAACGCGTTTTTTCAGGCAACTGAATCCCTATGTAACTGCAAGGCTCAGAAGAGCCCACACACTCAGCTCTTAACCCCAGGGTGCAGAAAGTGTCAAAACGTGATTTTCAGCAGAAATAAACATATTTCTGCAAATTTGGTCACGCCCATGTAAGTTATGGGGCAGTAACAGCACACTTTTGAAAACGTGTTTTTCAGCCCGAAATAAACGCGTTTTTTCAGACAACTGAATCCCTATGTAACTGCAAGACTCAGAAGAGCCCACACACTCAGCTCTTAACCCCAGTGTGCAGAAAGTGTCAAAACGTGTTTTTCAGCAGAAATAAACATGTTTCTGCAAGTTTGGTCACCCCCATCTAAGTTATGGGGCAGTAACAGCACACTTTTGAAAACGTGTTTTTCAGCCCGAAATAAACGCGTTTTTTCAGACAACTGAATCCCTATGTAACTGCAAGACTCAGAAGAGCCCACACACTCAGCTCTTAACCCCAGTGTGCAGAAAGTGTCAAAACGTGATTTTCAGCAGAAATAAACATGTTTCTGCAAGTTTGGTCACCCCCATGTAAGTTATGGGGCAGTAACAGCACACTTTTGAAAACGTGTTTTTCAGCCCGAAATAAACGCGTTTTTTCAGGCAACTGAATCCCTATGTAACTGCAAGACTCAGAAGAGCCCACACACTCAGCTCTTAACCCCAGTGTACAGAAAGTGTCAAAACGTGTTTTTCAGCAGAAATAAACATGTTTCTGCAAGTTTGGTCACCCCCATCTAAGTTATGGGGCAGTAACAGCACACTTTTGAAAACGTGTTTTTCAGCCCGAAATAAACGCGTTTTTTCAGACAACTGAATCCCTATGTAACTGCAAGGCTCAAAAGAGCCCACACACTCAGCTCTTAACCCAAGTGTGCAGAAAGTGTCAAAACGTGTTTTTCAGCAGAAATAAACATGTTTCTGCAAGTTTGGTCACCCCCATGTAAGTTATGGGGCAGTAACAGCACACTTTTGAAAACGTGTTTTTCAGCCCGAAATAAACGCGTTTTTCAGGCAACTGAATCCCTATGTAACTGCAAGGCTCAGAAGAGCCCACACACTCAGCTCTTAACCCCAGGGTGCAGAAAGTGTCAAAACGTGATTTTCAGCAGAAATAAACATGTTTCTGCAAGTTTGGTCACCCCCATGTAAGTTATGGGGCAGTAACAGCACACTTTTGAAAACGTGTTTTTCAGCCCGAAATAAACGCGTTTTTTCAGACAACTGAATCCCTATGTAACTGCAAGGCTCAAAAGAGCCCACACACTCAGCTAACCCAAGTGTGCAGAAAGTGTCAAAACGTGTTTTTCAGCAGAAATAAACATGTTTCTGCAAATTTGGTCACCCCCATGTAAGTTATGGGGCAGTAACAGCACACTTTTGAAAACGTGTTTTTCAGCCCGAAATAAACGCGTTTTTTCAGACAACTGAATCCCTATGTAACTGCAAGACTCAGAAGAGCCCACAACTCAGCTCTTAACCCCAGTGTGCAGAAAGTGTCAAAACGTGATTTTCAGCAGAAATAAACATGTTTCTGCAAGTTTGGTCACCCCCATGTAAGTTATGGGGCAGTAACAGCACACTTTTGAAAACGTGTTTTTCAGCCCGAAATAAACGCGTTTTTTCAGGCAACTGAATCCCTATGTAACTGCAAGACTCAGAAGAGCCCACACACTCAGCTCTTAACCCCAGTGTGCAGAAAGTGTCAAAACGTGTTTTTCAGCAGAAATAAACATGTTTCTGCAAGTTTGGTCACCCCCATCTAAGTTATGGGGCAGTAACAGCACACTTTTGAAAACGTGTTTTTCAGCCCGAAATAAACGCGTTTTTTCAGACAACTGAATCCCTATGTAACTGCAAGGCTCAAAAGAGCCCACACACTCAGCTCTTAACCCAAGTGTGCAGAAAGTGTCAAAACGTGTTTTTCAGTAGAAATAAACATGTTTCTGCAAGTTTGGTCACCCCCATGTAAGTTATGGGGCAGTAACAGCACACTTTTGAAAACGTGTTTTTCAGCCCAAAATAAACGCGTTTTTCAGGCAACTGAATCCCTATGTAACTGCAAGGCTCAGAAGAGCCCACACACTCAGCTCTTAACCCCAGTGTGCAGAAAGTGTCAAAACGTGTTTTTCAGCAGAAATAAACATGTTTCTGCAAGTTTGGTCACCCCCATGTAAGGTATGGGGCAGTAACAGCACACTTTTGAAAACGTGTTTTTCAGCCCGAAATAAACGCGTTTTTTCAGACAACTGAATCCCTATGTAACTGCAAGACTCAGAAGAGCCCACACACTCAGCTCTTAACCCCAGTGTGCAGAAAGTGTCAAAACGTGATTTTCAGCAGAAATAAACATGTTTCTGCAAGTTTGGTCACCCCCATGTAAGTTATGGGGCAGTAACAGCACACTTTTGAAAACGTGTTTTTCAGCCCGAAATTAACGCGATTTTTCAGGCAACTGAATCCCTATGTAACTGCAAGGCTCAGAAGAGCCCACACACTCAGCTCTTAACCCCAGGGTGCAGAAAGTGTCAAAACGTGTTTTTCAGCAGAAATAAACATGTTTCTGCAAGTTTGGTCACCCCCATCTAAGTTATGGGGCAGTAACAGCACACTTTTGAAAACGTGTTTTTCAGCCCGAAATAAACGCGTTTTTTCAGACAACTGAATCCCTATGTAACTGCAAGGCTCAAAAGAGCCCACACACTCAGCTCTTAACCCCAGTGTGCAGAAAGTGTCAAGACGTGTTTTTCAGCAGAAATAAACATGTTTCTGCAAGTTTGGTCACCCCCATGTAAGTTATGGGGCAGTAACAGCACACTTTTGAAAACGTGTTTTTCAGCCCGAAATAAACGCGTTTTTTCAGGCAACTGAATCCCTATGTAACTGCAAGACTCAGAAGAGCCCACACACTCAGCTCTTAACCCCAGTGTGCAGAAAGTGTCAAAACGTGTTTTTCAGCAGAAATAAACATGTTTCTGCAAGTTTGGTCACCCCCATCTAAGTTATGGGGCAGTAACAGCACACTTTTGAAAACGTGTTTTTCAGCCCGAAATAAACGCGTTTTTTCAGACAACTGAATCCCTATGTAACTGCAAGGCTCAAAAGAGCCCACACACTCAGCTCTTAACCCAAGTGTGCAGAAAGTGTCAAAACGTGTTTTTCAGCAGAAATAAACATGTTTCTGCAAGTTTGGTCACCCCCATGTAAGTTATGGGGCAGTAACAGCACACTTTTGAAAACGTGTTTTTCAGCCCAAAATAAACGCGTTTTTCAGGCAACTGAATCCCTATGTAACTGCAAGGCTCAGAAGAGCCCACACACTCAGCTCTTAACCCCAGTGTGCAGAAAGTGTCAAAACGTGTTTTTCAGCAGAAATAAACATGTTTCTGCAAGTTTGGTCACCCCCATGTAAGGTATGGGGCAGTAACAGCACACTTTTGAAAACGTGTTTTTCAGCCCGAAATAAACGCGTTTTTTCAGACAACTGAATCCCTATGTAACTGCAAGACTCAGAAGAGCCCACACACTCAGCTCTTAACCCCAGTGTGCAGAAAGTGTCAAAACGTGATTTTCAGCAGAAATAAACATGTTTCTGCAAGTTTGGTCACCCCCATGTAAGTTATGGGGCAGTAACAGCACACTTTTGAAAACGTGTTTTTCAGCCCGAAATTAACGCGATTTTTCAGGCAACTGAATCCCTATGTAACTGCAAGGCTCAGAAGAGCCCACACACTCAGCTCTTAACCCCAGGGTGCAGAAAGTGTCAAAACGTGTTTTTCAGCAGAAATAAACATGTTTCTGCAAGTTTGGTCACCCCCATCTAAGTTATGGGGCAGTAACAGCACACTTTTGAAAACGTGTTTTTCAGCCCGAAATAAACGCGTTTTTTCAGACAACTGAATCCCTATGTAACTGCAAGGCTCAAAAGAGCCCACACACTCAGCTCTTAACCCCAGTGTGCAGAAAGTGTCAAGACGTGTTTTTCAGCAGAAATAAACATGTTTCTGCAAGTTTGGTCACCCCCATGTAAGTTATGGGGCAGTAACAGCACACTTTTGAAAACTTGTTTTTCAGCCCGAAATAAACGCGTTTTTTCAGGCAACTGAATCCCTATGTAACTGCAAGACTCAGAAGAGCCCACACACTCAGCTCTTAACCCCAGTGTGCAGAAAGTGTCAAAACGTGTTTTTCAGCAGAAATAAACATGTTTCTGCAAGTTTGGTCACCCCCATCTAAGTTATGGGGCAGTAACAGCACACTTTTGAAAACGTGTTTTTCAGCCCGAAATAAACGCGTTTTTTCAGACAACTGAATCCCTATGTAACTGCAAGGCTCAAAAGAGCCCACACACTCAGCTCTTAACCCCAGTGTGCAGAAAGTGTCAAAACGTGTTTTTCAGCAGAAATAAACATGTTTCTGCAAGTTTGGTCACCCCCATGTAAGTTATGGGGCAGTAACAGCACACTTTTGAAAACGTGTTTTTCAGACCGAAATAAACGCGTTTTTTCAGACAACTGAATCCCTATGTAACTGCAAGGCTCAAAAGAGCCCACACACTCAGCTCTTAACCCAAGTGTGCAGAAAGTGTCAAAACGTGTTTTTCAGCAGAAATAAACATGTTTCTGCAAATTTGGTCACCCCCATGTAAGTTATGGGGCAGTAACAGCACACTTTTGAAAACGTGTTTTTCAGCCCGAAATAAACGCGTTTTTTCAGACAACTGAATCCCTATGTAACTGCAAGGCTCAGAAGAGCCCACACACTCAGCTCTTAACCCCAGTGTGCAGAAAGTGTCAAAACGTGTTTTTCAGCAGAAATAAACATGTTTCTGCAAGTTTGGTCACCCCCATGTAAGTTATGGGGCAGTAACAGCACACTTTTGAAAACGTGTTTTTCAGCCCGAAATAAACGTGTTTTTTCAGACAACTGAATCCCTATGTAACTGCAAGGCTCAAAATAGCCCACACACTCAGCTCTTAACCCAAGTTTGCAGAAAGTGTCAAAACGTGTTTTTCAGCAGAAATAAACATGTTTCTGCAAATTTGGTCACCCCCATGTAAGTTATGGGGCAGTAACAGCACACTTTTGAAAACGTGTTTTTCAGCCCGAAATAAACGCGTTTTTTCAGACAACTGAATCCCTATGTAACTGCAAGACTCAGAAGAGCCCACACACTCAGCTCTTAACCCCAGTGTGCAGAAAGTGTCAAAACGTGATTTTCAGCAGAAATAAACATGTTTCTGCAAGTTTGGTCACCCCCATGTAAGTTATGGGGCAGTAACAGCACACTTTTGAAAACGTGTTTTTCAGCCCGAAATTAACGCGATTTTTCAGGCAACTGAATCCCTATGTAACTGCAAGGCTCAGAAGAGCCCACACACTCAGCTCTTAACCCCAGGGTGCAGAAAGTGTCAAAACGTGTTTTTCAGCAGAAATAAACATGTTTCTGCAAGTTTGGTCACCCCCATCTAAGTTATGGGGCAGTAACAGCACACTTTTGAAAACGTGTTTTTCAGCCCGAAATAAACGCGTTTTTTCAGACAACTGAATCCCTATGTAACTGCAAGGCTCAAAAGAGCCCACACACTCAGCTCTTAACCCCAGTGTGCAGAAAGTGTCAAGACGTGTTTTTCAGCAGAAATAAACATGTTTCTGCAAGTTTGGTCACCCCCATGTAAGTTATGGGGCAGTAACAGCACACTTTTGAAAACGTGTTTTTCAGCCCGAAATAAACGCGTTTTTTCAGGCAACTGAATCCCTATGTAACTGCAAGACTCAGAAGAGCCCACACACTCAGCTCTTAACCCCAGTGTGCAGAAAGTGTCAAAACGTGTTTTTCAGCAGAAATAAACATGTTTCTGCAAGTTTGGTCACCCCCATCTAAGTTATGGGGCAGTAACAGCACACTTTTGAAAACGTGTTTTTCAGCCCGAAATAAACGCGTTTTTTCAGACAACTGAATCCCTATGTAACTGCAAGGCTCAAAAGAGCCCACACACTCAGCTCTTAACCCAAGTGTGCAGAAAGTGTCAAAACGTGTTTTTCAGCAGAAATAAACATGTTTCTGCAAGTTTGGTCACCCCCATGTAAGTTATGGGGCAGTAACAGCACACTTTTGAAAACGTGTTTTTCAGCCCAAAATAAACGCGTTTTTCAGGCAACTGAATCCCTATGTAACTGCAAGGCTCAGAAGAGCCCACACACTCAGCTCTTAACCCCAGTGTGCAGAAAGTGTCAAAACGTGTTTTTCAGCAGAAATAAACATGTTTCTGCAAGTTTGGTCACCCCCATGTAAGGTATGGGGCAGTAACAGCACACTTTTGAAAACGTGTTTTTCAGCCCGAAATAAACGCGTTTTTTCAGACAACTGAATCCCTATGTAACTGCAAGACTCAGAAGAGCCCACACACTCAGCTCTTAACCCCAGTGTGCAGAAAGTGTCAAAACGTGATTTTCAGCAGAAATAAACATGTTTCTGCAAGTTTGGTCACCCCCATGTAAGTTATGGGGCAGTAACAGCACACTTTTGAAAACGTGTTTTTCAGCCCGAAATTAACGCGATTTTTCAGGCAACTGAATCCCTATGTAACTGCAAGGCTCAGAAGAGCCCACACACTCAGCTCTTAACCCCAGGGTGCAGAAAGTGTCAAAACGTGTTTTTCAGCAGAAATAAACATGTTTCTGCAAGTTTGGTCACCCCCATCTAAGTTATGGGGCAGTAACAGCACACTTTTGAAAACGTGTTTTTCAGCCCGAAATAAACGCGTTTTTTCAGACAACTGAATCCCTATGTAACTGCAAGGCTCAAAAGAGCCCACACACTCAGCTCTTAACCCCAGTGTGCAGAAAGTGTCAAGACGTGTTTTTCAGCAGAAATAAACATGTTTCTGCAAGTTTGGTCACCCCCATGTAAGTTATGGGGCAGTAACAGCACACTTTTGAAAACTTGTTTTTCAGCCCGAAATAAACGCGTTTTTTCAGGCAACTGAATCCCTATGTAACTGCAAGACTCAGAAGAGCCCACACACTCAGCTCTTAACCCCAGTGTGCAGAAAGTGTCAAAACGTGTTTTTCAGCAGAAATAAACATGTTTCTGCAAGTTTGGTCACCCCCATCTAAGTTATGGGGCAGTAACAGCACACTTTTGAAAACGTGTTTTTCAGCCCGAAATAAACGCGTTTTTTCAGACAACTGAATCCCTATGTAACTGCAAGGCTCAAAAGAGCCCACACACTCAGCTCTTAACCCCAGTGTGCAGAAAGTGTCAAAACGTGTTTTTCAGCAGAAATAAACATGTTTCTGCAAGTTTGGTCACCCCCATGTAAGTTATGGGGCAGTAACAGCACACTTTTGAAAACGTGTTTTTCAGACCGAAATAAACGCGTTTTTTCAGACAACTGAATCCCTATGTAACTGCAAGGCTCAAAAGAGCCCACACACTCAGCTCTTAACCCAAGTGTGCAGAAAGTGTCAAAACGTGTTTTTCAGCAGAAATAAACATGTTTCTGCAAATTTGGTCACCCCCATGTAAGTTATGGGGCAGTAACAGCACACTTTTGAAAACGTGTTTTTCAGCCCGAAATAAACGCGTTTTTTCAGACAACTGAATCCCTATGTAACTGCAAGGCTCAGAAGAGCCCACACACTCAGCTCTTAACCCCAGTGTGCAGAAAGTGTCAAAACGTGTTTTTCAGCAGAAATAAACATGTTTCTGCAAGTTTGGTCACCCCCATGTAAGTTATGGGGCAGTAACAGCACACTTTTGAAAACGTGTTTTTCAGCCCGAAATAAACGTGTTTTTTCAGACAACTGAATCCCTATGTAACTGCAAGGCTCAAAATAGCCCACACACTCAGCTCTTAACCCAAGTTTGCAGAAAGTGTCAAAACGTGTTTTTCAGCAGAAATAAACATGTTTCTGCAAATTTGGTCACCCCCATGTAAGTTATGGGGCAGTAACAGCACACTTTTGAAAACGTGTTTTTCAGCCCGAAATAAACGCGTTTTTTCAGACAACTGAATCCCTATGTAACTGCAAGGCTCAGAAGAGCCCACACACTCAGCTCTTAACCCCAGTGTGCAGAAAGTGTCAAAACGTGTTTTTCAGCAGAAATAAACATGTTTTTGCAAGTTTGGTCACCCCCATGTAAGTTATGGGGCAGTAACAGCACACTTTTGAAAACGTGTTTTTCAGCCCGAAATAAACGCGTTTTTTCAGACAACTGAATCCCTATGTAACTGCAAGGCTCAAAAGAGCCCACACACTCAGCTCTTAACCCCAGTGTGCAGAAAGTGTCAAAACGTGTTTTTCAGCAGAAATAAACATGTTTCTGCAAGTTTGGTCACCCCCATCTAAGTTATGGGGCAGTAACAGCACACTTTTGAAAACGTGTTTTTCAGCCCGAAATAAACGCGTTTTTTCAGACAACTGAATCCCTATGTAACTGCAAGGCTCAAAAGAGCCCACACACTCAGCTCTTAACCCCAGTGTGCAGAAAGTGTCAAAACGTGTTTTTCAGCAGAAATAAACATGTTTCTGCAAGTTTGGTCACCCCCATGTAAGGTATGGGGCAGTAACAGCACACTTTTGAAAACGTGTTTTTCAGCCCGAAATAAACGCGTTTTTTCAGACAACTGAATCCCTATGTAACTGCAAGACTCAGAAGAGCCCACACACTCAGCTCTTAACCCCAGTGTGCAGAAAGTGTCAAAACGTGATTTTCAGCAGAAATAAACATGTTTCTGCAAGTTTGGTCACCCCCATGTAAGTTATGGGGCAGTAACAGCACACTTTTGAAAACGTGTTTTTCAGCCCGAAATAAACGCGTTTTTTCAGGCAACTGAATCCCTATGTAACTGCAAGGCTCAGAAGAGCCCACACACTCAGCTCTTAACCCCAGGGTGCAGAAAGTGTCAAAACGTGATTTTCAGCAGAAATAAACATGTTTCTGCAAATTTGGTCACGCCCATGTAAGTTATGGGGCAGTAACAGCACACTTTTGAAAACGTGTTTTTCAGCCCGAAATAAACGCGTTTTTTCAGACAACTGAATCCCTATGTAACTGCAAGACTCAGAAGAGCCCACACACTCAGCTCTTAACCCCAGTGTGCAGAAAGTGTCAAAACGTGTTTTTCAGCAGAAATAAACATGTTTCTGCAAGTTTGGTCACCCCCATCTAAGTTATGGGGCAGTAACAGCACACTTTTGAAAACGTGTTTTTCAGCCCGAAATAAACGCGTTTTTTCAGACAACTGAATCCCTATGTAACTGCAAGACTCAGAAGAGCCCACACACTCAGCTCTTAACCCCAGTGTGCAGAAAGTGTCAAAACGTGATTTTCAGCAGAAATAAACATGTTTCTGCAAGTTTGGTCACCCCCATGTAAGTTATGGGGCAGTAACAGCACACTTTTGAAAACGTGTTTTTCAGCCCGAAATAAACGCGTTTTTTCAGGCAACTGAATCCCTATGTAACTGCAAGACTCAGAAGAGCCCACACACTCAGCTCTTAACCCCAGTGTACAGAAAGTGTCAAAACGTGTTTTTCAGCAGAAATAAACATGTTTCTGCAAGTTTGGTCACCCCCATCTAAGTTATGGGGCAGTAACAGCACACTTTTGAAAACGTGTTTTTCAGCCCGAAATAAACGCGTTTTTTCAGACAACTGAATCCCTATGTAACTGCAAGGCTCAAAAGAGCCCACACACTCAGCTCTTAACCCAAGTGTGCAGAAAGTGTCAAAACGTGTTTTTCAGCAGAAATAAACATGTTTCTGCAAGTTTGGTCACCCCCATCTAAGTTATGGGGCAGTAACAGCACACTTTTGAAAACGTGTTTTTCAGCCCGAAATAAACGCGTTTTTTCAGACAACTGAATCCCTATGTAACTGCAAGGCTCAGAAGAGCCCACACACTCAGCTCTTAACCCCAGGGTGCAGAAAGTGTCAAAACGTGATTTTCAGCAGAAATAAACATGTTTCTGCAAGTTTGGTCACCCCCATGTAAGTTATGGGGCAGTAACAGCACACTTTTGAAAACGTGTTTTTCAGCCCGAAATAAACGCGTTTTTTCAGACAACTGAATCCCTATGTAACTGCAAGACTCAGAAGAGCCCACACACTCAGCTCTTAACCCCAGTGTGCAGAAAGTGTCAAAACGTGATTTTCAGCAGAAATAAACATGTTTCTGCAAGTTTGGTCACCCCCATGTAAGTTATGGGGCAGTAACAGCACACTTTTGAAAACGTGTTTTTCAGCCCGAAATAAACGCGTTTTTTCAGACAACTGAATCCCTATGTAACTGCAAGGCTCAAAAGAGCCCACACACTCAGCTAACCCAAGTGTGCAGAAAGTGTCAAAACGTGTTTTTCAGCAGAAATAAACATGTTTCTGCAAATTTGGTCACCCCCATGTAAGTTATGGGGCAGTAACAGCACACTTTTGAAAACGTGTTTTTCAGCCCGAAATTAACGCGATTTTTCAGGCAACTGAATCCCTATGTAACTGCAAGGCTCAGAAGAGCCCACACACTCAGCTCTTAACCCCAGGGTGCAGAAAGTGTCAAAACGTGTTTTTCAGCAGAAATAAACATGTTTCTGCAAGTTTGGTCACCCCCATCTAAGTTATGGGGCAGTAACAGCACACTTTTGAAAACGTGTTTTTCAGCCCGAAATAAACGCGTTTTTTCAGACAACTGAATCCCTATGTAACTGCAAGGCTCAAAAGAGCCCACACACTCAGCTCTTAACCCCAGTGTGCAGAAAGTGTCAAGACGTGTTTTTCAGCAGAAATAAACATGTTTCTGCAAGTTTGGTCACCCCCATGTAAGTTATGGGGCAGTAACAGCACACTTTTGAAAACGTGTTTTTCAGCCCGAAATAAACGCGTTTTTTCAGGCAACTGAATCCCTATGTAACTGCAAGACTCAGAAGAGCCCACACACTCAGCTCTTAACCCCAGTGTGCAGAAAGTGTCAAAACGTGATTTTCAGCAGAAATAAACATGTTTCTGCAAGTTTGGTCACCCCCATGTAAGTTATGGGGCAGTAACAGCACACTTTTGAAAACGTGTTTTTCAGCCCGAAATAAACGCGTTTTTTCAGGCAACTGAATCCCTATGTAACTGCAAGACTCAGAAGAGCCCACACACTCAGCTCTTAACCCCAGTGTGCAGAAAGTGTCAAAACGTGTTTTTCAGCAGAAATAAACATGTTTCTGCAAGTTTGGTCACCCCCATCTAAGTTATGGGGCAGTAACAGCACACTTTTGAAAACGTGTTTTTCAGCCCGAAATAAACGCGTTTTTTCAGACAACTGAATCCCTATGTAACTGCAAGGCTCAAAAGAGCCCACACACTCAGCTCTTAACCCCAGTGTGCAGAAAGTGTCAAAACGTGTTTTTCAGCAGAAATAAACATGTTTCTGCAAGTTTGGTCACCCCCATGTAAGTTATGGGGCAGTAACAGCACACTTTTGAAAACGTGTTTTTCAGCCCGAAATAAACGCGTTTTTCAGGCAACTGAATCCCTATGTAACTGCAAGGCTCAGAAGAGCCCACACACTCAGCTCTTAACCCCAGTGTGCAGAAAGTGTCAAAACGTGTTTTTCAGCAGAAATAAACATGTTTCTGCAAGTTTGGTCACCCCCATGTAAGGTATGGGGCAGTAACAGCACACTTTTGAAAACGTGTTTTTCAGCCCGAAATAAACGCGTTTTTTCAGACAACTGAATCCCTATGTAACTGCAAGACTCAGAAGAGCCCACACACTCAGCTCTTAACCCCAGTGTGCAGAAAGTGTCAAAACGTGATTTTCAGCAGAAATAAACATGTTTCTGCAAGTTTGGTCACCCCCATGTAAGTTATGGGGCAGTAACAGCACACTTTTGAAAACGTGTTTTTCAGCCCGAAATTAACGCGATTTTTCAGACAACTGAATCCCTATGTAACTGCAAGGCTCAGAAGAGCCCACACACTCAGCTCTTAACCCCAGGGTGCAGAAAGTGTCAAAACGTGTTTTTCAGCAGAAATAAACATGTTTCTGCAAGTTTGGTCACCCCCATCTAAGTTATGGGGCAGTAACAGCACACTTTTGAAAACGTGTTTTTCAGCCCGAAATAAACGCGTTTTTTCAGACAACTGAATCCCTATGTAACTGCAAGGCTCAAAAGAGCCCACACACTCAGCTCTTAACCCCAGTGTGCAGAAAGTGTCAAGACGTGTTTTTCAGCAGAAATAAACATGTTTCTGCAAGTTTGGTCACCCCCATGTAAGTTATGGGGCAGTAACAGCACACTTTTGAAAACGTGTTTTTCAGCCCGAAATAAACGCGTTTTTTCAGGCAACTGAATCCCTATGTAACTGCAAGACTCAGAAGAGCCCACACATTCAGCTCTTAACCCCAGTGTGCAGAAAGTGTCAAAACGTGTTTTTCAGCAGAAATAAACATGTTTCTGCAAGTTTGGTCACCCCCATCTAAGTTATGGGGCAGTAACAGCACACTTTTGAAAACGTGTATTTCAGCCCGAAATAAACGCGTTTTTTCAGACAACTGAATCCCTATGTAACTGCAAGGCTCAAAAGAGCCCACACACTCAGCTCTTAACCCCAGTGTGCAGAAAGTGTCAAAACGTGTTTTTCAGCAGAAATAAACATGTTTCTGCAAGTTTGGTCACCCCCATGTAAGGTATGGGGCAGTAACAGCACACTTTTGAAAACGTGTTTTTCAGCCCGAAATAAACGCGTTTTTTCAGACAACTGAATCCCTATGTAACTGCAAGACTCAGAAGAGCCCACACACTCAGCTCTTAACCCCAGTGTGCAGAAAGTGTCAAAACGTGATTTTCAGCAGAAATAAACATGTTTCTGCAAGTTTGGTCACCCCCATGTAAGTTATGGGGCAGTAACAGCACACTTTTGAAAACGTGTTTTTCAGCCCGAAATAAACGCGTTTTTTCAGGCAACTGAATCCCTATGTAACTGCAAGGCTCAGAAGAGCCCACACACTCAGCTCTTAACCCCAGGGTGCAGAAAGTGTCAAAACGTGATTTTCAGCAGAAATAAACATGTTTCTGCAAATTTGGTCACGCCCATGTAAGTTATGGGGCAGTAACAGCACACTTTTGAAAACGTGTTTTTCAGCCCGAAATAAACGCGTTTTTTCAGACAACTGAATCCCTATGTAACTGCAAGACTCAGAAGAGCCCACACACTCAGCTCTTAACCCCAGTGTGCAGAAAGTGTCAAAACGTGTTTTTCAGCAGAAATAAACATGTTTCTGCAAGTTTGGTCACCCCCATCTAAGTTATGGGGCAGTAACAGCACACTTTTGAAAACGTGTTTTTCAGCCCGAAATAAACGCGTTTTTTTCAGACAACTGAATCCCTATGTAACTGCAAGACTCAGAAGAGCCCACACACTCAGCTCTTAACCCCAGTGTGCAGAAAGTGTCAAAACGTGATTTTCAGCAGAAATAAACATGTTTCTGCAAGTTTGGTCACCCCCATGTAAGTTATGGGGCAGTAACAGCACACTTTTGAAAACGTGTTTTTCAGCCCGAAATAAACGCGTTTTTTCAGGCAACTGAATCCCTATGTAACTGCAAGACTCAGAAGAGCCCACACACTCAGCTCTTAACCCCAGTGTACAGAAAGTGTCAAAACGTGTTTTTCAGCAGAAATAAACATGTTTCTGCAAGTTTGGTCACCCCCATCTAAGTTATGGGGCAGTAACAGCACACTTTTGAAAACGTGTTTTTCAGCCCGAAATAAACGCGTTTTTTCAGACAACTGAATCCCTATGTAACTGCAAGGCTCAAAAGAGCCCACACACTCAGCTCTTAACCCAAGTGTGCAGAAAGTGTCAAAACGTGTTTTTCAGCAGAAATAAACATGTTTCTGCAAGTTTGGTCACCCCCATGTAAGTTATGGGGCAGTAACAGCACACTTTTGAAAACGTGTTTTTTAGCCCGAAATAAACGCGTTTTTTCAGACAACTGAATCCCTATGTAACTGCAAGGCTCAGAAGAGCCCACACACTCAGCTCTTAACCCCAGTGTGCAGAAAGTGTCAAAACGTGATTTTCAGCAGAAATAAACATGTTTCTGCAAGTTTGGTCACCCCCATGTAAGTTATGGGGCAGTAACAGCACACTTTTGAAAACGTGTTTTTCAGCCCGAAATAAACGCGTTTTTTCAGGCAACTGAATCCCTATGTAACTGCAAGGCTCAGAAGAGCCCACACACTCAGCTCTTAACCCCAGGGTGCAGAAAGTGTCAAAACGTGATTTTCAGCAGAAATAAACATGTTTCTGCAAATTTGGTCACGCCCATGTAAGTTATGGGGCAGTAACAGCACACTTTTGAAAACATGTTTTTCAGCCCGAAATAAACGCGTTTTTTCAGACAACTGAATCCCTATGTAACTGCAAGACTCAGAAGAGCCCACACACTCAGCTCTTAACCCCAGTGTGCAGAAAGTGTCAAAACGTGTTTTTCAGCAGAAATAAACATGTTTCTGCAAGTTTGGTCACCCCCATCTAAGTTATGGGGCAGTAACAGCACACTTTTGAAAACGTGTTTTTCAGCCCGAAATAAACGCGTTTTTTCAGACAACTGAATCCCTATGTAACTGCAAGACTCAGAAGAGCCCACACACTCAGCTCTTAACCCCAGTGTGCAGAAAGTGTCAAAACGTGATTTTCAGCAGAAATAAACATGTTTCTGCAAGTTTGGTCACCCCCATGTAAGTTATGGGGCAGTAACAGCACACTTTTGAAAACGTGTTTTTCAGCCCGAAATAAACGCGTTTTTTCAGGCAACTGAATCCCTATGTAACTGCAAGACTCAGAAGAGCCCACACACTCAGCTCTTAACCCCAGTGTACAGAAAGTGTCAAAACGTGTTTTTCAGCAGAAATAAACATGTTTCTGCAAGTTTGGTCACCCCCATCTAAGTTATGGGGCAGTAACAGCACACTTTTGAAAACGTGTTTTTCAGCCCGAAATAAACGCGTTTTTTCAGACAACTGAATCCCTATGTAACTGCAAGGCTCAAAAGAGCCCACACACTCAGCTCTTAACCCAAGTGTGCAGAAAGTGTCAAAACGTGTTTTTCAGCAGAAATAAACATGTTTCTGCAAGTTTGGTCACCCCCATGTAAGTTATGGGGCAGTAACAGCACACTTTTGAAAACGTGTTTTTCAGCCCGAAATAAACGCGTTTTTCAGGCAACTGAATCCCTATGTAACTGCAAGGCTCAGAAGAGCCCACACACTCAGCTCTTAACCCCAGGGTGCAGAAAGTGTCAAAACGTGATTTTCAGCAGAAATAAACATGTTTCTGCAAGTTTGGTCACCCCCATGTAAGTTATGGGGCAGTAAGAGCACACTTTTGAAAACGTGTTTTTCAGCCCGAAATAAACGCGTTTTTTCAGACAACTGAATCCCTATGTAACTGCAAGACTCAGAAGAGCCCACACACTCAGCTCTTAACCCCAGTGTGCAGAAAGTGTCAAAACGTGATTTTCAGCAGAAATAAACATGTTTCTGCAAGTTTGGTCACCCCCATGTAAGTTATGGGGCAGTAACAGCACACTTTTGAAAACGTGTTTTTCAGCCCGAAATAAACGCGTTTTTTCAGACAACTGAATCCCTATGTAACTGCAAGGCTCAAAAGAGCCCACACACTCAGCTAACCCAAGTGTGCAGAAAGTGTCAAAACGTGTTTTTCAGCAGAAATAAACATGTTTCTGCAAATTTGGTCACCCCCATGTAAGTTATGGGGCAGTAACAGCACACTTTTGAAAACGTGTTTTTCAGCCCGAAATAAACGCGTTTTTTCAGACAACTGAATCCCTATGTAACTGCAAGACTCAGAAGAGCCCACACACTCAGCTCTTAACCCCAGTGTGCAGAAAGTGTCAAAACGTGATTTTCAGCAGAAATAAACATGTTTCTGCAAGTTTGGTCACCCCCATCTAAGTTATGGGGCAGTAACAGCACACTTTTGAAAACGTGTTTTTCAGCCCGAAATAAACGCGTTTTTTCAGACAACTGAATCCCTATGTAACTGCAAGGCTCAAAAGAGCCCACACACTCAGCTCTTAACCCCAGTGTGCAGAAAGTGTCAAGACGTGTTTTTCAGCAGAAATAAACATGTTTCTGCAAGTTTGGTCACCCCCATGTAAGTTATGGGGCAGTAACAGCACACTTTTGAAAACGTGTTTTTCAGCCCGAAATAAACGCGTTTTTTCAGGCAACTGAATCCCTATGTAACTGCAAGACTCAGAAGAGCCCACACACTCAGCTCTTAACCCCAGTGTGCAGAAAGTGTCAAAACGTGATTTTCAGCAGAAATAAACATGTTTCTGCAAGTTTGGTCACCCCCATGTAAGTTATGGGGCAGTAACAGCACACTTTTGAAAACGTGTTTTTCAGCCCGAAATAAACGCGTTTTTTCAGGCAACTGAATCCCTATGTAACTGCAAGACTCAGAAGAGCCCACACACTCAGCTCTTAACCCCAGTGTGCAGAAAGTGTCAAAACGTGTTTTTCAGCAGAAATAAACATGTTTCTGCAAGTTTGGTCACCCCCATCTAAGTTATGGGGCAGTAACAGCACACTTTTGAAAACGTGTTTTTCAGCCCGAAATAAACGCGTTTTTTCAGACAACTGAATCCCTATGTAACTGCAAGGCTCAAAAGAGCCCACACACTCAGCTCTTAACCCAAGTGTGCAGAAAGTGTCAAAACGTGTTTTTCAGCAGAAATAAACATGTTTCTGCAAGTTTGGTCACCCCCATGTAAGTTATGGGGCAGTAACAGCACACTTTTGAAAACGTGTTTTTCAGCCCGAAATAAACGCGTTTTTCAGGCAACTGAATCCCTATGTAACTGCAAGGCTCAGAAGAGCCCACACACTCAGCTCTTAACCCCAGTGTGCAGAAAGTGTCAAAACGTGTTTTTCAGCAGAAATAAACATGTTTCTGCAAGTTTGGTCACCCCCATGTAAGGTATGGGGCAGTAACAGCACACTTTTGAAAACGTGTTTTTCAGCCCGAAATAAACGCGTTTTTTCAGACAACTGAATCCCTATGTAACTGCAAGACTCAGAAGAGCCCACACACTCAGCTCTTAACCCCAGTGTGCAGAAAGTGTCAAAACGTGATTTTCAGCAGAAATAAACATGTTTCTGCAAGTTTGGTCACCCCCATGTAAGTTATGGGGCAGTAACAGCACACTTTTGAAAACGTGTTTTTCAGCCCGAAATTAACGCGATTTTTCAGACAACTGAATCCCTATGTAACTGCAAGGCTCAGAAGAGCCCACACACTCAGCTCTTAACCCCAGGGTGCAGAAAGTGTCAAAACGTGTTTTTCAGCAGAAATAAACATGTTTCTGCAAGTTTGGTCACCCCCATCTAAGTTATGGGGCAGTAACAGCACACTTTTGAAAACGTGTTTTTCAGCCCGAAATAAACGCGTTTTTTCAGACAACTGAATCCCTATGTAACTGCAAGGCTCAAAAGAGCCCACACACTCAGCTCTTAACCCCAGTGTGCAGAAAGTGTCAAGACGTGTTTTTCAGCAGAAATAAACATGTTTCTGCAAGTTTGGTCACCCCCATGTAAGTTATGGGGCAGTAACAGCACACTTTTGAAAACGTGTTTTTCAGCCCGAAATAAACGCGTTTTTTCAGGCAACTGAATCCCTATGTAACTGCAAGACTCAGAAGAGCCCACACACTCAGCTCTTAACCCCAGTGTGCAGAAAGTGTCAAAACGTGTTTTTCAGCAGAAATAAACATGTTTCTGCAAGTTTGGTCACCCCCATCTAAGTTATGGGGCAGTAACAGCACACTTTTGAAAACGTGTATTTCAGCCCGAAATAAACGCGTTTTTTCAGACAACTGAATCCCTATGTAACTGCAAGGCTCAAAAGAGCCCACACACTCAGCTCTTAACCCCAGTGTGCAGAAAGTGTCAAAACGTGTTTTTCAGCAGAAATAAACATGTTTCTGCAAGTTTGGTCACCCCCATGTAAGGTATGGGGCAGTAACAGCACAGTTTTGAAAACGTGTTTTTCAGCCCGAAATAAACGCGTTTTTTCAGACAACTGAATCCCTATGTAACTGCAAGACTCAGAAGAGCCCACACACTCAGCTCTTAACCCCAGTGTGCAGAAAGTGTCAAAACGTGATTTTCAGCAGAAATAAACATGTTTCTGCAAGTTTGGTCACCCCCATGTAAGTTATGGGGCAGTAACAGCACACTTTTGAAAACGTGTTTTTCAGCCCGAAATAAACGCGTTTTTTCAGGCAACTGAATCCCTATGTAACTGCAAGGCTCAGAAGAGCCCACACACTCAGCTCTTAACCCCAGGGTGCAGAAAGTGTCAAAACGTGATTTTCAGCAGAAATAAACATGTTTCTGCAAATTTGGTCACGCCCATGTAAGTTATGGGGCAGTAACAGCACACTTTTGAAAACGTGTTTTTCAGCCCGAAATAAACGCGTTTTTTCAGACAACTGAATCCCTATGTAACTGCAAGACTCAGAAGAGCCCACACACTCAGCTCTTAACCCCAGTGTGCAGAAAGTGTCAAAACGTGTTTTTCAGCAGAAATAAACATGTTTCTGCAAGTTTGGTCACCCCCATCTAAGTTATGGGGCAGTAACAGCACACTTTTGAAAACGTGTTTTTCAGCCCGAAATAAACGCGTTTTTTCAGACAACTGAATCCCTATGTAACTGCAAGACTCAGAAGAGCCCACACACTCAGCTCTTAACCCCAGTGTGCAGAAAGTGTCAAAACGTGATTTTCAGCAGAAATAAACATGTTTCTGCAAGTTTGGTCACCCCCATGTAAGTTATGGGGCAGTAACAGCACACTTTTGAAAACGTGTTTTTCAGCCCGAAATAAACGCGTTTTTTCAGGCAACTGAATCCCTATGTAACTGCAAGACTCAGAAGAGCCCACACACTCAGCTCTTAACCCCAGTGTACAGAAAGTGTCAAAACGTGTTTTTCAGCAGAAATAAACATGTTTCTGCAAGTTTGGTCACCCCCATCTAAGTTATGGGGCAGTAACAGCACACTTTTGAAAACGTGTTTTTCAGCCCGAAATAAACGCGTTTTTTCAGACAACTGAATCCCTATGTAACTGCAAGGCTCAAAAGAGCCCACACACTCAGCTCTTAACCCAAGTGTGCAGAAAGTGTCAAAACGTGTTTTTCAGCAGAAATAAACATGTTTCTGCAAGTTTGGTCACCCCCATGTAAGTTATGGGGCAGTAACAGCACACTTTTGAAAACGTGTTTTTCAGCCCGAAATAAACGCGTTTTTTCAGACAACTGAATCCCTATGTAACTGCAAGGCTCAGAAGAGCCCACACACTCAGCTCTTAACCCCAGGGTGCAGAAAGTGTCAAAACGTGATTTTCAGCAGAAATAAACATGTTTCTGCAAATTTGGTCACGCCCATGTAAGTTATGGGGCAGTAACAGCACACTTTTGAAAACGTGTTTTTCAGCCCGAAATAAACGCGTTTTTTCAGACAACTGAATCCCTATGTAACTGCAAGACTCAGAAGAGCCCACACACTCAGCTCTTAACCCCAGTGTGCAGAAAGTGTCAAAACGTGTTTTTCAGCAGAAATAAACATGTTTCTGCAAGTTTGGTCACCCCCATCTAAGTTATGGGGCAGTAACAGCACACTTTTGAAAACGTGTTTTTCAGCCCGAAATAAACGCGTTTTTTCAGACAACTGAATCCCTATGTAACTGCAAGACTCAGAAGAGCCCACACACTCAGCTCTTAACCCCAGTGTGCAGAAAGTGTCAAAACGTGATTTTCAGCAGAAATAAACATGTTTCTGCAAGTTTGGTCACCCCCATGTAAGTTATGGGGCAGTAACAGCACACTTTTGAAAACGTGTTTTTCAGCCCGAAATAAACGCGTTTTTTCAGGCAACTGAATCCCTATGTAACTGCAAGACTCAGAAGAGCCCACACACTCAGCTCTTAACCCCAGTGTACAGAAAGTGTCAAAACGTGTTTTTCAGCAGAAATAAACATGTTTCTGCAAGTTTGGTCACCCCCATCTAAGTTATGGGGCAGTAACAGCACACTTTTGAAAACGTGTTTTTCAGCCCGAAATAAACGCGTTTTTTCAGACAACTGAATCCCTATGTAACTGCAAGGCTCAAAAGAGCCCACACACTCAGCTCTTAACCCAAGTGTGCAGAAAGTGTCAAAACGTGTTTTTCAGCAGAAATAAACATGTTTCTGCAAGTTTGGTCACCCCCATGTAAGTTATGGGGCAGTAACAGCACACTTTTGAAAACGTGTTTTTCAGCCCGAAATAAACGCGTTTTTCAGGCAACTGAATCCCTATGTAACTGCAAGGCTCAGAAGAGCCCACACACTCAGCTCTTAACCCCAGGGTGCAGAAAGTGTCAAAACGTGATTTTCAGCAGAAATAAACATGTTTCTGCAAGTTTGGTCACCCCCATGTAAGTTATGGGGCAGTAACAGCACACTTTTGAAAACGTGTTTTTCAGCCCGAAATAAACGCGTTTTTTCAGACAACTGAATCCCTATGTAACTGCAAGACTCAGAAGAGCCCACACACTCAGCTCTTAACCCCAGTGTGCAGAAAGTGTCAAAACGTGATTTTCAGCAGAAATAAACATGTTTCTGCAAGTTTGGTCACCCCCATGTAAGTTATGGGGCAGTAACAGCACACTTTTGAAAACGTGTTTTTCAGCCCGAAATAAACGCGTTTTTTCAGACAACTGAATCCCTATGTAACTGCAAGGCTCAAAAGAGCCCACACACTCAGCTAACCCAAGTGTGCAGAAAGTGTCAAAACGTGTTTTTCAGCAGAAATAAACATGTTTCTGCAAATTTGGTCACCCCCATGTAAGTTATGGGGCAGTAACAGCACACTTTTGAAAACGTGTTTTTCAGCCCGAAATAAACGCGTTTTTTCAGACAACTGAATCCCTATGTAACTGCAAGACTCAGAAGAGCCCACACACTCAGCTCTTAACCCCAGTGTGCAGAAAGTGTCAAAACGTGATTTTCAGCAGAAATAAACATGTTTCTGCAAGTTTGGTCACCCCCATGTAAGTTATGGGGCAGTAACAGCACACTTTTGAAAACGTGTTTTTCAGCCCGAAATAAACGCGTTTTTTCAGGCAACTGAATCCCTATGTAACTGCAAGACTCAGAAGAGCCCACACACTCAGCTCTTAACCCCAGTGTGCAGAAAGTGTCAAAACGTGTTTTTCAGCAGAAATAAACATGTTTCTGCAAGTTTGGTCACCCCCATCTAAGTTATGGGGCAGTAACAGCACACTTTTGAAAACGTGTTTTTCAGCCCGAAATAAACGCGTTTTTTCAGACAACTGAATCCCTATGTAACTGCAAGGCTCAAAAGAGCCCACACACTCAGCTCTTAACCCAAGTGTGCAGAAAGTGTCAAAACGTGTTTTTCAGCAGAAATAAACATGTTTCTGCAAGTTTGGTCACCCCCATGTAAGTTATGGGGCAGTAACAGCACACTTTTGAAAACGTGTTTTTCAGCCCGAAATAAACGCGTTTTTCAGGCAACTGAATCCCTATGTAACTGCAAGGCTCAGAAGAGCCCACACACTCAGCTCTTAACCCCAGTGTGCAGAAAGTGTCAAAACTTGTTTTTCAGCAGAAATAAACATGTTTCTGCAAGTTTGGTCACCCCCATGTAAGGTATGGGGCAGTAACAGCACACTTTTGAAAACGTGTTTTTCAGCCCGAAATAAACGCGTTTTTTCAGACAACTGAATCCCTATGTAACTGCAAGACTCAGAAGAGCCCACACACTCAGCTCTTAACCCCAGTGTGCAGAAAGTGTCAAAACGTGATTTTCAGCAGAAATAAACATGTTTCTGCAAGTTTGGTCACCCCCATGTAAGTTATGGGGCAGTAACAGCACACTTTTGAAAACGTGTTTTTCAGCCCGAAATTAACGCGATTTTTCAGGCAACTGAATCCCTATGTAACTGCAAGGCTCAGAAGAGCCCACACACTCAGCTCTTAACCCCAGGGTGCAGAAAGTGTCAAAACGTGTTTTTCAGCAGAAATAAACATGTTTCTGCAAGTTTGGTCACCCCCATCTAAGTTATGGGGCAGTAACAGCACACTTTTGAAAACGTGTTTTTCAGCCCGAAATAAACGCGTTTTTTCAGACAACTGAATCCCTATGTAACTGCAAGGCTCAAAAGAGCCCACACACTCAGCTCTTAACCCCAGTGTGCAGAAAGTGTCAAGACGTGTTTTTCAGCAGAAATAAACATGTTTCTGCAAGTTTGGTCACCCCCATGTAAGTTATGGGGCAGTAACAGCACACTTTTGAAAACGTGTTTTTCAGCCCGAAATAAACGCGTTTTTTCAGGCAACTGAATCCCTATGTAACTGCAAGACTCAGAAGAGCCCACACACTCAGCTCTTAACCCCAGTGTGCAGAAAGTGTCAAAACGTGTTTTTCAGCAGAAATAAACATGTTTCTGCAAGTTTGGTCACCCCCATCTAAGTTATGGGGCAGTAACAGCACACTTTTGAAAACGTGTTTTTCAGCCCGAAATAAACGCGTTTTTTCAGACAACTGAATCCCTATGTAACTGCAAGGCTCAAAAGAGCCCACACACTCAGCTCTTAACCCCAGTGTGCAGAAAGTGTCAAAACGTGTTTTTCAGCAGAAATAAACATGTTTCTGCAAGTTTGGTCACCCCCATGTAAGTTATGGGGCAGTAACAGCACACTTTTGAAAACGTGTTTTTCAGACCGAAATAAACGCGTTTTTTCAGACAACTGAATCCCTATGTAACTGCAAGGCTCAAAAGAGCCCACACACTCAGCTCTTAACCCAAGTGTGCAGAAAGTGTCAAAACGTGTTTTTCAGCAGAAATAAACATGTTTCTGCAAATTTGGTCACCCCCATGTAAGTTATGGGGCAGTAACAGCACACTTTTGAAAACGTGTTTTTCAGCCCGAAATAAACGCGTTTTTTCAGACAACTGAATCCCTATGTAACTGCAAGGCTCAGAAGAGCCCACACACTCAGCTCTTAACCCCAGTGTGCAGAAAGTGTCAAAACGTGTTTTTCAGCAGAAATAAACATGTTTCTGCAAGTTTGGTCACCCCCATGTAAGTTATGGGGCAGTAACAGCACACTTTTGAAAACGTGTTTTTCAGCCCGAAATAAACGCGTTTTTTCAGACAACTGAATCCCTATGTAACTGCAAGGCTCAAAAGAGCCCACACACTCAGCTCTTAACCCAAGTTTGCAGAAAGTGTCAAAACGTGTTTTTCAGCAGAAATAAACATGTTTCTGCAAATTTGGTCACCCCCATGTAAGTTATGGGGCAGTAACAGCACACTTTTGAAAACGTGTTTTTCAGCCCGAAATAAACGCGTTTTTTCAGACAACTGAATCCCTAAGTAACTGCAAGGCTCAGAAGAGCCCACACACTCAGCTCTTAACCCCAGTGTGCAGAAAGTGTCAAAACGTGTTTTTCAGCAGAAATAAACATGTTTCTGCAAGTTTGGTCACCCCCATGTAAGTTATGGGGCAGTAACAGCACACTTTTGAAAACGTGTTTTTCAGACCGAAATAAACGCGTTTTTTCAGACAACTGAATCCCTATGTAACTGCAAGGCTCAAAAGAGCCCACACACTCAGCTCTTAACCCAAGTGTGCAGAAAGTGTCAAAACGTGTTTTTCAGCAGAAATAAACATGTTTCTGCAAATTTGGTCACCCCCATGTAAGTTATGGGGCAGTAACAGCACACTTTTGAAAACGTGTTTTTCAGCCCGAAATAAACGCGTTTTTTCAGACAACTGAATCCCTATGTAACTGCAAGGCTCAGAAGAGCCCACACACTCAGCTCTTAACCCCAGTGTGCAGAAAGTGTCAAAACGTGTTTTTCAGCAGAAATAAACATGTTTCTGCAAGTTTGGTCACCCCCATGTAAGTTATGGGGCAGTAACAGCACACTTTTGAAAACGTGTTTTTCAGCCCGAAATAAACGCGTTTTTTCAGACAACTGAATCCCTATGTAACTGCAAGGCTCAAAAGAGCCCACACACTCAGCTCTTAACCCAAGTTTGCAGAAAGTGTCAAAACGTGTTTTTCAGCAGAAATAAACATGTTTCTGCAAATTTGGTCACCCCCATGTAAGTTATGGGGCAGTAACAGCACACTTTTGAAAACGTGTTTTTCAGCCCGAAATAAACGCGTTTTTTCAGACAACTGAATCCCTAAGTAACTGCAAGGCTCAGAAGAGCCCACACACTCAGCTCTTAAACCCAGTGTGCAGAAAGTGTCAAAACGTGTTTTTCAGCAGAAATAAACATGTTTCTGCAAGTTTGGTCACCCCCATGTAAGTTATGGGGCAGTAACAGCACACTTTTGAAAACGTGTTTTTCAGCCCGAAATAAACGCGTTTTTTCAGACAACTGAATCCCTATGTAACTGCAAGGCTCAAAAGAGCCCACACACTCAGCTCTTAACCCCAGTGTGCAGAAAGTGTCAAAACGTGTTTTTCAGCAGAAATAAACATGTTTCTGCAAGTTTGGTCACCCCCATCTAAGTTATGGGGCAGTAACAGCACACTTTTGAAAACGTGTTTTTCAGCCCGAAATAAACGCGTTTTTTCAGACAACTGAATCCCTATGTAACTGCAAGGCTCAAAAGAGCCCACACACTCAGCTCTTAACCCCAGTGTGCAGAAAGTGTCAAAACGTGTTTTTCAGCAGAAATAAACATGTTTCTGCAAGTTTGGTCACCCCCATGTAAGTTATGGGGCAGTAACAGCACACTTTTGAAAACGTGTTTTTCAGCCCGAAATAAACGCGTTTTTTCAGGCAACTGAATCCCTATGTAACTGCAAGACTCAGAAGAGCCCACACACTCAGCTCTTAACCCCAGTGTGCAGAAAGTGTCAAAACGTGTTTTTCAGCAGAAATAAACATGTTTCTGCAAGTTTGGTCACCCCCATCTAAGTTATGGGGCAGTAACAGCACACTTTTGAAAACGTGTTTTTCAGCCCGAAATAAACGCGTTTTTTCAGACAACTGAATCCCTATGTAACTGCAAGGCTCAAAAGAGCCCACACACTCAGCTCTTAACCCCAGTGTGCAGAAAGTGTCAAAACGTGTTTTTCAGCAGAAATAAACATGTTTCTGCAAGTTTGGTCACCCCCATGTAAGTTATGGGGCAGTAACAGCACACTTTTGAAAACGTGTTTTTCAGCCCGAAATAAACGCGTTTTTTCAGACAACTGAATCCCTATGTAACTGCAAGGCTCAAAAGAGCCCACACACTCAGCTCTTAACCCAAGTGTGCAGAAAGTGTCAAAACGTGTTTTTCAGCAGAAATAAACATGTTTCTGCAAATTTGGTCACCCCCATGTAAGTTATGGGGCAGTAACAGCACACTTTTGAAAACGTGTTTTTCAGCCCGAAATAAACACGTTTTTTTCAGACAACTGAATCCCTATGTAACTGCAAGGCTCAGAAGAGCCCACACACTCAGCTCTTAACCCCAGTGTGCAGAAAGTGTCAAAACGTGTTTTTCAGCAGAAATAAACATGTTTCTGCAAGTTTGGTCACCCCCATGTAAGTTATGGGGCAGTAACAGCACACTTTTGAAAACGTGTTTTTCAGCCCGAAATAAACGCGTTTTTTCAGACAACTGAATCCCTATGTAACTGCAAGGCTCAAAAGAGCCCACACACTCAGCTCTTAACCCCAGTGTGCAGAAAGTGTCAAAACGTGTTTTTCAGCAGAAATAAACATGTTTCTGCAAGTTTGGTCACCCCCATGTAAGTTATGGGGCAGTAACAGCACACTTTTGAAAACGTGTTTTTCAGCCCGAAATAAACGCGTTTTTTCAGGCAACTGAATCCCTAGGTAACTGCAAGACTCAGAAGAGCCCACACACTCAGCTCTTAACCCCAGTGTGCAGAAAGTGTCAAAACGTGATTTTCAGCAGAAATAAACATGTTTCTGCAAGTTTGGTCACCCCCATGTAAGTTATGGGGCAGTAACAGCACACTTTTGAAAACGTGTTTTTCAGCCCGAAATAAACGCGTTTTTTCAGGCAACTGAATCCCTATGTAACTGCAAGACTCAGAAGAGCCCACACACTCAGCTCTTAACCCCAGTGTGCAGAAAGTGTCAAAACGTGTTTTTCAGCAGAAATAAACATGTTTCTGCAAGTTTGGTCACCCCCATCTAAGTTATGGGGCAGTAACAGCACACTTTTGAAAACGTGTTTTTCAGCCTGAAATAAACGCGTTTTTTCAGACAACTGAATCCCTATGTAACTGCAAGGCTCAAAAGAGCCCACACACTCAGCTCTTAACCCAAGTGTGCAGAAAGTGTCAAAACGTGTTTTTCAGCAGAAATAAACATGTTTCTGCAAGTTTGGTCACCCCCATGTAAGTTATGGGGCAGTAACAGCACACTTTTGAAAACGTGTTTTTCAGCCCGAAATAAACGCGTTTTTCAGGCAACTGAATCCCTATGTAACTGCAAGGCTCAGAAGAGCCCACACACTCAGCTCTTAACCCCAGTGTGCAGAAAGTGTCAAAACGTGTTTTTCAGCAGAAATAAACATGTTTCTGCAAGTTTGGTCACCCCCATGTAAGGTATGGGGCAGTAACAGCACACTTTTGAAAACGTGTTTTTCAGCCCGAAATTAACGCGATTTTTCAGGCAACTGAATCCCTATGTAACTGCAAGGCTCAGAAGAGCCCACACACTCAGCTCTTAACCCCAGGGTGCAGAAAGTGTCAAAACGTGTTTTTCAGCAGAAATAAACATGTTTCTGCAAGTTTGGTCACCCCCATCTAAGTTATGGGGCAGTAACAGCACACTTTTGAAAACGTGTTTTTCAGCCCGAAATAAACGCGTTTTTTCAGAAAACTGAATCCCTATGTAACTGCAAGGCTCAAAAGAGCCCACACACTCAGCTCTTAACCCCAGTGTGCAGAAAGTGTCAAGACGTGTTTTTCAGCAGAAATAAACATGTTTCTGCAAGTTTGGTCACCCCCATGTAAGTTATGGGGCAGTAACAGCACACTTTTGAAAACGTGTTTTTCAGCCCGAAATAAACGCGTTTTTTCAGGCAACTGAATCCCTATGTAACTGCAAGACTCAGAAGAGCCCACACACTCAGCTCTTAACCCCAGTGTGCAGAAAGTGTCAAAACGTGTTTTTCAGCAGAAATAAACGTTTCTGCAAGTTTGGTCACCCCCATGTAAGTTATGGGGCAGTAACAGCACACTTTTGAAAACGTGTTTTTCAGCCCGAAATAAACGCGTTTTTTCAGACAACTGAATCCCTATGTAACTGCAAGGCTCAGAAGAGCCCACACACTCAGCTCTTAACCCCAGTGTGCAGAAAGTGTCAAAACGTGTTTTTCAGCAGAAATAAACATGTTTCTGCAAGTTTGGTCACCCCCATGTAAGTTATGGGGCAGTAACAGCACACTTTTGAAAACGTGTTTTTCAGCCCGAAATAAACGCGTTTTTTCAGACAACTGAATCCCTATGTAACTGCAAGGCTCAAAAGAGCCCACACACTCAGCTCTTAACCCAAGTTTGCAGAAAGTGTCAAAACGTGTTTTTCAGCAGAAATAAACATGTTTCTGCAAATTTGGTCACCCCCATGTAAGTTATGGGGCAGTAACAGCACACTTTTGAAAACGTGTTTTTCAGCCCGAAATAAACGCGTTTTTTCAGACAACTGAATCCCTATGTAACTGCAAGGCTCAGAAGAGCCCACACACTCAGCTCTTAACCCCAGTGTGCAGAAAGTGTCAAAACGTGTTTTTCAGCAGAAATAAACATGTTTCTGCAAGTTTGGTCACCCCCATGTAAGTTATGGGGCAGTAACAGCACACTTTTGAAAACGTGTTTTTCAGCCCGAAATAAACGCGTTTTTTCAGACAACTGAATCCCTATGTAACTGCAAGGCTCAAAAGAGCCCACACACTCAGCTCTTAACCCCAGTGTGCAGAAAGTGTCAAAACGTGTTTTTCAGCAGAAATAAACATGTTTCTGCAAGTTTGGTCACCCCCATGTAAGTTATGGGGCAGTAACAGCACACTTTTGAAAACGTGTTTTTCAGCCCGAAATAAACGCGTTTTTTCAGGCAACTGAATCCCTATGTAACTGCAAGACTCAGAAGAGCCCACACACTCAGCTCTTAACCCCAGTGTGCAGAAAGTGTCAAAACGTGTTTTTCAGCAGAAATAAACATGTTTCTGCAAGTTTGGTCACCCCCATCTAAGTTATGGGGCAGTAACAGCACACTTTTGAAAACGTGTTTTTCAGCCCGAAATAAACGCGTTTTTTCAGACAACTGAATCCCTATGTAACTGCAAGGCTCAAAAGAGCCCACACACTCAGCTCTTAACCCCAGTGTGCAGAAAGTGTCAAAACGTGTTTTTCAGCAGAAATAAACATGTTTCTGCAAGTTTGGTCACCCCCATGTAAGTTATGGGGCAGTAACAGCACACTTTTGAAAACGTGTTTTTCAGACCGAAATAAACGCGTTTTTTCAGACAACTGAATCCCTATGTAACTGCAAGGCTCAAAAGAGCCCACACACTCAGCTCTTAACCCAAGTGTGCAGAAAGTGTCAAAACGTGTTTTTCAGCAGAAATAAACATGTTTCTGCAAATTTGGTCACCCCCATGTAAGTTATGGGGCAGTAACAGCACACTTTTGAAAACGTGTTTTTCAGCCCGAAATAAACGCGTTTTTTTCAGACAACTGAATCCCTATGTAACTGCAAGGCTCAGAAGAGCCCACACACTCAGCTCTTAACCCCAGTGTGCAGAAAGTGTCAAAACGTGTTTTTCAGCAGAAATAAACATGTTTCTGCAAGTTTGGTCACCCCCATGTAAGTTATGGGGCAGTAACAGCACACTTTTGAAAACGTGTTTTTCAGCCCGAAATAAACGCGTTTTTTCAGACAACTGAATCCCTATTTAACTGCAAGGCTCAAAAGAGCCCACACACTCAGCTCTTAACCCCAGTGTGCAGAAAGTGTCAAAACGTGTTTTTCAGCAGAAATAAACATGTTTCTGCAAGTTTGGTCACCCCCATGTAAGTTATGGGGCAGTAACAGCACACTTTTGAAAACGTGTTTTTCAGCCCGAAATAAACGCGTTTTTTCAGGCAACTGAATCCCTATGTAACTGCAAGACTCAGAAGAGCCCACACACTCAGCTCTTAACCCCAGTGTGCAGAAAGTGTCAAAACGTGTTTTTCAGCAGAAATAAACATGTTTCTGCAAGTTTGGTCACCCCCATGTAAGTTATGGGGCAGTAACAGCACGCTTTTGAAAACGTGTTTTTCAGCCCGAAATAAACGCGTTTTTTCAGACAACTGAATCCCTATGTAACTGCAAGGCTCAAAAGAGCCCACACACTCAGCTCTTAACCCCAGTGTGCAGAAAGTGTCAAAACGTGTTTTTCAGCAGAAATAAACAAGTTTCTGCAAGTTTGGTCACCCCCATGTAAGTTATGGGGCAGTAACAGCACACTTTTGAAAACGTGTTTTTCAGCCCGAAATAAACGCGCTTTTTCAGACAACTGAATCCCTATGTAACTGCAAGACTCAGAAGAGCCCACACACTCAGCTCTTAACCCCAGTGTGCAGAAAGTGTCAAAACGTGATTTTCAGCAGAAATAAACATGTTTCTGCAAGTTTGGTCACCCCCATGTAAGTTATGGGGCAGTAACAGCACAATTTTGAAAACGTGTTTTTCAGCCCGAAATAAACGCGTTTTTTCAGACAACTGAATCCCTATGTAACTGCAAGACTCAGAAGAGCCCACACACTCAGCTCTTAACCCCAGTGTGCAGAAAGTGTCAAAACGTGTTTTTCAGCAGAAATAAACATGTTTCTGCAAGTTTGGTCACCCTAATGTAAGTTATGGGGCAGTAACAGCACACTTTTGAAAACGTGTTTTTCAGCCCGAAATAAACGCGTTTTTTCAGACAACTGAATCCCTATGTAACTGCAAGGCTCAAAAGAGCCCACACACTCAGCTCTTAACCCCAGTGTGCAGAAAGTGTCAAAACGTGTTTTTCAGCAGAAATAAACATGTTTCTGCAAGTTTGGTCACCCCCATGTAAGTTATGGGGCAGTAACAGCACAATTTTGAAAACGTGTTTTTCAGCCCGAAATAAACGCGTTTTTCAGGCAACTGAATCCCTATGTAACTGCAAGGCTCAGAAGAGCCCACACACTCAGCTCTTAACCCCAGTGTGCAGAAAGTGTCAAAACGTGTTTTTCAGCAGAAATAAACATGTTTCTGCAAGTTTGGTCACCCCCATGTAAGTTATGGGGCAGTAACAGCACACTTTTGAAAACGTGTTTTTCAGCCCGAAATAAACGCGTTTTTTCAGGCAACTGAATCCCTATGTAACTGCAAGGCTCAGAGGAGCCCACACACTCAGCTCTTAACCCCAGGGTGCAGAAAGTGTCAAAACGTGTTTTTCAGCAGAAATAAACATGTTTCTGCAAATTTGGTCACCCCCATGTAAGTTATGGGGCAGTAACAGCACACTTTTGAAAACGTGTTTTTCAGCCCGAAATAAACGCGTTTTTTCAGACAACTGAATCCCTATGTAACTGCAAGACTCAGAAGAGCCCACACACTCAGCTCTTAACCCCAGTGTGCAGAAAGTGTCAAAACGTGATTTTCAGCAGAAATAAACATGTTTCTGCAAGTTTGGTCACCCCCATGTAAGTTATGGGGCAGTAACAGCACACTTTTGAAAACGTGTTTTTCAGCCCGAAATAAACGCGTTTTTTCAGGCAACTGAATCCCTATGTAACTGCAAGACTCAGAAGAGCCCACACACTCAGCTCTTAACCCCAGTGTGCAGAAAGTGTCAAAACGTGTTTTTCAGCAGAAATAAACATGTTTCTGCAAGTTTGGTCACCCCCATGTAAGTTATGGGGCAGTAACAGCACACTTTTGAAAACGTGTTTTTCAGCCCGAAATAAACGCGTTTTTCAGGCAACTGAATCCCTATGTAACTGCAAGGCTCAGAAGAGCCCACACACTCAGCTCTTAACCCCAGTGTGCAGAAAGTGTCAAAACGTGTTTTTCAGCAGAAATAAACATGTTTCTGCAAGTTTGGTCACCCCCATGTAAGGTATGGGGCAGTAACAGCACACTTTTGAAAACGTGTTTTTCAGCCCGAAATAAACGCGTTTTTTCAGGCAACTGAATCCCTATGTAACTGCAAGACTCAGAAGAGCCCACACACTCAGCTCTTAACCCCAGTGTGCAGAAAGTGTCAAAACGTGTTTTTCAGCAGAAATAAACATGTTTCTGCAAGTTTGGTCACCCCCATGTAAGTTATGGGGCAGTAACAGCACGCTTTTGAAAACGTGTTTTTCAGCCCGAAATAAACGCGTTTTTTCAGACAACTGAATCCCTATGTAACTGCAAGGCTCAAAAGAGCCCACACACTCAGCTCTTAACCCCAGTGTGCAGAAAGTGTCAAAACGTGTTTTTCAGCAGAAATAAACATGTTTCTGCAAGTTTGGTCACCCCCATGTAAGTTATGGGGCAGTAACAGCACACTTTTGAAAACGTGTTTTTCAGCCCGAAATAAACGCGCTTTTTCAGACAACTGAATCCCTATGTAACTGCAAGACTCAGAAGAGCCCACACACTCAGCTCTTAACCCCAGTGTGCAGAAAGTGTCAAAACGTGATTTTCAGCAGAAATAAACATGTTTCTGCAAGTTTGGTCACCCCCATGTAAGTTATGGGGCAGTAACAGCACAATTTTGAAAACGTGTTTTTCAGCCCGAAATAAACGCGTTTTTTCAGACAACTGAATCCCTATGTAACTGCAAGACTCAGAAGAGCCCACACACTCAGCTCTTAACCCCAGTGTGCAGAAAGTGTCAAAACGTGTTTTTCAGCAGAAATAAACATGTTTCTGCAAGTTTGGTCACCCCAATGTAAGTTATGGGGCAGTAACAGCACACTTTTGAAAACGTGTTTTTCAGCCCGAAATAAACGCGTTTTTTCAGACAACTGAATCCCTATGTAACTGCAAGGCTCAAAAGAGCCCACACACTCAGCTCTTAACCCCAGTGTGCAGAAAGTGTCAAAACGTGTTTTTCAGCAGAAATAAACATGTTTCTGCAAGTTTGGTCACCCCCATGTAAGTTATGGGGCAGTAACAGCACAATTTTGAAAACGTGTTTTTCAGCCCGAAATAAACGCGTTTTTCAGGCAACTGAATCCCTATGTAACTGCAAGGCTCAGAAGAGCCCACACACTCAGCTCTTAACCCCAGTGTGCAGAAAGTGTCAAAACGTGTTTTTCAGCAGAAATAAACATGTTTCTGCAAGTTTGGTCACCCCCATGTAAGTTATGGGGCAGTAACAGCACACTTTTGAAAACGTGTTTTTCAGCCCGAAATAAACGCGTTTTTTCAGGCAACTGAATCCCTATGTAACTGCAAGGCTCAGAGGAGCCCACACACTCAGCTCTTAACCCCAGGGTGCAGAAAGTGTCAAAACGTGTTTTTCAGCAGAAATAAACATGTTTCTGCAAATTTGGTCACCCCCATGTAAGTTATGGGGCAGTAACAGCACACTTTTGAAAACGTGTTTTTCAGCCCGAAATAAACGCGTTTTTTCAGACAACTGAATCCCTATGTAACTGCAAGACTCAGAAGAGCCCACACACTCAGCTCTTAACCCCAGTGTGCAGAAAGTGTCAAAACGTGATTTTCAGCAGAAATAAACATGTTTCTGCAAGTTTGGTCACCCCCATGTAAGTTATGGGGCAGTAACAGCACACTTTTGAAAACGTGTTTTTCAGCCCGAAATAAACGCGTTTTTTCAGGCAACTGAATCCCTATGTAACTGCAAGACTCAGAAGAGCCCACACACTCAGCTCTTAACCCCAGTGTGCAGAAAGTGTCAAAACGTGTTTTTCAGCAGAAATAAACATGTTTCTGCAAGTTTGGTCACCCCCATGTAAGTTATGGGGCAGTAACAGCACACTTTTGAAAACGTGTTTTTCAGCCCGAAATAAACGCGTTTTTTCAGACAACTGAATCCCTATGTAACTGCAAGACTCAGAAGAGCCCACACACTCAGCTCTTAACCCCAGTGTGCAGAAAGTGTCAAAACGTGATTTTCAGCAGAAATAAACATGTTTCTGCAAGTTTGGTCACCCCCATGTAAGTTATGGGGCAGTAACAGCACACTTTTGAAAACGTGTTTTTCAGCCCGAAATAAACGCGATTTTTCAGACAACTGAATCCCTATGTAACTGCAAGGCTCAGAAGAGCCCACACACTCAGCTCTTAACCCCAGGGTGCAGAAAGTGTCAAAACGTGATTTTCAGCAGAAATAAACATGTTTCTGCAAGTTTGGTCAACCCCATGTAAGTTATGGGGCAGTAACAGCACAATTTTGAAAACGTGTTTTTCAGCCCGAAATAAACGCGTTTTTTCAGACAACTGAATCCCTATGTAACTGCAAGGCTCAAAAGAGCCCACACACTCAGCTCTTAACCCCAGTGGGCAGAAAGTGTCAAAACGTGTTTTTCAGCAGAAATAAACATGTTTCTGCAAGTTTGGTCACCCCCATGTAAGTTATGGGGCAGTAACAGCACACTTTTGAAAACGTGTTTTTCAGCCCGAAATAAACGCGTTTTTTCAGACAACTGAATCCCTATGTAACTGCAAGACTCAGAAGAGCCCACACACTCAGCTCTTAACCCCAGTGTGCAGAAAGTGTCAAAACGTGTTTTTCAGCAGAAATAAACGTTTCTGCAAGTTTGGTCACCCCCATGTAAGTTATGGGGCAGTAACAGCACACTTTTGAAAACGTGTTTTTCAGCCCGAAATAAACGCGTTTTTTCAGACAACTGAATCCCTATGTAACTGCAAGGCTCAAAAGAGCCCACACACTCAGCTCTTAACCCCAGTGTGCAGAAAGTGTCAAGACGTGTTTTTCAGCAGAAATAAACATGTTTCTGCAAGTTTGGTCACCCCCATGTAAGTTATGGGGCAGTAACAGCACACTTTTGAAAACGTGTTTTTCAGCCCGAAATAAACGCGTTTTTTCAGGCAACTGAATCCCTATGTAACTGCAAGACTCAGAAGAGCCCACACACTCAGCTCTTAACCCCAGTGTGCAGAAAGTGTCAAAACGTGTTTTTCAGCAGAAATAAACATGTTTCTGCAAGTTTGGTCACCCCCATCTAAGTTATGGGGCAGTAACAGCACACTTTTGAAAACGTGTTTTTCAGCCCGAAATAAACGCGTTTTTTCAGACAGCTGAATCCCTATGTAACTGCAAGGCTCAAAAGAGCCCACACACTCAGCTCTTAACCCCAGTGTGCAGAAAGTGTCAAAACGTGTTTTTCAGCAGAAATAAACATGTTTCTGCAAGTTTGGTCACCCCCATGTAAGTTATGGGGCAGTAACAGCACACTTTTGAAAACGTGTTTTTCAGCCCGAAATAAACGCGTTTTTTCAGACAACTGAATCCCTATGTAACTGCAAGGCTCAAAAGAGCCCACACACTCAGCTCTTAACCCAAGTGTGCAGAAAGTGTCAAAACGTGTTTTTCAGCAGAAATAAACATGTTTCTGCAAATTTGGTCACCCCCATGTAAGTTATGGGGCAGTAACAGCACACTTTTGAAAACGTGTTTTTCAGCCCGAAATAAACGCGTTTTTTCAGACAACTGAATCCCTATGTAACTGCAAGGCTCAGAAGAGCCCACACACTCAGCTCTTAACCCCAGTGTGCAGAAAGTGTCAAAACGTGTTTTTCAGCAGAAATAAACATGTTTCTGCAAGTTTGGTCACCCCCATGTAAGTTATGGGGCAGTAACAGCACACTTTTGAAAACGTGTTTTTCAGCCCGAAATAAACGCGTTTTGTCAGACAACTGAATCCCTATGTAACTGCAAGGCTCAAAAGAGCCCACACACTCAGCTCTTAACCCCAGTGTGCAGAAAGTGTCAAAACGTGTTTTTCAGCAGAAATAAACATGTTTCTGCAAGTTTGGTCACCCCAATGTAAGATATGAGGCAGTAACAGCACACTTTTGAAAACGTGTTTTTCAGCCCGAAATAAACGCGTTTTTTCAGACAACTGAATCCCTATGTAACTGCAAGGCTCAAAATAGCCCACACACTCAGCTCTTAACCCAAGTGTGCAGAAAGTGTCAAAACGTGTTTTTCAGCAGAAATAAACATGTTTCTGCAAGTTTGGTCACCCCCATGTAAGTTATGGGGCAGTAACAGCACACTTTTGAAAACGTGTTTTTCAGCCCGAAATAAACGCGTTTTTCAGGCAACTGAATCCCTATGTAACTGCAAGGCTCAGAAGAGCCCACACACTCAGCTCTTAACCCCAGTGTGCAGAAAGTGTCAAAATGTGTTTTTCAGCAGAAATAAACATGTTTCTGCAAGTTTGGTCACCCCCATGTAAGGTATGGGGCAGTAACAGCACACTTTTGAAAACGTGTTTTTCAGCCCGAAATAAATGCGTTTTTTCAGACAACTGAATCCCTATGTAACTGCAAGACTCAGAAGAGCCCACACACTCAGCTCTTAACCCCAGTGTGCAGAAAGTGTCAAAACGTGATTTTCAGCAGAAATAAACATGTTTCTGCAAGTTTGGTCACCCCCATGTAAGTTATGGGGCAGTAACAGCACACTTTTGAAAACGTGTTTTTCAGCCCGAAATAAACGCGTTTTTTCAGGCAACTGAATCCCTATGTAACTGCAAGGCTCAGAAGAGCCCACACACTCAGCTCTTAACCCCAGGGTGCAGAAAGTGTCAAAACGTGATTTTCAGCAGAAATAAACATGTTTCTGCAAATTTGGTCACGCCCATGTAAGTTATGGGGCAGTAACAGCACACTTTTGAAAACGTGTTTTTCAGCCCGAAATAAACGCGTTTTTTCAGACAACTGAATCCCTATGTAACTGCAAGACTCAGAAGAGCCCACACACTCAGCTCTTAACCCCAGTGTGCAGAAAGTGTCAAAACGTGATTTTCAGCAGAAATAAACATGTTTCTGCAAGTTTGGTCACCCCCATGTAAGTTATGGGGCAGTAACAGCACACTTTTGAAAACGTGTTTTTCAGCCCGAAATAAACGCGTTTTTTCAGGCAACTGAATCCCTATGTAACTGCAAGACTCAGAAGAGCCCACACACTCAGCTCTTAACCCCAGTGTACAGAAAGTGTCAAAACGTGTTTTTCAGCAGAAATAAACATGTTTCTGCAAGTTTGGTCACCCCCATCTAAGTTATGGGGCAGTAACAGCACACTTTTGAAAACGTGTTTTTCAGCCCGAAATAAACGCGTTTTTTCAGACAACTGAATCCCTATGTAACTGCAAGGCTCAAAAGAGCCCACACACTCAGCTCTTAACCCAAGTGTGCAGAAAGTGTCAAAACGTGTTTTTCAGCAGAAATAAACATGTTTCTGCAAGTTTGGTCACCCCCATGTAAGTTATGGGGCAGTAACAGCACACTTTTGAAAACGTGTTTTTCAGCCCGAAAAAAACGCGTTTTTCAGGCAACTGAATCCCTATGTAACTGCAAGGCTCAGAAGAGCCCACACACTCAGCTCTTAACCCCAGGGTGCAGAAAGTGTCAAAACGTGATTTTCAGCAGAAATAAACATGTTTCTGCAAGTTTGGTCACCCCCATGTAAGTTATGGGGCAGTAACAGCACACTTTTGAAAACGTGTTTTTCAGCCCGAAATAAACGCGTTTTTTCAGACAACTGAATCCCTATGTAACTGCAAGGCTCAAAAGAGCCCACACACTCAGCTCTTAACCCAAGTGTGCAGAAAGTGTCAAAACGTGTTTTTCAGCAGAAATAAACATGTTTCTGCAAATTTGGTCACCCCCATGTAAGTTATGGGGCAGTAACAGCACACTTTTGAAAACGTGTTTTTCAGCCCGAAATAAACGCGTTTTTTCAGACAACTGAATCCCTATGTAACTGCAAGACTCAGAAGAGCCCACACACTCAGCTCTTAACCCCAGTGTGCAGAAAGTGTCAAAACGTGATTTTCAGCAGAAATAAACATGTTTCTGCAAGTTTGGTCACCCCCATGTAAGTTATGGGGCAGTAACAGCACACTTTTGAAAACGTGTTTTTCAGCCCGAAATAAACGCGTTTTTTCAGGCAACTGAATCCCTATGTAACTGCAAGACTCAGAAGAGCCCACACACTCAGCTCTTAACCCCAGTGTGCAGAAAGTGTCAAAACGTGTTTTTCAGCAGAAATAAACATGTTTCTGCAAGTTTGGTCACCCCCATGTAAGTTATGGGGCAGTAACAGCACACTTTTGAAAACGTGTTTTTCAGCCCGAAATAAACGCGTTTTTCAGGCAACTGAATCCCTATGTAACTGCAAGGCTCAGAAGAGCCCACACACTCAGCTCTTAACCCCAGTGTGCAGAAAGTGTCAAAACGTGTTTTTCAGCAGAAATAAACATGTTTCTGCAAGTTTGGTCACCCCCATGTAAGTTATGGGGCAGTAACAGCACGCTTTTGAAAACGTGTTTTTCAGCCCGAAATAAACGCGTTTTTTCAGACAACTGAATCCCTATGTAACTGCAAGGCTCAAAAGAGCCCACACACTCAGCTCTTAACCCCAGTGTGCAGAAAGTGTCAAAACGTGTTTTTCAGCAGAAATAAACATGTTTCTGCAAGTTTGGTCACCCCCATGTAAGTTATGGGGCAGTAACAGCACACTTTTGAAAACGTGTTTTTCAGCCCGAAATAAACGCGCTTTTTCAGACAACTGAATCCCTATGTAACTGCAAGACTCAGAAGAGCCCACACACTCAGCTCTTAACCCCAGTGTGCAGAAAGTGTCAAAACGTGATTTTCAGCAGAAATAAACATGTTTCTGCAAGTTTGGTCACCCCCATGTAAGTTATGGGGCAGTAACAGCACAATTTTGAAAACGTGTTTTTCAGCCCGAAATAAACGCGTTTTTTCAGACAACTGAATCCCTATGTAACTGCAAGACTCAGAAGAGCCCACACACTCAGCTCTTAACCCCAGTGTGCAGAAAGTGTCAAAACGTGTTTTTCAGCAGAAATAAACATGTTTCTGCAAGTTTGGTCACCCCCATGTAAGTTATGGGGCAGTAACAGCACAATTTTGAAAACGTGTTTTTCAGCCCGAAATAAACGCGTTTTTCAGGCAACTGAATCCCTATGTAACTGCAAGGCTCAGAAGAGCCCACACACTCAGCTCTTAACCCCAGTGTGCAGAAAGTGTCAAAACGTGTTTTTCAGCAGAAATAAACATGTTTCTGCAAGTTTGGTCACCCCCATGTAAGTTATGGGGCAGTAACAGCACACTTTTGAAAACGTGTTTTTCAGCCCGAAATAAACGCGTTTTTTCAGGCAACTGAATCCCTATGTAACTGCAAGGCTCAGAGGAGCCCACACACTCAGCTCTTAACCCCAGGGTGCAGAAAGTGTCAAAACGTGTTTTTCAGCAGAAATAAACATGTTTCTGCAAATTTGGTCACCCCCATGTAAGTTATGGGGCAGTAACAGCACACTTTTGAAAACGTGTTTTTCAGCCCGAAATAAACGCGTTTTTTCAGACAACTGAATCCCTATGTAACTGCAAGACTCAGAAGAGCCCACACACTCAGCTCTTAACCCCAGTGTGCAGAAAGTGTCAAAACGTGATTTTCAGCAGAAATAAACATGTTTCTGCAAGTTTGGTCACCCCCATGTAAGTTATGGGGCAGTAACAGCACACTTTTGAAAACGTGTTTTTCAGCCCGAAATAAACGCGTTTTTTCAGGCAACTGAATCCCTATGTAACTGCAAGACTCAGAAGAGCCCACACACTCAGCTCTTAACCCCAGTGTGCAGAAAGTGTCAAAACGTGTTTTTCAGCAGAAATAAACATGTTTCTGCAAGTTTGGTCACCCCCATGTAAGTTATGGGGCAGTAACAGCACACTTTTGAAAACGTGTTTTTCAGCCCGAAATAAACGCGTTTTTCAGGCAACTGAATCCCTATGTAACTGCAAGGCTCAGAAGAGCCCACACACTCAGCTCTTAACCCCAGTGTGCAGAAAGTGTCAAAACGTGTTTTTCAGCAGAAATAAACATGTTTCTGCAAGTTTGGTCACCCCCATGTAAGGTATGGGGCAGTAACAGCACACTTTTGAAAACGTGTTTTTCAGCCCGAAATAAACGCGTTTTGTCAGACAACTGAATCCCTATGTAACTGCAAGGCTCAAAAGAGCCCACACACTCAGCTCTTAACCCCAGTGTGCAGAAAGTGTCAAAACGTGATTTTCAGCAGAAATAAACATGTTTCTGCAAGTTTGGTCACCCCCATGTAAGTTATGGGGCAGTAACAGCACACTTTTGAAAACGTGTTTTTCAGCCCGAAATAAACGCGTTTTTTCAGACAACTGAATCCCTATGTAACTGCAAGGCTCAAAAGAGCCCACACACTCAGCTCTTAACCCCAGGGTGCAGAAAGTGTCAAAACGTGTTTTTCAGCAGAAATAAACATGTTTCTGCAAGTTTGGTCACCCCCATGTAAGTTATGGGGCAGTAACAGCACACTTTTGAAAACGTGTTTTTCAGCCCGAAATAAACGCGTTTTTCAGGCAACTGAATCCCTATGTAACTGCAAGGCTCAAAAGAGCCCACACACTCAGCTCTTAACCCCAGTGGGCAGAAAGTGTCAAAACGTGTTTTTCAGCAGAAATAAACATGTTTCTGCAAGTTTGGTCACCCCCATGTAAGTTATGGGGCAGTAACAGCACACTTTTGAAAACGTGTTTTTCAGCCCGAAATAAACGCGTTTTTTCAGACAACTGAATCCCTATGTAACTGCAAGACTCAGAAGAGCCCACACACTCAGCTCTTAACCCCAGTGTGCAGAAAGTGTCAAAACGTGTTTTTCAGCAGAAATAAACATGTTTCTGCAAGTTTGGTCACCCCCATGTAAGTTATGGGGCAGTAACAGCACACTTTTGAAAACGTGTTTTTCAGCCCGAAATAAACGCGTTTTTTCAGACAACTGAATCCCTATGTAACTGCAAGGCTCAAAAGAGCCCACACACTCAGCTCTTAACCCCAGTGTGCAGAAAGTGTCAAGACGTGTTTTTCAGCAGAAATAAACATGTTTCTGCAAGTTTGGTCACCCCCATGTAAGTTATGGGGCAGTAACAGCACACTTTTGAAAACGTGTTTTTCAGCCCGAAATAAACGCGTTTTTTCAGGCAACTGAATCCCTATGTAACTGCAAGACTCAGAAGAGCCCACACACTCAGCTCTTAACCCCAGTGTGCAGAAAGTGTCAAAACGTGTTTTTCAGCAGAAATAAACATGTTTCTGCAAGTTTGGTCACCCCCATCTAAGTTATGGGGCAGTAACAGCACACTTTTGAAAACGTGTTTTTCAGCCCGAAATAAACGCGTTTTTTCAGACAGCTGAATCCCTATGTAACTGCAAGGCTCAAAAGAGCCCACACACTCAGCTCTTAACCCCAGTGTGCAGAAAGTGTCAAAACGTGTTTTTCAGCAGAAATAAACATGTTTCTGCAAGTTTGGTCACCCCCATGTAAGTTATGGGGCAGTAACAGCACACTTTTGAAAACGTGTTTTTCAGCCCGAAATAAACGCGTTTTTTCAGACAACTGAATCCCTATGTAACTGCAAGGCTCAAAAGAGCCCACACACTCAGCTCTTAACCCAAGTGTGCAGAAAGTGTCAAAACGTGTTTTTCAGCAGAAATAAACATGTTTCTGCAAATTTGGTCACCCCCATGTAAGTTATGGGGCAGTAACAGCACACTTTTGAAAACGTGTTTTTCAGCCCGAAATAAACGCGTTTTTTCAGACAACTGAATCCCTATGTAACTGCAAGGCTCAGAAGAGCCCACACACTCAGCTCTTAACCCCAGTGTGCAGAAAGTGTCAAAACGTGTTTTTCAGCAGAAATAAACATGTTTCTGCAAGTTTGGTCACCCCCATGTAAGTTATGGGGCAGTAACAGCACACTTTTGAAAACGTGTTTTTCAGCCCGAAATAAACGCGTTTTGTCAGACAACTGAATCCCTATGTAACTGCAAGGCTCAAAAGAGCCCACACACTCAGCTCTTAACCCCAGTGTGCAGAAAGTGTCAAAACGTGTTTTTCAGCAGAAATAAACATGTTTCTGCAAGTTTGGTCACCCCAATGTAAGATATGAGGCAGTAACAGCACACTTTTGAAAACGTGTTTTTCAGCCCGAAATAAACGCGTTTTTTCAGACAACTGAATCCCTATGTAACTGCAAGGCTCAAAAGAGCCCACACACTCAGCTCTTAACCCAAGTGTGCAGAAAGTGTCAAAACGTGTTTTTCAGCAGAAATAAACATGTTTCTGCAAGTTTGGTCACCCCCATGTAAGTTATGGGGCAGTAACAGCACACTTTTGAAAACGTGTTTTTCAGCCCGAAATAAACGCGTTTTTCAGGCAACTGAATCCCTATGTAACTGCAAGGCTCAGAAGAGCCCACACACTCAGCTCTTAACCCCAGTGTGCAGAAAGTGTCAAAATGTGTTTTTCAGCAGAAATAAACATGTTTCTGCAAGTTTGGTCACCCCCATGTAAGGTATGGGGCAGTAACAGCACACTTTTGAAAACGTGTTTTTCAGCCCGAAATAAATGCGTTTTTTCAGACAACTGAATCCCTATGTAACTGCAAGACTCAGAAGAGCCCACACACTCAGCTCTTAACCCCAGTGTGCAGAAAGTGTCAAAACGTGATTTTCAGCAGAAATAAACATGTTTCTGCAAGTTTGGTCACCCCCATGTAAGTTATGGGGCAGTAACAGCACACTTTTGAAAACGTGTTTTTCAGCCCGAAATAAACGCGTTTTTTCAGGCAACTGAATCCCTATGTAACTGCAAGGCTCAGAAGAGCCCACACACTCAGCTCTTAACCCCAGGGTGCAGAAAGTGTCAAAACGTGATTTTCAGCAGAAATAAACATGTTTCTGCAAATTTGGTCACGCCCATGTAAGTTATGGGGCAGTAACAGCACACTTTTGAAAACGTGTTTTTCAGCCCGAAATAAACGCGTTTTTTCAGACAACTGAATCCCTATGTAACTGCAAGACTCAGAAGAGCCCACACACTCAGCTCTTAACCCCAGTGTGCAGAAAGTGTCAAAACGTGATTTTCAGCAGAAATAGACATGTTTCTGCAAGTTTGGTCACCCCCATGTAAGTTATGGGGCAGTAACAGCACACTTTTGAAAACGTGTTTTTCAGCCCGAAATAAACGCGTTTTTTCAGGCAACTGAATCCCTATGTAACTGCAAGACTCAGAAGAGCCCACACACTCAGCTCTTAACCCCAGTGTACAGAAAGTGTCAAAACGTGTTTTTCAGCAGAAATAAACATGTTTCTGCAAGTTTGGTCACCCCCATCTAAGTTATGGGGCAGTAACAGCACACTTTTGAAAACGTGTTTTTCAGCCCGAAATAAACGCGTTTTTTCAGACAACTGAATCCCTATGTAACTGCAAGGCTCAAAAGAGCCCACACACTCAGCTCTTAACCCAAGTGTGCAGAAAGTGTCAAAACGTGTTTTTCAGCAGAAATAAACATGTTTCTGCAAGTTTGGTCACCCCCATGTAAGTTATGGGGCAGTAACAGCACACTTTTGAAAACGTGTTTTTCAGCCCGAAAAAAACGCGTTTTTCAGGCAACTGAATCCCTATGTAACTGCAAGGCTCAGAAGAGCCCACACACTCAGCTCTTAACCCCAGGGTGCAGAAAGTGTCAAAACGTGATTTTCAGCAGAAATAAACATGTTTCTGCAAGTTTGGTCACCCCCATGTAAGTTATGGGGCAGTAACAGCACACTTTTGAAAACGTGTTTTTCAGCCCGAAATAAACGCGTTTTTTCAGACAACTGAATCCCTATGTAACTGCAAGGCTCAAAAGAGCCCACACACTCAGCTCTTAACCCAAGTGTGCAGAAAGTGTCAAAACGTGTTTTTCAGCAGAAATAAACATGTTTCTGCAAATTTGGTCACCCCCATGTAAGTTATGGGGCAGTAACAGCACACTTTTGAAAACGTGTTTTTCAGCCCGAAATAAACGCGTTTTTTCAGACAACTGAATCCCTATGTAACTGCAAGACTCAGAAGAGCCCACACACTCAGCTCTTAACCCCAGTGTGCAGAAAGTGTCAAAACGTGATTTTCAGCAGAAATAAACATGTTTCTGCAAGTTTGGTCACCCCCATGTAAGTTATGGGGCAGTAACAGCACACTTTTGAAAACGTGTTTTTCAGCCCGAAATAAACGCGTTTTTTCAGGCAACTGAATCCCTATGTAACTGCAAGGCTCAAAAGAGCCCACACACTCAGCTCTTAACCCAAGTGTGCAGAAAGTGTCAAAACGTGTTTTTCAGCAGAAATAAACATGTTTCTGCAAATTTGGTCACCCCCATGTAAGTTATGGGGCAGTAACAGCACACTTTTGAAAACGTGTTTTTCAGCCCGAAATAAACGCGTTTTTTTCAGACAACTGAATCCCTATGTAACTGCAAGGCTCAGAAGAGCCCACACACTCAGCTCTTAACCCCAGTGTGCAGAAAGTGTCAAAACGTGATTTTCAGCAGAAATAAACATGTTTCTGCAAGTTTGGTCACCCCCATGTAAGTTATGGGGCAGTAACAGCACACTTTTGAAAACGTGTTTTTCAGCCCGAAATAAACGCGTTTTTTCAGACAGCTGAATCCCTATGTAACTGCAAGGCTCAAAAGAGCCCACACACTCAGCTCTTAACCCCAGTGTGCAGAAAGTGTCAAAACGTGTTTTTCAGCAGAAATAAACATGTTTCTGCAAGTTTGGTCACCCCCATGTAAGTTATGGGGCAGTAACAGCACACTTTTGAAAACGTGTTTTTCAGCCCGAAATAAACGCGTTTTTTCAGACAACTGAATCCCTATGTAACTGCAAGGCTCAAAAGAGCCCACACACTCAGCTCTTAACCCAAGTGTGCAGAAAGTGTCAAAACGTGTTTTTCAGCAGAAATAAACATGTTTCTGCAAATTTGGTCACCCCCATGTAAGTTATGGGGCAGTAACAGCACACTTTTGAAAACGTGTTTTTCAGCCCGAAATAAACGCGTTTTTTCAGACAACTGAATCCCTATGTAACTGCAAGGCTCAGAAGAGCCCACACACTCAGCTCTTAACCCCAGTGTGCAGAAAGTGTCAAAACGTGTTTTTCAGCAGAAATAAACATGTTTCTGCAAGTTTGGTCACCCCCATGTAAGTTATGGGGCAGTAACAGCACACTTTTGAAAACGTGTTTTTCAGCCCGAAATAAACGCGTTTTGTCAGACAACTGAATCCCTATGTAACTGCAAGGCTCAAAAGAGCCCACACACTCAGCTCTTAACCCCAGTGTGCAGAAAGTGTCAAAACGTGTTTTTCAGCAGAAATAAACATGTTTCTGCAAGTTTGGTCACCCCAATGTAAGATATGAGGCAGTAACAGCACACTTTTGAAAACGTGTTTTTCAGCCCGAAATAAACGCGTTTTTTCAGACAACTGAATCCCTATGTAACTGCAAGGCTCAAAAGAGCCCACACACTCAGCTCTTAACCCAAGTGTG